>NC_058085.1:27330931-27930931 GCF_014858855.1 Bufo gargarizans
ACCACCTGAATCCATCCTACCAGCAAATATCTTCATAGCAGCCTTAACCCAGGATATCTCGGCTCTCATTAAGGCTGAACAACATCTGGCACCGGCATCCACCCCAACAGATAAGTTGTTTGTCGCCATACAATTTCGTCTCCAGCTGTTGGGTGAGTGTCACGATTCTGCCTTTTGTGGACATCCGGGTTTTGAGGGCACTAAGGATCTGGTTTCTAGATCTTATTGGTGGCCCACTCTAACTAGGGATGTCAAGTCCTGTGAGGTTTGTGCTAGGTCTAAGACACCTAGGACTCGCCCTGCTGGTGACCTACGACCCCTACCCATTCCCAGTAGACCATAGTCCCATATCTCGATGGAATTTATTACTGACCTGCCGCCGGCAGAGGGTAATAGTGGTCGATAGGTTTAGCAAGATAGTTCATTTTATTCCCCTGTCTAAACTCCTGAATGCCAAAACCCTGGCGTCTATTTTTGTGCAAGAGATTGTACGGTTACATGGTATTCCGGAAAATATTGTATCTGACAGGGGTGTGCAGTTTGTGTCCAAGTTTTGGAAGGCGTTCTGTCAAAAATGCCAGATTTTGTTGTCTTTTTCCTCCGCCTACCACCTTCAGAGTAATGGGCAGACTGAATGCCTCAATCAGTCTGTGGAACAATTCCTGAGGTCGTATGTTGCTGATGACCAGCAATTATGGGTTAAATACCTACCGTTGGCTGAATTTGCTTTGAATAACCGTGTTAATTCTTTTGCTGGGGTTTCCCCTTTTTTTTGTAACCATGGTTTCCATCCCCGTTTTCATTCTGGGTCATCCGTCTCCTCCTCTAACCCTGAGGCGGATAAGCTCTCCTCTGAAATGTGCACAGTTTGGGCCTGGGTTCAATCGAACCTAGAAAAGGCTCAAAGTACTCAGAAACTCAAGGCCGATAGACGTTCCAAGGGGGTGAACTTTCAGGTTGGGGATAAGGTGTGGTTGTCCTCCAAGAATCTCTCTCTTAAGGTAGCTTCTAGAAAATTTGCTCCTTGTTTTATTGGACCGTATAAGATCACGGAGGTGATTAATCCGGTATTGTTTAGGTTGCAGCTGCCCGAGTCGTTCCACATTCATAACGTGTTTCATAAATCTCTACTTAAAAAATATTTTGAACCTGTTGTACCGTTGAAAGCCTCGACTCCGCTGGTTCTTGTTAATGATGCTGTCGAGTATGTGGTGTCTAAGATAGTAGATGTCAGGAGAGTGCGTAATTCCTTACATTACCTGATTCACTGGAAGGGGTATGGACCCGAAGAGAGATCTTGGATACCTGCTAGGGAGGTGCATGCTCCTAGACTGCTTCTAAAATTTCATTTAGAACATCCTGAAAGGCCGTTGCCTGATGTCTTGGGTCCGATGGCCCCGCATAAGAGGAGGGGTACTGTAACGGGACGCTGAGGCGCTCCCTCTCCTCAGTGCCGTCGGCGTCCCGTTTCTGTTCAGGAGCGAGGACGCGCACAGCGTCCTCATCTCCTAGGTGACAGGGGGTGGGACGGACCGGCCGCGCACGTCTCCTCTGTGCGGCCGGCGTCCTCAGTTTCCCCAGTAACCAGGGGGGGTCTGAGCACCGAGCTGGGCACTCGGAGCTCAGCTGTACTCCCTGGTGTGGGTCATGTGGTGCTGGCCACGTCACATGACCCCAGCCTGCCAGTATTTAACAGGCAGCCTGCTGGCCACAGGTTGCCTGTTAATTAGGTTGTTGGCAATTTTTGGTTCCCTGCATACTTACCTGATCCTGTGTTCCCTGACGATCCTCTGCCTGATCCTCCTGTACTGTGCAATTCTCCTGGTATTCTGACCCCAGCTTCCACCTGACGATTCTTTGCAGACTCCTGTTGTACCTCATTACTCTCCTGGAATTTGACCCCGGCTTCTCCTGACAGTTCTCTGCTTCATCCCTTTGTACTGCGTTGCTCTCTTGTTATTGACCCGGTCCATTCACTATCCGTTATTTGTCTTGTCTTTCCTCCCAGCACGTATCCTAAGTTAGGGACTGCCATCCAGTTGTCCCCTATCATCAGGACTTGCGAGGCAAGTAGGCAGGGCCAGGGGTGAGGGTGGAGCGCAGTGGTCACTATCCTCCCCCATGTGTGTAGTGTACATGACCGTTACAGACATGTTCTATATTTTAATGGCTGTTATTCACTGTCCGTTAAAAAAACCAGCCATATGAATAATCCTATTGACTGTGTTCTGTGCCTCTGCCTCTCTGCAGCTGCTCACACCTTGCCTTCCTATAGACCTCTATGTGCAGCACCTGTTACCTGATCCCTCAGAGGGCTGATAATCCATCTTCATCATGGTGTCACTTCAGACTCTGGTCAGAGGCAGCTCCATTCATTCTGTCAAAACATATGAACTAAGTCAAAGACAGATTTTACAAATTAATTGAGTGATCGGTGTGGGAAGTGGAGCAGAGTCATCTGATAAGTGGAGAAAGAGGCATTTTTTGTAATACTCTGTATTGCAGAGTTTCTTCACTTGTACTTGTAGGGATGGCACCAAATGAACCTCTTTTAAACACAGGGGCTTTCATGTAAATCAAGCCTAATTGTTGTGTAATCCTCTACAGATGGGTCCATTTGTGGCAGGCGCAGCACTATGAAGGGCCTTTTGCGCTGCGGCATTAGAAGAATTTTGATATCTCTGACTTTTTAGTCTAACCAGACTGTCTATTACTCTGTAATTCCTCTAGCGCCGTTCTATGGAAACAGTAGGTATAAAGAGCACACCAAATGCTTGAAATAACTTCTTTATTAACTTCAACTTTTCTTCATATAACACTGCCGCCTCCGCAGCAGATAGTCCACGTACATAACACGTGTTGAAAAGATATCACAAAATGGCGGTATGCATAAGATGGTGGTTCAACTGTTCAATCTTGTCATTCACCATAAACTGGTGGATATATTTCTCTCTTGAGTATCTGTACTCTCACTTTAAGTTATTTAAGCACCTTATGATCTCTCTGAGAGGCATAGCTGAGATTTAACAGTTCTACTGGCTAAACTGGGTTTGCAGTTAGCAGTGACTATTTGCAGATTGGTTGAGTATGATCTGGTATGGTTGTATGCAATTTGGATTGCAATATGGAATTTGAATTTGGATTGTGAACTTTGTAGTTTGCAATTGTAGCTTGCAATTTGTATTTCTAATTTGAATTAGCAATTTGGTGGAACTGTAAGTAAAAACACATATAACTGGTTCAGTATACAGTTCTAATCACTATACTAACAGTAGGAACATTATATAACTGTTTTAAATACCGATTTTGGCCTCTCTGCTTCCATAAAAACACAGCTCTCAGTGGAGTGAATCTCTATTCAGCTCCTGTATCTGGTGAATAATGATTCTAGCAGCTCCTGCTAGGGGAATTCCCAGACAGGCTGTATGGCTGGCTGTGATTGGTGAAAACTCTTGCTGTGTGAGAAGCTGGCTGTGATTGGTCTAGACCAGTGGTCAGCAAAGTGCGGCTCGCGAGCCACAAGCGGCTCTTTAGACACTTCTATGTGGCTCTTTGGTGCGCAATAATCGAATCGCGAATAATCAATAAATGCCATTTTGTGGACCCGAAAATTATATATGAAGGGGCACATAACTGGCTTTATGTGTGAAGTTTTTTTACTACTGTCTGAAACAAGCTCTCTCCTATTGATAATATGGCCAGCCTCTGTACTCACTGTCACTATGAATGCACTGCAGACAGTAGTAAAAAACTTTACACACAAAGCCAGTTATGTGCGCAGTTTAGGACACATGAGGGGACACATAGGGCCATGAGGGGGACCAGCATAAGATGCTATATGTGTGTCTTATGCTGGCCCCCCTCATGGCCCTATGTGTCATAGCACACATCCCCTGCCTATAACAGTGCCATCCACAGACCCACCCCATACCAGTGCCATCCACAGACCCACCCTGAAGAGGGGGTTTTTGCTTCTTGGAAAATTGAGATTTATGTATATCTCCGTTTTCCATCCCTTCTATTCTATTCCTAGCAAGTTGAACTTGTTTCCCATACTACCCGAATATTCTGTGTATAATTACACCTCTTCCAGTCCTTCATATACCCCAGGAGCAACACACAACCCTCGCAGATACTTATATATAAAAATAGTTTACTGATAACATAAAGATGACAAAGCAATGGACATTATACATAGAGATACAGATAACACAATACATAGAGGACACACCACACACAGCAAGAGGGTAAGACACAGAAAGACATGTCTGAAGGAATAGGCTGTTCCCAGAGCGCTGTATCAAGGCCCCTCAGTGGGAAGTCTGTGGGAAGGAAAAAGTGTGGCCGAAAACGCTGCACAACGAGAAGAGGTGACCGGACCCTGAGGAAGATTGTGGAGAAGGAGCGATTCCAGACCTTGGGGGACCTGCGGAAGCAGTGGACTGAGTCTGGAGTAGAAACATCCAGAGCCCCCGTGTGCAGGCGTGTGCAGGAAATGGGCTACAGGTGCCGCATTCCCCAGAAACAGCGGCAGAAGCGCCTGACCTGGGCTACAGAGAAGCAGCACTGGACTGTTGCATGTCATTCGGAAATCAAGGTGCCAGAGTCTGGAGGAAGACTGGGGAGAGGGAAATGCCAAAATGCCTGAAGTCCAGTGTCCAGTCCCCACAGTCAGTGATGGTCTGGGTGCCATGTCAGCTGCTGGTGTTGGTCCACTGTGTTTTATCAAGGGCAGGGTCAATGCAGCCGCTATCAGGAGATTGTGGAGCACTTCATGCTTCCATCTGCTGAAAAGCTTTATGGAGATGAAGATGTCATTTTTCAGCACGACCTGGCACCTGCTCACAGCGCCAACACCACTGGTAACTGGTTTACTGACCATGGCATTACTGGGCTCAACTGGCCTGCCAACTCTCCTGACCTGAACCCCATAGAGAATCTGTGGGATATTGGGAAGAGAAAGTTGAGAGACGCAAGACCCAACACTCTGGATGAGCTTAAGGCCGCTATCGAAGCATTCTGGGCCTCCATAACACCTCAGCAGTGCCACAGGCTGATTGCCTCCATGCCACGCCGCATTGAAGCATCCTGGGCCTCCATAACACCTCAGCAGTGCCACAGGCTGATGGCCTCCATGCCACGCCGCATTGAAGCCTCCTGGGCCCCCATAACACCTCAGCAGTGCCACAGGCGGATTGCCTCCATGCCACGCCGCATTGAAGCATCCTGGGCCTCCATAACACCTCCGCAGTGCCACAGGCTGATTGCCTCCATGCCACGCCGCTATCGAAGCATCCTGGGCCTCCATAACACCTCAGCAGTGCCACAGGCTGATGGCCTCCATGCCACGCCGCAGTGGAGCATCCTGGGCCTCCATAACACCTCAGCAGTGCCACAGGCTGATTGCCTCCATGCCACGCCGCATTGAAGCCTCCTGGGCCTCCATAACACCTCCGCAGTGCCACAGGCTGATTGCCTCCATGCCACGCCGCATTGAAGCATCCTGGGCCTCCATAACACCTCAGCAGTGCCACAGGCTGATTGCCTCCATGCCACGCCGCATTGAAGCATCCTGGGCCTCCATAACACCTCAGCAGTGCCACAGGCTGATTGCCTCCATGCCACGCCGCATTGAAGCCTCCTGGGCCTCCATAACACCTCAGCAGTGCCACAGGCTGATTGCCTCCATGCCACGCCGCATTGAAGCCTCCTGGGCCTCCATAACACCTCCGCAGTGCCACAGGCTGATTGCCTCCATGCCACGCCGCAGTGAAGCCTCCTGGGCCTCCATAACACCTCAGCAGTGCCACAGGCTGATGCCTCCATGCCACGCCGCATTGCAGCATCCTGGGCCTCCATAACACCTCAGCAGTGCCACAGGCTGATTGCCTCCATGCCACGCCGCATTGAAGCCTCCTGGGCCTCCATAACACCTCAGCAGTGCCACAGGCTGATTGCCTCCATGCCACGCCGCATTGAAGCCTCCTGGGCCTCCATAACACCTCCGCAGTGCCACAGGCTGATTGCCTCCATGCCACGCCGCATTGAAGCCTCCTGGGCCTCCATAACACCTCAGCAGTGCCACAGGCTGATGCCTCCATGCCACGCCGCATTGCAGCATCCTGGGCCTCCATAACACCTCAGCAGTGCCACAGGCTGATTGCCTCCATGCCACGCCGCATTGAAGCCTCCTGGGCCTCCATAACACCTCAGCAGTGCCACAGGCTGATTGCCTCCATGCCACGCCGCATTGAAGCCTACTGGGCCTCCATAACACCTCAGCAGTGTCACAGGCTGATTGCCTCCATGCCACGCCGCATTGAAGCCTCCTGGGCCTCCATAACACCTCAGCAGTGCCACAGGCTGATGGCCTCCATGCCACGCCGCATTGAAGCCTCCTGGGCCTCCATAACACCTCAGCAGTGCCACAGGCTGATTGCCTCCATGCCACGCCGCATTGAAGCATCCTGGGCCTCCATAACACCTCAGCAGTGCCACAGGCTGATTGCCTCCATGCCACGCCGCATTGAAGCCTCCTGGGCCTCCATAACACCTCAGCAGTGCCACAGGCTGATTGCCTCCATGCCACGCCGCATTGAAGCCTCCTGGGCCTCCATAACACCTCAGCAGTGCCACAGGCTGATTGCCTCCATGCCACGCCGCATTGAAGCATCCTGGGCCTCCATAACACCTCCGCAGTGCCACAGGCTGATTGCCTCCATGCCACGCCGCATTGAAGCCTCCTGGGCCTCCATAACACCTCAGCAGTGCCACAGGCTGATTGCCTCCATGCCACGCCGCATTGAAGCATCCTGGGCCTCCATAACACCTCAGCAGTGCCACAGGCTGATGGCCTCCATGCCACGCCGCATTGAAGCATCCTGGGCCTCCATAACACCTCAGCAGTGCCACAGGCTGATTGCCTCCATGCCACGCCGCATTGAAGCCTCCTGGGCCTCCATAACACCTCAGCAGTGCCACAGGCTGATTGCCTCCATGCCACGCCGCATTGAAGCCTCCTGGCCTCCATAACACCTCAGCAGTGCCACAGGCTGATTGCCTCCATGCCACGCCGCATTGAAGCAGTCATTTCTGCAAAAGGATTCCCGACCAAGTATTGAGTGCAGAACTGAACATAATTATTTGAAGGTTGACTTTTTTTGTATTAAAAACACTTTTCTTTTATTGGTCGGATGAAATATGCTAATTTTTTTAGATAGGAATTTGGGGTTTTCATGAGCTGTGGCCAAAATCATCAATATTACAACAATAAAAGGCTTGAACTCCTTCAGTTGTGTGTAATGAATCTAAAATATATGAAAGTCTAATGTTTATCAGCACATTACAGAAAATAATGAACTTTATCACAATATGCTAATTTTTTTAGAAGGACCTGTATATACAGTATATCCAGAGTCCACCAATATACAGTCTACTGGATCTACTCTTCTAATTAACTCACATCCAGTACCTGACCATTAGTATATGTACATATAGAGACTCCTGCATAAACAGCATATATCATCTAACTGGTAATGCAATTGCCGACTACAAATATCTATATGTGCACATATAACGTCTACTGGGATATTATACTTATATACATACCCACATACGCACACATATAACTTAGCTTGATCCCCCATAACAGTGTCCTCCACAGATCCCCCATAAAGGTGTCCTCCACAGATCCCCCATAACGGTGTCTTCCACAGATCCCCCATAACGGTGTCTTCCACAGATCCCCCATAACGGTGTCCTCCACAGATCCCCCATAACGGTGTCCTCCACAGATCCCCCATAACGGTGTCCTCCACAGATCCCCCATAACGGTGTCCTCCACAGATCCCCCATAACGGTGTCCTCCACAGATCCCCCATAACGGTGTGCTCCACAGATCCCCCATAATGGTGTCCTCCACAGATCCCCCATAACAGTGTCCTCCACAGATCCCCCATAACAGTGTCCTCCACAGATCCCCCACATAACGTCATCATCCACAGATCCCCCACATAACGGCGCCATCCACAGATCCCCCACATAACGGCGCCATCCACAGAAGCTTTACAGTGGGTCATCCACAGAAGCTGAACAGCGCATGCACTACTTTTTTGCGTTGCGGAGGCACAGCCAGAAGCACCATGGAAGCACACTGTAGCACTCATATCCCGGATCCTGGACCCATTGAAGTGAATGGGTCCATGATGCGGGCTGCACACGGCCGTGTGCAGCCCGCATCATGGACCCATTCACTTCAGCATGCGCTTCCTTCCTATATATTTTAGGTTTTAAAAATGTGGCTCTCAAAAGAAATTTCAATCGTGGTTTTGGCGATATTTGGCTCAGTTGACAAAAAAGTTTGCCCACCACTGGTCTAGACTTCTGCCCAGCAACAACAGTTTAACTCTATGCTTTCTGTTGTGTCTTCTGTGTCACTGAGCTTACCTTATATTACAAAATGAATCCTAAAGGCATATTATCTTTTTCTGCTTCTGTGGACACAAAATATAACTATTATATGACATCCAAACATGAAGTCACTGTAAATAACTCTGCTTTTGTCTTTAACACACAAACATAGGAACTGTATTAAGGTTATTGGCAGGTCTAGCTGTATAAAATATAAGCTATGTTAGCAACCTAGGACAGGTCTTAGCTGGCCAGCTACACTCCCACCAAAATTACCTATAATTCTATGTTCTCAGTAGTAGGACTCAAACATGAATTTGAGGAATTTTCCATCATGTTCTCAACTCTCGAGTGTCTTTCATCCCTCTCAAGTAGAACAACTAACTTCTGTATAGGACGTTCCAACTTGAGTGGAGTAGTGAGATGTTTTCCTTTTTTGTCAAGTTTTGAGTCTTCTATCCAACTCTTCCACCTTGGCCTTAATTTTCAGGTATGGCTTTATCCCATCCTAACTTCTGTCTCCATAATTCTTGCAGTATTTATCTTGCTTTGAGGATCACTGGGGCCAAGAATCCTAATAGATTATATATAGAAGCCGCTGCGGAAAGAATGGTACGTCTAGTTGCAACTTTCTCTTCAATAGATACTTCAAAGATGAACTTGTTATTCTCTACATTCCATCCCAATCCAAGTACGTTCTGAACTGGAAGATGATCATAATTGAAATCTACATTCTTCATTATTGATGCACGTTCAGAGTCACTGATGGATTCAAGTACCTCTCTGTTGTTTGAGATGAATTTATGTAGGCGCGCAGGTTTCCTCTTGCGCATAACTCTTGGCTTTCTTTCACTAGTTTGATTGCAGATTGTGTGGACTCTAGACTTATTAGACCATCATCTACATAAAAGTTTTTCTTCAGAAAATTTGCTGCTGATGGGACAACCCTTTTCATTCTGATTGGCCAGGTACTTCATACCATAATTGGCGTAACCTGGAGATGATGCTGCTCCAAACAAGTGTACTTTCATTCTGTATTCTGCTGGCTCTGAATCTGTATCTCCGTCCTCCCACCGTAGAAACCTCAGGAAGTCTCTATCTTCATTCTTGACATGAAACTGGTTGAACATCTTTTCAACGTCACACATGACCGCTACGGGATACTTTGTGAATTTACAGAGTACTCCAGGCAGAGTGTTTGTAAGATCTGGTCCTTTTAGTAGATGATCATTCAATGCAGCACCATTGTACTTTGCCGAGCAATTAAAAACTACTTTAATCTTATCTGGTTTCTTTGAGTGATAAACACCTTGATGTGGGATGTACCACACTTCTCCTTCTTTAGGCTGATTATTAACTTTCTCTGCATGTCCTTCTTCGAGGATGCCTTCCATGAATTTCAAATAATCCTGCTTGAATTTTGGATCTCTTCCCATCTTTTTCTTCAAACATTTCAATCTTGCTAGGGCAAGATTTCTGTTATTTGGCAGACGAGATCGTTCTCTAAAAGTTAAGGGCATTTCAAGATGAACTTGTTGATTCTGCTGAATACTTTCTTCTAGAGTGTGTACGAACTTTATGTCTTCTTTGGATACACTCTTTTCTTTAGAACCTATGTCTGCAAAGTCGGATTCAAGGATCTTGATTACTTTTGCTGGACTTACAGTTGGTAACTCTTGGACAGATATTCGATGACACAATCCTGTCACCTGTCTTGAGTTTGCAATCTGCTGTTTTCCTCCAACAACACCCCATCCTAGATCGGTTTGAACAGCGTAGGGTTCACCCTTTCCTCCTGTGATTACCTTTCGTGGTACCAAGGCTTCTGGACAATCGTAGCCTATCAACAGTCCAACACCAAACTCCTTCAGCGGCTCCAATTCATTGGCTGTTTCACAGGTAGGTATGCGATCTCGATCTAGAGGTATATCGTCTTTTGTATAAGCTGGAGGTAGATCTAATGTGCAGTTTGAATGAAGTCCTCTAAATCTCAGTCCTTTGACCCTTTGACTGTTTACTAATGTGTCTCTCCCCGTCATTTTGGTGAGTTTGAGCTTCACTGGTTCTGTAGCCACTTGTAATTTCTTGATCAATGAAGGTGACGTCAGTAGCGCATAGGCGTATACCTTCTTGTTCCTCCTTTTAGGATTTAATATGCACACTGGTACAACCATTGATGTGCCGTTGCTTTCTCCTTCCCTCACTCTGCAAGAGAATACCGATGCTTTATTTTCTTCCTCAGTATCTTTAGGTATTGAGGATTTACCCTTCTTTGGACGTTCTTCATGTAGTGGGGTAGGATTTAGCAAACGCTGCATGTGGCCTTTTTCTTACACTCCTTAGTAACATGGAGTTGGTTATCCAGCACAAATGTTTTCTTTTCTTCTGGGGACTTCGCCTTCAATTGTTGGCACTTGTGTATGGAGTGGTTCTCTCCACAGAACATACACCTGAAGGTAGTCTGAAGATTTGTCGGTTCTGTCTCTCTACTGATCCCAGTAGTGACTTTGGACTTGCTCTCGTAGGTATCTGGACCTTTAGCTGCTGTGTTAGTTGCTCTTGCACGTCTTATCTCTCTTGCAGGCCTTTCTTCTAAGGATTTTAGGATGTAAGATGATGTTACTGGATTACATGCTATCCGTGCTTCCTCATTGACTAACTCAGAGAACTCTTTAAAACTTGGGAAGTTCTTGCCTAGATCTAACTGTTCAGTCACACAGCGATTCCATCTAGAAGCCACTTCTTCAGGTAGCTTAGTTAGCATCCTGCGGTTTTCTAGATAGTCAATCAGTACTTCCAGTCCTTGAACATGTGGGATGGCATTGCTGCATTCTTGCAGGAAGTCACCGTACTTATGGACTCTTAAGTGTTCTTTAGGACCTATTTTAGGCCAGTTATTCAATTTCTCTCTAAAAGCTCTTTGTACTAAGAAAGGATGACCATATCATTCTAAATGTTTCCCAAGCTTGCTTGTAGGCTTCTTCGTCTTTTCTATAGAAGTTACCTTCAAGAACTTCCTTGGCTTCTCCACCAACATATCTCTGAAGGTAGAATAACTTTTCAACTGGACTGAAGCAATGATGCTCAATGATCATCTCAAAACTTGCCTTCCGCTCTATTCTCCGTTCCCCTTTTGGTCTAGCTGCTGTCAGATCCTTCTCTTTCTTTTCCAGGAGAGATCATTTGCATTGAACTGTTTTGCATATTTTCTTGTGGATACCACTCACTGCAGATTTTTACTGCTCACAGCTGAGTGTTTGCTACACTTGTATCTGGTCTTGACAATACTGTGACATAAATACATTAGTACAGGCTGCCTATGACTATAGTGTTGGACTCTCAGGCTAAAAATGGAAAACAGGGCTCAGGTGACCTAAAGAGACCTCCTGCATCCCATACAGCAGTAAGGCTACTGTCACACTAGCATTTACTGGATCCGGCCGGGTTCAGCAGAAACGCTTCCGTTACTGATAATACAACCGTCTGCATCTGTTATGAACGGATCCAGTTGTATTATCTGTAACATTGCCAAGACGTATCCGTCAGAAACTCCGCTGAAAGTAAATGGGGGACGGATACTTTTTCTATTGTGCCAGATTGTGTCAGAGAAAACAGATCCGTCCCCATTGACTTGCATTGAGGGTCATGACGGATCCTTCTTGCTCCGCATTCTAAGACGGAAAGCAAACTACAACATGTTGCGGTTTGCTCTCCGGTCTGGGAACGCAACTAAACGCAATGAAATACATTTCGTTCTGTTCAGTTCAGTTTAGTTTTGTCCCCATTGACAATGAATGTGGACAAAACTGAAGTGTTTTTTCTGGTATTGAGCCCCTATGACGGATCTAAATACCGGAAAACTAAAACGCTAGTAGGAAAGTAGCCTAACCCCTTTAAAGAGGTATTCCCATCTCTAATACCGACTGCTCCTTATCCCCCTCTTATTAATACCGACTGCTCCTTGTCCCCCTCTTATTAATACAGACTGCTCCTTATCCCCCTCTTATTAATACCGACTGCTCCTTATCCACCTCTTATTAATATAGACTGCTCCTTATCCCCCTCTTATTAATACAGACTGCTCCTTATCCCCCTCCTATTAATACAGACTGCTCCTTATCCCCCTCTTATTAATACCGACTGCTCCTTGTCCCCCTCTTATTAATACAGACTGCTCCTTATCCCCCTCCTATTAATACAGACTGCTCCTTATCCCCCTCTTATTAATACAGATTGCTCCTTATCCCCCTCTTATTAATACAGACTGCTCCTTGTCCCCCTCTTATTAATACAGACTGCTCCTTATCCCCCTCTTATTAATACAGACTGCTCCTTATCCCCCTCTTATTAATACAGACTGCTCCCTATCCCCCTCTTATTAATACAGACTGCTCCCTATCCCCCTCTTATTAATACAGACTGCTCCTTATCCCCCTCTTATTAATACAGACTGCTCCTTATCCCCCTCTTATTAATACAGACTGCTCCTTATCCCCCTCTTATTAATACCGACTGCTCCTTATCCCCCTCTTATTAATACAGACTGCTCCTTATCCCCCTCTTATTAATATAGACTGCTCCTTATCCACCCTCTTATTAATACAGACTGCTCCTTATCCCCCTCTTATTAATACAGACTGCTCCTTATTCCCCCTCTTATTAATACAGACTGCTCCTTTTCCCCCTCTTCTTAATACCGACTGCTCCTTATCCCCCTCTTATTAATACAGACTGCTCCTTATCCCCCTATTATTAATACAGACTGCTCCTTATCCCCCTCTTATTAATATAGACTGCTCCTTATCCCCCTCCTATTAATACAGACTGCTCCTTATCCCCCTCTTATTAATACAGACTGCTCCTTATCCCCCTCTTATTAATACAGACTGCTCCTTATCCCCCTCTTATTAATACAGACTGCTCCTATCCCCCTCTTATTAATACAGACTGCTCCCTATCCCCCTCTTATTAATACAGACTGCTCCTTATCCCCCTCTTATTAATACAGACTGCTCCTTATCCCCCTCTTATTAATACAGACTGCTCCTTATCCCCCTCTTATTAATACAGACTGCTCCTTATCCCCCTCTTATTAATACAGACTGCTCCTTATCCCCCTCTTATTAATACAGACTGCTCCTTATCCCCCTCTTATTAATACAGACTGCTCCTTATCCCCCTCTTATTAATACAGACTGCTCCTTATCCCCCTCTTATTAATACAGACTGCTCCTTATCCCCCTCTATTAATACAGACTGCTCCTTATCCCCCTCTTATTATACAGACTGCTCCTTATCCCCCTCTTATTAATACAGACTGCTCCTTATCCCCCTCTTATTAATACAGACTGCTCCTTATCCCCCTCTTATTAATACCGACTGCTCCTTATCCCCCTCTTATAATACAGACTGCTCCTATCCCCCTCTTATTAATACAGACTGCTCCCTATCCCCCTCTTATTAATACAGACTGCTCCTTATACCCCCTCTTATTAATACAGACTGCTCCTTATCCCCCTCTTATTAATACAGACTGCTCCCTATCCCCCTCTTATTAATACAGACTGCTCCTTATCCCCCTCTTATTAATACCGACTGCTCCTTATCCACCTCTTATTAATATAGACGTGCTCCTTATCCCCCTCTTATTAATACAGACTGCCCTTATCCCCCTCTTATTAATACCGACTGCTCCTTATCCACCCTCTTATTAATACAGACTGCTCCTTATCCCCCTCTTATTAATACAGACTGCTCCTTATCCCCCTCTTATTAATACAGACTGCTCCTTATCCCCCTCTTATTAATACCGACTGCTCCTTATCCCCCTCTTATTAATACAGACTGCTCCTTATCCCCCTATTATTAATACAGACTGCTCCTTATCCCCCTCTTATTAATATAGACTGCTCCTTATCCCCCTCCTATTAATACAGACTGCTCCTTTATCCCCCTCTTATTATACCGACTGCTCCTTATCCCCCTCTTATTAATACAGACTGCTCCTTATCCCCCTCTTATTAATACAGACTGCTCCCTATCCCCCTCTTATTAATACAGACTGCTCCCTATCCCCCTCTTATTAATACAGACTGCTCCTTATCCCCCTCTTATTAATACAGACTGCTCCTTATCCCCCTCTTATTAATACAGACTGCTCCTTATCCCCCTCTTATTAATACCGACTGCTCCTTATCCCCCTCTTATTAATACAGACTGCTCCTTATCCCCCTCTTATTAATACAGACTGCTCCTTATCCCCCTCTTATTAATACAGACTGCTCCTTATCCCCCTCTTATTAATACAGACTTGCTCCTTATCCCCCTCTTATTAATACAGACTGCTCCTTATCCCCCTCTTATTAATACAGACTGCTCCTTATCCCCCTCCTATTAATACAGACTGCTCCTTAGCCCCCTCTTATTAATACCGACTGCTCCTTATCCCCCTCTTATTAATACAGACTGCTCCTTATCCCCCTCTTATTAATACAGACTGCTCCCTATCCCCCTCTTATTAATACAGACTGCTCCCTATCCCCCTCTTATTAATACAGACTGCTCCTTATCCCCCTCTTATTAATACAGACTGCTCCTTATCCCCCTCTTATTAATACAGACTGCTCCCTATCCCCCTCTTATTAATACAGACTGCTCCCTATCCCCCTCTTATTAATACAGACTGCTCCCTATCCCCCTCTTATTAATACAGACTGCTCCCTATCCCCCTCTTATTAATACAGACTGCTCCTTATCCCCCTCTTATTTATACAGACTGCTCCCTATCCCCCTCTTATTAATACAGACTGCTCCTCACCCCCCTCTTATTAATACAGACTGCTCCCTATCCCCCTCTTATTAATACAGACTGCTCCCTATCCCCCTCTTATTAATACAGACTGCTCCCTATCCCCCTCTTATTATACAGACTGCTCCTTATCCCCCTCTTATTAATACAGACTGCTCCCTATCCCCCTCTTATTAATACAGACTGCTCCCTATCCCCCTCTTATTAATACAGACTGCTCCTTATCCCCCTCTTATTAATACAGACTGCTCCTTATCCCCCTCTATTAATACAGACTGCTCCTTATCCCCCCTCTTATTAATACAGACTGCTCCTTATCCCCCTCTTATTAATACAGACTGCTCCTTATCCCCCTCTTATTAATACAGACTGCTCCTTATCCCCCTCTTATTAATACCGACTGCTCCTTATCCCCCTCTTATTAATACAGACTGCTCCTTATCCCCCTCTTATTAATACCGACTGCTCCCTATCCCCCTCTTATTAATACAGACTGCTCCTTATCCCCCTCTTATTAATACAGACTGCTCCTTATCCCCCTCTTATTAATATAGACTGCTCCTTATTCCCTCTTTTTAATACAGACTGCTCCTTATCCCCCTCTTATTAATACAGACTGCTCCTTATTCCCTCTTATTAATACAGACTGCTCCTTATCCCCCTCTTATTAATACAGACTGCTCCTTATCCCCCTCTTATTTATACAGTCTGGTCCCTATCCCCCCTCTTATTAATACAGACTGCTCCTTATCCCCCTATTATTAATACTGACTGCTCCTTATCCCCCTCTTATTAATACAGACTGCTCCTTATCCCCCTCTTATTAATACAGACTGCTCCTTATCCCCCCTCTTATTAATACAGACTGCTCCTTATCCCCCTCTTATTAATACAGACTGCTCCTTATCCCCCTCTTATTAATACAGACTGCTCCTTATCCCCCTCTTATTAATACCGACTGCTCCTTATCCCCCTCTTATTAATACAGAACTGCTCCTTATCCCCTCTTATTAATACCGACTGCTCCCTATCCCCCTCTTATTAATACAGACTGCTCCTTATCCCCCTCTTATTAATACAGACTGCTCCTTATCCCCCTCTTATTAATACCGACTGCTCCTTATCCCCCTCTTATTAATACAGACTGCTCCCTATCCCCCTCTTATTATACAGACTGCTCCTTATCCCCCTCTTATTAATACAGACTGCTCCTTATCCCCCTCTTATTAATACAGACTGCTCCTTATCCCCCTCTTATTAATACAGACTGCTCCTTATCCCCCTCTTATTAATATAGACTGCTCCTTATTCCCTCTTTTTAATACAGACTGCTCCTTATCTCCTTATTAATGCAGACTGCTCTTATCCCCCTCTTATTAATACAGACTGCTCCTTATTCCTCTTATTAATACAGACTGCTCCTTATGCTCCTCTTATTAATACAGACTGCTCCTTATTCCCTCTTTTAATACAGACTGCTCCTTATCCCCATCTTATTAATACAGACTGCTCCTTATCCCCCTCTTATTAATACAGACTGCTCCTTATCCCCCTCTTATTAATACAGACTGCTCCTTATCCCCCTCTTATTAATACAGACTGCTCCTTATCCCCCTCTTATTAATACAGACTGCTCCTTATCCCCCTCTTATTAATACAGACTGCTCCTTATCCCCCTCTTATTAATACAGACTGCTCCCTATCCCCCTCTTATTAATACAGACTGCTCCCTATCCCCCTCTTATTAATACAGACTGCTCCTTATCCCCCTCTTATTAATACAGACTGCTCCTTATCCCCCTCTTATTAATACAGACTGCTCCTTATCCCCCTCCTATTAATACAGACTGCTCCTTATCCCCCTCTTATTAATACAGACTGCTCCTTATCCCCCTCTTATTAATACAGACTGCTCCCTATCCCCCTCTTATTAATACAGACTGCTCCCTATCCCCCTCTTATTAATACAGACTGCTCCTTATCCCCCTCTTATTAATACAGACTGCTCCCTATCCCCCTCTTATTAATACAGACTGCTCCCTATCCCCCTCTTATTAATACAGACTGCTCCTTATCCCCCTCTTATTAATACAGATTGCTCCTTATCCCCCTCTTATTAATACAGACTGCTCCTTATCCCCCTCTTATTAATATAGACTGCTCCCTATCCCCCTCTTATTAAAACAGACTGCTCCTTATTCCCTCTTTTTAATGCAGACTGCTCCTTATCTCCTTATTAATGCAGACTGCTCCTTATCCCCCTCTTATTAATATAGACTGCTCCTTATCTCCTTATTAATGCAGACTGCTCCTTATCCCCCTCTTATTAATACAGACTGCTCCCTATCCCCCTCTTATTAATACAGACTGCTCCTTGTCCCCCTCTTATTAATACAGACTGCTCCTTATCTCCTTATTAATGCAGACTGCTCCCTATCCCCCTCTTATTAATACAGACTGCTCCTTATCCCCCTCTTATTAATACAGACTGCTCCTTATCCCCCTCTTATTAATACAGACTGCTCCTTATCCCCCTCTTATTAATACAGACTGCTCCTTGTCCCCCTCTTATTAATACAGACTGCTCCCTGTCCCCCTCTTATTAATACAGACTGCTCCTCACCCCCCTCTTATTAATACAGACTGCTCCCTATCCCGCTCTTATTAATACAGACTGCTCCTTATCCCCCTCTTATTAATACAGACTGCTCCCTATCCCCCTCTTATTAATACAGACTGCTCCTTATCCCCCTCTTATTAATACAGACTGCTCCTTATCCCCCTCTTATTAATACAGACTGCTCCTTATCCCCCTCTTATTAATACAGACTGCTCCCTATCCCCCTCTTATTAATACAGACTGCTCCTTATCCCCCTCTTATTAATACAGACTGCTCCTTATCCCCCTCTTATTAATACAGACTGCTCCTTATCCCCCTCTTATTAATACAGACTGCTCCTTATCCCCCCTCTTATTAATACCGACTGCTCCTTATCCCCCTATTATTAATACTGACTGCTCCTTATCCCCCTCTTATTAATACCGACTGCTCCTTATCCCCCCTCTTATTAATACAGACTGCTCCTAATCCCCCTCTTATTAATACAGACTGCTCCTTATCCCCCTCTTATTAATACCGACTGCTCCTTATCCCCCTCTTATTAATACAGACTGCTCCTTATCCCCCTCTTATTAATACAGACTGCTCCTTATCCCCCTCTTATTAATACAGACTGCTCCTTATCCCCCTCTTATTAATACAGACTGCTCCCTATCCCCCTCTTATTAATACAGACTGCTCCCTATCCCCCTCTTATTAATATAGACTGCTCCTCACCCCCCTCTTATTAATACAGACTGCTCCTCACCCCCTCTTATTAATACAGACTGCTCCCTATCCCCCTCTTATTAATACAGACTGCTCCTTATCCCCCTCTTATTAATACAGACTGCTCCCTATCCCCCTCTTATTAATACAGACTGCTCCTCACCCCCTCTTATTAATACAGACTGCTCCTTATCCCCCTCTTATTAATACAGACTGCTCCTTATCCCCCTCTTATTAATACAGACTGCTCCCTATCCCCCTCTTATTAATATAGACTGCTCCCTATCCCCCTCTTATTAATACAGACTGCTCCTTATCCCCCTCTTATTAATACAGACTGCTCCTTATCCCCCTCTTATTAATACAGACTGCTCCTTATCCCCCCTCTTATTAATACAGACTGCTCCTTATCCCCCTATTATTAATACTGACTGCTCCTTATCCCCCTCTTATTAATACCGACTGCTCCTTATCCCCCCTCTTATTAATACAGACTGCTCCTTATCCCCCTCTTATTAATACAGACTGCTCCTTATCCCCCTCTTATTAATACCGACTGCTCCTTATCCCCCTCTTATTAATACAGACTGCTCCTTATCCCCCTCTTATTAATACCGACTGCTCCTTATCCCCCTCTTATTAATACAGACTGCTCCTTATCCCCCTATTATTAATACAGACTGCTCCTTATTCCCCCTCTTATTAATATAGACTGCTCCTTATCCCCCTCCTATTAATACAGACTGCTCCTTATCCCCCTCTTATTAATACCGACTGCTCCTTATCCCCCTCTTATTAATACAGACTGCTCCTTATCCCCCTCTTATTAATACAGACTGCTCCTTATCCCCCTCTTATTAATACAGACTGCTCCTTATGCCCCCTCTTATTAATACAGACTGCTCCTTATCCCCCTCTTATTAATACAGACTGCTCCTTATCCCCCTCTTATTAATACAGACTGCTCCTTATCCCCCTCTTATTAATACAGACTGCTCCTTATCCCCCCTCTTATTAATACAGACTGCTCCTTATCCCCCTCTTATTAATACAGACTGCTCCTTATCCCCCTCTTATTAATACCGACTGCTCCTTAGCCCCCTCTTATTAATACAGACTGCTCCTTATCCCCCTCTTATTAATACAGACTGCTCCTTATCCCCCTCTTATTAATACAGACTGCTCCTATCCCCCTCTTATTAATACAGACTGCTCCTATCCCCCTCTTATTAATACCGACTGCTCCTTATCCCCCTCTTATTAATACAGACTGCTCCTTATCCCCCTCTTATTAATACAGACTGCTCCTTATCCCCCTCTTATTAATACAGACTGCTCCTTATCCCCCTCTTATTAATACAGACTGCTCCTTATCCCCCCTCTTATTAATACAGACTGCTCCTTATCCCCCTATTATTAATACTGACTGCTCCTTATCCCCTCTTATTAATACCGACTGCTCCTTATCCCCCCTCTTATTAATACCGACTGCTCCTTATCCCCCCTCTTATTAATACAGACTGCTCCTTATCCCCCTCTTATTAATACAGACTGCTCCTTATCCCCCTCTTATTAATACCGACTGCTCCTTATCCCCCTCTTATTAATACAGACTGCTCCTTATCCCCCTCTTATTAATACAGACTGCTCCTTATCCCCCTCTTATTAATACAGACTGCTCCCTATCCCCCTCTTATTAATACAGACTGCTCCTTATCCCCCTCTTATTAATACAGACTGCTCCCTATCCCCCTCTTATTAATACAGACTGCTCCCTATCCCCCTCTTATTAATACTGACTGCTCCTTATCCCCTCTTATTAATACAGACTGCTCCTTATCCCCCTCTTATTAATACAGACTGCTCCTCACCCCCCTCTTATTAATACAGACTGCTCCTCACCCCCCTCTTATTAATACAGACTGCTCCTTATCCCCCTCTTATTAATACAGACTGCTCCTTATCCCCCTCTTATTAATACAGACTGCTCCCTATCCCCCTCTTATTAATATAGACTGCTCCCTATCCCCCTCTTATTAATACAGACTGCTCCTTATCCCCCTCTTATTAATACAGACTGCTCCTTATCCCCCTCTTATTAATACAGACTGCTCCTTATCCCCCCTCTTATTAATACAGACTGCTCCTTATCCCCCTATTATTAATACTGACTGCTCCTTATCCCCCTCTTATTAATACCGACTGCTCCTTATCCCCCCTCTTATTAATACAGACTGCTCCTTATCCCCTCTTATTAATACAGACTGCTCCTTATCCCCCTCTTATTAATACAGACTGCTCCTTATCCCCCTCTTATTAATACCGACTGCTCCCTATCCCCCTCTTATTAATACAGACTGCTCCCTATCCCCCTCTTATTAATACAGACTGCTCCTTATCCCCCTCTTATTAATACAGACTGCTCCTTATCCCCCTATTATTAATACAGACTGCTCCTTATCCCCCTCTTATTAATACAGACTGCTCCTTATCCCCCTCTTATTAATACCGACTGCTCCTTATCCCCCTCTTATTAATACAGACTGCTCCTTATCCCCCTCTTATTAATACAGACTGCTCCTTATCCCCCTCTTATTAATACAGACTGCTCCTTATCCCCCTCTTATTAATACAGACTGCTCCCTATCCCCCTCTTATTAATACAGACTGCTCCCTATCCCCCTCTTATTAATACTGACTGCTCCTTATCCCCCTCTTATTAATATAGACTGCTCCTTGTCCCCCTCTTATTAATATAGACTGCTCCTTGTCCCCCTCTTATTAATACAGACTGCTCCCTATCCCCCTCTTATTAATACAGACTGCTCCCTATCCCCCTCTTATTAATACAGACTGCTCCTTGTCCCCCTCTTATTAATATAGACTGCTCCTTATCCCCCTCTTATTAATATAGACTGCTCCTTATTCCCTCTTTTTAATACAGACTGCTCCTTATCTCCTTATTAATGCAGACTGCTCCTTATCCCCCTCTTATTAATACAGACTGCTCCTTATTCCCTCTTATTAATACAGACTGCTCCTTATCCCCCTCTTATTAATACAGACTGCTCCTTATCCCCCTCTTATTAATACAGACTGCTCCTTATCTCCTTATTAATACAGACTGCTCCTTATCTCCTTATTAATACAGACTGCTCCTTATCTCCTTATTAATACAGACTGTTCCTTATCCCCCTCTTATTAATACAGACTGCTCCTTATCCCCCATTATTTATACAGACTGCTCCTTATGTAACACCCCAGAGTGGCGTTACCACCTTTGCGCCTTGCTACTGTCTCCAATGGTTAACCTAAAGTTATCTGATGTATTCATTTCCAGATCCTGCAAAATGTGCATTGCTATTTCTTGTTATGTGACTGTTCAAGTGTAATTTTTTCAAGTGATGGCGCAGTGTCTTCTTGCTCAGGCAGTGCACGAAAATTCAGGCACCCCCCTCTCTAAAGCGGGAAAGTCTGGTCCTGCCTACCGGGAGCGATACCACAGTGTAAGGAAGCAGTGGAAGAGATAAGGCTGTCGCAGCTTATCCGAGGTTCGGGGAAAGAGACGCCCGCGTTCCCCACGCCGGAGGCAGCAGGAGATCCGCCGCCCAGCAAGAGCAAGCCGCCCAAAAAGATGAGTCACCCATCAAGAGTGAGCAGCCCAGAAAGAACGAGGTCTGCGGTGCCCTTAATCCCGTGGTGCCTTGGAAAGTGACGGCCTACGCCACCGACACCTGGGGATACAGGAAGGCCATTGAGGATTGGGTGGTCCACCTACTCGACCGACCACTACCTCATGACCCGATACTGGAACGGAGGACTGTAACCGTGCTCTGGTTCAACGTCGAGAGAGGTACGGGGTTTGTGCAGGATGACAAGTCTGGCACCGAACTTTTCGTTAATCAGCGTTTAGTTAAGGGGCCGTACCTGCTGCAAACTAGGCGAAGCCTGTACAAGGGGGAGCAAGTGGAGTTTACTCCCATGCGGTCACCAAAAGGCCCCTTTGCTACAGGGGTGAGCCTGTTAAAAAAGCCACTGGTCCCAGTGTCCACACCAGGGCACTGGCAGGAAGACCCAGCTGCCCGGGGACGTGTTGGACGCTTGCAGGAGACAGAGGAGGGAGTGTTACATTTCAGAGAACAGCCGGAACCAGAGCCAGCGCCCCTTATACCGGGACTGCCTGCACCCCTAACCATTGGCTAGCAAATGGGAAGTATGGCTCAGGCAGAATTAGCCAGCTGCCGTGGAAGTCTCAGCCACAGTTATTAAAGAGGGAGCACCCAGAGCTGTCCATCAGGCCACCTAGAGTGGAAAGCTATTTGCTGACTTCTATTCAGCCAAAGATCCTGGATCCCCTCAGAATGGCAGGAGCAACTGCCCCTGTAAAACAAAAAGTTACTGTGGCCATGCGTAGGGTCACCACCAGGTCACTACCAAGAAGTGACAGTAGGTGTCGCCAAAACACTAATGTAGAAGCTTGTATGGATTATCAAAGGGAGGACAAACCTTTAATCCAGTTCAGCAGTTCTAGCAGCGAAAAGGACCTGAGGTCCCTCCTCTAAAGAGCTGCTCTTCTTTATCATCTTCATTTAAAGAACAAATGCAGTGTCCCACTACCCACATGGGTACTGCAAAGTCATAGTGTTATGCTTTGTATGCTTTATATAAGCTGTCCTATGCTGCAGTGCATCTTTATGCATAATCCCTGCTTACAGGTGTGTTAGATTCCACTACACTGAGCCTACCACTAGGGGGAGACCACACATCCCATAAATAGCCCAGCTCAGGCCTAGTTAGGCAGAGTGAGTCTTCAGCCCTGAGCTGAAGTGTTCCACATCTTGCTCAGAACTTTGCTAAGAGTTAGTGGACATCAGCTAGAAGTTTAGCTTCAGAAAAGAATATTAATCCAGAAAGCACTAAAGAAACAGAGACCCAAAAGGTTATGGCCATCGCTATACACGCCTTAGGACCTTTGGAGTTAAAAGTGAAGGATTTGCCAGCCTCCGGCAGCCTCACTAACCTGCACTGGGATAACAGGGACCATCGTAGAAGTCCTCTACCAGTAATCATAAAACTTATATCATTACTAGCCTGAGAGACATAACACCTGTGAGCAGTGGACCTCTTGCAGCTTTACCTCTGTCCATCTTAAAGAGACTGTATTTCATATCTGGATGCACTAGAGACTGTTTTATACTTGGATGTAACCGTTATCAGGAGCAACGTTCAGTAAAAGTTATAAGCTGGATTGCACCATCCTTGTCTCAGTCTCCAATTCCTCAGTTAACACTACGGTAAATGGTTGTACCACCATAAAAGGTACTGGCGTCACGACTACAAGCGACCTTGCCACAGGCACATTAATACAGACCATCAAGGGCACCTCAAACCACCATCTGGCCAGTGTCCCTTACACCAGAGCGTGCCCCAGAGAATTCCTGTGCCGTTCTCCTCATCACTTGTGCAGGTCTGTCCAGGGACGATGTAACCGTGAGTAACCAGAACTGTACTTACCTCGGCCCACCTATTGCTCACACCGTGACCTCACATATAATTCCCCTGTCGGTCTGGCATACCGCACAATGACTTCTGGGAGCCACTTTGTGGACTGGACCTGAAGGGTGAGGACCTGTTGGCAGTGTTTTATTGTTGTGTTTTGCCCTTGTTTTTAGACCTCATCCGGATGGTCATGCTAGTTAGGACTCCCCCAATCTTCACTTATCTTCAAGTTGCTCAAAAATCCCTTTTCCCCCCTTTTCAGGTTATTTGGGAACCTCTAAACGGTTCTCATGACCTGTGCTGCTATTTTACATCCTACCCATGTGGATTACAAATGACATTATTTCCCATGGATTACAAATAACGACGTTACCTTATTCTAGTGACTAGTGTTGATCAAGCACCAAAGTGCTCGGGTGCTCGGGTTGAATACCTCGGGATGCTCGGGATGCTCGGGATGCTCAGTAGAGTATAATGGAAGTCAAGGGGAGACCCCGCGCATTAAACCAGGCACCCCCTGCTCTGAAGAGGGGAGGGCGTCTGGTTCATAGGAAAAGGTCAGAAATTGATGGAAACACCACAGAAATGGTTCAGTATGGGGACCATGTCTGGATGCATCTTGGACTCCCAGGTCGCTGCTGGGAACCATGTTGTCCGAGTAGTACGCTACTTTCACAGACTGACAATAATACGTACAAAAGCAAAGATAATAAAATCGATTTTAGAGGAAAAATTGTTATGAAACATTCTTTCCTGTATATTTATGTAATGGTGAGCCGGCGACGCGCTTCCTCCTTGCGGCGGCGCCGGCATCCCGCATCTGTGCAGGAGCAAGGACGCGGCCTGCGTCCTCGTCTCCAGGGGGCGGGGAGGACCCGGCCATGGACTCCTACTCAGCGCGGCCGGCATCCTCCTAGATGAAAGAGGTACTGAGCGCCTATCGCAATTTATCGGTAATCAGATGATTTGGCTGGACTTGGGTCACGTGACGCTGGCCACGTCATGTGACTCACTTGTTATGCTATTTAAACAGGCAGCCTGCTGGCCACAGGTTGCCTGTGAATGGTCCTGCTACCTTACAAGCATTTTCGTATTGTGCCTTCTGTGTGTTTTTGACCTCGGCTCTGTTTTTTACCTCGACCTTGTGACCTCCCTGGAACTGACATGACCCCTTGGCTTCAGACTCCGGATTGTGGTTTGACTTTGTTATCGGATTGCTCCCTGTGTACCTGCGTGACCTCCTGGCTTTGACTCTGTTACAGTACTTCTGTTATCTTCTTAAGCCCCTGCACATATCTAAGTGAGGGACTGCCGCCATGTTGTACGCCGTCGGTTGGGACGGGCCGTGCCAGTAGGCAGGGGCAGAGGTGGGGTGGAGTTTAGGGCTGCACTTATCCCTACCCTCTGTTGTGACAATTTACTTGTGTATAAAGGGCAAGTGCTGCCAAAAATTACAAGGAACCGGCACTCCAATATACCCTTTATTACACATAAAGGAGGGCATCATACACCCTTGAAAAATTATGATTGATGGCCTGCTGGTGACCATCTAAAACATTACGGGCGAGGGCCTGCTGCTGAGCTGACCATCTAAAACATTAGGGGTAAGGGTCTGCTGTTGAGCTGACTCTAAAACATTAGGGGGCGAGTGCCTGCTGCTGATCTGAGCATCCAAAAAATTATGGGCGAGTGCCTGCTGCTTAGCTAACCATTGAAAAAATTATGGGCGAGGGCCTGCTGGTGAGCTGACCCTGTAAAACATTATGGGTGAGGGACTGCTGGTAAGCTGACCCTCAAAAACATTATATGGGAGGGCCTGCAGGTGAGCTGGCCCTCTAAAAGATTGTAGGTGAGGGCCTGCTGGTGAGCTGACCCTCTGAAACATTATATGCGAGGGCCTGCAGGTGAGATGACCCTCTACAACATTAGGAGCGAGGGCAGACTAATAAGCATGTTGATATGATGGAGGAGGAGGACGAGAAAAGAAAGATGGAACCATATACCCTTTTTTGTGGTGCAAGGGGTGCATGGGAATACATGATAAAAAAACACATGTAAAGTGCCTTTATGTTCAGCTGCTTTCCTCTGGTGGAGCAGAGAAGTCAGGGGCAATCCAGGCCTTGTTCATTTTTATAAGAGTCAACCGGTCAGCATTTTCAGTGGACAGGCGGATACGCTTATCTGTTATGATGCCCCCAGCAGCACTAAATACCCGCTCTGACAAAGCACTGGTGGCAGGGCAGGCCAGCACCTCCAAAGCGTAGAGCACCAGTTCATGCCATGTGTCCAGCTTGGACACCCAGTAGGTGTAAGGCACTGAGGGATCACTGAGGACGCTGACACGGTCTGCTACGTACTCCTTCACCATCTTTCCAAATTTTTCCCTCCTTGTGAAACTAGGCAGCGCATCAGGGAGAGGGTGCTGGCGGGGTGTCATGAAAGTGTCCCAGGCCTTGGAGAGTGTTGCCCGGCCTCTGTTGGAACTGCTGTGTGTTCCCCTCGTCTCCCCTCCCTCGGTTGCCCAAGGAACTACGGACTCTGCAGCCAGCGTTGTCAGCTGGAAATTTGTGGAGCAATTTTTCCACAAGGACCTTCTGGTATTGCACCATTTTGTTCGTCCTCTCCACCGGAGGAATGAGAGATGAGACGTTCTCTTTGTAGCGGGGGTCAAGAAGGGTGAACAACCAGTAATCAGTGTTGTCCAAAATGCGTAAAAAAACGTGAGGGTCACGGGTAAGGCAGCCTAACATAAAGTCAGCCATGTGTGCCAGAGTCCCAACAGGCAAGACTTCGCTGTCGTCATCAGGAGGATCACTCTCAATCTCCTCATCCTACTCCTCTTCTTCTGCCCATCCACGCTAAACAGATGGAATTAAACTTCCATGGGTACTACCCTCTGTAGCGGAGGCAACCGTCTCCTGCTCTTCCTCCTCCTCATCATCATTAATTTGCGCTGAGAAGACGAACTGAGGGTGGTCTGGCTATCACGCTGTGTAATGTCTCCCCCCATTTCCACCTCTTCCACATGCAAAGCGTCCGCCTTAATTGTGAGTAGCGAGCGTTTAAGTAGACACAGAAGTGGGATGGTTACGCTGATAATAGCGTTATCGCCGCTCACCATCTGTGTTGATTCCTCAAAGTTTCATGTGGAACGTGGAGTTCCAGCGCGTGCTCACATCGCACAAAAGCCGGTGAGCTGGCAATTGTAAGCGCTGCTGCAGCGTTGAGAGATCGGCGGAAGCTGTCGATGACTTGCGGAAATGGGCACACACGCAGCACACCTTCACCAGTAGCTCAGGCAAATTGCGGTAGGTTTTGAGAAACCGCTGAAGCACTAAGTTTAAGACGTGGGCTAGGCATGGGATGTGTGTGAGCTTGCCGAGCTCCAAAGCCACCACCAAGTTACGGCCATTATCAGACACAACCATGCCTGGTTGTAGGTTGAGTGGAGAGAGCCACAGCTCAGTCTGGTCTCTTATCCCCTGCCATAGCTCTGCGGCGGTGTGCTGTTTGTCCCCTAAGCAGATCCGCTTCAGCACGGCCTGTTGACGCTTCCCCACTGCAGTGCTACACTGCTTCCAGCTACTGACTGATGGCTGACTGGTGCTGCAAGAGGATAATTCTGAGATGGAAGTGGAGGAGGAGAAGTGGGGGTTGGAGCCACTAACATAGGTGGTGGTGGAAACCCTGATGGAATTAGGGCCCGCAATCCTTGGCGTTGGTAGCACCTGTGCCATTTCAGGGTACGACTCGCTCCCGGCCTCCACAACGTTCACCCAGTATGCCGTCAGGGAAATGTAGCGTCCCTGGCCGAAAGCACTTGTCCATGTGTCAGTGGTTAAGTGGACCTTCCCAGTAACTGCGTTGGTCAGGGCACGGGTGATGTTATGAGACACATGCTGGTGTAAGGCAGGGACTCTACACCATGAAAAATAGTGGCGGCTGGGGACTGCGTAACGAGGGACGGCTGCCGACATCAGGCTGCTGAAGGCCTCAGTGTCCACAAGCCTAAATGGCAACATTTCCAGGGCCAGTAATTTGGAAAGTTGCATATTTTGTGCTATGGCCTGTGGGTGGGTGGCTGGGTATTTGCGCTTGCGTTCAATTGCCTGGGTAAGGACATCTATACGCTGCGCTGGGACACAGAAGTGGATGTGGTCACTGATGGTGCTTGCGAAGGTTGCAGGGTGGGAGGCATCCAGGCCTGCGCCTTCGACAGGGGATTGGCCAGCACATAACACAAGGTATAGGGGAGGCAGTGGTGTGACCTGCAGACACTGATTGTGGACCCAGGCATTCGGCCCACCTATTAGGGTGCTTTGATGCCATGTGGCGGATCATGCTAGTTGCTAGTGTTCATGACCCTGCTTATTTTTGTATGGCACAGGTTGCAAATTACAATTCTTTGGTCGTCTGCACTTTCCTCCAAAAAGCGCCAGACTGCGGAACACCTACCCCTTGGCAAGGGAGAATTCCGCAAGGGTGTACTTCGGGTAACAGTTGTGGGTCTGTTTGGTGTGGCCCGCTTTCTCCCTTTTGCCACCCCACCTGGAATGGTGCTGAAAAGAGCTCCTGGGAATATTCAAGTGTGGGATCGCTTGTTTGCCCAGACTCTCCATGGTGGGAGGAAGGAGGATCAGGGTGAGGAT
This sequence comes from Bufo gargarizans, assembly GCF_014858855.1. Taxonomy (NCBI): domain Eukaryota; kingdom Metazoa; phylum Chordata; class Amphibia; order Anura; family Bufonidae; genus Bufo; species Bufo gargarizans. The sequence continues at coordinate 27,359,626 of NC_058085.1, forward strand.
TGTGTTGACCAGACTCTTGACTACTGAGACTGGACTTGGTAGAAGACAGGGTGGTGCTTAACCGACTGAAAGCATTATCTGCTGCAATTCAACCGACCACCTGGTCGCACTGGTCTGACTTCGAGAGCGTTGTCCTGCGCCGCCCTGCAAACTGGGACATGAAGCTCGGTATCGTGGATTATTTTTTTTCTTGTGCTCTGGCAGCAGGCACAGTTTCAACGTGCCCAGGGCCACGACTTCTGCGTGCTCCATCAGCAGCACGGCCACTTCCCCGTCCCTTACTGCTCGCCTTCTTCATATTAAATGTTATATATGCTTGAAAGTACGCCACACCTACAGTAGCGTAGGATTTGTAAGTGTATGCGCAAAAACAATTAAAAAAGGCATTTGGGATGTGGAAACGTCACACAGGAGATATACCGCAGATAATGTCACTGTCCGCAGCAGCTAATATAAAAAACTACAGGGACTGTCACAGGTATTTGAGATGTGGAAACGTTACACAGGAGATGTACACCAGGTAATGTCACTGTCCGCAGCAGCTAATATAAAATTACAGGGAATGTCACAGGTATTTGGAATGTGGAAACGTTACACAGGAGATGTACCCCAGGTAATGTCGCTGATGTCAGCAGCGGCTAATAAAAAAATGACAGGGAATGTCACATGTATTTGGGATGTGGAAACGTTACACAGGAGATGTACCCCAGGTAATGTCACTGTCCGCAGCAGCTAATATAAAATTACAGGGAATGTGTCACGGCGGACAGGAACTCAGATACACAGACAACCAAATACACAAGGGTCTAGGCTAGATGCTGGGGACAGGTCACCTCCTAGCACATCCCTGACTTCTCTCCCTATGCTGCTAAGTCCACATTCAGACCTTAATGGTAGGAATGAAGTGTCCTCGTGCCTGGACTGCAAACACCCTAGAATCCCTGAGATGGTGAAAGGGGAGAAGGGGCAGAAGACACACAAATAGCCTAGACCGCAAACAACACAAACAGAAATCAAACTTATCTGAGCTGGAACAGACAATTCTTCCTTCCTTGAATCCAAGGCCAGACTGAAATCTATACCCTGCACAGCCCTCTGGGATTGAAAGACAATTTAAGCCAATGACCCCACCCAGAGCACCTGAAGGAAGGCGAATCCAGCACGATTTGAAAACAAACAAATCTGACAGACCTCCGCACACAGTCTGAGCAGGGCATGACAGTACCCCCCCTTCTACGAGTGACCTCCGGGCACCCCGGACCAACCTTATCCGGGTGGGCTCTGTGAAAAGCCCTAACCAGTCGGCTGGCGTTGACCCCCAGTGCCAGAACCCACATCCTCTCCTCGGGGCCGTATCCCCTCCAGTGTACCAGATACTGAAGGGAACCCCGAAGAACTCTAGAGTCAAGAATCCTGGAGATCTCGAACTCTAAATTCCCATCGACCAGAACAGGAGGAGGGGGCAATGGCGATGGTTCCACTGGTCTCACATATTTTTTCAATAAAGATCTATGGAACACATCATGGATCCTCCAAGTCTGCGGAAGATCCAGTCGAAACGCTACTGGATTGATCAGTGCAGATATTTTGTACGGGCCAATAAATCTTGGACCCAGTTTTCAAGATGGCACTCTCAATTTAATGTTTTTAGTGGACAACCACACCAGATCACCCACACACAGGTCGGGACCAGTCACACGTCTCCTGGTAGCCATTCGCTTATATCTCTCACCCATCGTCTCCAAATTCACTTGTATCCTCCGCCAGATAGAGGATAAGGTAGAAGAAAACCTTTCCTCCTCTGGCATCCCAGAGGAACTAGTCCCAGAAAAGGTACCAAACTGAGGATGAAAACCATATGCGCCAAAAAATGGCGACTTACCCGTGGATTCCTGTCTACGGTTATTCAAAGCAAACTCCGCTAAGGGCAGGAATGAGGACCAGTCCTCCTGATTTTCTGCCACAAAGCACCTCAAGTAGGTCTCCAGGTTCTGATTAGTACGCTCCGTCTGTCCATTCGACTGCGGATGGAAAGCCGAAGAGAACGAAAGTTGAATGCCAAGCCGAGAGCAGAACGCCCTCCAGAACCTGGAGACAAGCTGCGTGCCCCTATCAGAAACCACATCCGAAGGAATACCATGCAATCTCACGATATTGTCAACAAAAATTTGCGCAAGAGTCTTGGCATTAGGCAGACCAGTTAACGATATAAAATGAGTCATCTTGCTAAAACGATCAACTACCACCAAAATTACTGTTCTCCCCGAGGAACTCGGCAGATCCGTGATAAAGTCCATGGACAAGTGCGTCCAAGGACGAGACGGAACAGATAAAGGAAGTAGTGAACCAGCCGGTCGAGTATGAGCAACCTTAGATCGTGCACAGGTCTCACAAGCTGCCACGTAATCCTCAATGCTCCTATGTAACCCGGGCCACCAAAACCTCCGGGACACAAGGTCACAGGTGGACTTACCACCAGGATGAAGGACAGTATCGTGATGTTCCTTGAAAACCTTGTATCGCAGTTCTTCGGGTACAAATAACCTCCCTGGGGGACATGAACCAGGAGCCCCCTCCTGGTCTCCCAACACCTCCATCTCCAATTCGGGATACAGAGCGGAAACCACAACCCCGTCAGCCAAAATCGGAGCAGGATCCTCTGAATCACCTCCCCCAGGAAAACTGCGAGACAACGCATCTGCCTTGATATTTTTGACCCCCGGACGAAAAGTGACAACAAAATTGAACCTGGTAAAAAACAGTGACCATCTGGCCTGTCTAGGGTTCAGACGCTTGGCAGATTGCAGGTAAGCCAAATTCTTATGATCTGTATAAACAGTAACGGGGTGAGAAGCCCCCTCCAACCAGTGACGCCATTCCTCAAAGGCCAATTTTATAGCCAGCAACTCTCTATCTCCCACATCATAGTTCCTCTCGGAGACCTAGAGCTTCTTGGAAAAGAAAGCACACAGGACCCATTTGCCAGGAGAAGAACCTTGCGACAGCACCGCTCCCACCCCCACTTCTGATGCATCCACCTCCACCACGAATGGTTGAGACACATCGGGCTGCACCAGAATGGGAGCAGACGCAAAACACTCCTTAATAGTCGAAAAGGCCTGCAATGCCTCATCCGACCAGAGACGTCAGTGCCCTTCTTTGTCATATCAGTCAGAGGTTTAACAATGGTGGAATAGTTTAGAATACATTTTCTATAATAGTTAGTAAACCCCAAAAATGGCATCAAAGCTTTCTGATTCTCTGGTCGGTCCCATTCCAGAACCGCCCGGACTTTTTCGGGGTCCATACGAAAACCAGAGTCGGAAAGCAGATATCCCAAAAACGGAAGCTCCTGCACAGAAAACACACATTTTTCCAATTAGGCATATAACTTATTCTCCTGAAGGATCGTCAAAACCTGTCTCACATGATCCTGATGGGTCTTCAGATCAGGAGAGTAAATTAAAATGTCATCCAAGTAAACCACCACGAACCTCCCCACCAAGTGATGAAAAATGTAATTGACGAATCGCTGAAATACCGCTGGCGCGTTCGTCAACCCAAAAGGCATAACCAGATTCTCAAAATGACCCTCGTGCGTATTGAAGGCCGTCTTCCACTCATCCCCTTGCTTGATTCTGATCAGATTGTAGGCCCCTCTCAAATCCAACTTGGAGAATACCCTGGCACCAACAATCTGATCAAAAAGATCGGAGATCAAAGGAAGGGGATACGGATCCCGGACCGTAATACGGTTCAATTCCCGAAAATCCAAACACGGTCTCAGTGATCCATCCTTTTTCTTGACAAAGAAAAAACCTACTGCCACTGGAGACTTAGATGGCCTAATATGACCTTTTGCCAAACTCTCGGCGATATACTTTCGCATGACCTCTCTTTCAGGTTGGGAAAGATTGTAAAGGCGAGACTTTGGCAACATAGCTCCTGGGATGAGATTAACTGGACAATCATAGTCACGATGAGGGGGCAATTCCTGGGTCCCACCCTCCGAAAAGTCATCCGCAAAGTCTGAGAGATATTGAGGTAGAACCGCAGTGGACACCCCAGAGATAGATGTGCCAAGACAATTCTCCGAACAAAACTCTCCCCAACCAACAATTTGTCTTGCCTGCCAATCAATAATTGGATTATATTTTGTCAGCCAAGGTAAACCTAGGACTAAAGGAGCAGGCAAATTACTCATGACAAAACAAGAAATAAGCTCTACATGTGAATCACCCAACCTCAACTGAATACCATGTGCAATATGAGTGAGACTCCTTTGAGAAAGAGGTGAAGAATCTATTGCAAACACCGGAATCTCCCTTTCCAAAGTGCACGTACTTAGACCCAGATTTTGAAGGAAGAGAAAGTCAATAAGGTTTAGCCCAGCACCACAGTCAATGAATACCTCAACAGAAAATGTTCTTGAGTCTAGCGCCACCATGGCTGGAAGGAGAAAATGAGAGTTACAGGGAGCTTGCATATTTGCTTGTTCCACTAATCCATTCACGCTACCAAGAGTCAGGACGTTTTTTTTTTCTTTCATATCATCACGTGATTTAACAAAAGGACAAGCAAAAACAAGATGGTCACTTTTACCACAGTAGTAACATAATTTATGTAATCTCCTAAAGTTTCTCCTACCAGAACGAAAAGATATCTGACCCGACTGCATGGGTTCCTCCCCTACCCCAGAGTTATAAGTAATATCACCCTGGGCAGCAGGTGAAACGAGACCACACGCAGAAGGGATCCCTTGCGCGGAGGGAACCTTACACCTCTCTCTGATACGTCTATCCAACCGTATAGCCAAAGACATTGCATTCTCTAGAGTATCCGGGTACTCATGAAAAGCCAGGGCATCGTTTAACCTTTCAGATAACTCCTGACAAAACTGACTACGTAACGCAGGGTCGTTCCACCCCGACTCAGTAGCCCATCTCCTAAACTCTATGCAGTAACCCTCTGCAGTATGTTTACCCTGTAGTAAGTTACGCAATTACGATTCCGCCATCGAGACCCGATCTGGGTCATCGTAAATCAATCCCAGGGCTTTGAAAAATTCCTCCACCGACCGGAGGGCCAGAGAACCGGGCGGCAGAGAAAAAGCCCAGGATTGCGCGTCCCCTTTAAGCAGAGACATGATGATACCAACCCTCTGACTTTCATCACCTGACGAAAATGGACGCAAGCGAAAATACAGTTTGCATGACTCTTTAAAGCGGATAAAATCATCCGCACCCCATGTAAATTTCTCAGGAAGAGCGATTTTAAGCTCCCCACCAATTTGACCTGCACCTGATGCCAGAACACTCTGACACTGTGTGACCGAACTACGCAGATCCGCAACCAATAGGGATAATCCCTGCATGCGGTCAACCAGTGCATCAATTGACGCCATCACAAAACCGCTGAGTAATGGCAGTCACAGTATGGCGGGTTATAATGTCACGGCGGACAGGAACTCAGATACACAGACAACCAAATACACAAGTGTCTAGGCTAGATGCTGGGGACAGGTCACCTCCTAGCACATCCCTGACTTCTCTCCCTATGCTGCTAAGCCCACATTCAGACCTTGATGGTAGGAATGAAGTGTCCTCGTGCCTGGACTGCAAACACCCTAGAATCCCTGAGATGGTGAAAGGGGAGAAGGGGCAGAAGACACACAAATAGCCTAGACCGCAAACAACACAAACAGAAATCAAACTTATCTGAGCTGGAACAGACAATTCTTCCTTCCTTGAATCCAAAGCCAGACTGAAATCTATAACCCGCACGGCCCTCTGGGATTGAAGGCAATTTAAGCCAATGACCCCACCCAGAGCACCTGAAGGAAGGCGGATCCAGCATGATTCCAAAACAAACAAAAGGTTGGACACGTGCTGCCAACCTGACAGACCTCCGCACACCGTCTGAGCAGGGCATGACAGAATGTCACAGGTATTTGGGATGTGGAAACGTTACACAGGAGATGTACCCCAGGTAATGCCACTGTCCGCAGCGGACACCATCTACGGAAAAAGTACACTGGATGTCACTGATATTTTTGGGATGTGCACACATTGCACAGAAGATGTAGCGCAGATAATGTCGCTGTCTGCCGCGGCCTAACTATTGCACGCTATTTAGCGCAGGATGCGCTAAAAATAGATATTGCTACCACACACTATAGTTCTTAAAAGGACTTTTGGGTCCGTAAAGTTTTAGCAGTTTAGCTCAGGTTACGCTAAAAATATATATTGCTGCTGCCACACACAACAATAGTCCTTAAAAGGACTTTTGGGTCTCTGACAAGTTTTTCTACTTAAAAATAATAATAATTCACTCCCTACACTATATTTCCCTTCTTCAGCACAGCTCTCCCTGACTAACACTCAGCCAAACACATGTCATCAGGTGCTATAGAGCACCCGATGACGCGTTCCGGCCAGCCAATCACTGTAATGCCTGTAACCAACATGGCTACGGCATTACAGTGAGTTGCAGTACTTACCTGCACGTTTATTGGCTGCATAGCAGCCAATAAACGTGCGGGGATGAGACTCGATCATTGCGCTCGAGCACATGCGGTATTCGGCCGAATACCGCCATGTGCCGAGCATTAAGATGCTCGAGCCGAACTGGTGTTCAGCCAAGCATGCTCGATCAACACTACAAGTGACTCTTTTGCATTTAAAGGACTTTTGCACTTAAAGTTCCAGTTTGGTGCACTTGATCCGCAAGCACTAAAGAAGAGACTCTAATATAATTTTATTGCATTATTTTATAGTATTGAATATGTGCCTAATATATTTGCATTAAATATTTGCCTTATATTTGCACTAATCCTTTTTATAGGTTCAACAACGTTCAAGTATTGTGCCCATTGTGCGTATTTCTTTTCCAGGAGCGACAATGTGATATTATATGCATTTTTGTATGGACTATAGACTTTACATTGTTAACCAGATGGCCAGCACGTTACTTCTTGCTTAGTATGGACTACCTCTGAGGACGTTAATATACATCACAAGCAGATCTAACTGTCACAGCTGAGGATGGGGAAAATTCTCAGCCGTGTGATGCCAGATGATGGTGGTCGCTGCTCGACCAGGATGACAGAATTAGGGAGCAGGTCACCTCCTAATCGCATCCCTAATCTGACCCTGACTCCTAGCGGTATGAGCCGACCCTGATGGTAGGAGGGCTCATACTCCGGAACCTTGAAGTCCCTGCTAGCCCTCAGCGTGGCCCTAAACTAGGAGCAGGGTAAGACGACCTGTTCCTTCTGGACACGGAGGAACAGGAGTCTCATTGGCCAAGCTGCAGGAAAAAGGGAACACACATACAACATATAGATATGGCAGGAGTACTAAAGCAGTTCCAAGCCTACCTGCTACAGCCACGCTGACTGGAACCCGTGCATGACAACTGATGTCCACAAAACACTAAGGGACACAGCACACAACACATATCACACAGGTAACCAGGACATCCATAGTTGTAATAAACAGATAGACCTTAAAGACATAATCTAACACCCTTCCAACACCAGGGAAGGGAAGACATCAACTTAAAGGGGAAGTGCACACAACTCAAACCCTGTGCACACCAAACACATAAAAGGCACACCTAACAAAGACAGGTTGCCAGGTGCAACCGCATACCTATTGCACAAGCTGCCTAGCACCGCTCAGGCTGCTCTGCTGCCACATAAACAATGTTGCCAGTGGCAACCACAGGTGAGGCAACATACTTTAGCCCTCACCTGTGATTGGCAACCAACCCAAGACCGCAGGCAACTGCATGCGGTTACAGGAGTCACGACCATGACCATGGTCGTGACACTAACATCGCCAATGCTCATTATGGACTGCCTCTGAGGACATTCGATACTAATTGCTCTTTATTTGACCTTGTGTTGCGTATTGTATTTCTACACAGGGGGAACCAAGTGGTAAGTCGCAAGCAGATCTAAGACCGTCAAGGGTAACCCGCTGCTAATATGTGTCTGGAGAGATTGGAGTGCGTTGCCTCATCCTCCTAATTGTTATATGTGCTTAGCCAAGGTTATTTATATCCCCAGGTCTTGTGCTTAGTCAAGCCTAGGAGGAAAATGTGTGTAGCTACATGGTTAGTGTGAGGAATATGGAGTATGATTTCATTCCTGCCATTTGCTCCAGGAGTGGCAGAGGAAATCAAACTCCACAGGAGGCCCTGCTGCAAAGCACTGCCAGATAGCAGAAGACTCCTAGCAGGCCACATTTGGTAACATTTCACACCTCCATTCAGACAGCACGGATCCTGCAGGAAAACCTCCCTGCAGGGGGTCTAAGCCATTCCCCAGTACAATCAAATCTAGCAGACAGCATGGAAACGGCGATTTATAAGGAATTATGAATCGCCCGGCCATTACAGGCGCAAACTGGATACAAATTTGTGCAGGGCTGCGCCACCCATAAGCAAGGTACGCCACCGCGTAGAGCGCACTCTTCCTGGAGGCGCTGCCCCCGGCCCGCGGCGCCACCTCCTAGATAATTTATTCTCTTCACTTGCCTCTGTGTAATCTCGCACAGGCAGAGGCATCATCGAGCGAAGTGGGCATGCGCCATCTTCCAGCGCACTTTACTCAACCTTGTCTCTGCCAGTGCGCCTGTGCGAGATTACACAGAGGCAAGTGAAGCGAACAAATTAGCTAGGAGGCGGCGCTGGGAGTGGACGGGATCTGTTGATGACCACTGTGGGGATCTGTGGATGACATTTATGGGGATCTGTGGTGGATGACACTTGTGGGTATCTCTGGATGACACTTGTGGGGATCTGTGGAGGACACTTGTGGGGATCTGTGGGTGACACTGTGGGGATCTGTGGATGACACTTGTGGGGATCTGTGCAGGACACTTGTGGGGATCTGTGGGTGACACTGTGGGGATCTGTGGATGACACTTGTGGGGATCTGTGGATGACACTGTGGGGATCTGTGGATGACACTTGTGGGGATCTGTGGATGACACTTGTGGGGATCTGTGGATGACACTTATGGGGATCTGTGGATGACATGGTATGTAGCTGGAGGGAGAAAACGTGGACTTACCACAATGAAGGGTACAGTCTGTATAAATAGGTGGGCAACAAAAAAAGGGGCGGGTCAAAGGGCGTGGTCAATAGGTGGAGTCAAGGCTTTTGCCTAGGGTGGCAAAAATCCTTGCACCAGTCCTGTATTTGTGTCCCGGTGGCCACGATGAACAAGCCCATGGTCTTAGTTTGGTGGTGGGATGCCAGGGAAGGGAGATATACATATCTCCCCACAGAAACCCCATAGCGGCACCATGTTTGGACTCTAGATGTAGCTTGAACCCAGGCGGATCAATTGGTCCCATAACCATCTCCCTGTGACCTTCTGTGCTAGAGCTATGAACCCTAAAGGGTTTTGTGGGTCATTTTCTGCCAACCCAGTAGAGGGGGGTGGACCCCTCCCGAAGGCCAGGAGGGGAGGGACCAGCTACAGTTTAAAAGGCTTGTGCCAGCAAGCAGGCGGGTCTTATTCTGAAAGGAGGTCACATCATGCCATGTGTTTGGAAAGGCCTGGTAACTGACTTGTACTCTGTGTAATCCTGTGTGTACCATATTGCTTGTATCTGTACCCTCAGACCACTGTATATATTCTGTGTGTATAGTGTTATATCTAGTGTGCCCTTAAGGCGACTAAATATATAATTTAATCTTGTGCTGTCTAGTATCTCGTTCACAAATCCCGACGTCCGTGTTTCAGCCTAGTTATACGCTACCGCGGGTTGGTTTCTCGCCCTATATAATTTCTCGTTAGCGGACCGGGCTTATATCAAACGAGAAGCTGATGGCAGTACACCCGGGCTGAGAAGGCGCTGTTTCACAGCGGCAGTGACCAGGCTCCCTCAGCTGGTTGCCTCTCTGTGCCCGCGTGGACAGGAGGTATCTGTGTAAACTGTACCAAGCTGACCTTGCATGCTCCTCCAGGAGGGCGTGACGTCACGCTTTGTTAACAAGTGACCATACCGAGGGGTGGTATCCGTCACATATTGGTGGCAGCAAAGTGGGATCGAGATACTAGTGTGTGTGAGTGTGAGACCCATACTCCCAGACACTAAAGACTATTAGCTGTAGCTTTTGCCGCTGGAGTCTTAAGATCAACTCAACACTAGACAGTCTGAGTGCAAATACAATAAGGTGTGTGTGCATCCGGTTGCAGTCTGTGTCACTGATCATCAGTTGCAATGACGGCCAGTATCACAAGGAGCAAAGCTAAGGAGATGGACGATGCTACGAATGGTGGTGGGCAGGACGCAGTCCAGATAATGGGCCGAGAGGAGGTGGAAGGCAACTTTATTCAAGGCGAGGGGGAGCCAGTTGCAGGAGGTGAGGTCCGCGGTGGGCCTCACTCCACCTGCCCATCCCCCCAGCCTGGCAGGCTCAGCTGCTCTCCTACAAGCTGCCCTGGACCATCTGCAGGCCGGAGACCAGGCTTCCTATGAGATCCTTATGACAGCTGCAGAACATCACGAACGAACAGAGGCTGCAGAACGAGAACGTCGCGAGCATGCAGAGCGTGAACACCAGCTACAAATGCGATTTTATGCAAGTTCTGTGCACCAGCGCAGCATATGTGCATTTGTGACAGTCAAACAGAAGCTTGAAATACTGCAATTATATTCTGGGTTTAAAAGAATCGCCCATTTTTGGCAAGACCCTACATCTGGGGCCTTTGCCGCATTAGTCAGTGTGAAATACAAGCTTGAAATACTGCAATAATTTTTTGGGTTTTAAAAAACACCCATTTTTTGCAATACCCTCCATCTGGGGCCTCTGCCGCATTAGTCAGTGTGCAATTTAAGCTAGAAATACAGCAATCATTTTCTGGGTTTTAGAAAACACCCTTTTTGGGCAAAATACTTAAATTTACAGCCCTTGCTGCATCTGTCAGTGTGAAATTCAAGTGTTATATACTGCTGTCATATTCTGTTATTATTTAAAAAAAAAACTTTTTGGGCAAAATACTACATTTGCGGCCTTGTCTGCATCTGATAGTGTGAGATACAAGCTTGAAATACCGCAATAATATTCTGGGTTAAAAAAAAAAAACATTTTGGGCGAAGTACTTAACCCCTTAAGGACACAGCCTTATTACACCTTAGGACCAGGCCATTTTTTGCAAATCTGACCAGTGTCACTTTAAGTGCTGATAACTTTAAAACGCTTTGACTTATCCAGGCCGTTCTGACATAGTTTTTTCGTCACATATTGTACTTCATGACACTGGTAAAGTGAAGTCAAAAAAATGATTTTTTTTGCACCAAAAAATACCTAATTACAAAATACAAAAATTTAGAAAAATTTGCAAATTTCTAAGTTTCAGTTTCTCTACTTCTGTAATACATAGTAATACCCCCAAAAATTGTGATGACTTTACATTCCCCATATGTCTACTTCATGTTTGAATTTTTTTGGGAATGATATTTTATTTTTTGGGGATGTTATAAGGCTTAGAAGTTTAGAAGCAAATCTTGAAATTTTTCAGAAATTTACAAAAACTCAATTTTTAGGGACCAGTTCAGGTCTGAAGTCGCTTTGCGAGGCTTACATAATAGAAACCACCCAAAAATGACGCCGTTCTATAAACTACACCCCTCAAGGAATTCAAAACTGATTTTACATACGTCGTTAACCCTTTAGGTGTTGCACAAGAGTTATTGGCAAATGGGGATGAAATTAGAAAATTTCATTTTTTTTGCTTTATTTTCCATTTTAACCCATGTTTTCCACTAACAAATCAAGGGTTAACAGCCAAACAAGACTGTATCTTTATTGCCCTGATTCTGGCGTTTACATAAACACCCAATATATGGCCGTAAACTACTGTACGACCACACAGCGGGGCGTAGAGGGAAAGGTGCGCCGTATGGTTTTTGGAGGGCTGATTTTTATGGACCGGTTTATTTACACCGTGTCCTGTTTCAACCCCCCTGATGCACCCCTGGAGTCGAAACTCCCTAAAAGTGACCCCATTTTGGAAACTACGGGATAAGGTGGCATTTTTTGGGGGAGTATTTTTAGGGTAAATATGATTTTTGGTTGCTCTATATTACATTTTTGTGAGGCAAGGTTACCAAAAATTGAAATTCTGATATTTCATCTCCATTTGCCATGAACTGTTGAGGAACACCTAAAGGGTTAATAAAGTTTGTAAAATCTGTTTTGAATACCTTGAGGGGTGTAGTTTCTTAGATGGGGTCACTTTTGTGGAGTTTTTACTCTAGGGGGGCATCAGGGGGGCTTCAAAAGGGATATGGTGCCAAAAAAAAAGGCCATCAAAATCGGCCTTCCAGAAACCGTGTCGGTCCTTTCCTTCTGCGGCCTCCCTTTTACTGATACAGCAGTTTACGACCACAAATGTGGCGTTTCTGTAAACTGCAGCATCAGGGTAATAAATATTAACCTTTGTTTGGTTGTTAACCCTTGTTTTGTTACCGGAAAAAACGGATTGAAATGGAAAAGTGCCAAAAATAGCGGTTTATTATTTTTAACCGTGTTAATCTGGGGAGTTAGGTCATGGGATATTTTTATAGAGGAGATTCTTACGGACGCGGCGATACCTAATAAATATTTTTTTTTGGGTATCTCTAAAGTCTAAGTGTCATTTTTTTTATTTTCTTTTATCCGATTATCTTATGTGGGGGCTCATTTTTTGCGGGATGAGACGACGGTTTTATTGGCACTATTTTGGGGGCTATATGACTTTTTGATCGCTTACTATTAAACTTTTTATTATGTTAATCTGGGGGGTTAGGTCATGGGGCATTTTTATAGAGGAGATTATTACCGACGCGGCGATACCTAATATGTCTACTTTTAATAAATTATTTTAGTTTTTTTGGGTGTCTCAAGTCTGAGAACCATTTTTTTTTATCCGATGTCAGTGCTAAATTGGGATACAAATGTAGTCCTCCATGGAAGTGTGATACTCCCTGAAGCAACCGTCAATGCAGAGGCCCGGATGATCGGGGCACGTGTCGCACTGAGTAGTCGTGTCCTTCCGTATCCCCCTCCTGTGACACACTCTGCATCTTTTTTGGGTCCGTCCCTTCTTTCCAGTATGGGGGACCACACCTGGAAAGTGTTGGCCAGGGACGATCCGGGCGCCTCCAGTTCCCGAGGTACTCCGGCCTGCTCTTTCCCGGTCAGAAAAGATCAGGGCCTTGAGGACTGCCTCATAGAACTGAAGGAATGTCCCTGTGCTGCCAGCGCTTCGGGATAGCACAAAAGAGTTGTACAAGGCAACCTGCACCAAGTAGACAGCAACTTTTTTATACCATGCCCGGGTTTTGCGCATGGCATTATATGGCTTGAGGACTTGATCAGAGAGATCAACTCCTCCCATATACCGATTGTAGGCGACGATACAATCGGGCTTGAGGACCGTTGCCGTGGTACCTCGCACAGGGACTGGGGTGGTGCCGTTACCGTGGATTGTGGACAGTACAAGGACATCCCTCTTGTCCTTATACCTGACCAGCAACAGGTTTCCAGTGGTAAGGGCACGGGTCTCACCCCTGGGGATAGGTACCTGGAGGGGGTGGGCAGGGAGGCCGCGTTGATTTTTCCGCACGGTCCCACAAGCGGACGTGGATCTGGCGGCAAGGGACTGGAACAAGGGAATGCTGGTATAAAAGTTATCCACGTACAGGTGGTAACCCTTATCCAGCAGTGGGTGCATAAGGTCCCACACAAGTTTCCCGCTAACACACAGAGTGGGGGGACATTCTGGGGGTTGAATCCGGGAATCTCGCCCCTCGTATACACGAAATTTGTAAGTGTACTCTGAGGTACTCTCACAAATTTTGTATAGCTTCACGCCATACCTCGCCCGCTTGGAAGGCACATACTGGCGGAAAATGAGTCTCCCCTTGAACGCAATGAGAGACTCATCAACCACGACCTCCCTTCCAGGTACATAGGCCTCCATGAATTTGGCCCCAAAGTGATCGATGACCGGCCGTATCTTATACAGACGGTCATGGGCAGGATCACCTCGGGGGGGGACATGCTGCATTATCGGAATAATGCAGGCATTTCCGGATGGCCTCAAACTGGGAGCGTGTCACGGCTGTACTGTAAAGTGGGGCCTGGTATAGGACGTCCCCACTCCAGTACAGCCTGACACTGGGTTTCTTGACCAGGCCCATATGCAGCACGAGGCCCCAAAATGTCCTCATTTCGGCTGCACTGACCGGCGTCCAGCCACCGGGCCTGGCCAAAAAGGAGCCCGGGTGTTGAGCAACGAACTGTTGGGCGTACAGGTTCGGCTGCTCCACCATCAGATTTACCAGTGGGTCACTGAAAAAATGACAAAAAAAGTCATATTCAGTGTAGCCCACTGTGGAAATCTGGATTCCTGATTGGCCTACAAAATCGGGAATCACGGGCTCGTATCGCTCTGGGCTACACCAGACAAGTTCACCGGCAGGGTGCTCCGGTGGATTTAACTGGTGGGCCGGGAAACCAGTACGAGCCCCAGAGCTGCTCGTACTAGTGTGGGCCACAGGGTCCCTAACATGGCGGTCCCCTTGCTCCGCCTGGCGGCGTCTCCGCCGCCTTGGGGGCTCATCATCATCGCTAGATGATGAGGAGAATGCGGATGACAACAGGAATGTGGGGTCATCCTCATCCTCACTGGGACTCTCGGAGTCGGAGGCAAGCTGGGCGTATGCCTCCTCGGCCGAGAACGTCCGGCGGGCCATAGGGGAGTGTGTGTCTGCGTGTATATGTGCGTGTGTGTAACTCTTTATTTGGTGTGCGTGTGTGTGGGGGCACGGGTGTTCACGAACTCACCCTAAAACTAACAGAAAAAAAAAATAAACTAACTAAAAAAAGGGCAAAAAATTTGGGGAAAAAAATTCAAAACCGCTGATCAACCGTCCGAAGTTGATCAGCGGTGGGGTGTGCGATGCGCTAACAGTGGCCGGACGCTAAATGCCGGCCACAGTCAGTGTACAAAAAAGGTGGGGGGGGGGGGCAAGTGGCGGCACCCCTGGGGGGTCTAGGGTCACACAGCTGTGCTGTGGACCCCAGACACCCTAACTGGGGTGATGCAATCAAAGTTCAAAAAAAACTACCTTTCCCTTTTTTTTCCCTGCCTAACCCAAACTTTCCCTATTGCTGTCCCTATGTACCTGATGGGGTGCTGGGGGCAGAGATCGGGTCCTGGGGGACAGATCGGGGTGCAGGCAGCTGTGGCAGACAACTGCAGGCAGCTCCTCTCTCCTCCGGCTCCGGAACACAAAAAGAGGAGGAGAGGGGCGCCTGCCTCTTTTGAATATCGCGCCAGACCGCCCACAGACCAATCAGAAAGCGATCCTGAGTGGTGAGTGAAATCACCCCACCATCACCATCCTGTTCCGGGTTATCGGCAGGGCCGGTGCAAGGATTTTTGCCAACACAAGCGAAGCTACATTTTGGCGCCCCCCCCCCCCACGCTTCTCATCTGTGTGGTCCTGGTATTTTCTCTCTGCTTCAGACAATGGCTGGTTTAAGTACCATATTTTTCGCCCTCTAAGACACACCTAGGTTTTAGAGGAGGATAATAAGAAAAAAATATTTTCCATTACACCTCAGGACAGGCGGCGGTGATCGAAAATACACAGGGCGTAAGTACCAGGGCACAAGGGCGTACCTGTACGCCCTGTGTCCTTAAGGGGTTAATATTGCAGCCTTTGCTGCATTTGTCATTGTGAGATACACGCGTTAGATACTGTTATTAAAAAAACACCCATTTTGGGCAAGATCCTAAATTTGAGAAATATGAGGAGGCGTCAAATAAGGGACGTGGCCCCGGCCGTGGTGCTGCTGGTGGAGCTCCTGTTGCAGGGAGAGGACGTGGTCGATCTGTGCCAGCTACACGCACAAGTGAAACCCCTTCCTCAGGTGCGAGTAGGCGACAGAATCTGCAGCGGTATTTGGTCGGGCCTAATGCGTCTCTACGAATGGTGAGGCCTGAACAAGTACAGGCGATAGTAGATTGGGCTGCTGACAGTGGCTCCAGTTCCTTCACATTGTCTCCCACCCAGTCTCCTGCTGAAAGACCATAGCTGCAGCCGATGTCCATCAGTCTTTCCCCTCACCCCCTTGCACATCAGCCAAGCAGTCTGAGCCCCAAGTCATGCAGCAGTCTCCTCTGCCTTTTGATGACTCTGTTAGCAGGGTTTCCCAGGGCCATCCACCTAGTCCTGCCCCAGAAGTGGAAGAGATTGAGTGCACCGATGCCCAACCACTTATCTCTCAGGATGAGTACATGGGAGGACCATCGCAGCACGTCTCGGATGATGACGAAACACAGGTGCCAACTGCTGGGGCTTTCTGCAGTGTGCAGACTGACAAGGAGGGCAGGGGTGAAGACTGGGTGGAAGACGATGTGGAGGACGATGAGGTCCTCGACCCCACATGGAATCAAGGTCATGCGAGTGGCCTGTGTAGGTCGGAGGAAGAGGCGGTGGTCGCACAGAGCCACCAGCACAGCAGAAGGGAGCAGGGTGCAAAAGCGGAGCGGCCGTCCTCTAGACAGTACGCCGGCTACTGCCCACCGCAGCCAGGGACCGAGCACACCAAAGCCAGCTCCAAGGAGTTCCCTGGCGTGGCAGTTCTCCAGACAATGTATTGGGTTGTGACGGCTGACCTTGTAGTCATATATGGGGCGGCTGCTCCAACTGATAGACACACGCCGTCTATAGAGTAAGGAATAAATATAGGATGTAAACTAGTTGTGGACACCTCACATGGGAGTATATGTCTGTATATGCACAAGACTTTCCTCGTGTACGGTATTCAATATTTATTATACACTCAAAACAGTCTATTAAATGTTGTAAATCATCACTGGTATTGAGAATATCTTTCAATGTGTAATAATCAGAGTATAAGGTTTAGTGTAGTATATTCCCTAAAGTGATATTGTGCCAACAAGAGTAATATATGTGAGTATTCTCCTGAGGTAATAAGTGCAAAACCTTCTAGGTATAATATAAAAATAGATTTAAAAAAAGTGTTATCGGTGCATAAATCTAACTGCAATGAGGTAAATGCCACAATAGACAGAAAGGTTATATTACAATCCAGCCGTTCAGCGATGTGGAGAGCAATTAGGAGGATTTCTTTCTAGCGATGATTCAAAACACAATAATATATAAAAAACAGCATAAAATAATAATATAAAATACAGTATTAAAAAATTAGATGATAGTACAGTGTAGAATACAAAACCACAATCTGTTGTATTTCCTCCGGCAAATCGGCAGTAATCTCACTACACTGTATGACGCGAACCTGGACACGCATATCCTATCCAGCAATGATCGGAGGTCATATCTCATCCAATAACATGGAGGTTATAGCTCCCCCTGCAGGGCAGCGATACAAGAGTCACCCTGTGATGTGTAGATAGGATTTCATTCCTCCAGTTACAGCGTCATATAAATGCAGGTTCCGTTTTGTAGTTTCATAGTTTCAGTCTGTCGGCCGACTTACTATCTATATTCATGCACTGAGAATACTTGAGTATTGTATCTCTTACTCACGGTTCGTTGTCTCCGGATTTAGATCCTGATATGAGTAACCTGATGGTGTCGTATCGTTTGTAGCAGCCCGTTGATATTATATATGTCTGTGGCGTCCCACGTGCCTACAGAACTTGTGGTGCTTGTACCCGCCAAGGCATCTCCGTAGGTGTGGGATGATTACCAGGTCCGGAATACAGGTTGACTTTGTAGGGCTGCAATAGACGTCAGGTGTTGCGTCTAGAAAACGTAATTAGAGCGCTCTTTCAGGACATAGGGGTCCGGTGTTAATGAGAAGCGTTCAGCTGGGGGTCCTCTTTCACCAGACGCGTTTCGGAGATCTCGGTCTCCTTCCTCAGTGGTCATGAGACCCCCAGATATGATGGACCTTTTATAGCCTTATTGGGTCAATGCCTTAAGTCGGCTGGAAAATCTGCTATGGAGTCACTCTTTTGCTGCAGGTATTTTGACTATATTGGACGGAGCACATTGCGGTTTTAGTGCGGTCATTTATATGTCATCAATCCATGTTGGACAATATTCTAATCAGAACTCACAGCTTATTTAGTACAATTTTATAATAGCTGTAGATGTAGAGATCACAAGTAGAAAGTACTATATCCCATTTTACAATATTTTATAATATCAATTGCAATCGCTTGATATTAATACATGATATTCAAAAAGATTTACTAAATAGGGATAAAATAGATATAGACACAATGTAAAAATATAGGTGTACATAGATAAAACACACAGCGATTTTAATGCGGTTTCTTATAAAAACTATATATAGGTAATTTATTTAAAATATATAATATAATAAAATAAAGTAAACTAGACATAGGAGTAATTAGAATAGAAGATAGAAATGGAAATGAAGGTACAGAACATGGCTCTGTATAATATTGTGTGCACTATATATTTTAGGTCACCTATCATTCTTACAATATAGCAGCAACCACAGCCTCCCAGACACTGTTCAGAGAGGTGGACTGTTTTCCCTCCTTGTAAATCTCACATTTGATGATGGACCACAGGTTCTCAATGGGGTTCAGATCAGGTGAACAAGGAGGCCATGTCATTAGATTTTCTTCTTTTATACCCTTTCTTGCCAGCCACGCTGTGGAGTACTTGGACGCGTGTGATGGAGCATTGTCCTGCATGAAAATCATGTTTTTCTTACCTTGCAGACTTCTTCCTGTACCACTGCTTGAAGAAGGTGTCTTCCAGAAACTGGCAGTAGGACTGGGAGTTGAGCTTGACTCCATCCTCAACCCGAAAAGGCCCCACAAGCTCATCTTTGATGATACCAGCCCAAACCAGTACTCCACCTCCACCTTGCTGGCGTCTGAGTCGGACTGGAGCTCTCTGCCCTTTACCAATCCAGCCATCTGGCCCATCCATCTGGCCCATCAAGACTCACTCTCATTTCATCAGTCCATAAAACCTTAGAAAAATCAGTCTTGAGATATTTCTTGGCCCAGTCTTGACGTTTCAGCTTGTGTGTCTTGTTCAGTGGTGGTCGTCTTTCAGCCTTTCTTACCTTGGCCATGTCTCTGAGTATTGCACACCTTGTGCTTTTGGGCACTCCAGTGATGTTGCAGCTCTGAAATATGGCCAAACTGGTGGCAAGTGGCATCTTGGCAGCTGCACGCTTGACTTTTCTCAGTTCATGGGCAGTTATTTTGCGCCTTGGTTTTTCCACACGCTTCTTGCGACCCTGTTGACTATTTTGAATGAAACGCTTGATTGTTCGATGATCACGCTTCAGAAGCTTTGCAATTTTAAGAGTGCTGCATCCCTCTGCAAGATATCTCACTATTTGTGACTTTTCTGAGCCTGTCAAGTCCTTCTTTTGACCCATTTTGCCAAAGGAAAGGAAGTTGCCTAATAATTATGCACACCTGATATAGGGTGTTGATGTCATTAGACCACACCCCTTCTCATTACAGAGATGCACATCACCTAATATGCTTAATTGGTAGTAGGCTTTCGAGCCTATACAGCTTGGAGTAAGACAACATGCAGAAAGAGGGTGATGTGGTCAAAATACTCATTTGCCTAATAATTCTGCACTCCCTGTATTGTTTATGTGTTCAGCTATGCGTTTTTTGAGGGGTCTTTTTGTCCTTCCCACATATTGTAGCTTGCACGGGCATTGGAACATGTATATTACGCCACGGGTGTCACATGTTATGAAGTCTCTTATTTTATGTACTTGATTGTCCATCAGAGGATGTGAAGGAATGAGTGGTCTTTGGGAACTTCATCAGACGGCACCCCATACACCTACCGCACCGATGGAAACCTGAAAGGCCCATCCAACTTGTTAAGGTAGATGTTTTCACGTTCATAGTATTTTGACTGTAGGGGCTACTAGTAAATGTAGATTAGGAGCCTTAGTGAATGTAATGTTTGGTGTATCGGGTGTTGATGGACCTAACACTTTCTCCCTCTGAATGAAATGCCAGTGTTTTTGGATAATCGATTTTATTTTCTTGTATTGAGGGTTAAATGGTAGAATTGGTCTGATAATGTCACTTTGCGGTTCGTCAGTCTTAATTTTCTCCTCAAAAAAGGACCGACGATCCAGCCGACGGGTTTTTCCACTGATTTATCCAGTATTGATGATGGATATTTTTTCTCCCGAAATTGGTCTTTCATTCGTTGTGCTTCTATCTCATAGGTCTCAGTATGGGTACAATTTCTCCTAACTCGTCTACATTGTCCCTGAGGGATATTTAACAGCCATTGAGGTAGATGACAGCTATCAAACAATATGTCATTATTCTTGAAAACCTCTCTCCGATGAGTTTTACAGATGAGGTTGTTATTATTCACCAAGACTTCTATATCCAAAAATACTACAGACGTTTGGCTAGTATTTGCTGAAAAGTGTAGGTTAAATTGGTTATTAATTTCTTTCAAAAAGGCATTGAGGGAAGTTATGTCATTTTTCCATATGAAAATCACATCATCAATGTACCTACGCCAGAGCATCCGGTCCGACCCCAGTCTTGGTTGGATGGTCTCATCCTCCTATTGTGACATAAATACATTCGCGTAACTGGGGGCGAACCTGGTGCCCATGGCGGTCCCACGTATCTGCAGAAAAAAATCTGACTCATAATAAAAATAATTATGGTTGAGTATGAATGATGCACACTCCATTACATATTCAATTTGTTCATTGGGTATCTGACCTCCTTTTTGTAACAGTTTCCCCATTGATTGAAGTTCTATGATGATGTGTATAGTGATTGTACATCCAATTGTCACGAGGGTATCGAGAGCCACGCCTGACTCCGTTGTACCCGGGGTCAGGAAGTCGCAGCGGTTGGCTGCACGCTCTATTTAAGATAGGGCTGTTTCCTTATGGTAGCTTTCTGGGTTTGCTTTGCAAACCCTTTTGGCTCACTCAGGGATCCGTAGCTCCTTCTCCTCAGCTGTTCCTTGTCCAGCACTCCCAAACCTCCTTATATTCCTCTCTCACACTTCTCTGGTTGCCAGATATAGAGCTTCCTGCCTGGACATCTATTCTGACCCACTGGAGCTGTGTTGCTGCGTTCTCTGGTTGTTGGTCCAGAACGTTTCCCTCCGGATCCCTGTTGGACCTTTGTGGTCTGCTGTGGTCGCCCACCTGGGTTTATGTGTTTGTCTGTATTGTCTGTCCTCTCCTTGGTGTTTCCCTCTTAGTGCAGTGGTGCGGACTAGTGATCCCACCGGCCCGTTCACTATCTAGGGCTCATTTTAGGGAAAGCCAGGGTTTAGGCACGTGATCGCCGCACGGGTGAGGAACCCGTCTAGGGACGTCAGGGCAGTCAGGTGCCAGCCGCAAGGTGAGTCAGGGGTCACCATCTTTCCCTCTCCCTTGGGCAGGGCTTTCCCTTTTCCCTCCCTGTGCGTGACGCCGGTCATCACACCAATGTTCCGATGATCCAGTGGGGATCGTAATTAATATTTTCTAAAATCTGAATCACCTGAGTAGTAACTTTGATATATGTTAGAGTCTTTTTAACTGTAGGTTGGAGGATCTTATCGATATATTCAGACAAGTTAGATGTGATGGACCCTATTCCAGAGACGATAGGTCGTCCTGGCAGGTTAATGGCGTCTTTATGGAATTTGGGCAAACAATAGAAAACTGGAATACGTTGTTGTGTATTTTGGATATATTTGCCCTGTTGTTCTGATAAGATATTTAATTGTATACCTTTTTCACATAGTTGGATAAGTTTCTTGTCGTACTCCTGGGTAGGGTCAGAGGTAAATTTTTTATATGTAGCTGTATCCGAGAGCTGCCTTAGGCATTCACAATTATATTTTTCATATTCCAGAATTACTGTTGCCCCCTCTTTGTCTGCTGGTCTTATAACTATATCGTTGTCTCGTTGAAGTTGTTTAATAGCCGCTATCTCGTTTTTTGATAGATTACATGGTTGGTATTTGTCTTTAATTTTCTTAATATCATTCTCTACAGACTGACAAAAAGTTGACATTTCTGTACTTATTTCGTGTCTAGGATACTTTTTCGTTTTGGTTCTGAGGTCTGTATGTCTGAAATTATCCTTTATTGGTACAGGGTCTATTGAGACGATGGGATTCTTCATATGATATTTTTTAAGACACAGCTTTCTAATGAATTTCTTAATGCCAATATACATTTCAAACTTATTTAGTTTATTAGTTGGTGCAAATTTGAGACCTTTATTTAACAGGTTTATTTGTGTGGGGGGTCAGGACTTTAGAGTTCAGATTTACAGTTGAGTTTATTGATTTATCTGTTGATACTAATTTTTTCAATATTTTCTGTCGTCTCCCTCTCCGTAATTTCTTTTTCCTCTGTGTTGGTAAGGTGGGTGAGTTCTCCTTAGTGTTTGGTAGTGTTGGGGTTGTGTCCATGGGTTCCCTGTTTCTCAAATGTTTTGATATTGCTCCGTGTTGTGGTAGGGATCTGAATTGTAGTGGCGTTGTCTCAGATTGTACGGAGGGTTGTGTCTTGGTGGTGTTTGTCGGGTTTGTGTTTGTGATATTGGTGACTGTCTCGATATTTGTTGTGTCCTTGTTTTGTGATGGGGGGGAGTGTAATCTAAAAAATGATGTTCAGATAGTGATTCATACCAGTTATTAGTGGGTATTGTGATTATTTCCCGTGTGGGCTGTGAGTCATATTCTCTATTTCTAATTCCATTAGTGGGTTCTGAAAATTCTTCTCTTTCTTCATCTATTATAGGGCGTACCATACTGTTTGTATTTCCTCCCTGGTTTTGTTTTAATATATTGTAAAAAATTTTTTGTTTTCCTGAAGATGATATCTTTTTTATCTAGACCAGTGGTGCCCAACCATTTTTCGTCTGAGGGCCGCACGAGACATGGTATAAATTTCGCGGGCCAGAACCAGGTAGCTTTGCCAGAAAGAAATGCAAACACTGTGAGGGGGCACATATGAGCATTACTATTGTAAAGGGGCAAATATCTGGGCATTACCTCTGTGAAGGGGTCCCATCTGGGCATAACCACTGTAAAGGGGTCCCATCTGGGCATAACCACTGTAAAGGGGTCCCATCTGGGCATAACCACTGTAAAGGGGTCCCATCTGGGCATAACCACTGTAAAGGGGTCCCATCTAGGCATAACCACTGTAAAGGGGTCCCATCTGGGCATAACCACTGTAAAGGGGTCCCATCTGGGCATAACCACTGTAAAGGGGTCCCATCTAGGCATAACCACTGTAAAGGGGTCCCATCTGGGCATAACCACTGTAAAGGGGTCCCATCTGGGCATAACCACTGTAAAGGGGTCCCATCTGGGCATTACCACTGAAAAGGGGTCCCATCTGGGCATTACCACTGTGAAGGGGTCCCATCTGGGCATTACCACTGTGAAGGGGTCCCATCTGGGCATTACCACTGTGAAGGGGTCCCATCTGGGCATTACCACTGTGAAGGGGTCCCATCTGGGCATAACCACTGTAAAGGGGTCCCATCTGGGCATAACCACTGTAAAGGGGTCCCATCTGGGCATAACCACTGTAAAGGGGTCTCGGCTGCAGTGTACACTACAAGGCACACAGTTTTCAGGAGGACTAGAGAGGAGCTGGATCAAGCGAGTGGCTGCAAAAATGGAAAGTTTTTTCCTACCTGGAGGAGGGTGAGCTGCGGCCGGCGGCAAGCACAGAAGTGAGTGAGATAGGTGCGCACACTTCCTGACTCAGAGCACGCACCCTACTTCATTGTCATGGTCTTACCTCCTTGCTGTTCCCTTCGTTTGACATGTGCTGGCGGCCATCTTGGTTTCTGGGTTTTCTTGTAGCCTCCCACCCTGCGGCTCCTCCTTCCCACTGGGAGGAGCTGGATGCCCAGCTCATATATATAGGAGGTCTGTGGCTTCAGTTCCTTGCTTGGTCCTCCTGTGTTCACATGCTTCCAAGACTGCTGCTGCTTCTGGTTCCTGATCCTGGCCTCGTCTGACTACCCCGTTGGTTCCTGATTCCGGCTTCGTCTGACTACCCCGTTGGTTCCTGATTCCGGCTTCGTCTGACTACCCCGTTGGTTCCTGTTCCTGGCTTCGTCTGACTACCCTTCTGGTTCCTGACCTCTGTCTCCGCAAGACCCTGCTTCGGTTTAGCCATCCGTTCGGACTTTGCTTACGGCTTGCTCTTCAATAAAACCTTCTTATTTTCCACTTATCTCTTGTTGTACGTCTGGTTCATGGTTCCATGACATTAGGACCAAGCCATGAATTCTGACGGTACAGGGCCACCCTCGCTACCTACGCTGGTTGCCAGACTTGATCAGCAGGATCACCTGTTGGGTCGGTTCGCTGTGGCGTTGCAAACCCTGCTTGAACGCACGGCTCATTTAGCTTCCGTTGCCGATGGGTCGGTTGTCGCTCCTGGGCCCGCTCCTACTGCCGCTCCGGTTGTTGCGCCAGAGTCTACCCTGACACCTGTTGCTGCGCCTGTGGTGTTTCAGGGTATGACCGGTTCTGCCCCCCTTCCACAGCGCTTTGGGGGAGAGCCAACTCAGTGCCGAGGTTTCCTTAACCAGGTGGGCATTTACTTCGAGTTGCTGCCACATGCCTTTCCTACTGAGAGATCAAGGGTGGGCTTCTTGATCTCGCTGCTCTCGGACAAGGCCTTGGCCTGGGCCAGCCCTTTATGGGAGAACAACAATCCGGTGGTTGCCGAGTTTTCCGGTTTTGTTGCTTCTCTTCGGAAGGTATTCGATGTGCCGGCTCGTGCTGCCTCTGCTGCGAAGCTCCTTATGTCCATCAGACAGGGTTCACGATCCGTAGCTGAATACGCCATTGAGTTTCGTACCCTGGCAGCAGAGGTGGGCTGGAATAATGAGGCTCTGGTCGCTGCTTTCTCTCATGGTCTCTCGGATGCCTTGAAGGATGAGGTTGCAGCTAAGGACCTACCAGTGGAGCTCGAGTCTCTTATTTCTTTCCTGATTTTGATTGACACCAGACTCAGGGAGAGACCTTCCTTTAAGGAGAGCCTGCGGAGGTCTCCTAACAGATTGGCGCCTACGTTTGCTGTCCCACCCGTGCCTCCCTCTCCTCCCACGCCTCCTGGGGATGACTTGTCTGGGGGTGAACCCATGCAGCGGGGGTTTGCTCGCCTGTCTGAGGGGGAGAGGGTACTCCGGAGACGCGAGGGCCGATGCATGTACTGTGGTCTCGGTGGGCATTTTCGGTTGGCATGTCCGAACCGTCCGGGAGAACGCTCGCACCTGAGGTCCTGTCGGGGGCAGATCTTGGGTGGAGTCTCCTCGTCCCCGGTTTCCCGTGTTGACAAACCACTGATCACGGTTGTCCTCTCCTGGGTCGGGGGCTCGGTGACGACCCAGGCGTTGGTGGACTCTGGTGCTGGTGGTTTGTTCATTGATAGAGTGTTCGTTGCCGCCAATTCCATTCCTCTGCAGCCTCGAGGTTCCCCACTGGCTCTTGAGGCGATAGACGGCAGACCCCTTCTGCCGCCACACGTGACTCATGAGACCCTTCCAGTGGGGATAGCCATTGGTGCCGTTCACAGAGAGTCGGTCTGTCTCCAGGTTATTTCGTCTCCACACTACTCGGTGGTCTTGGGGTACCCCTGGCTCCAGAAGCATAATCCGACTTTCGATTGGAGATCGGTCGAGATCCTCTCGTGGTCACCGCAGTGTGGGGCTAGTTGCATCCATGGGCCTGTCAAGTTGCTGTGTACTTCCTCGGACTCTCTGTTGCCTCCTGAATACGAAGAGTACCGGGATGTATTCGATAAGGTGCGCGCGGTTGCCCTACCTCCGCACCGCCCATACGATTGTGCCATAGAGTTACAATCCGGTGCCGTTCCTCCTCGTGGCAAAGTCTATCCACTGTCGGTAGCGGAGAATGAGGCCATGGAGGAGTACGTGAGGGAGGCGCTTTCACGCGGACACATTCGCAAATCCTCGTCCCCGGCAGGGGCTGGATTTTTCTTTGTGAAAAAGAAGGGCGGCGAGTTGAGGCCTTGCATCGATTACAGGGGTCTCAATCGCATCACGATCAAGAACGCTTACCCGATACCCTTGATTTCCGAGCTGTTCGATCGCCTCAAAGGGGCCACGGTCTTTACCAAACTCGACCTGAGGGCGGCATATAACCTGGTAAGGATCAAGGCGGGCGATGAGTGGAAGACCGCGTTTAACACCAGGACCGGTCATTATGAATCCTTGGTTATGCCCTTTGGGTTGTGCAATGCGCCCGCAGTCTTCCAGGAATTCATCAACGATGTTTTCCGTGACCTGTTGCAGCAGTGTGTGGTGGTCTATTTGGATGACATCTTGGTATATTCTGCATCCATGGAGGCCCACATTCTGGATGTCAGACGAGTGTTGCAACGCTTACGAGAGAACAAGCTGTTCGGTAAGCTTGAGAAATGCGAATTTCACCGATCCCAGGTAACCTTCTTAGGTTACATCATTTCCGCTGAGGGGTTCTCCATGGATCCTGAGAAGGTTTCGGCTGTCTTACAGTGGCCCCAGCCCAGTGGGCTTCGTGCCCTGCAGCGCTTTTTGGGCTTCGCCAATTATTATCGGAAGTTCATCAGGGACTTTTCCATGCTAGCCAAGCCTCTCACGGATCTGACCAGGAAGGGCAGTAATCCTCAGGTCTGGCCGCTCGAGGCCATCCGAGCTTTTGAGGCTCTAAAGTCCGCCTTTGTGTCGGCTCCGATTCTGTCGCATCCCAACCCTGGGTTGCCTTTTGTCCTCGAGGTGGACGCGTCTGAGACGGGAGTAGGCGCCCTCCTGTCTCAGCGTAGAACACCAGAGGGTCCTCTGCTTCCTTGTGGGTTTTACTCCCGGAAACTGTCTTCCGCGGAGTGCAACTATCAGATTGGTGACAGGGAGTTATTGGCCATCGTGCAGGCCCTTAAAGAATGGAGGCACTTGCTCGAGGGCTCGGTGGTTCCGGTTCTCATCCTGACGGACCACAAGAATCTGACCTACCTCTCTGAGGCCAAGAGATTGACACCACGTCAGGCCAGATGGGCTCTGTTCTTGTCACGTTTTAATTACGTGGTCTCCTACCTACCCGGCTCCAAGAACATCAGAGCGGATGCCTTATCACGGCAGTACTCCGAGCTGTCCGGGGAGGAGTCGATTCCGACTACGGTCATACCCCCGAATCAGATCCTGGCCGCTATTCGCACCAGCCTGACTTCTCCTCTGGGTGAGCAGATTTTGGCGGCTCAATCTGGTGCTCCCTCTGGGAGACCCAACGGCAGATGTTTTGTGCCTGAGGAGTTGCGCACTCGGTTGTTGCGAACCTACCATAACTCCAAGGCCGCGGGGCACCCTGGAAAGAATCAGCTGTCCTGGGCGGTTTCACGTCTGTTCTGGTGGCCTTCTCTACGTTCCGACATCGCCGCATATGTAGCGGCATGCTCCGTTTGTGCCCAGAGTAAGTCCCCTCGGCACCTTCCGTTGGGCCTTTTGCAACCCATAGCCACCGGGGAGCGTCCATGGTCACACCTGGGGATGGATTTCATTGTGGACCTCCCTGCATCCCGAGGCCATACGGTCATTCTCATGATTGTGGATCGGTTTTCCAAAATGTGCCACTGTGTTCCTCTCAAGAAGTTACCCTCTGCACAAGAGTTGGCCTCGATTTTTGCCAGGGAGGTCTTCCGGTTGCACGGTTTGCCCAAGGAGATTGTGTCGGATCGGGGGAGTCAGTTTGTGTCCAGGTTCTGGCGCGCCTTTTGCTCCCAGTTGGGGATTCATCTCTCTTTCTCCTCGGCCTACCACCCTCAGTCCAATGGGGCCGCAGAACGATCCAATCAGGCCTTGGAGCAATTCCTTCGTTGCTATGTCTCCGATCACCAAGACAATTGGGTTGACCTCCTGCCTTGGGCTGAGTTTGCCAGGAACACGGCGGTGAACTCTTCCTCTGGGACGTCTCCCTTCATGGCCAATTATGGGTTCCAACCTGCCGTGTTACCGGAGGTATTCTCTCCCCAGGATATTCCGGCTGTGGAGGATCACCTTTCCGTCCTACGTGCTTCTTGGGTACAGATCCAGAGGTCCCTTGAGGTCTCTGCGCAGCGCCAGAAACTCCAGGCTGATCGCAGACGAGCGCCCGCTCCTTCCTACCAGGTCGGAGACCGCGTATGGTTGTCCACCCGCAACCTCAACCTTCGAGTGCCCACTCCCAAGCTGGCGCCTCGCTTTGTTGGTCCCTTCCGAGTGCTTCGCAGGGTAAACCCGGTAGCCTATGCCCTTGCGCTTCCTCCTGGCATGCGGATCTCCAACGTGTTTCATGTCTCCCTGTTGAAGCCACTGGTGTGTAATCGTTTCACTTCCTCGATTCCTCGGCCTCGTCCGGTCCAAGTGGGCAATCGTGAGGAGTATGAGGTGAGCAATATCCTGGACTCACGCCTGGTCCGCGGCCGGGTGCAGTTTTTGGTCCATTGGCGTGGTTATGGTCCAGAGGAGCGTTCCTGGGTTCCCTCCGCAGATGTCCATGCTCCTGTCTTGCTCCGAGCCTTCCACGCACGCTTCCCTCAGAAACCGTTCCTTACTCCGCGGAGGAGGGGCCCTTGAGGGGGAGGTACTGTCATGGTCTTACCTCCTTGCTGTTCCCTTCGTTTGACATGTGCTGGCGGCCATCTTGGTTTCTGGGTTTTCTTGTAGCCTCCCACCCTGCGGCTCCTCCTTCCCACTGGGAGGAGCTGGATGCCTAGCTCATATATATAGGAGGTCTGTGGCTTCAGTTCCTTGCTTGGTCCTCCTGTGTTCACATGCTTCCAAGACTGCTGCTGCTTCTGGTTCCTGATCCTGGCCTCGTCTGACTACCCCGTTGGTTCCTGATTCCGGCTTCGTCTGACTACCCCGTTGGTTCCTGATTCCGGCTTCGTCTGACTACCCCGTTGGTTCCTGTTCCTGGCTTCGTCTGACTACCCTTCTGGTTCCTGACCTCTGTCTCCGCAAGACCCTGCTTCGGTTTAGCCATCCGTTCGGACTTTGCTACGGCTTGCTCTTCAATAAAACCTTCTTGTTTTCCACTTATCTCTTGTTGTACGTCTGGTTCATGGTTCCATGACACTGACCAACCGCAGTCAATCACCCCCAGCTACAATTCCTAAATGCAATTTAACTAACTACCTGGTAACGTCTCTTCAGAGGCAAGGTACGTTGTTCAGCAGCTTAGAATATGGAAGACTTGGCCACTTAGATTTTATAATCTTTAATAAGCGGTAAAAAGCAGTGCAGACAAGTCTAATGAAAATGACTATAAATCTACAGAATAATAATAACAATATAAATAATCACGACAGTTCAAATGAAAGGGAAAAAGATGAAAGAATACTTAGTTTCTCTGGAGGGTTTCAGATGGTCGTTCATATGTCCTTTTTGAATCCTTGCAAACCCCTTTTCAGTATGTATCAGGGGAGACCCTCAAAGTTCTTCTGATACAGGGATATGCCGTCAATGTCCAATTAAGTGTCTGGTGATGTTCCATGGGTCTCTCTCCTCTGTCCTTGTGCATGGATTTTTATGAACTCTCCCATGGGCAGGAGACTTACTCCTGTCAGCCAATGGCAGCAGAGTGACTGTGAAGCTTAGGGATTGGCCCCCAAGTGTTTTATGACCCCATCAAAGTTCAGTTCCTACAATGAGGATTATACTTAAGCTCGTATCTTCTTGATACATCGGCATATTTTTATACAGAATACAAATTTGCGATCCTTATTTATTTACCTACAGAATGAGACCACACACGGTAATGCTGGGACCTGTAGTTCTTCTACCACCCATAGGTCAGCTACAGAATCACATCCTCTAGTCATATTTGATACCCAATTAACCACAATACTCTGTAGAGCCTGGATCTGGTGTCAGAAAGGGCATAAGTTGATTCATAAATGAAATATGAAAGTGGACTGGTTTTATCCCCAGAGCTAATTAAGGGGCTATTAGCTCTCCTCAAACCAGACCTGGAAATTAATGACGTCACGCTCCAGCCAGGCTTGACAGCGAGCTGATCTTGGACAGGATGAGCTGGGCCTGGTGTAGCTTTTATGACCTTTTATTGCTGGCCTTACAGAGTAGTGGTAATAAAAGTGTCCATCTATATCATAGGCGACCCAGGCTTCAGAAAGATGAGAGTTCACAGCTTTTTACATAGGCCAGAAGCATATAAGATGGCTACCCAAAGGAATTATGTATGTATGCCGGCACACTACTCATGCGGGCAGGAACCTCAGGGTAGCCGTTATGTGTTTGTCTTTGTATGTCTTATGTGTATTACATGCAGCACTTTGTATTTATTTGGGTACCCCAGAGCTTATTCCTCTCACCCTAAGCATAAGCCGATGGCGGCTTAACTCAAAGTAAGGGGGAATGTAACACCCCAGAGTTGTGTTACTACACGCCTCTACCCCACTACTGTCTGCGAAGAGCCTTTATATTGTCATCAGATGTGATTTTGCTTATGTCCTCCACAAATGTGCATAAACCTATGTTAAATATAAATTTTCCAGGTTTACCAGCAGGTGGAAGCAATGCATTTGCCAGGTACAAGTCCCAGGTTAGTGTATCTAGGCTGTAATGGATTATTCCAGCTTAGCTCCCTCTCTGTGGAGGTGTGGACTGTTCCCAAATCCTGCAGCATGGGAGGAGAAGGAAGTTAGAGTTAGTGTAGCCTCCCCCCTGCTAGGGAAAGGTTGTGTGATAGCCTTCAGGAGATCACCTGCATAGGTAAGACAGCAAGGATCTGTCATGCCCGGCTCGGACAGTGTGTGGAGGTCTGTCTGATTGGCAGCACGTGTCTAACCTTTTTTGTTTGTTTTGGAATCATGCTGGATCCGCCTTCCTTCAGGTGCTCTGGGTGGGGTCATTGGCTTAAATGGCCTTCTCTCCCAGAGGGCCGTGCGGGTTATATTATTCATTCTGGTCTTGGATTCAGGAAGGAAGGATTGTCTGTTCCAGCTCAGATAAGTTTCTATTTTGTTTGTGTTGTCTGCGTTCTAGTCTTCTGCCCTTTCTCCCCTTTCACCATCTCAGGGATTCTAGGGTGTTTGCAGCCCAGGCATGAGGACACTTCTTACCTACCATAAAGGTCTGAAAGTGGGCTTAGCAGCATAGGGAGAGAAGTCAGGGATGTGCTAGGAGGTGACCTGTCCCCAGCATCTAGCCTAGACACTGGTGTATTTGGTTGTTTGCGTATCTGAGTTCCTGTCCGCCGTGACAGGATCTTGCTCGGCTGAGACATTGATCACATACTCAGTCTGAGAACCTTCAGCCTCAGCTGGATGAAGAAAACAGACAACCTCCAGAGTTGCAGGAAGAAAGCATCCCCTGAGAAACTATCTGTGAGTAAGTCCAGAGACCTAGGAGAAGCCATATCCTCCTCAGCTAGTCTGTCCCCATACAGCATACAGTCATGTGAAAAAATTAGGACACCCTTTGAAAGCATGTGGTTTTTTGTAACATTTTTAATAAAAGGTTATTTCATCTCCGTTTCAACAATACAGAGAGATTAAAGTAATCCAACTAAACAAAGAAAACTGAAGAAAAGTCTTTTCAAGATCTTCTGTAAATGTCATTCTACAAAAATGCCTATTCTAACTGAGGAAAAAGATAGGACACCCTTGCCCCTAATAGCGAGTGTTACCTCCTTTGGCTGAAATAACTGCAGTGAGACGGTTCTTGTAGCCATCTACCAGTCTTCGACATCGGTCTGAGGAAATTTTACCCCACTCCTCAATGCAGAACTTTTTCAGCTGTGAGATGTTTGAGGGGTTTCTTGCACGTACAGCCCTTTTCAAGTCACCCCACAGCATCTCAATGGGATTCAAATCTGGACTTTGACTTGGCCATTCCAGGACTCTCCATTTCTTCTTTTTCAGCCAATCTTTGGTTGATTTACTAGTATGTTTTGGGTCATTGTCATGCTGCATGGTCCAGTTCCGCTTCAGCTTTAATTTTCTAACTGATGGTCTCACATGTTCTTCAAGCACCTTCTGATACACAGTAGAATTCATCGTGGATTCTATGATGGTGAGCTGACCAGGTCCTGCTGCAGCAAAGCAGCCCCAAACCATGACACTTCCACCTCCATGCTTCACAGTTGGTATGAGGTTCTTTTCTTGGAATGCTGTGTTTGGTTTACGCCAAACATGTCCTCTGCTGTTGTGTCTAAATAATTCAATTTTGGACTCATCTGTCCAAAGAACATTATTCCAGAAGTCCTGGTCTTTGTCAACTTTATCTCTGGCAAATGTCAGTCTGGCCTCGATGTTTCTCTTGGAAAGCAAAGGTTTCCTCCTTGCACACCTCCCATGCAAGTTAAACTTGTACAGTCTCTTTCTGATTGTAGAGGCATGTACTTCTACATCAACAGTAGCCAGAGCCTGCTGTAGTTCTCGAGATGACACTTTAGGGTTTTTGGAGACCTCTTTTAGCATCTTGCGGTCTGCTCTTGGGGTGAACTTGCTGGGGCGACCAGTCCTGGGCATGTTGGCGGTTGTTTTGAAAGCCCTCCACTTGTAGACTATCTTCCGGACAGTGGAATGGCTGATTTCAAAATCTTTTGAGATCTTTTTAAATCCCTTCCCAGACTCATAGGCTGCTACAATCTTTTTTCTGAAGTCCTCTGACAGCTCTTTTGCTCTCACCATGGTGCTCACTCTCACTTCAACAGTCAGGAGCACACCAAACTAAATGTCTGAGGTTTAAATAGGGCAAGCCTCATTCAACATGCAGAGTAACGATCTACTAATTATGTGCACCTGGTGTGATATACCTGTGTGAGATCTGAGCCAATTTAAGAGGGAATACATGTGAGGGTGTCCTATCTTTTTCCTCAGTTAGAATAGGCATTTTTGTAGAATGACATTTACAGAAGATCTTGAAAAGACTTTTCTTCAGTTTTCTTTGTTTAGTTGGATTACTTTAATCTCTCTGTATTGTTGAAACGGAGATGAAATAACCTTTTATTAAAAATGTTACAAAAAACCACATGCTTTCAAAGGGTGTCCTAATTTTTTCACATGACTGTAGTTACAGAAAACTGAAGAAGATTAATTCCTGCCACAGTTACAGAGCTACCAAGCAGACGTCCTATCCTGCAAGCTCCCCAAATATAAAGCAGAAGCATTTATTCCTGCCAATGATTGCCAAAACCTTCTGGGACCAGAGACCAAAGCTGTATACTGCTTGGATACAAGTTATCTTGAGTGAAGAAACGTTTAAACTTCACCTAAAGGTCTGGACATAATTTCTGCTGCAAAATTCCTTAATTACCCCTACTATCACTACACTCAAATTTATTGCAAGTGAGCCAGGAGTCCAGCCGTACTCAGGTAGGAGACACCGTTGACACCATTATCACCACCATATAAAGACATTATAGGCCACTACACCACTCTGGCATTCCTAATCTGGGACGTGCGTTATAACACCTTGGAAGGGCCCTGTGATAGTACCCTGCGCATGCTGAAATTGGCATCACAAACAAACGACAGACTATTAAATACCCGTATCCTGGCCCACTGCATAAGCGGCGTCAGCGTTACCCCATATCCGTGTATCCTTGAGAAGATAAGAAAAAATCAGCGGCACTGACCAAACGCAAGTTTTCAAAATATCATCACTTTATTGTGATAATAGGTACCTGCTTTTTTCAGGGCAGGGGCAAACAAGCCTTTCACTAGAATCAAGAACCGCCTGAGCAGTGTGTGGCAGCGACGGCCGTTTTGCAATGTGTGTGCTTCTTCCGGCTACCTAGATGACGTACACAGGTGTGCCGACCTATTTTAAGAGGGGCGTGAAGGTTAACCCTCTGTGGGGTGAATAATCCTCAGTCGCAGATAAAGGCAACACCTGTGTGCGTATACAACTGAACTTCAATCAGAAAACAATTACAGTAGTACATTTAAATGAATGCACTAAGGTCATTCCGATCGTTTAGACCTAGGGGTCCCATGGGGTCCGTGCAAATTATGCATTGCGCTTCTTTTTGTAAAAGGAGGCGGTGTCTGTCGCCTCCTTGTTTCAATTGTGGGACCACCTCAATTCCAGCAAAACCCAGGCACTTTTTGTTGCCCCCGTGTTTTTGCCATACATGGTCTATTAAACATGGGCAACCCTTCTTGGTCTTGATGGAATTGAGGTGTTCACGGAACCTCTCCAGCATAGGTCTTACTATCTT
This sequence comes from Bufo gargarizans, assembly GCF_014858855.1. Lineage (NCBI taxonomy): Eukaryota > Metazoa > Chordata > Amphibia > Anura > Bufonidae > Bufo > Bufo gargarizans. The sequence continues at coordinate 27,393,876 of NC_058085.1, forward strand.
TCCTATGTAGAATGCCCGCATTCGCACTTAACAATAGACACGACATATATGCGGTTTTGCATGTGCAAAATTGTTTCATTCTGTGTGATACATTTCCTATGGACAAAATCCTGTCCCGGAGCATGTAACCACAGAAGGAACAATCACCGCATCTATGATTCCCTGAGGGGTTTTCGTAAACCCACTGCTTCGAATTCCCACTGCTTCGAATTCCATGAAAGTTTCCATCCACGGAGCGTGAAGGAGGCCATACCATATGGGCAATTCACGCGATTAAGACACATCAATAGCTGTAATGAAGGATATATGAGACAGGCTATAGAGCAAAAAAATTGCTTAGTGAAAAGGAAGTATCTATTGAAAATGTTAAATGAGGCTCTTAGGAGGGCCGGTACTAACACACAAAGGGAGTTATTACGTCAGAGAAAAAAATCTGAGAAGGAAAATAGATTTGTATTTGTGTTGGTTTTGAAGTACAGCCCTATGGCTGATGCAATCAGAAAAATCATCCACAACAATTGGGATCTACCGGTATTAAAAAGTGAGAAATGCCTAGATGAATTCAAGGCTAGAAAACCCCTCATCAACTTTAGAAAAACACATACCCTTAAAGACCAATTAGTGAGCAGCCGTATGAAGTGTGAACAGTCTCCAAGCCTGTGGTTACATGCTCCGGGACAGGATTTTGTCCATAGGAAATGTATCACACAGAATGAAATAATTTTGCACATGCAAAACCGCATATGTCGTGTATATTGTTAAGTGCGAATGCGGGGCATTCTACATAGGAAAGATAGTAAGACCTATGCTGGAGAGGTTCCGTGAACACCTCAATTCCATCAAGACCAAGAACAAAAAGTGCTAAACGATCGGAATGACCTTAGTGTATTCATTTAAATGTACTAATTGTTTTCTGATTGAAGTTCAGTTGTATACGCACACAGGTGTTGCCTTTATCTGCGACTGAGGATTATTCACCCCACATAGGGTTAAATAGGCCGGCACACCTGTGTATGTCATCTAGGTAGCCGGAAGAAGCACAGACAGTGCGAATTGGCCGTCGTGCCGCACACCGCTCAGGCGGTTCTTGATTATAGTGAAAGGCTTTTTTCGCCCCAGCCCTGAAAAAAGCACGTACCTATTATCACAATTTATGGGCCTGATTTATGCTGCATTTAAGCTGCGTAGCTTCTGACAGGGAGAACAATACGGCTGAGTCATATTGTGCTGAATTTAGATGATGGTTGAATGACTCGGAGTGGAAGAGACAAAGAAGGATCACAGGAGCATGTTCGTTGTGTCTTTTATTAGAAGCCTTGAGTGCGTACAAAAGCAAAATACGACGTTTCGGCGAATGCAGTAGCCTTTATCAAGCATGTATATAATACGTATTATATACATGCTTGATAAAGGCTACTGCATTCGCCGAAACGTCGTATTTTGCTTTTGTACGCACTCAAGGCTTCTAATAAAAGACACAACGAACATGCTCCTGTGATCCTTCTTTCTCTCTACTGTTCCTTGGACTGCTGTGGATCTGTGGTCTTATTGTGGCTGGTGCATTCTGGGATTGGTCGATGAGGTCCATTTGTGCTGCTCTACATCTTTATCTGTACATGACTCGGAGTGGAATGACCCTGCACTCCGTAGTCAGTTCTGTCAGGGGCTGTCTGAGAAACTAAAAGACGCCCTTGCTTTTCATGAAAATCCCAATTCTTTGGAGGCGGCCATGGCTCTAGCCATAAGGAATGATAGACGTCTGAGGGAGAGGTGCAAGAGTCAGGCAGGAGGCACTGTAATTTGGGGAATCTGTCCCTCGGGGTACAGTGACACTTGAACCTGGGACTGGAGAGGAACCTATGCAGTTAGGTCAGGTCTCGTCTTGCCTTGGTAATAGGAACTCTAGAGTGCAGAGAAGACTGTTATTTCTGTGGTAAAGAAGGGCATTTCATTTATGTGTGTCCTTTTATTAAGCCTCAAAGTTCTAACGAAAAACAAAAGGAGGGTTCTTTAAAAAAAATAAAAGTTCCCTTATTCTTTGTAGGGTGAATGAAGAGTCAGAACAGGTATATTTGTATTCTACCTGCAGTACCCTATTCCTCCTGCCTGCCATGGTGGCGCTAGAAAATATTGAATTAGAAGTATTTGTTGACAGTGGCGCAGGGGTTAATCTTGTTGATTATCAATTTGTTCAGAGTGATGGCTTTAGACCTAGCACATTAGGAAAAAGATATCAGTGTTTGCTATAGATTCCGCTCTTCTCTCGCAAAAAAGTCTAACTCATATTCTGCAGGATATTCAGTGGGTGATTCTCATGTTTAATCCATTTCTTGTTTTGTTCTTAAAGGTTTGCCTGCTCCACTGGTTCTGGGTTTACCATGGTGGACCAAACATAATCCTACCATTGACTGGCAAACTAGACAAATCAGTAATTGGAGTCTTGGTGCATCTATTTCTGAGGTGTTACCTCTGTTTCTTTCTGATTTTTCAGACGTATTCTCGGAGGGTGGAGATCAGGAGTTGCCCCCCACCCCACTGAGAGTATGATTTCCTGATCAATCTTATTCCAGGAGCAAAATTGCCAAAATCTTATCTAATCTTTTCCAACCCGAAAGAGTAGCTATGCGGGAGTATATTGCCGAGAGTTTGACAAAAGGGCATATTAGACCATCTAAATCACCTAAGGCAGCGGGCTTCTTTTTTGTAAACCCTACTTCTGAGGCATGGCACCCCACTCTTCTTGAAGGGCGGCCCTCAGGTCATTGAGGTTCTGGGGTACAGAGTTAAGAGCCTCTACACGGTGACTCAACTGATCCCATAGGTTTTCAATGGGATTCAGGTCAGGAAAAGTGCAGGCCACTCCATTTGAGGTCCCCCAGTCTCCAGCAGCCGTTCCCTAATGATGCGATCTCGATAAGCTAGTAAATTGTCTTCCATGAAGATGAAATTAGGCCTGTGCTGTTCATGCGGAGGCACGATGACTGGATTAATGATGTTATTCTAGTAGTATGGGCTTGTCACTGTACTATTCACAAAGTGTAGGGCAGTTCAGTATTGGTTAAACACACCTGACCTCACTGTAACACCACCACCACTAAATGCAAAGATTGGCTGATTCATAGTGCTCTCCAACATAGTTGGCGGCCATAATTTCTGCTCAGCGTGAATCGACTTTCATCAGTGAACGGCAATGAGGCCCACTGGTCCCTCGTCCAGCGTAGATGCTCCCTGGCCCAAGCAAGATGATGACACCTGTGGTCAGGTACCCTTGCAGGTTGTTTAGCACGCAGACCACACTGATGTAAATGGTTTTGAATGGTCTGACGTGACACTTGAGTGCCTCTCACCTCCCTTAAATGTGCCTGGAGTTGTGTCATTCATCATCTGGTTCTGCAGGGAATTGCTCACAATGAAGTGGTCATCAGTGTGGGATGTGGCCAAAGGACGTCCACTTCTCTGCCTTTCTGTGACTCTTCCAGTCTCTCTCTATCTCTGCTGCAACCTGCTGATGACACTCTAAGCTCTGTGGCCACTTCTGTCTGTTACAGAACAGCAAGTTGTGCAAAAATACTGAAACAATGAACAGTTGGACATATGCATTCAAAAGTTTAGAGAAGGTCACATTAAGTTCACCTATAAAGGATAGAGTGCATTTTAGGTTCATCCTGAAATTTCACCCACGAGCCAAATATCCCTAAGTTTTTGTGAGTTATCTATGTAAACAGACGATTGTGGTTTACCACTAAATGTCACTGTAATGCAGACAGGTAGATTGCTGCTATACCTTGGGTATTGCTGCAGTAATCACGTACAGTATATATGCTGCTTAATAAATTGAACCCCACCAAAAAAAGGACTCTTGTCAAAATTGAAGGGGGGGGGGGGGGAGAGAGAACAAAATGAAAGTATTTGCTTGCATGTAGCGGCTTTTGAGGTCTGCACTGCAGCACCCGGACTTCTGATAGCAGGCACAGTCACCCACGGGTCTTCTCTCTCCCTGTCTGCCAGCTTCCCTGCTTCTCTCTATTCTACACAACACACACATTTCTTTCTTTGCAATTTTAGCCTTTCCCTTCACTCTCCCTGGCAGTAGAATACAATCTTGATTGATTTCTGATTCTCCCTGACTCCCTAAGATATTACTGGCAGACACAGTACAGCTTAAGTAGCTTATCCACAGCCCAGCACAGAATGGTTTTATGCTTGGGCACCTCCCTGCCTGCTGCAAGATTAATGCGCTCATCCAGGCTGTCTTTCAGCCTCAGAGCCAATCAGAGCAAGCCCTTACCACAGCTTTATCCCCCCACCCCCCCAACACGTGAATTAAATTGGTGCTACACGCTGTTTTAGTGGCTTTTGTCCAATATAGTATTTTTGCCCATAGTATTTAGTATATTGGGCAGACTAGATGGGCCAAATGGTTCTTATCTGCCGACACATTCTATGTTTCTATGTTTCTATAAACCCAGAAAGATTCAGGTTTGTCTGCCTTTCAAAAAATAGCAAAGTTTGAACTCGTTTCAGTCCTAACTGGTTCACTCATCCTTAGTCTAGATGTGTTTTTCCATTATACTGCTGATTGGTTACTTTAATAAATGCTTCTAATTGGTTGTATTGAAATTAGTGTGTAGGGGGGAGGGGAGTAGAGCCCCCAGGCTGCAATTAATAAAATAGTTCCACAGGCTATGCCTGGTGGAGAATCCAGTCATGAGAGAAGACTTCTTCATTTGGCACCTTCTTTTCAGAAACCTCCGATTCCTCCTTCTTCACCAGCACCAGAACTCATGCATGTGGATAAACTCAAATAGCCTGAAATGAAGCATTTCCATAGGCATTCCAAAGGCTTACAACTCTATTGCGATGTAAAGGGGTACTATGTACAAACATGTCATGAGTATTTTGATCCAATGTTTTTTTGCAGGAATTAAACTGATTCTCTGGGATTTTGATATTGATTGCCTATCACCATGATAAGTCTAGTACACAGCCTGCTTTCCCTACCTACTTGCAGTACAAGCCCTAGATAGCTAGACGGCAACTGGTTGACAGTCCCTACGCTATATAAGTGCAGAGACAGACTGACAAAGACAGACCAACACAATACAGGGTAGTACGTAAATGGGTCAGTACTAGTCAGTCTATGCAGTATCAAACGAGAAGCAAAGAGTAATCAGAAGATAACCCGAGATCAGAACCAAACAAGTAAAAGAGAGAGGTCAGAAGACAAGCAAGGGCGAGAAGCATGAACAATCCAAATAAGCACAGGAACCAGGAACACAGCTAGTGAGTCAAAGACTATCACTGGCACTGATATATGGCCAGGAAGGGATTTAAATAGAGCACCGAGTCCCAGGATCAGAACCTAATAGGTCCATTGACTCAGTGCTCCATTAGTACTCAGTAATAGAGCAGCTGAGCAATCAGCCCACCGCTAATCTCCCCCAGCACACGCCTGCTGCGGGAGAAACAGAGCATTGCATCCTTTTACTAAGGATGCTGTCACACCGCTGGAGCCCGGACAGGTAAATTTCTTACAACAGGTGAAAATTTTATTTATTTCACAAATGATTCATTTTGAAAACAGTGTTTACTTTGTACAAAAAGTGCTCCAGATAAAAAAAAATGACCTAGGAGCCATTGGCTTCTAAATGAAGAAGTTACTATTGAGCGAAGCGAGTTTCAGATGCTTCAACCAAAGTCACTTTGTTCAAAACTTCAGAATAATACTGTACGGAGATTAATCTCCATACAGTATTAGAATGTATAGGTGGAGGGGCGTGTCCGGACGCCAACTGAGATGGCTGCCTAAGCGCTTGGCTCCTGCCTGCACCCCCGCTACTTGGCTAGCAACACCCGCACAAACTGACATATGGGGAATAAAACCGCACCTTGCAGGTCCTCCCCGATTCTCCGGCAGCCGTCACAGATCCCGGGGAGCCGTCCACACTGAGAGCCGGCTATCTTACCCATTATGCCGCACTGCGCATTGCGCCCGCTTTCCCACACGCGCAGTGCGGCCAGATGCCGCTCCATCGGCACACACTCCACGGACACTACATGTGCAGCATCCTATTGTAATGGCAGCGGGGGGCAGTCACTGTATTGCACCGGCCCTGCTCACTTACTACATGGTGAGGCAGGAGGCCGGGCGGGCGGCCAGGCACTGGTAGCGTAACTCACTTAAGTGACGCCCCTGCTCCGCCCACTGCATGAATAAAGCAGGCGGCGCAGGCACATGACGTAGTGAGTTACGCTGCCAGTGCCTGGCCGCCCGCCCAGCCTCACCATGTAGTAAGTGAAGAAGTGAAGATCAATATTATTATTACAGTTATTCAAAGTATTACTACTCTGAGCGGGGCCGGTGCAATACAGTGACTGCACCGTGCCCCGCTGCCATTACATTCACACTAAACAGCGACACTGTTATGGGGGGATCTGTGGATGACACATAGCATACAATGCTATGTGTCAGCCACAGACCAGCCGCATAACAGTGTCAGCCACAGACCAGCCCTATAACAGTGTCAGCCACAGACCAGCCCTATAACAGTGTCAGCCACAGACCAGCCCTATAACAGTGTCAGCCACAGACCAGCCCTATAACAGTGTCAGCCACAGACCAGCCCTATAACAGTGTTAGCCACAGACCAGCCGCATAAGTGTCAGCCACAGACCAGCCCCATAACAGTGTCAGCCACAGACTAGCCCCATAACAGTGTCAGCCACAGATACCCCAATAACAGTGTCAGCCACAGATACCCCCATAACAGTGTCATCCACAGATACCCCCATAACAGTGTCATCCACAGGTACCCCCATAACAGTGTCATCCACAGATACCCCCATAACAGTGTCATCCACAGGTACTCCCCCATAACAGTGTCATCCACAGGTACCCGCCCATAACAGTGTCATCCACAGGTACCCCCCCATAACAGTGTCATCCACAGGTACCCCCCCATAACAGTGTCATCCACAGGTACCCCCCCATAACAGTGTCAGCCACAGACCAGCCCCATAACAGTGTCAGCCACAGACCAGCCCCATAACAGTGTCAGCCACAGATACCCCCATAACTGTGTCATCCACAGGTACCCCCCCATAACAGTGTCATCCACAGGTACCCCCCCATAACAGTGTCATCCACAGACCAGCCCCATAACAGTGTCAGCCACAGACCAGCCCCATAACAGTGTCAGCCACAGACCAGCCCCATAACAGTGTCAGCCACAGACCAGCCCCATAACAGTGTCAGCCACAGACTAGCCCCATAACAGTGTCAGCCACAGATACCCCAATAACAGTGTCAGCCACAGATACCCCCATAACAGTGTCATCCACAGATACCCCCATAACAGTGTCATCCACAGGTACCCCCATAACAGTGTCATCCACAGGTACCCGCCCATAACAGTGTCATCCACAGGTACCCCCCCATAACAGTGTTATCCACAGGTACCCCCCCATAACAGTGTCAGCCACAGACCAGCCCCATAACAGTGTCAGCCACAGACCAGCCCCATAACAGTGTCAGCCACAGATACCCACATAACAGTGTCAGCCACAGATACCCCCATAACTGTGTCATCCACAGGTACCCCCCCATAACAGTGTCATCCACAGGTACCCCCCCATAACAGTGTCATCCACAGACCAGCCCCATAACAGTGTCAGCCACAGACCAGCCCCATAAACGTGTCAGCCACAGACCAGCCCCATAAACGTGTCAGCCACAGACCAGCCCCATAACAGTGTCAGCCACAGACTAGCCCCATAACAGTGTCAGCCACAGATACCCCAATAACAGTGTCAGCCACAGATACCCCCATAACAGTGTCATCCACAGATACCCCCATAACAGTGTCATCCACAGATACCCCCATAACAGTGTCATCCACAGGTACTCCCCCATAACAGTGTCATCCACAGGTACCCGCCCATAACAGTGTCATCCACAGGTACCCCCCCATAACAGTGTCATCCACAGGTACCCGCCCATAACAGTGTCATCCACAGGTACCCCCCCATAACAGTGTTATCCACAGGTACCCCCCCATAACAGTGTCAGCCACAGACCAGCCCCATAACAGTGTCAGCCACAGACCAGCCCCATAACAGTGTCAGCCACAGACCAGCCCCATAACAGTGTCAGCCACAGACTAGCCCCATAACAGTGTCAGCCACAGATACCCCAATAACAGTGTCAGCCACAGATACCCCCATAACAGTGTCATCCACAGATACCCCCATAACAGTGTCATCCACAGATACCCCCATAACAGTGTCATCCACAGGTACTCCCCCATAACAATGTCATCCACAGGTACCCGCCCATAACAGTGTCATCCACAGGTACCCCCCCATAACAGTGTCAGCCACAGACCAGCCCCATAACAGTGTCAGCCACAGACCAGCCCCATAACAGTGTCAGCCACAGATACCCACATAACAGTGTCAGCCACAGATACCCCCATAACTGTGTCATCCACAGGTACCCCCCCATAACAGTGTCATCCACAGGTACCCCCCATAACAGTGTCATCCACAGACCAGCCCCATAACAGTGTCAGCCACAGACCAGCCCCATAACAGTGTCAGCCACAGACCAGCCCCATAACAGTGTCAGCCACAGATACCCACATAACAGTGTCAGCCACAGAAACCCCAATAACTGTGTCAGCCACAGATACCCCCATAACTGTGTCATCCACAGGTACCCCCCCATAACAGTGTCATCCACAGGTACCCCCCCATAACAGTGTCATCCACAGGTACCCCCCCATAACAGTGTCATCCACAGGTACCCCCCCATAACAGTGTCATCCACAGGTACCCCCCCATAACAGTGTCATCCACAGGTACCCCCCCCCCCATAACAGTGCCAGCACTACTGTTCTAGAGCCCTTTATTGTAACGGGCTTAATGTCTAGTTTATTTATAAATGAGTAAAATCCAATACAAAACAGACATAAGATGAATGGATAGATAAATTGATGCACTACCAACAAACCACCACTAGATGGTGATGTAACCCAGTATTACTTTCTCACCAGCACAAAATTAACAGAAAACCAATGAAATATATATCATACAAAATTGAAGATAAAAAAGGATAAACACGGATTATACAGGAACAATAACTGATCCACTGTCTCCTTATGACCAATCCAATATATATATGATATTAATATGATATTATACTCCACTCGGCAATCAGACTATGTAAATATATTTTCCCAGGGTTTTTCCTATACTCAGAAAATGTCTAATCTCCCATTAGCAATATGCATCTTTGCTAAGAGGACAACTAGCATTAGGGAGGTGATTAACACTATACGTTCCCACAATATGGGAACTCTTGACTATATGCTGAGAGGAATATCTTATTAATACCACGATCAGTAAGCACAATATACGTTACCGGGTCAAGGATGAGCAGAGTTTCGGGTGTAATCAGTTCTCAAAAACTTTTCCAGTAGACAAAAATGAATCCAAGTTTCTTTGTGGTAAATCCTTCTTGAGGACAATTTTCCTTGTAGTTTTTTTTGTAGTTGTTAGTTGTCTAACCTCCTACATGCATACTTTATACCCCATCTTATCCAATCAGACAAAGTGGGTGTATTCGTATGCAGATAGCAATTATGTCATTTTAACCCTTGAAATACTGGTAAAAATTACATACTATTATCCATGTACAGTACAGACCAAAAGTTTGGACACACCTTCTCATTCAAAGAGTTTTCTTTATTTTCATGACTATGAAAATTTTAGATTCACACTGAAGGCATCAAAACCATGAATTAACACATGTGGAATTATATACATAACAAAAAAGTGTGAAACAACTGAAAATATGTCATATTCTAGGTTCTTCAAAGTAGCCACCTTTTGCTTTGATTACTGCTTTGCACACTCTTATCATTCTCTTGATGAGCTTCAAGAGGTAGTCACCTGAAATGGTCTTCCAACAGTCTTGAAGGAGTTCCCAGAGATGCTTAGCACTTGTTGGCCCTTTTGCCTTCACTCAGCGGTCCAGCTCACCCCAAACCATCTTGATTGGGTTCATCTGGCGCAGCACTCCATCACTCTCCTTCATGGTAAAATATCCCTTACACAGCCTGGGAGGTGTGTTTGGGGTCATTGTCCTGTTGAAAAATAAATGATGGTCCAACTAAACGCAAAAGGGATGGAATAGCATGCAGCTGCAAGATGCAGTGGTAGCCATGCTGGTTCAGTATGCCTTCAATTTTGAATAAATCCTCAACAGTGTCACCAGCAAAGCACCCCCACACCATCACACCTCCTCCTCCATGCTTCACGGTGGGAACCAGGCATGTAGAGTCCATCCGTTCACCTTTTCTGCGTCGCACAAAGACACAGTGGTTGGAACCAAAGATCTCAAATTTGGACTCATCAGACCAAAGCACAGATTTCCACTGGTCTAATGTCCATTCCTTGTGTTCTTTAGCCCAAACAAGTCTCTTCTGCTTGTTGCCTGTCCTTAGCAGTGGTTTCCTAGCAGATATTCTACCATGAAGGCCTGATTCACACAGTCTCCTCTTAACAGTTGTTCTAGAGATGTGTCTGCTGCTAGAACTCTGTGTGGCATTGACCTGGTCTCTAATCTGAGCTGCTGTTAACCTGCGATTTCTGAGGCTGGTGACTCGGATGAACTTATCCTCCGCAGCAGAGGTGACTCTTGGTCTTCCTTTCCTGGGGCGGTCCGCATGTGAGCCAGTTTCTTTGTAGCGCTTGATGGTTTTTGTGACTGCACTTGGGGACACTTTCAAAGTTTTCCCAATTTTTCGGACTGACTGACCTTCATTTCTTTGTTTTTCTTTACTTAGCTGCTTTTTTCTTGCCATAATACAAATTCTAACAGTCTATTCAGTAGGACTATCAGCTGTGTATCCACCTGACTTCTCCACAACGCAACTGATGGTCCCAACCCTATTTATAAGGCAAGAAATCCCACTTATTAAACCTGACAGGGCACACCTGTGAAGTGAAAACCATTTCAGGTGACTACCTCTTGAAGCTCATCAAGAGAATGCCAAGAGTGTGCAAAGCAGTAATCAAAGCAAAAGGTGGCTACTTTGAAGAACCTAGAATATGACATATTTTCGGTGACATTATCTCCATCAGAACATCGACCACCAGACTGATCCCACAATCCTCAGAAGAGAGAGACGACCCTGATTCGATATCTGCACTACCCATATGAGTAGCAGTTTTCTTATTGTTGTGGATATCCGGCATACCTATGTTCTTCTTTGCCATTCATATTAGCTATTTAGCCAGCTACTAATCTAATGATATTAAGGTTTTACTTTTATGGTGCGGGCCCACCTGAGCACTGGGTGACCTCTAAGGTCTTATTAGTCAGTACGTACTCCGTAAAGAGCATCTGTCGGTTGACCACTGACACCACAACCCCAGAAGAGCCTCTGGTTGCTGCCTCTAGCAGGTATTTACATCCCTGGAAATCGCCACTCATTTATATGTATATGCTTTTGAGTTTTGTCTTGTCTACCCCTCCCTCTTGTTTCCATCTTCTTTCTTAGATGCCTCACATGCTTAGGCCAACATCCTTCCGAACCCTTAACCCAATACTGGACGAGAGTTCACTAGGCCTGAGGTTATCCAGCCTTTGATCGAGGAATATGCAGACCTACAACATGTGAATATTGGTGACCTGTATCTTTCCTGCACTACACTCCCTCATACACGATGCAGTGTGTAACCTTAAAAGTCAAGGGTCTCAACTCCAACGCCAAGAGAAGACTTTTGCTTTTGGAGTTGAAATCCCTTAAGGTGGACATAGTGTTTTTCCAGGAAACCCATTTTGATGAAAATTCCTCCTTTCACTTTGCCATTCACTTATATCCCACTGCATACTCGGCCACCCACTCTCGTAGGAAGGCGGGAGTCGCAATCTTCATTTCAGCCCATTTTCCTATTAGAATAGATTCTACCATAGTAGATCCACAAGGGAGCTACATTATTCTGAGAGGTACACTCGCAGGTCAGTCAATCACACTTTGTAATCTATATGCCCCGAACACATCTCAAATCCACTTCCTTAGCAGAGTGTTCCATAAGGCTTTTTGACATCCTGACCCATTAATCCTGTTGGGAGGAGATTTAACAAATTTTTTTCAGACTCTATGGACAGGTTGGCCCTACCAGGCAAACCTTTAAACTCATCACAGCGGCAATTAACTAAGGACTTTCGCAAAATAATTAGGCGATATTCCTTATACAACCTTTGGCAACTTAACCACCCCACTGATAGGTCATTCTCCTTCTACTCTGCTCCCTATGGTACCCACACCAATGAATTTTTTTTTGAACCATCTCCACCTTACGTGTGCTAAAAGGAGACACTATGGGTCAAATTACCTGGTCTTATCATGCCCCAGTGGTTGGAATTGATCCTGGTTCGGGATATACCTGCCAATTCCATTGGAGTCTTAATGAAACCACCCTTAAGAGACCACTGCTACGAGAAAAGCATGCGTGACCATCTTAAATCTTACTTACAGTGACTGAGTCACACCACACAAAAACAAAAGTTTTAGATTTTAGAAAAACTGACTTTTCTAAAATTAGATTAGTGGTATATGAGTCCCTATCAGATTGGAACAGTTTCAATGGAGTCCAGGAAAAATGGGACTACTTAATTAAAAGGGTCACTATTGAAGGCAACAGATAATTGCATTAGGCTTGTCAGTAAAAGCAAAAAAAAGGAAGAGACCACTGTGGTACTCAGCAGAAGTGGCCAAAATCATTAAAAACAAAAAGATAGCATTTAGTAATTATAAAAAAAAACTGAGGATGACAAGTAAATTTATAAGATTAGGCAGAGAGAGGCCAAACAAGTTATAAGAGCTTCTAAAGCACAGGCAGAAAAGAAATTAGCTCAGTCAGTGAAAAAAAGCGATTAGACATTCTTCAGATGCATAAATGAAAAAAGGAAACTAAAACAAGGAATTACCAAATTAAAAACAAAAGAAGGAAGGTATATGGAAGAAGATAAAGAACTAGCTGACTGCCTCAATGAATACTTCTGTTCAGTTTTTACTAAGGAAAATGAAGGAAAAGGACCTCAGTTAGGAAGGAAGACTAATGAATCTTTTGATGCATGTGTCTTTACAGAGGAAGAGGTTCTAAGTCAGCTGTCTAAAATTAATACAAATAAGCCACAAGGGCCTGATGGGATACACCCAAAGCTATTAAAAGAGCTTAGCGGTGAACTAGCAAAACCATTAACAGATTTATTTAACCAATCACTGGTAACAGGAGTCGTCCCAGAAGATTGGAAATGAGCAAATGTTGTGCCCATTCATAAGAAACGTAGTAGGGGGGAATCGGGCAACTATAGGCCAGTAAGCCTGACATCAATAGTGGGGAAATTAATGGAAACCATACTTAAGGAGAGGATTGGGGAACATCTAAAATCCCATGGATTTAAAGATGAAAAACAGCATGGGTTTACTTCAGGGAGATCATGTCAAATTGTATTGATTTTTTTTTATTCGGTGACTATAATAATAGATGGCGGAGGTGCAGTAGACATCGCTTATCTAGACTAGAAAAGGCTTTTGATACTGTCCCACATACAAGACTCATTTTATCATAAATTGCAGTCTTTGTGCTTGGAATCCCATATTGTTGAATGGATTAGGCAGTGGCAATGGATTAAGAGTGACAGACAACAGAGGGTTGTAGTCAATGGAGTATATTCAGACCAAGGTCTTGTTACCAGTGGGGTACCTCCTCAGGGTTCTGTTCTGGGACCCATATTGTTTAATATCTTTATCAGCGAAATTGCAGAAGGCCTCGATGGTAAGGTGTGTCTTTTTGCTGATGACACAAAGATTTGTAACAGGGTTTATGTTCCTGGAGGGATACACCAAATGGAAAAGGATTTAGGAAAACTAGAGGAATGGTCAAAAATCTGTCAACTAAAATTGAATGTTGATAAGTGCAAGATAATGCACCTGGGGCGTAAAAACTCAAGAATATAAAATCAGTGACACAGTCCTAACCTCAGTATCTGAGGAAAGGGATTCATGGGTCATTATTTCAGAAGACTTAAAGGTAGGCAGACAATGTCATAGAGCAGCAGGAAATGCTAGCAGAATGCTCGGGTGTATAGGGAGAGGCATTACCAGTAGAAAGAGGGAGGTGCTCATGCCGCTCTACAGAGCACTAGTGAGACCTCATTTGGAGTATTGTGCTCAGTACTGGAGACCATATCTCCAGAAGGATATTGATACTTTGGAGAGAGTTCAGAGAAGAGCTACTAAACTGGTACATGCATTGCAGGATAAAACTTACCAGGAAAGATTAAAGGACCTTAACATGTATAGCTTGGAAGAAAGACGAGACAGAGGGGATATGATAGAAACTGCTAAATACATAAAGGGAATCACAAGAGAGAGAGAAGAAAGCAACGAAGTTGCGGCACTCACCAGGATACAAAAAATCTTCTTTATTGAAACTTCCTTAGAAGTGGATACATCGGGGGTCCAGGGGCAGACACAGTGTTGCAGCGGCGACGGCCGTTTCGTGCGTAAGATTGCGCTTCCTCAGGCCGCTCAATACGTCATGACTAGAGATGAGCGAACTTCTGTTTTAAGTTCGGCGTCTAAAGTTCGGGGGCGGGTTAGCGGAGAATCCCGATCTGGAACCGGATATGGATTCCGACTTCCGTTGTGGTCCGTGGTAGCGGAATCAATAATGGCCGATTATTGATTCCGCTACCACGGACCACAACGGAAGTCGGAATCCATATCCGGTTCCAGATCGGGATTCTCCGCTAACCCGCCCCCGAACTTTAGACGCCGAACTTAAAACAGAAGTTCGCTCATCTCTAGTCATGACGCAAAGGCGTCCTTTTATGGGGGCGGGCAGAGGACGGCCGGCGCCGTTACCCACAGCTGCGCGCTCCTGAATACAGATGACATATTAAAAACATGCGTGCAGCAATGATGAAATACGAATATAATCAACTAAAGGTACAAAAAATTAAAACATACAATAGTTCATACTGTGCATGATCGTGGATAAACAGCATAGACATTATTAGAGGGTAATGTGTATAGTATTCTATAAATGGCACTTTGATACAAAATATGGGACTGCAGCTGGTTCTTGAGTACACAGGGGCATGTTCCGTTAGATCAAAAAACAGTTAGGGCCGCTTCACATGAGCGGATGCCGTGCGTGGCATCCGCTCCGTGAAAGAGTGCCAAGACCCGCTGCAGACTGCAGAGGCACGGAGCAGTAACATGACTGTTAATGCTCCGTGCCTCTCTGTGATCTCTTTACTACGAAAGCACAGTTGTCACTGTGATTTCGTAGTAAAGAGATCACAGAGAGGCACGGAGCATTAACAGTCATGTTACTGCTCCGTGCCTCTGCAGTCTGCAGCGGGTCTTGGCACTCTTTCACGGAGCGGATGCCACGCACGGCATCCGCTCGTGTGAAGCGGCCCTTAGTCTGCCTGAATCGTGATGAGACATAGATAAATAAATAAATCGGCCGCGACTCACGGACACATGCCATCATTCTTGCAGCGCTTAAAATTGCACTCATCAATCACAGGAAGACAGACATGTCGTTCCTGTCATTCATGCCAGCCGGGCCCATGGCGCCCGTCTGCATGATCCACCTTGCCTCCCTCTGCAGGAGTAGGCGATGCCGGTCACCCCCGCGAGCGATGGGACCGACGTGCTCCACCCCGGCAAAGGAGAGGCACCGGGGATGTGCACCGTGGGCGTCACGGACATGGTCCATGAGACGCGGACTCCCTCTGCCCGAGCGTATAGAGCCTACATGCTCACGAATACGCTCAAACAGAGGACGTATTGTCTTACCTATATAAAAGCGCCCACAAGGACAGAAGACCACATACACCACATATGATGTTCGGCAGTTGATAAACTCCCGTACTGTGTGTGTCACCCCCCCCCAGGAGTAGATACTTGCTACAAGTATTGAGTGAACAAAAAGAGCAATGACCGCATCTAAAGTTGCCCTAGGCTATTGGATAGGGGTTATCCGTCTAATGGTGTTTCAGCGGCACTCCGCAAAGCCGCCAAACTTAACCGTACCTCCCTACTTAGGGAGAGAGACACAAACACCATGCAATCACGGTTTGCATTCTCTTTTCTTTACAGTACTGCCGCAGACACCGTTAAACAGGTGATTAACCAAAATTGGGACCTCCTGAGAGGAGATCCTTCTCTTAACAGTATTACGGACGAAAGACCTCTGATCGCATTTAGGAGATGCCCCACACTTAAGAATAAACTTGTAAGGAGTGTCTATTCGACACCGAAGGGCGGGACCTGGTTAGGGAAGCCCAAGGGCAACTTTAGATGCGGTCATTGCTCTTTTTGTTCACTCAATACTTGTAGCAAGTATCTACTCCTGGGGGGGGGTGACACACACAGTACGGGAGTTTATCAACTGCCGAACATCATATGTGGTGTATGTGGTCTTCTGTCCTTGTGGGCGCTTTTATATAGGTAAGACAATACGTCCTCTGTTTGAGCGTATTCGTGAGCATGTAGGCTCTATACGCTCGGGCAGAGGGAGTCCGCGTCTCATGGACCATGTCCGTGATGCCCACGGTGCACATCCCCGGTGCCTCTCCTTTGCCGGGGTGGAGCACGTAGGTCCCATCGCTCGCGGGGGTGACCGGCATCGCCTACTCCTGCAGAGGGAGGCAAGGTGGATCATGCAGACGGGCGCCATGGGCCCGGCTGGCATGAATGACAGGAACGACATGTCTGTCTTCCTGTGATTGATGAGTGCAATTTTAAGCGCTGCAAGAATGATGGCATGTGTCCGTGAGTCGCGGCCGATTTATTTATTTATCTATGTCTCATCACGATTCAGGCAGACTAACTGTTTTTTGATCTAACGGAACATGCCCCTGTGTACTCAAGAACCAGCTGCAGTCCCATATTTTGTATCAAAGTGCCATTTATAGAATACTATACACATTACTCTCTAATAATGTCTATGCTGTTTATCCACGATCATGCACAGTATGAACTATTGTATGTTTTAATTTTTTGTACCTTTAGTTGATTATATTCGTATTTCATCATTGCTGCACGCATGTTTTTAATATGTCATCTGTATTCAGGAGCGCGCAGCTGTGGGTAACGGCGCCGGCCGTCCTCTGCCCGCCCCCATAAAAGGACGCCTTTGCGTCATGACGTATTGAGCGGCCTGAGGAAGCGCAATCTTACGCACGAAATGGCCGTCGCCGCTGCAACACTGTGTCTGCCCCTGGACCCCCGATGTATCCACTTCTAAGGAAGTTTCAATAAAGAAGATTTTTTGTATCCTGGTGAGTGCCGCAACTTCGTTGCTTTCTTCTCTCTCTCTTGTGCATTCCTGCTTGTTGGCTACTTCTGCAGAGCACCACCGACTGGATATTTTCATACCGCAAGCACGCTGATTTGGATACCTTAAAGCTACTAAAGTGGAGGCAGTGCCGCCGTGTTTCTTCTCTCCCTGCGTACATAAAGGGAATCAACAAGGTAAAAGAGGAGAGAATATTTAAAAGAAAAAAAACTGCTACAAGAGGACATAGTTTTAAATTAGAGGGGCAAAGGTTTAAATGTAATATCAGGAAGTATTACTTTACTGAGAGAGTAGTGGATGCATGGAATAGCCTTCCTGCAGAAGTTGTAGCTGCAAATACAGTGGAGGAGTTTAAGCATGCATGGGATAGTCATAAGGCCATCCTTCATATAAGATAGGGCCAGGGGAAATCCATAGTGTTCAGTATATTGGGCAGACTAGATGGGCCAAATGGTTCTTATCTGCCGACACATTCTATTTTTCTATGCGTGATAGTGATGAGCGGGAGGTACCATATTCGATTTCGCGATATTTTGCGAATATTCGTCGAAATCGAATATTCGTCATTTATCGTGAATTATTTATATTTATCGTAAATAATATGCAATTTAATTATTCGCGTATTGCGATTTTTATTTTTTTTCTTAACTGTATAAGACAACTTTCCTATTGGTTGGCTATTGGCTAATATGTGTATTTTACGAATATTCACGATATTGCTATAACTTTGTTTTTTAGAATATTACGAATATTTAAAAAAACTAAGTTATAGCAATATAGCGAAAAGTCGCAAAATACACATATAAGCCGGCCTGGTATCCCGGCCTGGCATCCTGCTGACAGCAGGAGCGCACAGCGTCATTGGTTGCTATGACACCATGCGCTTCATGCCGCCGCTGCACTACAGTAATACACTGCTATGATCTATGTATTCAGCCATAGACTGTAATGTAGCTAATATAGTGCTTTAGTCAAAAAAATATTGTCTCTTCTGAACTTAAGATTTGAAAAAAATGTACACTATAAAAAATATTATAGCACTATATTAGCTAAATTGCAGTGTATATGTGTATTTTATGAATATTCGCTATATTGCTATATATTCTTGTCTTAGAATATGATGAATATTCCAAAAAAATGAAGTTATAGCAATATAGCGAATATGGCAAATATTCTAAAAAACAAAGTTATAGCAATATAGCGAATAAATTCCTTATTTAGAATATTCATCTCTTTTTTTTTCAATGTGTACTCTTATTCCACTTTGGCATACACCTTCCCGACAAGCGTCCCCGTCACCATGGGAACGCCTATGGGTTGTCAATGGGGACAAAACTCAACTGAACAGAACTCTCCAAAATGCATTCCGTTCCGTTCTCATATAGGAAAGAACACCGCAGCATGCTGCAGTTTGCTTTCTGTCCTGGGATGCGGAGCAAGACAGATCCGGTATGACTCCCAATACAAGTCAGTGGGGACAGATCAGTTTTCTTTGACACAATGTGCCACAATAGAAAACGGATCTGTCCTCCATTGATTTTCAATGGAGTTCATGACGGATACGTCTTGGCAATGTTAAAGATAACGCAACCGGATCCGTTCATAACAGATGCAGAAGGTTGCATTATCAGTAATGGAAGCATTTTTGCTAAACCCTGCCGGATCCAGCAAAAATGCTAGTGTGAAAGTAGCCTTACGCAAAAAAATAATAATCACTGGTTCTTTTTATGCAGCTTCCCCCAATCTCCTCCTTATCCTTCCTTCTTCACAGCTTCTTAGTCTCTGAACCAACGAGCGCTAGTAGGTATGCTACTCACGCAAAATCGTAATCTTGAACATCACATGGAACATATGATAAGGCCCGACCCTGGTTTCGCTCCTGCTTCATCTCGGCCGTTTCAGTTTCACTTTCGGTTATCGGCAGTATTTATCACCACGTCACATCCTCTAATTTTTTATCTCATTGCTAAAAATGCCCTTATAAAATTTCCTCGTTATTATGGGCCTGTTTTCAGTATTGCTCAATCATTTAAATACTCATATGCATATACTGTATGTAAAACACTCATAAATAAAATAAAGTAAAACAACGATCGAAACTTTCTCTTCATTTACATGTTCACTTCTGACTATGTCCAAAAATAGCAGTTCTGTGCAAAGCGATACTCCTGAACGGATCAACCATGGGGCAATCATGTGGGTATTGAGGACAGCAATCAGAGCCCCTAGTGTTCTGCAGTTAGGGAAGACGCTGAGACGGGATACTCTGCCACAGACCCTGGGACTCCAGCCTTTAGCCAGGGTACCAGCCTTCTGAGAGAGATGGACAGCTAGCTCAGGTCTTTCCTTCCCTCAAACCCTTCTGTCAGGGAGGAGACTGGAGAAGACAGCCCTATGCCTTGCCTATATTTCTTTGCACCTGAATTTCTCCAGTAAAGAAGCACTCTGGTTTACTGCAGACCCTGACTCTATGGACTTATTTCCGATTGGGTGCATCTTACCATCCCTTCTAGAGAGCAGCAACACATGGTGACACTTCGACGGAGTCTGGGGGACACAGAGTTGCAGCGCTACTGCAGTGCCAGGTATCGGACCCCTCAATCTCATCCAATCTGATAGTTATGGCCAATCCTGATAGGCGATCAAGAAAACCCCATTAATGACATACGCATTTATTTAGAGCATGTGGTGATTTAATGGACCAATCTTAAAGAGGTTGTCTGGGTTCAGAGCTGAACAGACATATCCCCTTCTTCATCCAGGCAGCCCCTCTGAGGGAAGCATCCAACATTTATCGCACAGGATAAGGGCTTTTTCTGCAGATCCGGTGACGTTACAGGGTTTCTGCTAGGCGGAGGCTTCTGCCTAGCAGCTTTGCAGGTGACATCACCGGCACTAATGGAAAGGCTTTAGCGCTGCCCTAGCCTGTAAAACAACTGAGAAGCCTCCGCCTAGCAGTGTAAAAATGTAAACAAAAAGGGAAAAAACAAAACATGAAATGCTCTGATGCTCATCTCCGAGGGGCTGCCTGGGTGAAAAAGGGGATATGCCCGGATTCAGACCCTTTAATTTTTATTTATTGTGCTGCCTACCTAAATTTTGAAACTTTTTTTTTACATGACGCATGGGGCTTTTTATTAATATGTTTTTCAGATATTTATTTTCTTTTTAATTTAAACTCAAGCTCCTTATTCTTTAAATATGCAGATTGATACCAAAATACAGTAAATGGTTAAAATTGGTTCCTGTTTTGGTCATATTTAGAGTTGAGCGAACCCGAACTGTAAAGTTCGGGTTCGTACCGAACTTTAGGTTTTTCGGCACCCGGACCCGAACATTTACATAAAAGTTGGGGTTCGGTGTTCAGCGATTTTTATGCCGCTTTTTGAAAGGCTGCAAAGCAGCCAATCAACAAGCGTCATACTACTTGCCCCAAAAGGCCATCACAGCCATGCCTATTATTGGCATGGCTATGATTGACCAGTGCAGCATGTGACCCAGCCTCTATTTAAGCTGGAGTCACTTAGCGCCGCCCGTCACTCTGCTCGGATTAGTGTAGGGAGAGGCTGCAGCTGCTGTGAGGGAGAGATCAGGGAGAAATCTTATCAAGAACTGGTTTATGTACTCAGCGATCTACTGAAAAAGTGTTTTGTGGGTGCAGTGCACAATTTTTTTAAGCCTGCCCTGAGCCAACTATTGCTGAAAATGAACTTTTTTTCTTCATTTCATCAATATCAATACCTGATCGGCAGCCACTTTATGCAACGATAGTGCACCAGCACAGGCTGTCTGCATGTCTGCAAGTCCAGAAATACAGCTTTGGCATACTGGGGTGAAAAAAGCCTGTCATATACTGCACATCTGGGATTACATGTGCATAAGTCACTGTCGCATTTAGGACAGAAATACAGCTTTTTGGTTACATACTGCACATCTGGGATTACACGTGCATAAGTGACTGTCACATTTAGGCCATAAATATGGCTTTGGTATACTGGGGTGAAAAAGCCTCTCATATACTGCACATCTGGGATTACACATGCATAAGTGACTGTAACATTTAGGACAGAAATACAGCTTTTTGGTTAGGGTGAAAAAACCCTCTAATATACTGCACATCTGGGATTAGACAAACATAAGTGACTGTCACATTTAGGACAGAAATACAGCTTTTTGGTTAGGGTGAAAAAAGCCTCTAGTATACTGCACATCTGGGATTACACGTGCATAAGCGACTGTCACATTTAGGACAGAAATACAGCTTTGGCATACTAGGGTGAAAAAAGCCTCTCATATACTGCACATCTGTGATTACACGTGCATAAGTGATTGTCACATTAAGGCCAGAAATATGCCTTTTTGGTTACAGGGGTGAAAAAGGCCTCTAATATATTGCACATCTGTGATAACACATGCATAAGTGATTGTCACATTAAGGCTAGAAATACGCCTTTTTGGTTATTGGGGTGAAAAAAGCCTCTAATATATTGCGCATCTTGGATTACACATGCATAAGTGATTGTCACATTAAGGTCAGAAATACCCCTTTTTGGTTACTGGGGTGAAAAAAGCCTCTGATATACTGCACATCTGTGATTACACGTGCATAAGTGAGTGTCACATTTAGGCCACAAATACCGCTGTCATATAGAGTTAAAAAAAATATTTTTTAGTGCAATACCCTACATCAGGGTTTTTATTGGCGGTTATTTTTTTTTTAACAGACTTAACCACTTTTTACTTTGCTCTGTAAACGCTAACTATGAGGCAAACATCTAATAAGGGATGCTGTCATGGTCATGGTGTTGATGGAGTCTCTGGTGCAGGGAGAGGATGTGGCCGTTCTGCCACAGCTACACGTCCTACTGAACCTACTACCTCAGGTCCCAGTAGTCGCCAGAATCTACAGCGATATTTGGTCGGGCCTAATGCTGTTCTAAGGGTGGTAAGGCCTGAGCAAGTACAGGCTCTAGTCTATTGGGCGGCCGACAGTGGATCCAGCACGTTTACATTATCTCCCACCCAGTCTTCTGCAGATAGCGCACAGGTGGCACTGACTTTCAGAGTTCAGAGGAAGAGGCAGTGGTGAGACCGAGCCAACAGCGTAGAAAAAGCAGGCGCAGGGTGCAAAAGCAGAGCAGCCGTCGCCAAAACAGTTTGCCTGCTACTGGCCACCATCACCAGGGACTGACCACACCAAAGGCAGCTTCAAGGAGTTACCTGGCATGGCACTTCTTCACACAATGTGCTGACGACAAGACCCGAGTGGTTTGCACGCTGTGCCATCAGAGCCTGAAGCGAGGCATTAAAGTTCTGAACCTTAGCACAATCTGCATGACCAGGCACCTGCATGCAAAGCATGAACTGCAGTGGAGTAAACACCTTCAAAACCAAGAAAGGGCTCAGGCCCCTCCTGCTCCCTCTTCTGCTGCTGCCTCGGCCTCTGGAGGAACGTCGGCACCTGCCGCCCAGCAAACAGAGGATGTGCCACCAACAACACCACCTCCGTCACCAAGCATCTCCACCATGTAACACGGAAGTGTTCAGCTCTCCATCTCACAAACCTTTGAGAGAAAGCGTAAATTCCCACCTAGCCACCCTCAATCCTTGGCCCTGAATGCCAGCATTTCTAAACTGCTCGCCTTTGAAATGCTGTCATTAAGGCTGGTGGAGACGGACAGCTTAAAACAGCTCATGTTGCTTGTAGTACGTCGTTCCCAGCCGCCACTACTTCTCCAGGAGAGCAGTGCCCTCCCTGCACAACCAAGTATCAGATAAAATCAAGTGTGCACTGCGCAACGCCATCTGTGGCAAGGTCCACCTAACCACAGATACGTGGACCAGTAAGCACGGCCAGGGACGCTATATCTCCCTAACTGCACACTGGGTAAATGTAGTGGCGGCTGGGCCCCAGGCGGAGAGCCTTTTGGCGCACGTCCTTCTGCCGCCAAGGATCGCAGGGCATCATTCTTTGCCTCCTGTTGCTTCCTCTTCCTACTCGGCTTCTTCCTCCTCTTCTACCACCTCCTCATCCGGTCAGCGACAGACCTTCACCACCAACTTCAGCACAGCCAGGGGTAAACGTCAGCAGGCCATTCTGAAACTGATGTGTTTGGGGGACAGGCCCCACACCACGCAGGAGTTGTGGCGGGGTATAGAACAACAGACCGACGAGTGGTTGCTGCCGGTGAGCCTCTAGCCCGGCCTGGTGGTGTGCGATAATGGGCAAAATCTCGTTGCAGCTCTGGGACTAGCCGGTTTGACGCACATCCCTTGCCTGGCACATGTGCTGAATTTGGTGGTGCAGAAGTTCATTCACAACTACCCCGACATGTCTGAGCTGCTGCATAAAGTGTGGGCCGTCTGTGCGCGCTTTCTGCGTTTTCACCCTGCTGCTCGCCTGTCAGTGCTGCAGCGTAACTTCGGCCTTCCCGCCAGCCGCCTCATATGCAACGTGCCCACCAGGTGGAACTCCACCTTGCACATGCTGGCCAGACTGTGCGAGCAGCAGCAGGCCATAGTGGAGTTTCATCTGCATGCACGCACGGGTGAGTCGCACTGCAGAACAGCACCACTTCACCACCAATGACTGGGCCTCCATGCGAGACCTGTGTGCCCTGTTGTGCTGTTTCGAGTACTCCACCAACATGGCCAGTGGCGATGACGCAGTTATCAGCGTTACAATACCATTTCTATGTCTCCTTGAGAAAACACTTAGGGCGATGATGGAAGAGGATGTGGCCCAGGACAAGGAGGAGGAAGAGGGGTCATCTCTAACACTTTCAGGCCAGCCTTTTAGAAGTGGCTCAGAAAGAGGATTTTTGCAACAGCAGAGGCCAGGTACAAATTTGGCCAGCCAGGGCCCATTACTGGAGGACGAGGAGGATGGGGATGAAGCATGTTCATGTTGGGTGGCATCCATCACTGGTGCGTGGCTGGGGGGATACGGAAGACCCAGACAAAACGCCTCCCACAGAGGACAGCTTGTCCTTAACTTTGAGCAGCCTGGCACACATGAGCGACTACATGCTGCAGTACCTGCGCAACGACTGCAGAGTTGCCCACATTTTAACGTATGCTGACTACTGGCTGGCCACCCTGCTGGATCCCCGTTACAAAGACAATGTGCCGTCCTTAATTCCCTCACTGGAGCGTGATCGGAAGATGCGCGACTACAGGCGCACGCTGGTTGACGCGCTCCTGAGAGCATTCCCGACTGACGCCGTGGGACAAGTGGAAGCACAAGGCGAAGGCAGGGGAGGAGGAAGAGGTCGCCAACGCAGCTGTGTCAGCGCCAGCACCTCAGAAGGCAGGGTTAGCATGGCCGACATGTGGAAAAGCTTTGTCACCTCGCCGCAACAACCAGCCCCAACTGCTGATATGGAGCGTGTTAGCAGGAGGCAACATTTGAACAACATGGTGGAACAGTACCTGTGCACACGACTACACGTACTGACTGATGGTTCTGCCCCATTCAACTTCTGGGTCTCCAAATTGTTCACATGGCCAGAGCTTGCCCTGTATGCCTTGGAGGTGCTGGCCTGCCCTGCAGCCAGTGTACTCTGTGAACGTGTATTTAGCACGACAGGAGGCGTCTTTACAGACAGACGCAGCCGCCTGTCCACAGCCAACGTGGACAAGCTTACATTCATTAAAATGAACCAGGCTTGGATCCCACAAGACTTGTTTGTACCTTGTACAGAATAGATATTTATACCACCATCAAACATACATTCTTGTACTCAAGTCAAGTGCAATGATTCTTTGTTTTATTTATTTCTTATTTGGCCCAATATTTTGGGGGCTACCTACCCAATAAAACAAAAAAAAAAAAAAAAACATTGTTGGCTACCTGTTCCTTCTCCATTGCCGCCTCAACCTACAACACCACATTCACCGCCTCCTCAACCTCCGACTCCATATCCACCTCCTTCTCTGAGTTGCAGGTTAATAATTTGTAATTTTTAGTTATTTTATTTCATTTTAAGTTATTTCCCTATCCACATTTGTTTGCAGAGCAGTTGCCATGCTCTTAAGCACATTTTACTGCCTTTTACATCCTCTAGCCTTTTCAAGGACTATTTTAGAGCCATTGTAATTTAAAAAAGTGCCAATTTTAGTGACCTAAATTGAAAAAATTCTTAATTTCAATTGTCGGGTGACATTTTACCATTTTTGGCGTATACAAACCCTGCTGTGCCTGGGTGACAGGGGCCTAAATCTCTCAAAATCCTCTGTTCTATTGCTGGGTGACATGAACCCCATTTTGCCGTGAATGAACCCCTGCTGTGCCTGGGTGACATGGGCCTAAATCTCTCAAAATCCTGTTCTGTTGCTGGGTGACATGAACCCCCTTTTGCCGTGAATGAACCCCTGCTGTGCCTGGGTGACAGGGGCCTAAATCTCTCAAAATCCTCTGTTGTATTGCTGGGTGACATGAACCCCCTTTTGCCGTGAATGAACCCCTGCTGTGCCTGGGTGACAGGGGCCTAAATCTCTCAAAATCCTCTGTTGTATTGCTGGGTGACATGAAACCCCTTTTGCCGTGAATGAACCCCTGCTCTGCATTGTTGACAGGGGCCTAAATCTCTCAAAATCCTCTGTTCTATTGCTGGGTGATATGAACCCTATTTTGCCGTGAATGAACCCCTGCTCTGCATTGCTGACAGGGAACTAGATTTTGTGAAACATCTGTTAGTGATCAGAAGATGCGTGACTACAAGCGCACGCTGCTGGTGGCATTCCCACCTGACAGGAGGGGCACAGTGGAAGCACAAGGCGAAGTCAGAGGAGGAGGAAGAGGTCGCCAATGCAGCTGGGGCACCGCCAGCACCTGAGAAGGCAGGGTTAGCATGGCACAAATGTGGAAAAGCTTTGTCAGCCTTGGAGGTGCTGACCTGCCCTGCAGCCAGTGTATAGTGTGAACGTGTGTTTAGCACGGCAGAGAGCATTATCACAGGCCACAGCCAACGTGGACAAGCTTACGTTTATTAAAATGAACCAGGCCTGGATCCCGCAGGACTTGTCCGTACCTTGTGCAGAATAGACATTTATACCAGCCTCAACCATCCATTCTTTTACTCAAGTGCACTTATTCTTAGTTTAAGGCCTCATGCACACGACCGTTGTGTGCATCCGTGGCCGTTGTGCCGTTTTTTTTCGCGGACCCATTGACTTTCAATGGGTCCGTGGAAAAATCGGAAAATGCACCGTTTTGCAGCCGAGGCCGTGATCCGTGTATCCTGTCCGTCAAAAAAATATGACCTGTCCTATTTTTTTGACGGACAACGGTTCACGGACCCATTCAAGTCAATGGGTCCGTGAAAGAACACGGATGCACACAAGATTGGCATCCGTGTCCGTGATCCGTGGCCGTAGGTTGCTTTCATACAGACGGATCCGAAGATCCGTCTGCATAAAAGCTTTTTCTGATCTAAGTTTTCACTTCGTGAAAACTCATTTCCGACAGTATATTCTAACACAGAAGCGTTCCCATGGTGATGGGGACGCTTCTAGTTAGAATACACTGCAAACTTTGTACAAGACTGCCCCCTGCTGCCTGGCAGCACCCGATCTCTTACAGGGGGATATGATAGCACAATTAACCCCTTCAGGTGCGGCACCTAAAGGGGTTAATTGTACTATCATATTCCCCTGTAAGAGATCAGGGCTGCCAGGCAGCAGGGGGCAGACCCCCCCCCTCCCCAGTTTGAATATCGTTGGTGGCACAGTGTGCCCCCACCATCGCCCCCCCTCCCTCCATTGTATTAAATCGTTGGTGGCACAGTGTGCCAACCACCATCGGCCCCCCTCCCTCCCTCTATTGTATTAAATCGTTGGTGGCACAGTGTGCCAACCACCATCGGCCCCCCTCCCTCTCTCTAAGTATGAATCTTCTACTGTTGAGACCGCACACTGCCACCAATGTTACTGCTATAGAGGGAGGGGGGGCGATGGTGGTTGGCACACTGTGCCACCAACGATTTAATACAATAGAGGGAGGGAGGGGGGCCGATGGTGGTTGGCACACTGTGCCACCAACGATTTAATACAATAGAGGGAGGGGGGCCGATGGTGGTTGGCACACTGTGCCACCAACGATTTAATACAATAGAGGGAGGGAGGGGGGGGGGGGCGATGGTGGGGGCACACTGGGGAGGGGGGGGGGGCTGCCCCCTGCTGCCTGGCAGCCCACACTGTGCCACCAACGATTTAATACAATAGAGGGAGGGAGGGGGGCCGATGGTGGTTGGCACACTGTGCTACCAACGATTTAATACAATAGAGGGAGGGAGGGGGGGCAATGATGGTTGGCACACTGTGCCACCAACGATTTAATACAATAGAGGGAGGGAGGGGGGCCGATGGTTGGCACACTGTGCCACCAACGATTTAATACAATAGAGGGAGGGAGGGGGGGGGGGCGATGGTGGGGGCACACTGGGGAGGGGGGGGGCTGCCCCCTGCTGCCTAGCAGCCCACACTGTGCCACCAACGATTTAATACAATAGAGAGAGGGAGGGGGGCCGATGGTGGTTGGCACACTGTGCCACCAACGATTTAATACAATAGAGGGAGGGAGGGGGGCCGATGGTGGTTAGCACACTGTGCCACCAACGATTTAATACAATGGAGGGAGGGGGGCGATGGTGGGGGCACACTGTGCCACCAACGATATTCAAACTGGGGAGGGGGGGGGGTCTGCCCCCTGCTGCCTGGCAGCCCTGATCTCTTACAGGGGAATATGATAGTACAATTAACCCCTTTAGGTGCCGCACCTAAAGGGGTTAATTGTGCTATCATATCCCCCAGTAAGAGATCGGGTGCTGCCAGGCAGCAGGGGGCAGTCTTGTACAAAGTTTGTAGTGTATTCTAACCTGAAGCGTCCCCATCACCATGGGAACGCCTCTGTGTTAGAATATACTGTCGGATCTGAGGTTCACGAAGTAGCTCATATCCGACAGTATATTCTAACATAGAGGCGTTCCCATGGTGATGGGGATGCTTCAAGTTAAAATATACCATCGGATTGGAGAAAACTCCAATCCGATGGTATAAAAGAACTCCAGACTTTACATTGAAAGTCAATGGGGACGGATCCGTTTGAAATGGCACCATATTGTGTCAACATCAAACGGATCCGTCCCCATTGACTTGCATTGTAATTCAGGACGGATCCATTTGGCTCCGCACGGCCAGGCAGACACCAAAACGACTTTTTTTTCATGTCCGTGGATCCTCCAAAAATCAAGGAAGACCCACGGACGAAAAAACGGTCACGGATCACGGACCCACGGACCCCGTTTTTGCGGACCGTGAAAAAAAACTGTTGTGTGCATGAGGCCTTATTTTGTTATATGTCCCAATATTTTGGGGGATACCCCAATTTAAAAATAAAAAATAACACAAATCAGTGTTGGCTACCTATTCCTCCTTCACCGCCGCTTCCACCTACACTGCCACATCTACCCATCCACCACCTCCTCAACCTCCTACTCCTAGATCCAGATTGCTATTTTAAATTTTTCTGTATTTTATGTTATTTTAAGTCATTTCCCTATCCACATTTGTTTGCAGAACAGTTGCCATGCTCTTAAGCACTCTTTGATGCCTTTTGCAGCCCTCTAGCCCTTTCCAGGACTATTTCAGAGCCATTTTAGTGCCCAAAAGTTCGGGTCCCCATTGACTTCAATCGGGTTCGGGTCGAGTTCAGGTCCCAAACCTTAACTTTTTTTGCAAGTTCGGCCGAACCTGCCGAACTCGAACATCCAGGTGTCCGCTCAACTCTAGTCATATTGATAGTTTTTAGTTGTTTTTTTTTTGTTTCATGCGAAAAGAGAACCTATGCAGACATTTTTTTCAATTTTATTCTCACTTGTAGTTCATTATGTATTTTGAGATTTTAAAAATATATTTTGGCAGATGGGTCAGTTACACATCACTGTAACTGGGGCACCCAAATGTGACAAGTCATAAGAGCCCTGCCTGGCAAGGTAGAAACCACTATGTGCACAAAACAAGCAATCACAGACAGAATATATTAAGGGGCAGCGTCCAAAACCATCCATAGAAACAGTAAAGGATCACTACCCCCCCCCCCCCCCCCTCCATCCGAGGTATCGTCATTACTTGTAGAAGTATATGTAGAACTGTAACTGCGCCCATGGAGTTCATGGAACAGTCTGAATATTAGAGATCCTCAAAGTAAAACATATCATCTCTGTATCACCATACAATAATAGGACTGAAAATAGTCATAGGAAACAAAATGATCAAAAATGTTATATATCCAATAAAAATATTTTATATCAAGTCTTCAGCCAGACTTCTGGAGGACTCTGATCTGTATTCAGGCATCAGAGTTGGCAAGAAAGAGGTCAAATTGGCATTATACGCTAATGACCTATTAATATTTATTTCCATTTCTCAACAACATCTGCACCCCTTAATGGATTTGCTCCAACATTTTGGCTCCATCTCGGGTTATAACATCAACTCAGCCAAAAGCGGAATTCTTGAACTACAATCCAAAACCCCCCTCCATCTGTGGCAGATGAACGGGATTACCCCCATATCAGTCAAACAACATATAACATACCTGGGACTAAAAATAGGCAAACTTTCTAGCTCATTGTACAATTTAAACTATCCGCCACTCATAGGGAAAATAGTGGCGGAACTAAATAATCGCACACACTTCCTTTGTCATTTCCAGGACGATGCCATTTGATCAAAATGATGAGTTTCTCCAAATTGCTATATCCTCTTCAAACTCTCCCAATACTGTTAAAACATACAGATGTAAACACCCTCAATAAAGCCGTCACTAAATGAATATGGTCGGGGAAGCGTCCACGGATATCGCTACAAAAACTGATGCTATGGAAGCCTGAGGGAGGAGTGAAGTTTCCAAACGTACAGGGATACATCACTTGCCTCATGAGACACATTATGGACTGGCTTCATGACACAGATGACTTCTCCAACAAAGATCTGGAACAAAACCTAGTGGCTCCTTGGGGCCTGGTGTCTTGCCCACATTCCAACTTGGCTGCTCTCCCCCCAGAGGTCAATAACTCAGTACTGATAAGAGATACAGTGGTAGCATGGAAAGTCATCAGGAAAGCATTCAGACTTCCCCACTCAATCAAAAAAAAAAAAATGCCGCTTTGGAATCATCCTGAGTTTCCTCAATGGAAATATGTAAGATTATCTGGGGACTGGAAATCCAGAGGGATAGTTAGGGCGGTACATCTGATGCATGTGGAGGAGACACAAAGGTTGTCTCCGCGGGACTAAAGGAAAAATACCAACTACCAGACTCTCACTTTCTTCATATAATGCAAATGCTAGGATTTTGGAGGCACAAAGTTTGTGACTTATCCAAAGAAGCACCCACAAACATCTT
Organism: Bufo gargarizans; assembly: GCF_014858855.1. NCBI lineage: Eukaryota > Metazoa > Chordata > Amphibia > Anura > Bufonidae > Bufo > Bufo gargarizans. Next base: position 27,424,672 of record NC_058085.1, read on the forward strand.
TGATAATATTGTGGGAAGCTCTCGGTGAATAGACTCACTTTTGGACCTTTACAGAGCCATGCCTGGCAACTTCACGAAAGTTTTACCATCCAAGCTTTTCTACAAATGGGAACAAATAACGATGGACAATGAGATCAGCAACAAAATCCTGGAAGGGTGCGCAAAAGTTTTCTCCTGTGTCATAAATGATAGATGGCGGGAATCTTACTTCAAAATGATGCATAATGCCATATATGGCTTTAACTTTCCAGCCTTTTCCAGGTTCCCAGATCGCATCATTCATTGTCCCAAATTTCACCTATTATTTTGGCTAAAAGGACCTAGGAATTTTAGTGAACAGCAAACTAAGCTGTAAAAACTAGTGTCAGGCAGCTGTTGCCAAGGCCAATAGGATAATGAGTTGCATAAAAAAGGGCATAGATGTCCGTGATGATAGCATAGTCCTACCACTTTACAAATCAGACCACACATGGAGTACTGTGTACAGTTCTGGGCTCCTGTGAACAAGGCAGACATAGCAGAGCTGGAGAGGGTTCAGAGGAGGGCATCTAAAGTAGTAACTGGAATGGGGCAACTACAGTACCCTGAAATATTATCAAAATTAGGGTTATTCACATTTGAAAAAAGACAACTATGGGAGATCTAATAACTATGTATAAATATATCAGGGGTCAGTACAGAGATCTCTCCCATCATCTTTTCCCCAGGACTGTGACTGTGATGAGGGGACATCCTCTGCGTCTGGAGGCAGGGGCGTACATAGAAATCATGGGGCCCCATAGCAAAAAACAAAAAGTGGGCCCCCCCTCCCCCAAGTATAAAATATTGAGTGTCAGCAGTCAGTTTCTGCTCCCGTTGTGAACGTGGCCACCAGAACAACAGCTTGGTTAAGGCCACAGTATCGCAGGGGTAAGTCAAAAATATTAAAAGGTCCATCCATCACATGATGCAACGCTTCAGCATAAAAAACGCCTTTGTAAAGCGGTCAAAGGTATTTTTTTTGCTGTCGAAACGTTGCTTCATGTGATGGATGGACCTTTTTCAATAAAGCTTTTAATATTTTTGACGTACCCCTGCGATACTGTGGTCTTATTTCTTGGATGTGTATATACAGTATATATGTAAAAGCTCTCATTGTCATATTATATAGTACAATCCACAAAGACTATTAGCTTAATAGTGCACTGAGGGGCAGAGACTGAGCTTAAAGCATATGTCTATGGGGGAAATGTGGTCATTTAATGGGGTTTTATTCTCTGCCTCTCATTGTCCCGTTACTAATAGCCTTTGTGGCTTGTACTGACAGTACTAGGCCAATGATAGGTACTATAGATCTATATACCACCCGGAGACCACAGTGTACAGCTCCCTACACATTGCAGACTGATTAGTACACTAACAGTCACTGCTGCACCAGGCCTGTAGCCTCTCCTACTTACTGAGGTCGACGAGACCGGCACCGACCCAGTCAGGCTGGGATCGGTGCTGTGTGCAGCCTGCTTCACTTCAGTGGCTCAGGTCAGACAGAGAATGAATGGGACTGTTCAAAGTTAAGTGCCGCTGGCCTGCGCCGCCCACTGTACTAGTCTACTGCTGGCTAAAATAAACAGAGGGGACGGGGCCTTCCGTGCGCTCCGGGCCCCCCTGAGCTGCGGGCCCCATAGCAACGGCGTGGTCTGCCTATATTGGCGGTACGCCACTGTCTGGAGGAAAGAAGGATTGTACACAAACATAGAAGAGGATTCTTTATGGTAAGAGCAGTGAGACTATGGAACTCTCTGCCTGAGGAGGTGGTGATGGTGAGTTCACTAAAAGAGTTCAAGAGAGGCTTGGATATATTTCTGGAGTGTAATAATATTACAGGCTGTAGCTACTAGAGATGGGTATATACTTCTACTCCACTGGCACCTCAAGTTCTTCTTTTCTTTCGAATAAATCATTTCCTAAGATCTGATTAACCCTCACTCTTTACCCTTTCTCCAAATGTAAAAAGCCGGCCTCAGATTTTTGGCATGGCATATGGTCATGCCCTCAGGTCTCAATATTTTGGGAAAGTATGATACTATATGTTAGGACATACTGGTCGATCAACCTCCCCCTCGAACCTCAAACATTGTTGCTTCACTATATTTGCCTTCCAACACACCAAGCTACTCGCCCTCAAAATGTTCCTCTCTTCCTCCATTCAATATTGCTGGTGGCCAAGAGAGTAGTATTATACCACTGGATCTCCAGCTTAATGCCAGACATATCAACAGTGATTTCACAACTGAAGATACTGTTCAGATATGATTGGATCGAGGCAAAAAGGCACAAAGAGAGCTCCGCTACTAATTTCTTCCGAAAATGGAAGACTTTTCTGACCACACATTTCATCCCCTCTGAAATCTCAGAGATAGTCAAACCATTCCAGTATACCTCCTGGTACCTAATCTCCTCTTTAAAAGGTACTTTGGGCGCTCTTCAAACGTAACCTTCACTTTCTTCCCTTTCCCTCCCCTTTTTATGTCTTTTCTTTATCATACTATTATTATATTTTCTAATATGATGATTGCCAGAAACCAATTTTTCATCAGTTGCTTCATAATATAGATGGACTATTTCAAACAATGTATAATTCCAGAAATCTTGCTACATTTCCCTCCCCTTTTTTCATTTCCCTCCCCGTTTTAAAAATTTAAAATGTTTCAATAAAAAAAACCAACACATAAGGGAGGTCACTAAAGGGCTAAGCATTGTGATGGCTTCTCTCTGTGAGTTTCTTGATGTGTAACAAGAGCTGATTTCTGATTAAAAAAAATTCCACATTCTGAGCATGAAAATGGCCCGTCTTCTCTGTGAGTTTTTTGATGTGTAACAAGAGTTGATTTCTGCGTAAAACATTTTCCACATTCTGAGCATGAAAATGGCTTCTCCCCGGTGTGATTTCTGTGATGTATAACAAGATCTGATTTCTGCTTAAAACATTTTCCACATTCTGAGCATGAAAATGGCTTCTCCCCTGTGTGAACTCTATGATGGAAAACAAGAGCTGATAGCTGCTTAAAACATTCACCGCATTCTGAACATGGATATGGCTTCTCTCCTGTGTGAATTCTCTGATGCGTAACAAAAGCTTGTTTATAATTAAAACATTTCCCACATTCTGAGCATGAAAATAGATTCTCTCCTGTGTGAGTTCTCTGATGTACAACAAGAGATGATTTCTGCCTAAAACATTTTCCACATTCTGAACATGAAAATGACTTCTCTCTGGTGTGAGTTCTCTGATGTACAGCAAGATGTGAATTATTGTTAAAACATTTCCCACATTCTGAACATGAAAATGGCTTCTCCCCGGTGTGAATTCTCTGATGCACAACAAGAGCTGATTTCAGCTTAAAACATTTTCCACATTCTGAACATGAAAATGGCTTCTCCCTGGTGTGAGTTCTCTGATGTACAACAAGATGTGAATTATTGTTAAAACATTTTCCACATTCTGAACATGAAAATGGCTTCTCCCCGGTGTGAATTCTCTGATGTACAACAAGAGCCGATAACCGCTTAAAACATTTTCCACATTCTGAACATGAAAATGGCCTCTCTTCTCTGTGAGTTTTTTTATGTGAAAAGAGAGTTGAGTTCTGCTTAAAACATTTTCCACAATCTGAACATAAAAATGGCCTCTCTTCTCTGTGAGTTTCTTGATGTTTATCAAGAATTGATTTATGCTTAAAACATTTTCCACATTCTGAACATGAAAATGGCCTCTCTTCTCTGTGAGTTTTTCGATGTGTAACAAGAGCTGATTTCTGGTTAAAACATTTCCCACATTCTGAACATGAAAATGGCTTCTCCCCGGTGTGAACTCTCTGATGTACAACAAGATATACTTTCTGCGTAAAACATTTACTACATTCTGAGCATGAAAATGGCTTCTCTCCTCTGTGAATTCTCTGATGTGTAACAAGAGCTGAATTATTGGTAAAACATTTTCCACATTCTGAACATGAAAATGGCTTTTCTTCTACGTGAGCTGTTGGATGTTTAGCACCTCTTCTGTGAATTGTATTCTGTATTACAGTCTGTGATGAATCAGGAGATCGGACCTGTTCAAAAGAATCGAATGATGCATTGTTGCTGTGATTGGATGAAGATATATCTTGGATATTGGCATGCTCTTCAACTGTATCTTGTGTGATACCACAGTCATCTACTTCAAAATCCAAAGATACCAGATGCTTCATTAAGTTCCTGGAACAGTCATCTGCCAATAACAAAATACATTTTATTATTGATTAACAATATACCAAAATATTCCAATGAAATTTTATTACATTTCAGTATTAAAAAATCCACATAAAGGCATGGCACAAAATACAAGAATTAACTGACTAAAACAGTGGTGGCCAAAAAGATCACAATCTAATAGTAGACCGAGGGGCATAACTAGGCCAGGTTAGCCCCCACCTTGAGCAAATTCCCTGCAACCTTCACCCAATCAGTCATTTTAAATACATATAAATAAAACATTTCCTAGCGCAGGACAAGAGGCGCTGAATGTCCCCTTAGTTCCCCACACAATAGTAATCTACCCTAAGAGTCCCTTTCACAGTACAATTCCTGTTTAGTGTCCTAGAATGCCCCCTTGAGGTCTTCAAACAGTATTTATGCCTAGAGATGGCCTTGCGGTTCGCCCGGTAGTCGCTTTGCAGCAAACTTTGCGCGTTCGCGATTTGCCGAACAAGAGAAAATATGGTGATATTCGCGCCTGCCATATTCTTTTACATTGTGAAGAACTTTGACCCATGACACATCAGGTGGTACAGGACAGCCAATTGAGACGTTTCAACACATGGACATACCCCTTACCCTATAAATAAACCTGATCTGGCCGCCATTTTACATTCAGTATTTTGAAAGTGTAGGGGGAGGTTGCTGTGTGGAGCAGGGACAGACAGTTAGGGACACCAAAAGCTAGTTAACGGGACCACAAAAGTCCTTTTAAGGACTGGTATAGGTGCGCTATCGATAGGTGTGACTTACTGAGGGGTGTGATCTACTTATAATATACTTTCTAACATAGAAAGTATATTATAGTGCATTTGTATTGTGCAGCAGTTGTGTGCGGTTCTGCTGCGATAACGCAGCTACACAGAGTGCCAAACACTATTGGAACTGATTGAAGCAGGGGTGTTATATACCAATAATATACTTTCTATATGGTGCATTTAGGTAGTGCAGCATTTGTTTGCGGGTTTGCTGAGTTACCGCATCTACACAGAGTGACAAACACTATTGGAACCAATAATTTCTACTGGTGTGATTTACCAGTTTCCCCCCCAAAAAAAGTGAAAAAAAAGTGGGCTACAGTAAAAGTGTTATTCAGTGACCGCGTAATGCACCTCGAGCCACATAATCACAATTTCAGGTGAATATGCCTAATTTTTAAGGCCCGTACTCCTGTGGCCTAAAATAAAAAATTTCTAGACTCCAACAGGGCACATTTCAGAAAATTTCCCTTTAAGATGCATACAAATGGCCCTTGACTAAAATACATATTGTACATATTTTGTGGGAATTTGTCATTGATCCCCCTCTAGTATGTCACTGTCCATGTTGTGGGACTATTTGTACACTTCTACTAAGTATTTGGTGGCTGCAAATATGAGCTGAAGGTTTTTCACAGTTTTTCCTGCCATTAAAGTGAATGGGGCCTGCCGCGAACTTGCGGTTCACGAACATTTGATCCTGTTCGCGAACTGTCCCCGCCGATGTTCGTTCATCAGTACTTATGCCCCCTTAGTGCCCCCACACAATAGTTATGCCCCTTACAATAATGCTTCTCCTTAGTGTCCCGACAGCTATGCCCCCTTTGTGTTCCCCCTGCAGTAGTACTGTCCCTTAGTGTACCCTTTACATCAGTGAGGTTCCTGTGAAGTTAAAAAGTAATACCGAGCACATCATGCTCTTCCCAGCAGCAGACGTGATGTGATGACGTCATCTCTCCTGCTGAGCTGAGGAGAGCGCACAGGCCGGGGGATTATCTCAGGTCTGTGCGCTCTCCCTCTCAGCCCAGCAGGTACTATGTCTTAAGATTAATTTCAGGTGTAATTCTGATGAATCAATCAGAAGAATCAATCAGGGCCGTGCTGGCCTACCGGTATACCAGGAAAATCCCGGTTAGGCCGGTAGCCTTGACTGCCGCACGGCCGGCCGCGCCGACAGCGAGGAGGCTCCTTGGCTGGTGCAGTATATTACACAGAGTGACTGACAGAGAGAGAGGAGCCCATCTCCCGGCCCCACCCCCAACAGCAGGCTCCAGCACGGACATTGCCCGGAGCCTGACTCCTCCCATAGATGTGACTGATCACATGATCATGACATCACAGAAGGTCCTTTAGCCTGCTAGCTTGTGCAGAGCTGTCATCCGGCTGTTCAGGGCTGTGTGTCAGGTAGGAGGCTGAGTACAGAGATGCTGCTGATTTTCAATATCAATAGGAGTTTCAATGGAAGAGCGATTGTTTCAGCAGTAAAGAAAGACTTTGCATACAAAGACAGTTATGTGTGTGGTTTAGGACACATGAGGGGACATTCACATATATAGCATCTTATGCAGGCCCCCCTCATGGCCCTATGTGTCATAGCACACATCCCCCATAACAGTGCATCATCCATAGGTCCCCCATAACAGTGCCATCCATAGGTCCCCCATAACAGTGCCATCCACAGATCCCCCATAACAGTGCCATCCACAGATCCCCCATAACAGTGCCATCCACAGATCCCCCATAACAGTGCCATCCACAGATCCCCCATAACAGTGCCATCCACAGATCCCCCATAACAGTGCCATCCACAGATCCCCCATAACAGTGCCATCCACAGATCCCCCATAACAGTGCCATCCACAGATCCCCCATAACAGTGCCATCCACAGATTCCCCATAACAGTGCCATCCACAGATCCCCCATAACAGTGCCATCCACAGATCCCCCATAACAGTGCCATCCACAGATCCCCCATAACAGTGCCATCCACAGATCCCCCATAACAGTGCCATCCACAGATCCTTCATAACAGTGCCATCCACAGATCCCCCATAACAGTGCCATCCACAGATCCTTCATAACAGTGCCATCCACAGATCCCCCATAACAGTGCCATCCACAGATACTTCATAACAGTGCCATCCACAGATCCTTCATAACAGTGCCAACCACAGATCCCCCATAACAGTGCCATCCACAGATCCCCTCCATAACAGTGTCATCCACAGATCCCCCATAACAGTGCCATCCACAGATCCCCTCCATAACAGTGTCATCCACAGATCCCCCATAACAGTGCCATCCACAGATACCCCATAACATTGCCATCCACAGATCCCCCCATAACAGTGCCATCCACAGGTACCCCCCCATAACAGTGTCATCCACAGGTACCCCCCATAACAGTGTCATCCACAGGTACCCCCCATAACAGTGCCAGCACTACTGTTCTAGCGCCCGTTATTGTAACGGGCTTAATGTCTAGTTTATTTATAAATGAGTAAAATCCAATACAAAACAGACATAAGATGAATGGATAGATAAATTGATGCATGGATAGATAACACTGGAAATAGACCTATAGCACAATTCCCTTACAATATCATATCGCATATCGTTATCGCATCCTGTTTGGGAAAAACATGGTATGGTACCTGGTTACCATGGCGTCATGTTACGCTCTCTCAGAGGAGCAGGTAAGGTCAGCGTGGTACAGTTTAAACAGACACCTCCTGTCCACGCGGGCACAGAGAGGCAACAAGCAGAAAGAGCCTTTTCACTGCTGCAGTGAAACAGCGCTTTCTCAGCCCGGGTAGTCTGCCACCAGCTTCTCGTTTGATATAAGCCCGGTCCGCTAATGGGATTATATAGGGTGAGAAACCAACCCGCCGTAGCTGATAACTAGGCCGAAACACGGACGTGGAGATTCATGATCGAGATACAAGACAGTACAAGATTAACGCCTTAGGGACGCAGGACGTACCAGTACGGCATGTTTCCCGAGTCCTTAAGGACCCATGACGTACTGATACGTCATGAGTTTTTCCGATCACCGCCGCCCAAATCATTGAGCAGGCACAACGGCTAAATGCACGGGGGGGTCCCGTGACCCCCCCATGTTGGCGATCGCCGCAAACAGCAGGTCAATTTAGACCTGCGGTTTGCGGCGGTGCCATCGGGTCCCCATGGGGCTGTGGGGGGACCCGATGGCATGGAAGGCAGCGCGATGCCTAAGGAAGGCATTGCGCTGCCTTCCGGTGAAGAGCCTGTGAGATCCAGCCCAGCATCCGTATCGACCGGCTCTATAAAAATATCAAATGACCTAACCCCTCAGATGAACACCGTAAAAAATGTAAAATAAAAACTGTGCTAAATAAACAATTTTTTGTCACCTTAGATCACAAAAAGTGTAATAGCAAGCGATCAAAAAGTCACACGCACCCCAAAATAGTGCCATCTCATCCCGCAAAAATCATACCCTACCCAAGGTAATCGCCCAAAAAATGAAAAAAATATGGCTCTCAGACTATGGAAACACTCAAACATGTTTTTATTTTTGCTTCAAAAAAGAAATCATTGTGTAAAACTTACATAAATAAAAAAAATAGTAGGTATCGCCGCATCCGTTACAACCTGGTCTATAAAAATATCACATGATCTAACCTGTTAGATGAATGTTGTAAATAACAAAAAATAAAAACCGTGCCAAAACAGCTATTTCTTGTTATATTATAAACAGATATTATCTTGCCTCACAAAAATTGTAATATAGAGCAACCAAAAATCATATGTAACCTAAACTAGTACTAACAGTACTGCCACCCTATCCCGTAGTTTCTAAAATGGGGCAATTTTTTGGGAGTTTCTACTCTAGGGGTGCATCAGGGGAGCTTCAAATGGGACATGGTGTAAAAAAAAAAAACAGTCCAGCAAAATCTGCCTTCCAAAAACCATATGGCATTCCTTTCCTACTGCGCCCTGCCGTGTGCCCGTACAGTAGTTTACGACCACATATGGGGTGTTTCTGTAAACTACAGAATCAGGGCCATAAATATTGAGTTTAGTTTGGCTGTTAACCCTTGCTTTGTAACTGGAAAAAAAATATTATTAAAATGGAAAATTTTGAAATTGTATCTCTATTTTCCATTAATTCTTGTGGAACACCTAAAGGGTACAAAGTTTGTAAAATCAGTTTTGAATACCTTGAGGGGTGTAGTTTATAGAATGGGGTCATTTTTGGGTGGTTTCTATTATGTAAACATCGCAAAGTGACTTCAGACCTGAACTGGTCCCTAAAAATTTTTTTTTTTTAAATTTCTGAAAAATATCAAGATTTGCTTGATTTGCTAAATTTCTAAGCCTTGTAACATAACAAAAAAATAAAATATAATTCCCAAAATGATCCAAACATGAAGTAGACATATGGGGAATGTAAAGCAATAACTATTTTTGGAGGCATTACTATGTATTATAGAAGTAGATAAATTGAAACTTGGAAATTTGAAAATTTTCCAAAATTTTTGGTAAATATGGTATTTTTTTTATGATTTTTTTTTACTTTTTGGACCCAATTTTAGCAGTGTCATGAAGTACAATATGTGATGAAAAAACAATCTCAAACGGCCTGGGTAAGTCAAAGCGTTTTAAAGTTATCAGCACTTAAAGTGACACTGGTCAAATTTGCAAAAAATGGCCAAGTCCTTAAGGTGAAATAGGTCCTTAAGGGGTTAAATTATATATTTAATCGCCTTAAGGGCTCACTAGATAACGCAATATACACAAAGAATATATACAGTGGTCTGAGATTACAAATACAGGTAATATGGTACAAACAGGATTACGCAGCGCACAAGTCAGTTACCGAGTAGATGAATGTTCTGTTGGGTTATGATTAGTCCTTTGCTGTATTCACATGGAGGGCAGCGATGTCAGCAGGTTGCAGGTCCCTCTAAACACATGACACAATGTGACCCTCCTTCAGAGAAAAGACACACCCACTTGCTGGCACAAGTCTTTTAAACTGGATCCCCTCCTCCTCTTCTGGGCTGGCAGCCAAGGACCCACAACACCCATTAGGGCCCATAGCTCCAGACCAGAACATCACAGGGGGATGGTTCTGGGACCAACAGATCTGCATGGGTTCTGGCTACAAGTAGAGTCCAAACATGGTACCGTTATTTGGTTTCTGTTGGGAGATATGGCATCCCACCACCAAACTAAGACCATGGGCATGTTCATCGTGGTCACCGGGACACAAATATGTATCCGGTTTGTGCCTGTGATGGCCGGGAGATTCATGTTAATTTTTATAAATCGCCGGTTCCATGCTTTCTGCTAGATTTGATTGAACTGGGGAATGGCTTAGACCCCCTGCAGGGGGCTGTCTGAATGAGGTTTGAAATTGTAAACAAAGGTGGCCTACAAGAAATTTCCCTGCCATATGGCTGGGGCTTTGAATCAGGGCCCTCCTGTGGAGTTCACTACCTCTGCTATCTTTAAGCAAATGGTGGCTGTGGGAACATGGCTGACAATAAATATTAATCCATATTCTTCACATATCCATCATGGCAGAACATTACTCAGACAATCATTAACCCCTTAGTGACCAGCCTGTTTTGGGCCTTACTGACCAAGCATTTTTCTTCCTTTTTTCATCCTTGTTCCAAGAACTATAACTTTTTTATTTTTCTTTCTATGGAGTGGTGTGTGGGCTTGATTTTTATTTATTTTTTATTTATATTATTTTAGAGTAAATGGTGCTTTTTGATCGCTTGTTATTACGTTTTTTTTCCGTGGCAACTAAGAATAATTAGAAATTAATTTTTATTTTTTATATTATATTTTTTTTTACAGCGTTCACCGTAGGGGAGAATTTATGTGATATTTATGTAGTATGGGTCGTTACGGACACGGAAATACCAAACATACGGGGGAGATTTTTTTTATTGCAATTTTTTTCATTGAAAAGCATATTTTTAATGGAAAAAAAAAATACTTCCAATACAGAAGTATTGGAATGCATTGCAAAGGATTAGACCCCCAAAAGTTGAAGTCCCAAAGTGGGACAAAAAATTAAGTGAAAAATAAATGGATTATAATAGATTTGATTGATTTTAAAATGCAATGCATTATCCCTATAGCGCATTGCATTTTAATATCAGTGTAATTCTGACATTCACCAGCAAGCTGTGCCAGAGGGGCGCAGCCTGCTGGAAATTACTCAAGCCAGGTCTGGGGCCTACACGAGACCCCAGCCAGCCTTCACACACACACATCGGCATTTACGGGGTGCCGATGGGAGACAGAGGGAGTCCGCTCCCTGTCAGCACTTTACATGCAACAGGCGCAATTGCCCACAGCATCTAAAGTGTTAAACAGCCTGTATTTGCACTACTGCCAGTCTTGGCTGTTAGAGCAGGGCCCGTGCAGCGCTTAGACTGGGCAGCTGTAAAAAAGCGGCGGCTTAGTCTAAGGCCCCTTAGTGACCTCTGTAAAAAGGTGTATGGGTGGTCACTAAGGGGTTGATAGCATGTTAAGGCATGTAGGTCAATTTATTTATGCACGTGTAAGAAATACAAATTAATACAGATTTTTAAGAATTGTTAGGAGAATAATGTAAGCCATATATTGTATTGGTATCCTGTTTTCAGCAACTTCCAGGGAATTAGTGCCTATATGTGTCCTCTCAAAGCCAGTGTGAGCGAGTACTGTCTATCTGGACAAGGGTCCATTAGCATCAAAAGGTAGTGTAATTATCTAAAGAATGTCTAACAATTGTCCAGTAGGTGCAAGGCCGATGCAAGGATTTTTGTCGCCCTAGGCAAAGATCCATTTTGACGCCCCCTCATGTCACTCACTCACTGACAGACACACACACACACACACTGGCAGACAGACACACACTCAGACACTCACTGAATGACCTACACATACACTCACTGACAGACACACATACACTCACTGACAGACAGACACACACTCACTCACTCACAGACATACACCTACCCACTGAAACACACACACACACACACAAAGAAATTCACTGACAGACACTCACTCACTTGCAGACAAACACACACATATACTCACTGACAAACACACAGACACTTACTGACCGACAGACATCCACACTCACTGACATACACTCACTCACTGACATACACACACAGACACTCAATGACAGCAACACATACATTTACTGACAGAAAGACAGACATACACACACTCACTCACTGACATAAATACAAAGGCAGACACTCACTCAGTCAAACAGTTAAACACTCACCTCCCTGGGGTCCAGTGTGGTGCAGCTCCTCAGTCCTCCAGAGCGCCGTTTAGTATGCCAGGGTCGGAATGACGTCATATTCCGAAATCACAGAGGGCGCGCGAGGGAGGAGTGGGGAGGTGCTAGAACAGCCTCCCTTGCCGCCTGCCTCCTCATCTTGGGTAATTAACTGGCAGAGCAGGCACCTGCCATCAGGGTAAGCAGATGCCTGCTCTGCCATATTTAAGAAGGACCTCCACCTCCTGGCCCCCCTGTAACGGCGCTGGGGGCGGCTCAAGAGCTGCTTGCCCAGGGCTGCAGCCCAGTCAGGGGGAGACCACTAGGGTGCCCCCAGCAGGCCCGCGCCCTAGGCGAACGCCTAGTTCACCTATATGGTTGCACCGGCCCTGAGTAGGTGGTCCATGGCCAGTAGGGCAGGAAAATGCTGGAAAATCCCAACATTTCAGTTGCTTCTATAAGTCTTCAAGAGTTAATTGAAAATTGCTAGAAAACCATAAGGAAGAACCAAAAAGATGTGTCCAAGCCATATTCTAGACAATGCTAGGACTGGCTGTTAGGAAGGAAGGAAGGAAGGAAGAAGCGAAGAGGCAGAAGAGAGAAGAAGAAGAGAAAAGAAAAGTGCTACAGAAGAGGAAACCTGGAGGGGCCAGAGCAAAGCCCGGGACTGGAGAGACATGAGAAGACCTCTGTATAGTAACAACACTGTACTGTAGAGGGATAGGAATTTGTGGTTTAGTTACCAAATGGTCTTGGGAGTAACTTTATTATTAGTAGTAATTATTAGTAATTGTTATTGTGTACAAGTCTCTCCGTATGTGAGATTTATGTTTCTTCCTTTATACTTTCATATATACTCATCAATAATAATAATAATACCATTATTCCCACATTGCACAATATATCTATTTTTCTTTATTTGTATAAGCAGAATCTTAGAGACCTCTCTGCTTTACTTAGTGGTCACTACTCACCTGGGCGGTTATCTGTAGGAATGTCCTCTGTACTCTGCTCATCACCCCTCACATATGTCTCTGTAGGATTAATATTGTTCAGATCTTCACCCGGATTCACAAGCTGTGAAAGAAATATTGTAGAAGTCATCAGACGGTTGGAGAAGTCGAGTGGAAGGTTTTATATGACCTGAAAAGATCAGTAATTAGAATGATGACCAAAAACGATCGGACAGCAGGAGCTATCTGACCCAAATATCTGTATGCTTTATTATTCCAACCAGTTTACAATGCAGGGAGAGTAGCCCTTATATTCCATCCCTAACATTACATTGTGTGTATAACATTACATTGTGTGTATATAACATTACATTATTTGCACCTGTTGCCCTTGCTGGCCGCCCCAGGGCTGTGAAGCCGGTAAGCCAAAGTTCTTTCGGTCCGTAGCTTATTTACCTCCTTGGAATGGGCATAATCATCTGCTCTGCTGCAGCCAATGACTGGATTCAGGGGTAACATATCCACAAGAAACACATAACCACTAAAGCCAGTCATTGGCTGCAGTAAAGCAGGTGACCATGCCTGTGCCGGCGAGGAAGCAAACAACATTTACTGGAAGATGGACACACAGAAGCTGGCACACATAACCAGAGCTAAGGGTAGCAGATACCTATGACTCTTTCCATAGTAGAGGCTGCAGGCACATGTAAAAAGTTACTTATTCCTGAACAAACCCTTTAATGCTGTCTTCCTGTTCTATCTAGAAGTTTTGAGATGACTGCAGGCATGAAGATACTGTACCTCGTATAAGGACAGGGGAGAACACAGGAGAGGTGAGAACTGATTATCTATCACCACTAGAACCCCCTGCTTATCACTGCTTATAGTATAAGGACAGCGGAGAACACAGGAGAGGTGAGGACTGATTATCTATCACCACTAGAACACCCTGCTTATCACTGCTTATAGTAAAAGAACAGGAGACGTGTGAACCGATTACGATTATATTATATGATTATTATTACTATTATTAGTACCTTCCAAAAGTCACTGTACTTTTTTGTAACAAACGCTGCACGACTAGACTTATCGCATGCATCATTCAGGGAGCATGTGTTATTTCTCCAAACACAAAGCAGCCACAATGTTCCTGCAATTGTCTCTGACCACCTTGCCCAGTTGGAGTTAGGTGAGGAGACAGCCAGCGCGGTTGTTTGCTGCTTGATGCACTTTAGAAAGTATTTGGCTATGTGGCTACTATCACCCAGGGACATCAGCTCTAAAACAGCATGGCACCGCTTCACATGATAGGAAGAAGGGAGAGTGGGAGCGATGTTCTGCCCTGCTTTTGTTTGGGACAGGAGGATATCTATGGAGGAGGCCGATAAGTGCCTGGTGTCGGAACAAACATGGAGGTGTCAATAGGACCTGGCCTTCTTGCTACAGTGCTGCCTCTCTGCAAAAAACATTGATCTAATGAGCTGTGAAAGGCATGAACTGTTCCAGTCCGTAACCGTTACTCCAGGTGTCCATTTTGTGCACCTTGCTACACATCTAGAATTGCAAGGAGTGGCCTACATTCGCCGCCACTTGAGAGTATAAAGCAGGGATGGCTTTTTTGAAAAAATGCTAGTTGGATAACTTCTAGTGAGGCTGAGCACATGCTATTAGCCCCCTAAAGGCAACAGAGAACCGTGGCCAACTACTACTACTCCTGGCAGGTACGGATACTGCTGGTACTACATACATTCTGACTCTGGGAGGAAGAGACATGGGTCTTTCGTTTTGCACTCTTACATTTCTCAGAGATTTTATTATGAGACTTATAAATTAAAAGTCAGGGGTTTGGTACAGATTATTTAACAGTACAAGCAAAATGGCAAGTGTGTATAAAATTGATGTTGTTGCTGTAACATGTTTGTGCTATAATGCAATGTGTTTAACTCTTTGAGGACCTTGTGATTTTCGGTTTTTCTGCTTTAATTTTTCATTCCCTGCCTTCCTAGGGCCATAACTTTTTTATTTTTCCATTCATATAGCATTAAGAGGGCTTGTTTTTTTGTAGGAAAAGTTGTGCTTTCCAATTCCACCGTTTAAAATTGCACACAATGTAGTGGGGGGCTGGAAAAAAAATTCCAAATGGGCAGAAATTCAAAAAACGAAACAAAAAAAAAAACGCTTGCCTGCACTGTAGAATCGAATAGATAAACCCATGCGCTCTACCTACTGAGCTACCACACCTTCTTAGCAAGGAGACCAAATAAACCTGGTTTACCAACTCTAAAGATGGGTGGGCTCAGGCTGTCTGAATGATAGCCCGCCTCGCCCCCTAATCAGACAAGCATCGGAAGTGAGCATACATGGTTGAAGAGTAGATGTGATGTCACGGAAAGCCGGGGTGGGGGCCCAGCCTTGGAGGCAGGAAACCAGAAAATGAAGCGCAGAGCAGGCTGCCAGACGAGCTGAACAAGTGAGGTGGGACAACCACGTTAAGCACAGTTTGAGCATCCCCTCACCCCCTTAATACTTTCCCTAGTCAAATTTCCTCTCTGTCGAATTTCCTGCTCTTCTTGCTTTCTGTATGTCCATAAACATATCATGCTGCTGAAGATATTATCTCTTTGGCCCCTTGCAGACGAGCGTGTCCGGATTAGGTCCGGATGCGTTGCGTCTGCGATCAGGGAAAATTGTGCGAGTAGGTACACAATTGCAGTCAGTTTTTATCACGCGGGTGCAATGCGTTTTGCAGGGCGTGATAAAAAAACTGACTGGGGTACCCAGACCCGAACCCGGACTTCTTGACTGAAGTTTGGGTTTTGTCACAACCAGACATCTGAGAAGCTCTGACAGATGCCTTTCAGAATCTCCTCCTTGAGCTTTCTTTGTTTTGGTTTTCAGTTCCTCATCTCGTTAGCCTCTCTCAGCTGTCTTGTAGTTGGACTGATTGCATCCCTTTAAATTCCTTCCCATAATGCATTAGTGTGCGGTTTATACAACTTCCTGGAGTGTGTGTGCATGCTGATCCTATTTCCCAGTCTTCTACAAGATAAGTGTTGTACATTAATTTGTGATTTTATGTTTGCTGGATCCCAGGTGACCCTGACTCCCTCCGTGTTTAGTGTAGGGAGCCGGTGGTCGTGTCCCCTCACTATTATAGGGTCTTCAGGTGTTATACAGTCGAGGTACGAGGATATGCGATCATCTACCATTGGGATGTTCGCATAGGCTGAGCAGTCAGGGAGAGTGCCAGGTCTTATGCAGGGGTCTCCCTTTTTGTTCCTTAGTTTTGGATCCAGTAAGTCATATGTTCATTTTGTATTGTCTTGTTTCCTGTACACCTTCCGTGACATTATAAACCGCCAAAATCGTCTCAAGCATGGATCCGGTTTCACTTTTGACTGAACGCTTTCAGGGTCTTTCATTGGAGGTAGCTGATCTCCGTAAGACTCTTTCTCAGTTTCTAGTGACCGGTGCATTCATGGAGTTTGTTCTGAGCCTAAGATCTCGCGCCCGGATACGTTTTCCGGGGGTAGTGAGAATTCTAGACTACGTCTCTTATGCCAGGGTAAACAATCCGCAGAGATATACTGCTCAGAATTTCGGAGATGGGCAGCTGATACTGGTTGGAATGATGCTGCACTCCGAAGTCAATTTTGCCATGGTCTTTCAGAGGGATTGAAAGATGCTTTTGCCTTTCATGAGAGGCCTATCTCCTTGGACTCTGCTATGTCTCAGGCCGTTCGTATTGACAGGCGTCTTAGAGAGAGGAGAGATCACTCCTTCCTGTCATACTCAATCCCAAGACAGTGCAGCGGTCTCATTCTGTGCGCAGGGGTCTCAGTCGCTGTCAACCCCTTCTGAGCAGGAGCCCATGCAGCTGGGGTTGATTGCCTCTGACAATAGAAGATTCAGCCCGCATGGGAAGGTTTGTTTTTGTTGTGGAGGTATAAATCATTTGGCAAATGTTTGTCCCTCTAGCAGATTCAGGCAGTTTTCTGAGAGTAATAAAGAAACAAAGAGGAAAAAATCTTTTAAAAATGTTCCATCTGTTACTATTGGCAGGGTTGAGGCGGAAATTGAAGGTTTTCCGTTTGCTTGTAGTTCCCGTTTTGTCCTGCCTGCCAAGGTGGCGCTAGAGAGCAAGAACATTTTTTGAGAGATTTTTGTAGATAGTGGAGCAGCTGTCAATCTCATTGATAATCAATTTGCGATAACTCATGGTTTCCAGGTATGCACTTTGGGAAAGGATATTCCTGTTTTTGCTATTGATTCCGCTCCACTTTCTTAGAAATCATTAAAGGGCATAGTTCACAATATCCGTTTAATTGTGAGTGATGCTCATGTTGAGGATGTGTCATGTTTCGTCTTTAGCGGATTACCTACTCCTCTTGTGTTGGGGCTACCCTGGCTCACTAAACATAACCCCACCATTGATTGGCAAGCAAGGCAAATAAATGGTTGGAGTGACTTTTGCATGGAGAATTGCCTCACGACATCTGTTTCTGAGGTTTCTACTAAGATTGTACCACCTTTTCTCTCTGAATTTTCAGATGTCTTCTCTGAGAGTGGAGTTCAGGATTTGCCCCCGCACAGGGAGTACGATTGCCCTATTAATCTCATCCCAGGCGCCAAGCTGCCTAAATCTCGTTTATACAACCTCTCCCAACCTGAAAGGGTCGCTATGCGTGCTTATATCTCTGAGAGTCTGAGAAAAGGACACATACGACCCTCGAAGTCACCTGCTGCCGCTGGTTTTTTCTTTGTTAAGAAAAAATATGGTTCTTTAAGACCTTGTCTGGATTTCAGGGAGCTGAACAGTATCACTATTCGTGACCCTTATCCGCTTCCTCTGATCCCAGACCTGTTTAACCAGATTGTTGGGGCTGAAGTCTTTTCCAAATTAGATCTAAGAGGGGCATACAACCTGGTCAGGGTCAGAGAAGGAGACGAATGGAAGACGGCCTTCAATACCCCTGAGGGCCTTTTTGAGAATTTGGTTATGCCTTTTGGTTTGATGAATGCCCCAGCCGTTTTTCAGCATTTCGTGAACAACATTTTTTATCATTTAATGGGAAAATTTGTATTAGTGTATTTGGATGACATTTTGATTTTTTCTCCTGATTTCAAAACTCATAAGGAACACTTACGTCAGGTCTTGCTCATCCTGCGGGAGAATAAATTATACGCGAAACTGGAAAAATGTGTGTTTGCGGTTCCAGAAATTCAATTTCTGGGGTTTCTTCTCTCCGCTTCTGGTTTTCGCATGGACCCCGAGAGTGGGAGCTTCCTGAGAATCAGAAGGCGCTGATGCGTTTTTTGGGCTTTGCCAATTATTACAGGAAGTTTATTTCAAATTATTCCTCTGTTGTTAAACCACTCACTGATATGACCAGAAAGGGGGTAGATTTTTCTTCCTGGTCGGTAGAGGCGCGTAAGGCCTTTTCTAATATCAAGGAGAGTTTTGCTTCCGCTCCCATCTTGGTACAACCTGATATTTCTCTACCCTTCATAGTTGAGGTTGATGCTTCTGAGGTGGGTGTGGGTGCGGTCTTGTCTCAGGGTTCCTCTCCTGCCAAATGGCGACCGTGTGCCTTTTTCTCGAAGAAACTCTCCTCCGCAGAGAGAAATTACGATGTGGGAGATAGGGAGTTGTTGGCCATCAAATTGGCTTTTGAGGAATGGCGCCATTGGCTAGAAGGAGCCAGACACCCTATTACCGTGTTTACTGACCATAAAAATCTGGCCTACTTGGAGTCAGCCAAGAGTCTGAACCCGAGACAGGCCAGATGGTCTTTGTTCTTTTCAAGGTTTAATTTTGTTGTCACGTTCCGCCCTGGGGTTAAGAATGTGAAGGCAGATGCCCTGTCACGTTGTTTTCCGGGAGGTGGGAATTTTGAAGACCCGGGTCCCATTTTGGCTGAAGGTGTGGTGGTCTCTGCTCTTTTTCCTGAATTGGAGGCAGAGGTGCAGATAGCCCAGTCAGAGGCTCCTGATCTTTGTCCTCCTGGGAGGTTGTTTGAGCCTCTCGCTTTAAGACACAACATTTTTAAGGAACACCACAATACTGTCCTTGCTGGGCACCCGGGGGCAAGAGCCACAGTGGATCTCATCGCTCGGAGATTCTGGTGGCCTGCGCTTCGTAAGTCGGTTGAGGGTTTTGTGGCTGCCTGCAAGACTTGCGCTCGTGCCAAAGTCCCTCATTCACGGCCATCAGGTCCTCTCCTTGCCTTACCCATTCCTTCCCGTCCTTGGACACATCTGTCCATGGACTTCATAACGGACCTGCCTCGTTCCTCGGGGAAGACTGTGATTCTGGTGGTGGTGGACCGTTTTAGCAAAATGGTGCATTTCATCCCTTTTCCTGGTTTACCCAATGCCAAGACGCTGGCGCAGGCATTTATTGATCACATTGTCAAATTGCATGGTATTCCTTCAGACATAGTCTCTGATAGGGGCACGCAGTTTGTTTCCAGATTCTGGAAGGCTTTCTGTTCTCGCTTGGGGGTTCGGTTGTCATTCTCTTCTGCTTTCCACCCGCAGTCGAATGGCCAGACAGAGCGCGTCAATCAGAATCTGGAGACATATCTGCGCTGTTTTGTGGCGGAGAATCAGGAGGATTGGTGTTCTTTTTTGTCCCTTGCTGAGTTTGCTTTAAATAACCGTCGTCAGGAGTCCTCTGATAAGTCACCATTTTTTGGTGCATATGGGTTTCATCCGCAGTTTGGGACATTCTCGGGAGAGGGGTCTTCTGGTTTACCTGATGAGGACAGATTCTCCTAGTCTTTGTCATCTATTTGGCAAAAGATTCAGGATAATCTAAAGAGCATGAGTGAGAGATATAAGCGTGTGGCAGATAAGAGACGTGTGCCTGGTCCGGACCTGAATGTTGGTGATCTGGTGTGGTTGTCTACCAAGAATATCAAATTGAAGGTTCCCTCCTGGAAGTTGGGATCCTAAGTTTATTGGGCCTTACAAAATCCTGTCTGTCATCAATCCTGTTGTCTACCGTCTTGATCTTCCTCAGACTTGGAAGATCCATAATGTTTTTCATAAGTCCTTATTAAAACCTTATGTTCAACCCATTGTAC
The DNA here is from genome assembly GCF_014858855.1 of Bufo gargarizans. Taxonomy (NCBI): domain Eukaryota; kingdom Metazoa; phylum Chordata; class Amphibia; order Anura; family Bufonidae; genus Bufo; species Bufo gargarizans. The sequence goes on from NC_058085.1 coordinate 27,445,029, forward strand.
CCTCGCCTTTGCCTCCTCCTCCGATTATGGTTGATGGTAATCTTGAATTTCAGGTCTCGAGGATTGTGGATTCTCGTGTTGTCCGGGGTTCTCTCTAGTACCTCGTTCATTGGGAGGGTTATGGTCCTGAGGAGAGGATGTGGCTCCCAGTGACGGACATTAAGGCCACTCGTCTCATCAGGGCTTTCCATAGGTCCCATCCTGAGAAGGTGGGCTCTGAGTGTCCGGAGTCCACTCGTAGAGGGAGGGGTACTGTCACAACCAGACATCTGAGAAGCTCTGACAGATGCCTTTCAGAACCTCCTCCTTGAGCTTTCTTGGTTTTGTTTTTCAGTTCCTCATCTTGTTAGCCTCTCTCAGCTGTCTTGTAGTTGGACTGATTGCATCCCTTTAAATTCCTTCCCATAATGCATTAGTGTGCGGTTTATACAACTTCCTGGAGTGTGTGTGCATGCTGATCCTATTTCCCAATCTTCTACAAGATAAGTGTTGTACATTAATTTGTGATTTTATGTTTGCTGGATCCCAGGTGACCCTGACTCCCTCCGTGTTTAGTGTAGGGAGCCGGTGGTCGTGTCCTCTCACTATTATAGGGTGTTCAGGTGTTATACAATCGAGGTACGAGGATATGCGATCTTCTACCATTGGGATGTTCGCATAGGCTGAGCAGTCAGGGAGAGTGCCAGGTCTTATGCAGGGGTCTCCCTTTTTGTTCCTTAGTTTTGGATCCAATGAGTCATAAGTTCATTTTGTATTGTCTTGTTTCCTGTACACCTTCCGTGACAGGTTTGGGTTAGGTGTTCTGTATATTTTATTATTTTCCATTATAACATGGTTATAAGGGAAAATAATAGCATTCTTAATGCAGAATGCTTAGAAAAATGTGGCTTTAGGGGTTAAAAAAAATATATTAACTCACCTCATCCTGTTGTTCGCGCAGCTGGCATCTTCTTTTTTTCTTCTTTCAGGAGCAGCCAAAGAACCTTTGATGATGTAATCACGCTCACTACGTGGTGAGCGCGGTGACGTCAGCGCAGGTCCTGCTGAATGAACATATAAATCTTCTATCTTCATTCAGCAGGACCTGCGCTGACGTCACCACACTCACCGAGTGCGATTACGTCATCAAAGGTCCTTTTGCAGGTCCTGAAAGAATAGGAAAGAAGAAGATGCCGGCTGCGTGAACAACAGGATGAGGTGAGTTGTTTATTTATTTTTAACCCCTAAAGCCACATTTTACTAAGCATTCTGTATTAACCATGTTATAAGGGAAAATAATACAGTTAATTGACATTTATCAATTTACTTACATCATCTCCTAGCAACCATGCCTGAAAATCGCACTGCAACCACACTTGCTTGCGGATGCTTGCGACTTTCAAGGAGAGCCATTCATTTCTATGGGGGCCTGCATTGTGTGAAAAACGCAGAATATAGAACATGCTGCAATTTTCAAGCAACGCACAAGTGATGCGTGAAAATCACCACTCATCTGAACAGCCCCATTGAAGTGAATGAGTCCGGATTCAGTGCGGGAGCAATGCGTTAACCTCAATGCAATGCACCCGCATGGAATTCTCACCCGTGTGAAAGGGGCCTTAGAGTCTAAACCTTTGCTCTTCTAGTGTAATGGATAATGTAGAGATGAGATCTTCAGCAGCATGATATGTTTAGGGACAGACAGAAGACAAGGAGGAGTAGCTGGTGGGGAGGGAGCTCTCCAGAGGGATCTGATAAATGATGCTGTAATCTTGTAGATCACAGGATGTCAGCCACACAGGAGAGAGACCGCAAGCCTCAGACTGGAGGTCAGACTAGAGATCACATGACCAGGTGTCCATAATCAAAGGTTCAAAATGGATGGATGCATCTGAGCAGCTAGAAAATTGTGCTGATGAAAATAATTAGAGGTGGAACGAATCAAATTTTTTTCGAATGCGAAAAGGTTCTTGAATCTATCGAATCTCGAATCCTTTACATCAGAATTGTGTGAACGGTGTAAGAAACAAAGTGATCCAAACACTTATTGGGGGGATCTGTGGATGACACTGCTATGGGGGGGCATCTGTGGGTGGCACTGTTATGGGGGCATCTGTGGGTGGCACTGTTATGGGGGGCATCTGTGGGTGGCACTGTTATGGGGGGCATCTGTGGGTGGCACTGTTATGGGGGGCATCTGTGGGTGGCACTGTTATGGGGGGCATCTGTGGGTGGCACTGTTATGGGGGGCATCTGTGGGTGGCACTGTTATGGGGGGCATCTGTGGGTGGCACTGTTATGGGGGGCATCTGTGGGTGGCACTGTTATGGGGGGCATCTGTGGGTGGCACTGTTATGGGGGATCTCTGGATGGCACTGTTATGGGGGATCCCAGGATGACACTGTGATGGGGGGATCTGTGGATGACACAGATATAACATCTTATGCTATGTGCCATCCACAGATCCCCCCCCCCCCCCCCATAACAGTGTCCCTGCAGTGTGAATGACTCCCAATACAGGGGCTGGGGTCAGGCATCTGGATTAGAAATGACAGCAGGGACCGGTGTAGTCCCTGTATTCAAATGCATCAGCCCCGCTCACTGTAGTATAATCTTATGATCTAACCTGCATTGTTAAGATATAATAATCCATCTGTATTACTCACCTTACAACATTAAGTTCCGTAGCAGAGAGGAGGGAGGAGGCAGGCCGGGAGGAACGTCACTCCCTACGTCAAGCGCCCGTGCCACCTGCTTCATTTATAAGGTGGGCGGCGAAGGCACGTGACGTAGTGAGTGACGCGCCGCCAGCCCGTCCTCCCAGCCTGCCTCCTCCCTGCTACGGAACTTAACGTTGTAATGCAAGTAAAACAGATGGATTATTATATCTGAACAATGCAGGTTAGATCATAAGATTATACTACAGTGAGCGGGGCCGCTGCATTAGAATACAGCGAGTGCACCGATCCCCGCTGTCATGGATTCGAATTTAGTAAATGAGGTCAGGATTCGAGTCCACGAATCCCTCGAATCCAACAAGATTCGAGGGATTCGTGGATTTGACGGATTCGTCGTCCCATCTTTAAAAATAATCCTATATAGCTTTTCCAATAATCAACTTCCAATATTATCAGGGACGTAGCTGTAAGGCAGGGGTGGGGAACCTCTGTCCCGCGGGCTGTATGCAGCCTGCGGGACCATTTCATGTGGCCCCCGGCCCCTTGACAGAACATATTGTGAAAATGCTAATGACCGCTTCCATAATGGAAGCAGTCATTAGCATGCGGGAGGCACAGGAAGGTGAGAACAGCGCATTGCTAGCTGTACTCAACTTCCCTGGTCTTCTTCCGGCCCCACGCTGTGTTCTGACACATACAGTGTCAGGACGTAGTGCATGTAGATGCGCACTATGACCTGATGCTGTGCGCTGAGGCTGGGAGGCCTATTGGGGGTCTGATCTGAGGCTGGGGGTCTGATCTCAGGCTGGGGGGGGTCTGATGAGGTTCTGATCAGAGGCTCGGGAGGGTCTGATCTGAGGTTGGGAGGTCTGATCTAAGGCTGGGGAGGGTCTTATCTGAGGCTGATGTAGGCTGGAGGTCTGATAGGAGGGCGATTTGAGGCTGATGGAGGTGGGGGGCAGATCTGAGGCTGAGAAAGGGACATTTGCGAAGAAAGAGGCAGGGGCAGTGGCAGGGAGAGCGAAAGCTTGGTGAACCCTTCTTTGGACCCCTATGGGTTTAGCTTGGCTGCCATTAATGCAAAATAAGAACTAAATATATAACATTCTCAACTAAAAAATTAGAATACTATATGTGGTCAAAATGGCACATGTATTATTTGTAATATATAGTGCTGCAAAAAAAATTCGCTCTAGATTTTTTTAAATTGAAGAGCAATTTCTGTAACTTACAAATATAGCCGTAGAATTTTTAAGTTGAGAATTTTCTTTGGCCCCCGAACAATGTAACAAATATCCAAATGGCCCATGGCAGCAAAAAGGTTCCCCACCCCTGCTGTAAGGGCTGCTGTCGCTACTGGGCTAGGAGTCTGAGGGGACCCTTGTGCCAGATAAGAAGACACCGGTACTATACAAAGTTTATGCAGGTCAAGTTACATCTCTGGCTGGAAGGAAGAATTTGGCTTGGGGCAGGGAATGCAGTTTCAATTTTCACCAAAGGCTATGTGCTTCCCTGACCCTGACCACAAAGCACTGAGGGAAGGGTCTCAAGCTGAACTCTTGCACTAGGGCACATGAGCCTTTAGCTAAGCCCCTGAATATTATATTGTACTCCTTGCAAGTAAGAAGGATGACTTGCATCTACATGTGCTAGAATAGAATTTGTAGTATGATCTTGGTACTGCCATTCATATATCAAGGAGACACCAGGAGACTGCACCCTAGACTACAAAACATTTGAAGATAATAATGCATTTATCTGCTGATGTTCAAGCTGACAATCCGAGCACAACTTTGGTTGACCATTTGTAGTACTGCATGGTCCCGGCCTTGTGCAACCACAAAAGATCTGCAGCAGTTGACAGAGAAGGCCATCTAAAAAGTCTCTACAGGGAGAAAATAGTGAGAAGATCCAGACATGTAACGTCTATGGTCAGCTGTAATCCTGCCATCTCCATCTTTCTCATTAATACAAGGATAAATCATATAATACTGAAGGATAAAACAAGACTGAACACAAGATCTTCACAGTCTTCTACAGATCAGAGGGAACATTTCATGAGACCTTTATCTCTATCTACCTGATCATCCTGTGGGACATTGTGATGTTCTTCTGAACCATCCTGTAGAAGAAATGGACTGGGACATCTTTCTGGTGTTCTTATCTCTTCCTTAACTGTAGGAAACACATCCAGTGACTGAATTCATTACTTACATACAGATAATGAGAGGTGTGCATTTAGTCATGTCTACTACCTGGTGATATGAGGGGCCGGTGATCCTCCATCATGATGTCCTTATATCCATCTACTTGATCATCCTGTGGGACATAGTGATGTTCTTCTGAATTATCCTGTGGAAGAAGAGAACTGGGACATCTCTCAGGTGTTGTTCCCTCTTCCATAACTGTAGGTGTTTCAGAATCAGGATTAGATTGGATGGTCAGCCATTGTCACGGCGGACGTACACCCAGTATCAAAGACAACACACCAACCAGGCTCTGTACGAGAGACAGGGGAAGGGTCACCTCCTAGCTTATCCCTGACCTCTTTCCCTGCACTGCTCAGCCCACAGTAGACCTTGAAGGTAGGTGTACTAGTGTCCTAACAAAAACCCTGAACTCCCTAAGATGGTGAAGTGGGGAGATAGGAGCAGTCTGCTCGCACAGAACCTGGATGGACAAGAAGACACAAACAACCGAACAAGCAATGACACTTATCTCTGAGAGCAGGAACAGACAGCCAACCTTCTCTCCAAACTTCCCAGACAGAATGAACAGTATAATCCGCTCAGGGCACTGGGCAGTGTGCTATTTAACCTAAAGACCCCATTCAGTGCACCTGAGAGAGGCGGATCCAGCACCGCTCCAAAGCAATCACTAAACTCATGCTGCTATCCTGGCTGACCTCCGCACATGGTTAGAGTGGGGCATGACAGCCATCTTGTCTTAGGTATACATCTTGGGCCACATTTATTAAGCCCAGTGTTTTAAATGCAGGTCTTAAAGTCCTAAGCTGGCGGGGGTTCCGCCAAAGTTATGAAGAGGCACAGGCCCGTCCCCTTCGCTGTCCACGCCACACCCACAATTGTAGACCTGGCATTAACAGGGCGAAGTTGCAGATCGCGGTGCTACTAACCGTTGCACCGACATCTGCCCCATGAAATACACCTAATTGTATTGTGTTTACACCTCAAAAAGGAGCTAATCACCATTTTGAAGTAAATACTGATGTACTTTTTTTTTAAGATAGAAAAAAACAAAAAAAACAATTACAATGCATACAAAAAAAGCCGGACTAATAAGATCATCCCCAACCCGCCCCCTCCACCCCCCCACCTTGCAGGGAAAAGAAAAGAGAAAAAAAAAAAAAAAAAAAGAGAAAGATATATATAGTAAAAAAGGGCAGTTCCAAATTGATTAATTAACCATGTCCCAATCTTCCCACAGTTTACCCCACTTTGAATAGGATCCTCTTTGTTTATACAAAATCCTCTCGTAGTTTTCACTTTCTCAACCAGGGCCAACCAGTTACTACAATCTGGAGCGGAAGAACAAAACCATAGTCTAGAGACCAGAAGCCTGGCCAAGAACATAACCTTAATCAATAATTCGCGTTTTATGGGCTGGTAATTAACCTCCGATAGGTCTCCCAGGACCCATATCCTGGGAGACAAAGGAACATCAATATTAAGTTTACGAGCCAAGGTAATTTGGACCGATCTCCAATAGCTACCCACCATTGGGCAGCCCCAAAACAGATGTAGATGATCTGCCTCGGAGTCGCCACAGCGTGGGCAGTCAGAGGAGGCTCTAAGTCCTCTCCTATATAACCACATGGGTGTCACATATATTTTGTGCAAAATATTGAATTGTACAACAGTGTGATTAAAATTCTGTGAAACAAGTTTTAAACTTTCCCCTATGTTCTCCCATTCTGGGGGACCCACCTCTGAGAGTATCGAGGACCAGGATTTCTGCCCTGGAGAAAGAAGACCCATAATTTTTTTTTTCATTAAGTGTCTATAGCAATGTGATATTTTAACTTTCTTAGTGATTAAATCATGTAAGAATTCCGGAGTATCTATAAAAAGAAGGTGACTATTCAAAGTGCTAGAGAGTGCTGACCTCAATTGAAAATATGCATACCAAGCCACCTCGCCCAAATTTACCCTTTGCCCTAGCTCCATCGGGGGCAAAATTTGTCCACCACTAACCACCTGATGTAGGTACTGAACATTCTTAGTCCTCCAATACTGGCAGCAATTCAAATCCCTCAGATTCAAAAGCTTTGGATTATGCCACAATGGGGTACAAATAAGTGATGCCTTAACTCCACACCAACTCCTAATAACCCGCCAGGTCTTTGTAGCCATTCTGCAAAAAAGTACTGATGTACTTTTAGTACTAACTACTTTTGCTGAGAAAAAAAGAGCCCTTTATGTAATCAAAAATGGTTTGATGAAATGGTTACCTTTAGAAAGTAGATAATATTTGCACTAGAAGTGGAAGCCTTGGCCAAGATAAATGTATTTGCCTATTAAAACTAACCATTTGCATGTTTATGATCATGATTGATCCTTGGTGATGGACCGGTGATAAATGAAGCCTATCTTGGCTTTATGGACCATGGGGCTCTTTGGAAAGAAAAATGGAGATTGGTACTTGAATTGGAGAGGATTAATGGAAGGCCCCAGAAACAAATTATTTATGCAAGAAGAGATTGTAATAAGGAAATTTTATCCAATTAGAAGTTGTTGTCGGTGTAACTTGTGTAGATCTATTGTTATGTATAATGATGATGGAATGAGGTAATCTCTGTGTAAAACATTGAAGTCTACGTACAGTGACACACTGCAGAAAACTTGAATTAAAGTATGAATTATTCCTTTGTTCTCTGAGGTATAAAGGACTTATAACAAAGCGCTGCCTTTTACCACGGCTGTAATTCACTTCCATTTACGTCTTATGCCACCATCTGCCTAAATTTTACATTGACTTCAATGCTGTGTTGCTGATATTATCTCTGAATAAGGCCTCATTCACATGTCAGTGTTCGGTCAGCGATTTCAGTCAGAGATTTTGAGCCAAAACCAGGTGAGGCTCTAAACACAGAACAGGTACAGATCTTTCCCCTATACCTTGTTATGAACCAGCGGGTGTGAACCCACTGTGCCACGTGTCCTACCTCCTCAAGTGAGCCCCTCGTTCTTTACAGTACCCCTAATGGTGGGGATAGACTTTCCCGAGAGAAACACCAAGTCGCGACCTCTTGAGAAGGATTGGCACACGAGGCAGCTGGTCCAGACAGACCAGATTAAGGTACCAGAAGTACAGATGTAGTCAGCAGGCCAAGCCGTAACCATGAGCAACAGTGCAGGACCAAAGGATGAGGTAGAGGCGAAGTCAAACAAGCAATAGATCACAAGTGAAGTTTGGTGTGAAGTACTAGACAAAGAGCAGCGGTACCCTTAACGGGATAGGTTCAGTATCCTAAATGCAAAATAAAAGTTAGATACAGGGACCACGCTATATCTTTGGCAGTTTATATCAGTAGTTTGAATAAAGAACCAAAAACCTGGAGAACTGAGTTCATATCCTGCTGTCGGAGGTGGCAATCGCAAGGGGTAAAGGGTTGGAGGTGTTCCGGGGTAAAGGGTTGTTATATACCTGTGGACTATAGCGGCGTTTGTACCGCAGCCTCTGACGAAGCTTATTGCGAAACCCGGGTCGGGCATTTCTATACGCATGTGAAAACTGTGGAATATGTGAGTAAAATAAAACTTTATTACCTCTGATTTTTGAGGGTATTGCACCATCTTTTCTGTCCTTTTGTGAAGGCAATCTTGTATCCGGTCTGGAGTGGGCGGTCGGCGGCTCAAAGCGAGATCTGACTACAGGCTGGAGGTGAAAAACAGGTTCACTGCATGCGAAGTATAGACCTGTGATAGCAGGCTCAGTGCATGTGAAGTACGGACTTGCGATTGCCACCTCCGACAGCAGGATATGAACTCAGTTCTCCAGGTTTTTGGTTCTTCATTCAAACTACTGATATAAACTGCCAAAGATATAGCGCGGTCCCCGTATCTAACTTTTATTAAGCAATAGATCACGGCAGGCAGCACAGGTACAGGTCAGGCATTCCGGATTGGCAAAAGAAGAATCAAGGCAAGCAGGCAGGGATCAAACAGGTAGCTGTCTTGCCCTGCTCGGGCTACGTGCGGAGGTCTGCCAGATTAGCAGCACGTGTCTAGTCTTTTGTTTTGGAGTCGAGCTAGATCCGCTCAGGTGCACTGGGTGGGGTCGTTGGTTTAAATTACACCCACTCCCAGTGTTCCGTGTGGGTTATAGCTTCTGTCTGGCTCTGTGGAAGTAAGTAAGGAAGGAAGGATTGGCTGTTCCTGCTCAGAAAAGATAAGTTGGTTGTTGTTTTCTAGTTGTTTGCTTGCTGTCTAGGCTATTAGAGAGACACCTGTCCCCTCCAGGTTCTGAGGGAGCAGGCTGACTATTCCCCTTCACCATCTAAGGGAGTTTAGGGTATTTTCAGCCCAGGCACGAGGACACGTTATTCCCACCTTAAGGGTCTGAACGTGGGCTTAGCAGTATAGGGAGAGCTGGTAGGGATTTGTCAGGAGGTGACCCTGATCCCCAGCTTCTTGCCTAGATACTTGTTTATTTTTCTGTGTATCTGATATCCTGTCCGCCGTGACATTATAACCCGCCTAAACCTAGACTGCCATTTCGCAGCAGCCTTGAGAAGGAGTCCATTGAGTCATTGGTTGATCGCATGCAGGAACTAACTTGGGAGGTAGCTGACCTCCGCAATACTGTTGCACTTTGTCAGAATCTTCTGCTTCATGGCTCCGCTGGTGGGAGTCAGTCCAACCTTGAACCTAAGGTTGCTCTTCCGGATTGGTTTTCAGGGGGTGTGGATGACTTTATCCGCTTTAAAGAGTCATGCAAAATGTATTTTTGGCTGCGTCCATCTTCGTCAGGCGATGAAAGTCAGAGGGTTGGTATAATCATTTCTCTGCTTAAAGGTGTTCTCCAAGTTGGATTTGAGAGGGGCCTACAATTTGATCAGAATCAAGTAAGGGGATGAGTGGAAAACGGCCTTCAACGCGCACGAGGGTCATTTCGAGAATCTGGTTATGCCTTTTGGGTTGACGAACGCGCCAGCGGTATTTCAGCGATTCGTCAATGACATTTTCCATCATTTTGTGGGGAGGTTCATGGTAGTTTACTTGGATGACATTTTAATTTACTCTCCTGATCTAAAGACCCATCAGGATCACGTGAGACAGGTTTTGACGATCCTTCGGGAGAATAAATTATATGCCAAATTAGAGAAATGTGTGTTTTCTGTGCAGGAGCTTCTGTTTCTGCGATATCTTCTTTCTGACTCCGGTTTTCGTATGGACCCCGAAAAGGTTCGGGCGGTTCTGGAATGGGACCGACCAGAGAATCAGAAAGCTTTGATGCGGTTTTTGGGGTTTACTAATTATTATAATAAATTTATTTCAAAACTATTCTACCATTGTAAGACCTCTGACCGATATGACTAAGAAGGACGCCAACGTCTCTGTCTTGTCGGATGAGGCATTGCAGGCCTTTTTGACTATTAAGAAATGATTTACGTCTGCTTCCATTCTGGTGCAGCCCGACGTGTCTCAGCCATTCGTGGTGGAGGTTGATGCATCAGAAGTGGGAGTTGGAGCAGTGCTGTCGCAGGGTTCAACTCCTGGCAAATGGGTTCCGTTTGCTTTTTTTTCCAAGAAGCTCTCGGTCGCTGAGAGGAACTATGATGTAGGAGATAGAGAATTGCTGGCCATTAAATTGGCCTTTGAGGAATGGCGTCACTGGGAGGAATGGCGTCACTGGTTGGAGGGGGCGTCTCACCCCGTTACAGTATATACGGTAAAATGGCTCACTTTATATCGTTAGCTAGTCTGCCCAATGCCAAGACTCTTGAACAGATTTTTGTTGATAATATTGTGAAATTGCATGGCATTCCTTCGGATGTGGTTTCTGACAGGGGCACGCAGTTTGTCTCCAGGTTTTGGAGGGCGTTCTGTTCTCGGCTTGGTATTCAACTTTCATTCTCTTCGGCTTTTCATCCGCAGTCGAATGGGCAGACAGAGCGTACCAATCAAAACCTGGAGACCTACTTGAGGTGCTTTGTGGCTGAGAATCAAGAGGACTGGTCCTCATTCTTGTCCCTAGCAGAGTTTGCTTTGAATAACCGTAGGCAGGAGTCCACGGCTAAGTCGCCATTTTTTGGCGCATACGGTTTTCATCCTCAGTTTGGTACCTTTTCTGGTACTAGTTGCTCTGGGATGCCAGAGGAGGAGAGATTTTCTTCTGCCTTGTCTTCTATCTGGCGGAGGATCCAAGTGAATTTGGAGAAGATGGGTGAGAGGTATAAGCGAATGGCTGACAAGAGACGTGTGACTGGTCCAGACCTGTGTGTGGGTGATCTGGTGTGGTTGTCCACTAAAAATATTAAACTGAGAGTGCCATCTTGGAAACTGGGTCCAAGATTTATTGGACCGTACAAAATATCTGCGGTCGTCAATCCAGTAGCGTTTCGGCTGGATCTTCCGCAGACTTGGAGGATCCATGATGTGTTCCACAGGTCTTTACTAAAAAAATATGTGAGACCGGTGGAACCATCGCCATTGCCTCCTCCTCCTGTTCTGGCTGATGGAAATTTTGAGTTCGAGATCTCCAGGGTTCTTGACTATAGAGTTCTTCGGGGTTCCCTTCAGTACCTGGTACACTGGAGGGGATACGGCCCTGAGGAAAGGATGTGGGTTTCGGCGCTGGATGTCAGTGCCAGCCGACTGGTGAGGGCTTTTCACAGATCCCACCCGGATAAGGTTGGTCCAGGGTGTCCGGAGGCCACCCGTAGAAGGGGGGTACTGTTATGCCCTGCTCGGGATACGTGGTGAGGTCTGCCAGATTAGCAGCACGTGTCTAGTCTTTTGTTTTGGAGTCGAGCTAAATCCGCCTCCCTTCAGGTGCACTGGGTGGGGTCGTTGGTTTAAATTACACCCACTCCCAGTGTTCCGTGCGGGTTATAGCTTCTGTCTGGCTCTGTGGAAGTAAAGAAGGAAGGATTGGCTGTTCCTGCTCAGAAAAGATAAGTTGGTTGTTGTTTTCTAGTTGTTTGCTGTCTAGGCTGTTAGAGAGACACCTGTCCCCTCCAGGTTCTGAGGGAGCAGGATGACTCTATTCCCCTTCACCATCTAAGGGATTTTAGGGTATTTTCAGCCCAGGCATGAGGACACGTTATTCCCACCTTAAGGGTCTGAACGTGGGCATAGCAGTATAGGGAGAGCTGGTAGGGATTTGGCAGGAGGTGACCCTGATCCCCAGCCTTCTTGCCTAGATACTTGTTTGTTTATTTTTCTGTGTATCTGATATCCTGTCCGCCGTGACAGTAGCGGAGTCCAGAAACACAAGCACGGGTCATATACACAGGAAGACGAGCAGAGATATCAGCAACCTTTGCAAGACACAAGGACCTTGGAAGGGGGCTGAACCCCTTATATACAGTCAGGTCCATAAATATTGGGACATCTACCCAATTCCCAAATTTTTGGCTCTATACACCACCACAATGGATTTGAAATGAAACAAACAAGATGTGCTTTAACTGCAGACTGTCAGCTTTAATTTGAGGGTATTTACATCCAAATCAGGTGAACGGTGTAGGAATTACAACAGTTTGCATATGTGCCTCCCACTTGTTAAGTAACCAAAAGTAATGGGACAATTGGCTTCTCAGCTGTTTGATGGCCATGTGTGTGTTATTTCCTCATTATCCCAATTACAATGAGCAGATAAAAGGTCCAGAGTTCATTTCAAGTGTGATATTTGCATTTGGAATCTGTTGCTGTTAACTCTCAAGATGAGATCCAAAGAGCTGCCACTATCAGTGAAGCAAGCCATCATTAGGCAGACAAAACAAACCCATCAGAGAGATAGCAAAAACATTAGGCGTGGCCAAAACAACTGTTTGGAACATTCTTAAAAAGTAACACACCGGTGAGCTCAGCAACACCAAAAGACCCGAAAGACCATGAAAAACAACTGTGGTGGATGACCGAAGAATTCTTTCCCTGGTGAAGAAAACACGCTTCACAACAGTTGGCCAGATCAAGAACACTCTCAAGGAGGTAGGTGTATGTGTGTCAAAGTCAACAATCAAGAGAAGACTTCACCACAGTGAATACAGAGGGTTCACCACAAGATGTAAACCATTGGTGAGCCTCAAAAACTGGAAGGCCAGATTAGAGTTTGCCAAAGACATCTAAAAAAGCCTTCACAGTTCAGGAACAACATCCTATGGACAGAAGAGACCAAGATCAACTTGTACCGGAGTGATGGGAGAGTATGGAGAAGGAAAGGAACTGCTCATGATCCTAAGCATACCGCCTCATCAGTGAAGCATGGTGGTGGTAGTGTCATGGCGTGGGCATGTATGGCTGCCAATGGAACGGGTTCTCTTGTATTTATTGATGATTTGACTGCTAACAAAAGCAGCAGGATAAATTCTGAAGTGTTTTGTGAAATATTATCTGCTCATATTCAGCCAAATGCTTCAGAACTCATTGGACGGCGCTTCACAGTGCAGATGGACAATGACCCAACGCATACTGCAAAAGCAAGCAAAGAGTTTTTTAAGGGAAAGAAGTGGAATGTTATGCAATGGCCAAGTCAATCACCTGAGCTGAATCCGATTGAGCATGCATTTCACTTGCTGAAGACGAAACTGAAGGGAAAATGCCCCAAGAACAAGCAGGAACTGAAGACAGTTGCAGTAGAGGCCTGGCAGAGCATCACCAGGGATGAAGCCCAACGTCTGGTGATGTCTATGCGTTCCAGACTTCAGGCTGTAATTGACTGCAACGGATTTGCAACCAAGTATTGAAAAGCGAAAGTTTGATTTATGATTATTATTCTGTCCCATTACTTTTGGTTCCTTAACAAGTGGGAGGCACATATGCAAACTGTTGTAATTCCTGCACCGTTCACCTGATTTGGATGTAAATACCCTCAAATTAAAGCTGACAGTCTGCAGTTAAAGCACATCTTGTTTGTTTCATTTCAAATCCATTGTGGTGGTGTATAGAGCCAAAAAGTGTTACAATTGTGTTGATGTCCCAATATTTATGGACCTGACTGTATGTGCAGGAGGGCTAGGATTGGTCAGCAAGGTCATATGAGCTAACCCATAAATCACAGGAAGTGACGTGCGCTAAAGGAAGTGCTACAGACGACAAGCTGTAAGCATGCTGTGCTCAGGGCTGGAAGGAAACTGCGGAGCGGATCCCAGGACAGACAATGCCTGCAAGGACAGAGCCCAGGACTGCAGAAGTGAATGAGGAAACACCAGCAGCAGATCACTGCTGAACATGGAGCTTGCGACAATAAGCAGGGAAACATTGGCTGATAGCAGCCGCTATTACATACCTTATGTGTGTGGAGGCTCAAATCCTGGTTTTGGCTCACAATCACTGATGGAAATCACTGACGTGTGAATGAGGCTTAAACAAAAGAATCTTCTGAGGAAGAAGTTGCTTCAAAAGATTTGTGTTGCCAATAAAGTATGAAACCCATCCAGTGACTGAATTAATTGCTTACATACAGATAATGAGAGGACGTGTGTATTTAGTCATGTCTATTACCTGGTGATAGGAGAGGCCAGTGATCCTCCATCATTATATCCTTGTACAGATCTTTGTGTCCTTCTAAATACTCCCACTCCTCCATGGAGAAATAGACAGTGACATCCTGACACCTTATAGGAACCTGACAACACAATGATACAGTCATCACGTAGATCCCTTCATAGCGTTCCTACGGATGGAGTAGAGTTAACACTCCTGTTTTCTGAGATTTCTGATTTATGTTAATCTAAGCAAACACCTTCAACTGCTTTTCAATGGCTTTTGTCTCAAGATAAGAGCTGGAGTGCTAACCCTGCTACATCTGCATATAATATCCCAGCATTCCCAGCAGTGTCACCTCTCCAGTCAGCAGCTCAATCATCTTGTTGGTGAGTTCTAGGATCTTCTCTCCATTGATTTCCTCATGTATCAGGGGGTGAGGTGGAGGCCCCGCGATTGGGCTCAGGGTTCTTCCCCATCCTTCAGACACAGGGGCCTGACAGCGCTCACTAGAGGTCTTCTTCACTACTGTGTAGTCCTGGTTATGGAGAGACACAGTAATAACTATCACTCCATACATCTCCAGAGTCCCTCACCTCTCCAGTCATGTTCATCTGTTAGTAACATAGATAAGATGATGTAATGTGACATCATCAGCATCTCTCACCTCTCCAGTAAGCCGGAAGAGGATCTCTAGGGTGAGATTTATTATACTCTCCACCATCTTGTCCCTGTCCATCCTTGAAGGTTCAATCAGGAGAAGGATCTTATATAGAAGATATCCACTGAGCAGATCCTATATTGTAGGAACCTGAATGGAAAGAATATTAGACAATGGAAAATCCTACAAAATCCCAAATAAAATACAATAACTGGAGATAAGAGGAGACATGGGAGGAGCTCCGACCAATATTGTCCCTGCAGTGATGTAAACAGACTGAAGGAGACCACAGGACCCTCAGTGCTGGAGCAGTGGAGGATTCTACAGGTTCTGTGTTATCCGGGTAAATGTAAAACGCAGCAGAATATGTTGGCGATACATAAAGATTATTATTGTTATCTTGACAGATGTTGGGTTGGCAAATTTGTTTTTTGGAGCTCCTCATGGCCACACAGATGTTGCAGTTTAATAGATTTATCTTTAAAGGGTTTCTGTCAGCAGGAAAATGGTTAGTAACCTGGCTGACATTAGTGATGTACTAATGTCAGCTGAGCATAACTATATTAGTGCCATCTCACTGAGTGCCGCCGTTATTGAGAAAAAATAACTTTTATAATATGCAAATGAGCCTCTAGGAGCAGGGGGGGGCATTGCTCCTGCTCCTAGAGGCTCCGTTCTCCCACCTCTGGCCGCGCCCTGCTACACTTGATTGACAGGGCCAGGCAGAGTTGGTCTCCGCTTGCCGGCCCTGTCTCTTGTGGAAATCTCGCTCCTGCGCTGTCCTGTTCAGTATTCAGCACAGGCGCAGTAAGTGAAGGACGCTGGCCATCCCAACACCCTTAAACAAACAGCAGGTGGCGCTTAGACAGATACTGTACATTTTTCATTACATGCCAATATGAAAGTTTTCAGATCCAGGTTCTGGTTTGAAAAAAATGTAGAATAATTTTAATGGGACAACACCTGAAAAATGTACCTGAGTTATCATAGAAAAGTTTGTATAATCGCTGTGCTTCTCTGTACAATCATAACTGTGAAGGAACAGGTCTTTTTGGGGCTTCCCTAATGTCTTTTTCAGACATGTTCCCTGTTTCAGCTGCACACCTAGATGCAATTCACTAAGAAGCGGGGGGAATTTCAAGTCTGTAAAACCTGCCATCACTGTACTTTTCATTACTTCACACTATGTTTGTTTTCAACTTCGAAGCTCACAGAAAAAAATAAGGAGGAGAAAAATCACAATTACAGAAAGGTAGGGGTCTCCTACAATCTTCAAAAGCGTAGAAGCAGGTTCTCAGGATCAGGATCTCAGCTAGCTCTGACACACACCCATTTCCTGTTTGCGGTCTTGTGAGTCTATGTTACTGGGGATGGATCTTGTCTGACAACAGGCAGTGGACGGCAACTTAGGTGGAAGTGAGAACCCAGTGTCCATGATATACAGCTTTTTTCAGGTGGATGAAGGCAGACTTTAAAAAAATTAAATAATCAAATTTGTTATTTGCACCATTGTGTGAAAGTACAGCAAGTGTTTATGACTACCCTCCACCACCACTGCGTTGCACTAGGTACTGTATAAGGAACCGCTCTGCACCTTCGTGGGTTATGGCGGTCACTGATCTCAGCGTCCTTCAGCTACAAGCATACAATGTGCACCCTGCGCAGCAAACAGCGTCAAATACAGTTCTAGTCTGAACACGTCTCTAAGGATCGCTCAGAAATAACTGCAGCTGCAACTAGGGGCATGAGAAAATCGACCTTCAGATCGTAGATCCAAAGTAGATTCATTTAAAAACTTAGTTTTTAATGCTGTTTCTAGTGATGGCCTTGCGGTTCGCCCAGCGGCCGTTTCGCGGCAAACTTTGCACGTTCGCGATTCGCATGCGAACATATGGCGATGTCCGCCGGTGCCATATTCTTTTGCATTGCACCCAACTTTGACCCATGACACACACATCAGGTGGGACAGGACAGCCAATTGAGAGGCTTCAGCACATGGACACACCCCCACCATATAACAGAACCCGATCTGGCAGCCATTTTACATCCTGTGTTTTGCCAGTGTAGGGAGAGTTTGCTTTGTGGACCAGGGACAGACTGTTAGGGACACCAAACGCTAGCTAATAGGGCCACAAAAGTCCTTTTAAAGGGCTTCTGTCACCCCCCAAAAGTCATTTTTCATTTTTGGGCTAATTTAAATCCTTATAGTGTGATTATTTAATATAGAGGGCTCTTACTTTTTTCTGTTGCTTAGTTTCTTTAAAAACGGCACTTTTATAATATGTTAATTACATTGCAACCAGCAAGTAGGGCGGTTACTTGCTGGTAGCCGCCGCATCCTCCTTTAAAAAAAAAACGCCCCCTCCTCCTGTTGATTGACAGGGCCAGCGAGCGCTCTCCTCCTCCGGCTGGCCCTGTCTGCAATTCAAATCCTGCGCCTGCGCCTTACGTGTCTTCATTCGGCGCAGGCGCTCTGAGAGAAGGACGCTCGCTTCCTCAGCACTCCCTCAGTGCGCCTGCGGCGATGATGTCACCTCTTAACCTGAAAGAGAAGAAGTCATCGGCGCAGGCGCACTGAGGAAGTGCTGAGGAAGCGAGCGTCCTTCTCTCAGAGCGCCTGCGCCGAATGAAGACAGGTAAGGCGCAGGATTTGAATTGCAGACAGGGCAAGCCGGAGGAGGAGAGCGCTCGCTGGCCCTGTCAATTAACAGGAGGAGGGGGCGTTATTTTGAAAGGAGGATGCGGCGGCTACCAGCAAGTAACCGCCCTACTTGCTGGTAGCAGGGTGAACCGCAAGGCCATCACTAGAAACAGAATTAAAAACTACGTTTTTAAATGAATCGACTGCGGATATATGATCTGAAGGTCGATTTTCTCATGCCCCTAGTTGCAGCTGCAATTTTTTTTGGGGATCCTTAGAGACGTGTTCAGACTAGAACTGTATTTGACGCTGTTTGCTGCGCAAGGTGCACATTGTATGCTTGTAGCTGAAGGACACTGAGATCAGTGACCGCCATAACCCACGAAGGTGCAGAACTGTTCCTTATACACACCACCCTTTAAGGACTGGCATTGGTGTGCTATCGATAAGTGTGATATACTGAGGGGTGTGATATACTTATGATATACTATCTAACATAGAAAGTATATTATAGTGCATTTGTATTGTGCAGCAGTTGTGTGCGGTTCTGCTGCGATACCGCAGCTACAGTGAGGACAGAAGTATTTGAATACCCCTAATTTTGCAAGTTCTCCCACTTAGAAATCATGGAGGGGTCCGAAATTCACATTCACATAGGTGCATTCCCACTCAGAGACAAAATAAAATAAAAATTCAGGAAATCACATTGTATGATTTTTTTTAAACAATGTATTTGTCTTGCACTGCTGAACATAAGCATTTGAACACCTGAGAAAATCAGTGTTAATATTTGGCACAGAAGCCTTTGTTTGCAGTTACAGAGGTCAAACGTTTCCTGTAGTTATTGACCAGGTTTGCACACACTACAACAGGGATTTTGACCCACTCCTCCACACAGATCTCCTCTAGATCTGTCAGGTTTCGGGGCTGTCGCTGAGCAACACAGAGTTTCAGCTCCCTCCAAAGATGTTCTATTGGATTTAGGTCTGGAGACTGGCTAGGCAACTCCATAACCTTCATATGCTTCTTACGGAGCCACTCCTTGGTTATCCTGGCTGTGTGCTTCAGGTCGTTGTTATATTTGACCCATCTTCAATGCTCTGACTGAGGGAAGGAGGTTGTTGCTTAAAATCTCACAATAAATGGCCCCATTCATCCTTTCCTTAATACAGTGCAGTCGTCCTGTCCCCTTCGCAGAAAAGCCCCCCCAAAGCATGATGTTACCACCCCCATGCTTCACAGTAGGGATGGTGTTCTTGGGATGCAACTCATCCTTCTTTTTCCTCCAAACACGACGAGTGAAGTTCAGACCAAAAAGTTCTACTTTGGTCTCATCTGACCACATGACTTTCTCCCATGCCTCCTCTGGATCATCCAGATGGTCATTGGTAAGCTTCAGTCGGGCCTGGATATGTCATGACTTGAGCAGGGGAACCTTCCGTGCAATATATGATTTGAAACCATGACGGCGCAGTGTTCTACCAACAGTGACCTTTGAAACTGTGGTCCCAGCTCTCTTCATGTCATTGACCAGCTCCTCCCTTGAAGTTCTGGCTGATTCCTCACCTTTCTTATCATCGATGTGAAATCTTGCATGGACCCCCAGTCTGAGGGAGATTGACAGTCGTCTTTAGCCTCTTCCATTTTCTAACAGTTGATTTATTTTCACCAAGCTGTTTGTCAATTGCCCCGTAGCCCTTTCCAGCCTTGTGGACGTCCACAATTTTGTCTCTGGTGTCTTTTGACAGCTCTTTGGTCTTGCCCATGGCTATTTCTCAGGTGTTCAAATACAAACCGGATTCCCAAAAAGTTGGGACACTGCTGAAAATAGTGTTGCCATCTGCAGCCTGTGCTGTCAAAGCATACGTAGTGGTAAGCCCAACACTCATGTATGGTTGACCGACTTAAGAAGGCACCTGGCCTCCCATCACCGACCCCAGTGGGAGCAACGCCACACTCGCAACGCTCCACATCCTGCCTCTTCTCATTTGACCTCCACTCCACCTTCCACTGTGCCGTCATCTCGTTCATCTGGCAGAAGGCAGGCTTCCGTGGCCCAAATGTTTGAGCGTAAAAAGATAATGACGCCGGATAACCCTCTTGCCCAATGGCTGACCGCTGGCTTGTCAGAACTGCTAGCCCGCCGACTACTGCCATATAAACTGGTGGACTCAGAGGCCTATGGAAAATTTGTGCCCACTGGCACACCGCAATGGAAGATCCCCGGAAGGAAATATTTCGAGATATGCTGCATTCTGCTGTTGTAGGTGCTGGCAGAGGAATTTCCACCCACAGCGAAACAGGTGCGGGAATCAATGCCTAATTTTTGGGGCCTCTGCTCCAGTGGCCTAGAGTAAAAATTTTATCCAGTGAACGCCGAATGTACCTCCAGCCACATAATCGCAAGTTCTTTTTTGTTAAGTGAATGCCTAATTTTTTGGGCCTGTACTCCCATGGCCTAAAAAAAAAAAAAAAAATAATTCTAGGCTCCAATTATTGAGAGTTTCCCTTTAAGACGCATAAAAAGGGCCCCCGATTAAAATACATATTTTTTGTGGGAATTTTTCCCGTCGATCCCCCTCTG
Organism: Bufo gargarizans; assembly: GCF_014858855.1. NCBI lineage: Eukaryota > Metazoa > Chordata > Amphibia > Anura > Bufonidae > Bufo > Bufo gargarizans. The sequence continues at coordinate 27,465,244 of NC_058085.1, forward strand.
GTATGTCACTGTCCATGTTGTGGGACTATTTGTGCACTTCTAGTAAGTATTTAGTGGCTGCAAATATGACCTGAAGGTTTTTCAGGTTCGCTTGCCAATAAAGTGAATGAGGCCCACCGTGAACGCGCGGTTTGCAAACATTTGATTGCGAATGCGCATTCGCAAATAGTCCCGGCCGATGTTCGTCCATCACTAGCTGTTTATGTACAGCATTAAAATGTATTGGCTCCGCATGGGCAAAATTATTATCAGCCGAAGTCGCACAAAACTTTGATGAATTACTTCGGTATTCCTATCTGCATCTTTAAAAACATAAAAAGAATCCGAAGTCGGGTTTGGTACTGGTTGGTACCTCGGTATCGAAAAAGACTTCTGATTCCTATTTGAAAATGTTTTTAAAGACACAGTAATTCACCAAAGTCTTGCGCGACTTCTACCGAAACTACTTTTTCCTACATGAAGCCAATACATTTTAATGTTTAAAGTTTTTAAACGAACGCCTAGTTGGAACAGAAACTGCACAATAAAATCCCACCACTTTATCAGCGCTCCAAAAATACGTGTTATATCCGTATAAACCCACGTATCTAAAGAAATGTATCTATAACATGATGGGCAGTGCACCTACCGTCACATGGTGCACCCTGCTGGATACTGCCGCCTGCTCCCGCTCAGTATAATGGGGTCCGGCAGAGATCCGGCCTCTACACAACTAATACCGCTGCACGCAGAATATTCTGTCCGGTCGATCCCTGGCATTCTCTGGTGTGAACGTGGCCTTACCCGATGCCCTGCCCTGCACTCTGCAGTACCTCCGCCGCACTGCGCAGCCGATGGAAAAAAGACTCCACAGACAGAGATGGAATATGAACCCTTTAAGCCTTCATTGATGTACAGATTAATCATGGCTGACAGTGCTGAGATCATGGCTGTTACACACAGCCAGCGATGTCAGCTAACCGACCTGGGACCAATGAGGTCTTCTGGACACGTCTTCTATATAACGCCCCCTCCTCCAGTCCACGTCTCTGAGATCTCCTGGATATGTCTTCTATATAACGCCCCTTGCTCCAGTCCACGTCTCTGAGATATCCTGGATATGTCTTCTATATAACGTCCCCTGCTCCAGTCCACGTCTCTAAGATCTCCTGGATATGTCTTCTATATAGCGCCCCCTGCTCCAGTCCACGTGTCTGAGATCTCCTGGATATGTCTTCTATATAACGCCCCCTGCTCCAGTCCACGTCTCTGAGGTCTCCTGGATATGTCTTCTATATAACGCCCCCTCCTCCAGTCCACGTCTCTGAGATCTCCTGGATATGTCTTCTATATAACGCCCCCTCCTCCAGTCCACGTCCCTGAGATCTCTTGGATATGTCTTCTATATAACGCCCCCTCCTCCAGTCCACGTCTCTGAGATCTCCTGGATATGTCTTCTATATAACGCCCCCTGCTCCAGTCCACATCTAAGATATCTCCTGGATATGTCTTCTATATAACGCCCCCTCCTCCAGTCCACGTCGCTGAAATCTCCTGGATATGTCCTCTATATAACGCCCCCTGCTCCAGTCCACGTCTCTGAGATCTCCTGGATATGTCTTCTATATAACACCCCCTCCTCCAGTCCATGTCTCTGAGATCTCCTGGATATGTCTTCTATATAATGCCTCCTCCTCCAGTCCACGTCTCTGAGATCTTCTGGACACGTCTTCTATATAACGCCCCCTCCTCCAGTCCATGTCTCTGAGATCTCCTGGATATGTCTTCTATATAACGCCCCCTGCTCCAGTCCAAATCTCTGAGATCTCCTGGATATGTCTTCTATATAACGTCCCCTCCTCCAGTCCAGGTCTCTGAGATCTCCTGGATAAGTCTTCTATATAACGCCCCACTGCTCCAGTCCACGTCTCTGAGATCTCCTGGATATGTCTTCTATAAAACACCACCTGCTCCAGTCCACGTCTCTGAGATCTCCTGGATATGTCTTCTATATAACGCCCCCTCCTCCAGTCCAAGTCTCTGAGATCTCCTGGATATGTCTTCTATATAACGCCCCCTGCTCCAGTCCACGTCTCTGAGATCTCCTGGATATGTCTTCTATATAACGTCACCTGCTCCAGTCCACATCTCTGAGATCTCCTGGATATGTCTTCTATATAACGCCCCCTCCTCCAGTCCACATCTCTGAGATCTCCTGGATATGTCTTCTATATAACGGCCCCTCCTCCAGTCCACGTCTCTGAGATCTCCTGGATATGTCTTCTATATAACGCCCCCTCCTCCAGTCCACGTCTCTGAGATCTCCTGGATATGTCTTCTATGTAACGCCCCCTCCTCCAGTCCATGTCTCTGAGATCTCCTGGATATGTCTTCTATATAACGCCCCCTGCTCCAGTCCAAATCTCTGAGATCTCCTGGATATGTCTTCTATATAACACCCCCTCCTCCAGTCCACGTCTATGAGATCTCCTGGATATTTCTTCTATATAACACCCCCTCCTCCAGTCCACATCTCTGAGATCTCCTGGATATGTCTTCTATATAACGGCCCCTCCTCCAGTCCACGTCTCTGAGATCTCCTGGATGTCTTCTATATAACGCCCCCTCCTCCAGTCCACGTCTCTGAGATCTCCTGGATATGTCTTCTATATAACGCCCCCTCCTCCAGTCCACATCTCTGAGATCTCCTGGATATATCTTCTATATAACGCCCCCTGCTCCAGTCCACGTCTCTGAGATCTCCTGGATATGTCTACTATATAACGCCCCCTCCTCCAGTCCACGTCTCTGAGATCTCCTGGATATGTCTTCTATATAACGCTCCCTGCTCCAGTCCACATCTCTGAGATCTCCTGGATATGTCTTCTATATAACGCCCCCTCCTCCAGTCCACGTCTCTGAGATCTCCTGGATATGTCTTCTATATAATGCCCCCTCCTCCAGTCCACGTCTTTGAGATCTCCTGGATATGTCTTCTATATAACGCCCCCTGCTCCAGTCCACATCTAAGATATCTCCTGGATATGTCTTCTATATAATGCCCCTACTCCAGTCCAAGTCTCTGAGATGTCCTGGATATGTCTTCTATATAACGCCCCCTCCTCCAGTCCACATCGCTGAGATCTCCTGGATATGTCTTCTATATAACGCCCCCTCCTCCAGTCCACGTCGCTGAGATCTCCTGGATATGTCTTCTATATAACGCCCCCTCCTCCAGTCCACGTCTCTGAGATCTCCTGGATATGTCTTCTATATAACGCCCCCTGCTCCAGTCCACGTCTCTGAGATCTCCTGGATATGTCTTCTATATAACTCCCCCTGCTCCAGTCCACATCTCTGAGATCTCCTGGATATGTCTTCTATATAACGCCCCCTGCTCCAGTCCACGTCTCTGAGATCTCCTGGATATGTCTTCTATATAACGCCCCCTCCTCCAATCCACATCTCTGAGATCTCCTGGATATGTCTTCTATATAACGCCCCCTACTCCAGTCCACGTCTCTGAGATCTCCTGGATATGTCTTCTATATAACGCCCCCTACTCCAGTCCACGTCTCTGAGATCTCCTGGATATGTCTTCTATATAACGCCCCCTGCTCCAGGCTTATGTTGTACCTGAAGGAGGGGAAGGCCGGTCCGCGAAACGCGTTATACGTTAGAAGTGAACTCTTGTCAATTGTTTCCTATTTTAATATCTTTAAGCTGGTGTCCTGCCCCAGAAGCCTGCGCGCTTACTTCATTTATGTTCTCAGGAATCTGTTGATTACCAGCAGACAGATCTACGGATCCTTGTGGATGTGATGAGTGTTCCACTTACCTGGGGGCAGGCGTGTCCTCCTCTGACAACCCTTCACTATGGAGCCTCCTGGGCTGTAATTTTACCACCATGTACAGGAGTCGGGCTCCAGGCTGTGCTGCGGGAGAAGGTACAGGACCTGTGATGTCATAACAATGTGATCGTGTGTGGGAGGAGTCAGGCTGTGCTGCAGGAGAAGGTACAGGACCTGTGTGATGTCATAACCATGTGATCGTGTGTGGGAGGAGTCAGGCTCCAGGCTGTTCTGCAGGAGAAGGTACAGGACCTGTGATGATGTCATAACCATGTGATCATGTGTGGGAGGAGTCAGGCTGTGCTGCAGAAGAAGTTACAGGACCTGTGTGATGTCATAACCATGTGATCAGGTGTGGGAGGAGTCAGGCTCCCGGCTGTGCAGTAGGAGAAGGTACAGGACCTGTGATGATGTCATGACCATGTGATCGTGTGGGAGGAGTCAAGCGACAGGCTTTGCTGCAGGAGGAGGCAAAGGACCTGTGATGATGTCATACCCATGTGATCGTGTGTAGGAGGAGTTATGCAGATCACATGACCAGGCTTAACCGCTCCCTATACACAGGTCTCTGCTGCACTGCTTGTATCTCCAGTCTGTATGTAGCAGAGCTGTAAGCCTGTAACGTTTATGTAGTTGAGCTGTATGTGTATACAACCGAGCTGTTTATGTGTAATATGCCTCTGAAGACTTGTATCAGTGTGTGCAGCAGAGCTGTGTATGTGTAATGTTCAGTTACTACAGCTGAGTCTCTGTCATGTCCATGTAGCAGAGCTGTGTATGTGTAATGTTCAGTTACTACAGCTGAGTCTCTGTCATGTCCATGTAGCAGAGCTGTGTATGTGTAATGTTCTGTTACTACAGCTGAGTCTCTGTCATGTCCATGTAGCAGAGCTGTGTATGTGTAATGTTCAATTACTACAGCTGAGTCTCTGTCATGTCCATGTAGCAGAGCTGTGTATGTGTAATGTTCAGTTACTACAGCGGAGTCTTTGTCATGTCCATGTAGCAGAGCTGTGTATGTGTAATGTTCAGTTACTACAGCGGAGTCTCTGTCATGTCCATGTAGCAGAGCTGTGTATGTGTAATGTACAGTTACTACAGCTGAGTCTCTGTCATGTCCATGTAGTAGAGCTGTGTATGTGTAATGTGCAGTTACTACAGCATAGTCTCTGTCATGTCCATGTAGCAGTGCTGTGTATGTGTAATGTTCAGTTACTGCAGCTGAGTCTCTGTCATGTCCATGTAGCAGAGCTGTGTATGTGTAATGTTCAGTTACTACAGCGGAGTCTTTGTCATGTCCATGTAGCAGAGCTGTGTATGTGTAATGTTCAGTTACTACAGCTGAGTCTCTGTCATGTCCATGTAGCAGAGCTGTGTATGTGTAATGTTCAGTTACTACAGCGGAGTCTCTGTCATGTCCATGTAGCAGAGCTGTGTATGTGTAATGCTCAGTTACTACAGCTGAGTCTCTGTCATGTCCATGTAGCAGAGCTGTGTATGTGTAATGTTCAGTTACTACAGCGGAGTCTCTGTCATGTCCATGTAGCAGAGCTGTGTATGTGTGATGTTCAGTTACTACAGCGGAGTCTCTGTCATGTCCATGTAGCAGAGCTGTGTATGTGTAATGTTCAGTTACTACAGCTGAGTCTCTGTCATGTCCATGTAGCAGAGCTGTGTATGTGTAATGTTCAGTTACTACAGCGGAGTCTTTGTCATGTCCATGTAGTAGAGCTGTGTATGTGTAGTGTTCAGTTACTACAGCTGAGTCTCTGTCATGTCCATGTAGCAGAGCTGTGTATGTGTAATGTTCAGTTACTACAGCTGAGTCTCTGTCATGTCCATGTAGCAGAGCTGTGTATGTGTAATGTGCAGTTACTACAGCGGAGTCTCTGTCATGTCCATGTAGCAGAGCTGTGTATGTGTAATGTTCAGTTACTACAGCTGAGTCTCTGTCATGCCCATGTACTAGAGCTGTGTATGTGTAATGTTCAGTTACTACAGCGGAGTCTCTGTCATGTCCATGTAGCAGAGCTGTGTATGTGTGATGTTCAGTTACTACAGCGGAGTCTCTGTCATGTCCATGTAGCAGAGCTGTGTATGTGTAATGTTCAGTTACTACAGCTGAGTCTCTGTCATGTCCATGTAGCAGAGCTGTGTATGTGTAATGTTCAGTTACTACAGCGGAGTCTTTGTCATGTCCATGTAGTAGAGCTGTGTATGTGTAATGTTCAGTTACTACAGAAGAGTCTTTGTCATGTCCATGTTGCAGAGCTGTGTATGTGTAATGTTCAGTTACTACAGCAGAGTCTCTGTCATGTCCATGTAGCAGAGCTGTGTATGTGTGATGTTCAGTTACTACAGCTGAGTCTCTGTCATGTCCATGTAGCAGAGCTGTGTATGTGTAATGTTCAGTTACTACAGCTGAGTCTCTGTCATGTCCATGTAGCAGAGCTGTGTATGTGTAATGTTCAGTTACTACAGCTGAGTCTCTGTCATGTCCATGTAGCAGAGCTGTGTATGTGTAATGTTCAGTTACTACAGCTGAGTCTCTGTCATGTCCATGTAGCAGAGCTGTGTATGTGTAATGTTCAGTTACTACAGCGGAGTCTCTGTCATGTCCATGTAGCAGAGCTGTGTATGTGTAGTGTTCAGTTACTACAGCTGAGTCTCTGTCATGTCCATGTAGCAGAGCTGTGTATGTGTAATGTTCAGTTACTACAGCTGAGTCTCTGTCATGTCCATGTAGCAGAGCTGTGTATGTGTAATGTGCAGTTACTACAGCGGAGTCTCTGTCATGTCCATGTAGCAGAGCTGTGTATGTGTAATGTGCAGTTACTACAGCGGAGTCTCTGTCATGTCCATGTAGCAGAGCCGGCGATGTAATCTGCTGGTATCGGGGCTCTGTCTGTGCTCAGGAGATGTTTAGTGGTAACTCTGTCCCTTTCCTCCATATCAGTTATTAGAAATGATGTCAGCGATACCTTATGTCGGGGCAGATGTAGGATTTCCGCTGTGGGGGAAATGTTGTTGTTATTTTTTAGTTTTAGCAAAGGATTTTCTTTGTAGTTGATTTGAGCTTCTCTGCTGCTCCAATGGGGGAACATGGGCCCCGTTCTCATGATTGGCAGGGGCCCCCAGCGATCCGATCCCTACAATTCCTGGGACAGCCCCGCCCACTTTAATAGCCCCGCCCGCTTTAATAGCCCCGCCTTGCGTCATTGGCCGAATTTCAAAGATGAGATTTTAGTCGACGGAGATGAGAAAAAACAGAGAAAAAAAACACTTGAGATTCGTTTTGGGTCTGATTCACTCAATTTTTGAAAAAGTTTGGCTCGGACACGATTCAGGCCAAACCGACGTTGCTCCACTTGCCCTAAAAGCTGGTATTTGCCCCCTCCAGCCTCCTAGGAGTCATCACTTTTAGGAAAACCTGTTCTCTCATTTATTTGTTATGATTTTCCTTCCCCCCACAAGCTCCGGACCCCAATGACGGCAATAGTAACTGATGTCTGACCCCGACATACATAGCGGTGGGGAAAGGCGCTATCATACAGCGCGTGTAATACCGCACCGCCCCGGTTACCTGTTCTGCTTCCAATAATTGCCCCTTATCGGAGGCAGAAGACGATTAAACACACGGTGTTATGGGGTAGAAAATATTACCAAGGGGCTTGGGTGACCAAGTGTCCAAAAATGATGCCTTGACCGGGTCGGAATGCCCGCCTGTACGAAAAACCACAGGAGAAGAAGGGGCTTGTTGTGAACGAGCCTAAAAAACATCTCCCTTCTAATTGGGAGCAGCAGCAGCAGCAGCGGTGCGGATGTGGGAAGGGGACGGGACTGATAAAGTGGCAGCAGCAGGAGCGGTACAGCACGGGACATACAGGGCTGTCTATGGGTAGTAGTAGTGGGGATAGTGGGGGTAGTAGTGGTGATAGTGGCAGCAGCAGGAGCGGTACAGCGTGGGACATACAGGGCTGTCTATGGGTGGTAGTAGTGGTGATAGTGGGGGTAGTAGTGGTGATAGTGGCAGCAGCAGGAGCGGTACAGCGTGGGACATACAGGGCTGTCTATGGGTGGTAGTAGTGGTGATAGTGGGGGTAGTAGTGGTGATAGTGGCAGCAGCAGGAGCGGTACAGCGTGGGACATACAGGGCTGTCTATGGGTGGTAGTAGTGGTGATAGTGGGGGTAGTAGTGGTGATAGTGGCAGGAGCGGTACAGCGTGGGACATACAGGGCTGTCTATGGGTGGTAGTAGTGGTGATAGTGGGGGTAGTAGTGGTGGCAGATGATTTGTGATAATAGTGGTGGTAGTAGTAGTGGTGGGGGTAGTAGTGATAGTGGTGGCAGATGCTTTGTGATAATGGTGGTAGTAGTAGTAGTGCTGGGGGTAGTAGTGATAGTGGTGGCTGATGCTTTGTGATAATGGTGGTAGTAGTAGTGCTGGGGGTAGTAGTGATAGTGGCAGCAGATGCTTTGTGTTACTGGTGGTGACAGTAGGAGAGTACCAGTGAGGAGCAGCAGCTGAGGCAGATGAAGCAGCAGCCATACGGTACATGTTGGCAGAAAGGCCGCAGCATAATGGAGGCAGCAGCAGCCTTACGGGAGATGACGGTCAGCAGTAGAGATGAGAAAATCGAAGCTGACGAAGATTTAATTCGCAACGAATCGAAATTTCCCCCCGCTTCGTGGTAACAAATACTTGGGCAACAATAGGGCAAGGAACTCTAAGATGGAGGGATGACCCATAATGCCATGCATGCAGCCAATCTTCAGCCAGCCAGTCCTGCTATGTCGCAGCCCTATAGATACGGCGGCCATCTTTGATTCTGGCATTCACCAGTGCACTTAGTGCAGGAAGAGACATGTCTGCAGGCGCTAGGGACGTCATTGTGAGAAAAAGCGATTTCCAAGTGCAGGGAAACATTATTTGGGGATCCATATAGCCATTACACAGCTCTGGCATTCCAGCAATCAGTTATTGGGGTGCAAGTGCTGTGTGGAAAAGCCTTTAGTGGCTTATAGCTGTGGGAAAAGATAAATGTATACGCCGGTCACTTTTGCTGTTATTTGTGCTAAAAGTGGCATATTTCAGTCCAAAAAGAGAAATATATTTGGGGCTTTTAGGGGTGTTTTAATTTGCTTTTAATTTATTTAGTTCAGCTACAAGTATGTCAGGCAGAGAAGTGCCAGGCCATGCACAGGGGAGGGGCAGAGGCCTAAATGTTTCTGGCGCTGGCACAGGTCGCAGCAGAGTAAGGGGCCGTGGCAGCAGGAGTCGCAGCCAGAGGCCTGAGCTCTCGGCGTCATCTAGCGGCCGAGTCCTGACCAGCAACCCAGCAGTTCTTGATTGGTTAACTCTGTCATCCAGTTCATCCCAAGTGACATCAGACACCTCCAGACAACAGTCAGTGGGTTCGGTGGCGCTCACCTGTCCTCAACCTGCCTCTGTTCCTTGCTGTTCCCTCAGCCAGAGAAGTCATGTATGCTGTGGGCTCAGCTCCACTATACAGCGAGGACAAACTACTAGAGGACAGTCAGCAGCTACTGCCCAGCCTTTCCAAGTGGTCGACTCTGCATTGTGGTGGACTCTGCACCTTTCAGAGAACTTATGGCTTGTGGCGAGGCGAGGTGGAGAGTTCCAAGCCTGTAGTGACTTATTTCAGTACCCAAAAAAAGTATTAAGCGTTCAGAGCTGCGGTTATATGCAGTAAAATCTTTATTGACCTACAGTACAGACCAAAAGTTTGGACACACCTTCTCATTCAAAGAGTTTTCTTTATTTTCATGACTATGAAAATTGTAGATTTACACTGAAGGCATCAAAACGATGAATTAACACATGTGGAATTATATACATAACAAAAAAGTTTGAAACAACTGAAAATATGTCATATTCTAGGTTCTTCAAAGTAGCCACCTTTTGCTTTGATTACTGCTTTGCACACTCTTGGCATTCTCTTGATGAGCTTCAAGAGGTAGTCACCTGAAATGGTTTTCACTTCACAGGTGTGCCCTGTCAGGTTTAATAAGTGGGATTTCTTGCCTTATAAATGGGGTTGGGACCATCAGTTGCGTTGTGGAGAAGTCAGGTGGATACACAGCTGATAGTCCTACTGAATAGACTGTTAGAATTTGTATTATGGCAAGAAAAAAGCAGCTAAGTAAAGAAAAATGAGTGGCCATCATCACTTTAAGAAATCAAGGTCAGTCAGTCCGAAAATTTTTGAAAACTTTGAAAGTAAGGGCTATTTGACCATGAAGGAGAGTGATGGGGTGCTGCGCCAGATGACCTGGCCTCCACAGTCACTGGACCTGAACCCAATCGAGATGGTTTGGAGTGAGCTGGACCGCAGAGTGAAGGCAAAAGGGCCAACAAGTGCTAAGCATCTCTGGGAACTCCTTCAAGACTGTTGGAAGACTATTTCAGGGGACTACCTCTTGAAGCTCATCAAGAGAATGCCAAGAGTGTGCAAAGCAGTAATCAAAGCAAAAGGTGGCTACTTTGAAGAACCTAGAATATGACATATTTTCAGTTGTTTCACACTTTTTTGTTATGTATATAATTCCACATGTGTTAATTTATAGTTTTGATGCCTTCATAGTCATGAAAATAAAGAAAACTCTTTGAATGAAAAGGTGTGTCCAAACTTTTGGTCTGTACTGTATTTCAGTGGAGAAAATATATTTTAATAAGCTTTCAGCGCTGCGGTTATATACGGTAAATTCTTTATTGACGTATCTTGATGAACTTTGCGACTCTTCTGGGCTCAAAGCTATTTTGAAGGTTTGTCTTCTCATTCTCTGTAGCTACTAGCGGCCTATTCATGCAAGGCAGGTTCACCCTGAAGTATCTGGATCGATAAGCAGCCGATAACGCACTTCCATCAATCTTGACAGGATTCGTCTCCAGGTGTAGATAATTTTTTGGGGGGAATACTTTCTCCATCGCAACCACGTGGTCAAATAAACTGAAGACTGGAGGATTCTCTCCTGTCTTAGGCAACACTTAATTTTGATTAAAATTATAAGTAAACTTAAATTCGCCAATATATTACCCCAATCTTCGAGGGAAATTCACGGACAACTGCGAACTACACACTCTGTCATTGTGCCACTCTGTGGCCTCCTCATACCGCTGCCAACTCCATACGCTGTCATTGTAACAGTCCTACAGGCTCACCTGAGTCAGAGGACAGCTGGCTGGAGGTAGGAGTGGAGCCCAGTGGCAAGGACCGCAGGCAGGTAGTAGGTGCAGGAAGTCTGGCAAAGGCGTAGTCGGTAGGCAGGCGGCAGTAAGCGTGGTCAGACAATCCGGATGGCAACGGTGGTAGCAGTTCAGTAGGTAGGGACAAAGCAGAAGAGTAGTCAGTAGGCAGGCGGTGGGTCAGGGCAGGTGGCAGTAAGCGTGGTCAGACAATCCGGATGGCAACAGTGGTAGCAGTTCAGTAGGTAGGGGCAAAGCAGAAGAGTAGTCGGTAGGCAATTCCTGGTCAGCAGTGGACTTCCAGTAGTAGCAAGAGCAGCAGATGAGGGGAAGCTTGATCAAGGCTCAGGAGCTCAATAATCAGCAAGCTAGAGTGCAAGGGGCTGGACTTATATAGGGAAGTACCAGGTGTGGGGAATCAAGGGTGATGAGCAAGGCTTGGCAAGACTGAGGTTATATAATAGGTTTCAGGGAGGAATGTCCAGAGAGGACGGTAGCCTAGTAAGCAGGGCTACCGCCTGGGATGTGGCTGGTCACGGGTTTAAATCCCGACAGTCATTGTGCCACTTGCTGGCCTACTCATACTGCTGCCAACTCCATACGCTGTCATTGTGCCACTCTGTAGCCTACTCATACTGCTGCCAACTCCATACGCTGTCATTGTGCCACTCTGTAGCCTCCTGATGCTGTCGCCAACTCCAGACTCTGTCATTGGGCCACTCTGTGGTCTTCTCATGCTGTTCCTACCCTCCCCACTTCATGACTGGGCCACTATTTTGCCTTTCGGCCTGGCTGACATCATTTATTTGACCTTTCTTCTGATCTGTCAGAAGGAGGGAAAAATGAGACGCCCAGCGGATCCTGTCTGTGTAGCAGCTGTAAGGCCTGTATGTTCCCATGAGAATTGGCTTAGGATTTGGTAGCCAAAAGCAGGAGTGGGTACAAAACACAGAAGACATGCAAGTATTCCATTCACGTGTCATCTCTGTTTTACATCCACTCCTGTATTTTTTGGGCAATAGCAATACTGATGGATTATTGAGCAAATGCTGACCGAGTGAAGGCGGATGCTCCACAGACAGGATCCGTTTTTTGGGTGTTATTGTTATGACGGATAAAAGGAAGGGCAAAATAATCAGTGACGTCAACACAAACTTACTGCTGACATCCTCTCCACTCTGTCGGGGGGGCTCTACTTGTATAAGAGTTTAATAGAACAGGTTCTGTAGACATCTATGTGGAATAAGCTGACGAGTAAAAGGAGTGCGCTTCTTCTGGACACTAACATGGACCTGTAAGGCTGAGTTCATACTTGCGTTATTTGGTCAGTTTTGGCCCCGTGACTGCCCAGAAAGTGAAGTGTGCAGTGATTCTAAGAGCGACGCCTGTCATCTGCATGTCATACGGACTCACAGTATTCTTTCACTACCACAGTACACCACTATCAAGGCTCTCAGCAGCTCGGAAATAGCATTTTTTTTACGCGTTTCGTCGCAAATTAATTTGATCCAAAGCAAATTTTTTCTGAAAATTCAGCGAACCAGCAGAATTAAATATTTTAGAAATTTCCTCATCTCTAGTCAGCAGGTCACAGTAGTTGCATAACTGAGGTGGCAGCAGGAGCAGCCGTACAGAATGTGATGGTGGAAAAGTGGCATTAGTGACATGGCAGAATGTGAAGATAGACAGACAGCAGTGACATTATGCGGGTGGCAGCAGCAGTCATTCAGAACGTGAGACCCCTATAACAGTGGAGCACCACCAGCAAGGCCAGATGTATTCATCAGAGACAGCCAGAAGAATGTGAAAATCCTCCTGAGTCCAGGCTTGGCTCATGGCATTACATGGGGTATGTGCCCATTACTTACACCAATCTACCCGAACCATTAATAAATAACATTACATAGATAAATAAATACACCGACTAGAGAGTGGAGGTAAAAATGGCCATGGCCTGTTTATTAAAACCAAAATTTCAACTTAACCTCCCTGGCAGTCTAATTCCTGTAGTATTTTCGTTCCCGAAGCAGTACATTCTTCCGGAGCTGCAGCTGGAGGTTCGCGCCACGCTCCGGAAATGCCCATGCGGACAGCACACTGTGTGCTTGTTGTATTTATCGGGCAGCACGGCGTAGAGGTATGGGTGCACGGTCAGCGGGTGTCGCCCCAGATACTTCAATAGAAAAACAGAACCGGCACTCCTTGCGATGCAATAGTGAATTATTTATTCGCCACTCTTAAGAAAAAGTGACACGCGTTTCAGCACGTGCAAGTGCCTTTGTCAAACACAATTGAGCAGTAAGTTGCATAGAAATGAACATAGGCATGTATTTAAATGGCCCGCCCTTGATCACATGATAGAAGCATTCAAGTCATGTGATTCTGACATCATGTTGGCAAGGTAAGTAAAATGGTTTACAAACATCTAATCTCATACAAAGATACAATTAATAGTTACGATCCTTCTGTTTCATCGATGATCGCGATAAGTAAAGCAACTACACTGCGGAGACACGTTACAGAATATAAGTTACATAAAGCGAGCAAAGAAGATAAATGTATCAAACAATAAGACTCCTATATTAGAATGTGAAACATTGCAGAAAACTGGTCACCGCATACTCTCGATTTAACCCTTTAGGTGACATAGTTTGAAGGCGGTGGATCCAGTAAGCCTCATGTTTTAGTAACAGCTCATTTCTATTACCTCCCCTTCGAGGTGGCAATACTTCTTCGATAATTGGAAAGCGAAGTTGAGACACATTGAAAATGCAGCGGGATGGGCGATCATCGATGAAACAGAAGGATCGTAACTATTAATTGTATCTTTGTATGAGATTAGAGGTTAATAAAGCATTTTATTTACCTTGCCAACATGATGTCAGAATCGCATGACTTGAAAGCTTCTATCATGTGATCGATGGTGGGCCATTTAAATACATGCCTATGTTCATTTCTATTCAACTTGCTGCTCAATTGTGTTTGACAAAGGCACTTGCACGTCACTTTTTCTTAAGAGTGGTGAATAAAGAATTCACTATTGCATCGCAAGGAGTGCCGATTCTGTTTTCCTATTGAAGCACACTGTGTGCTGTCTGCATCCATTCCTGAGCCTAGTCCTAAACTCAGACTCAACCAAACCATAACCATGCATCAGAGTCCATCCCATCACAGGATGAATATACAAAACCACCCTCCTTAGAACCATGGCCAACATTCAACAAAATACGGGTGGGCGGGGCACGAAGGATCCGGCTCCATGGGCAGGTGCAGATAAAAGGCAACCCGGCCCGCGAAGCACAGACACCTATAGCCTATTAACCGGCCCTTTCCACCAATCAGACCATTGTTACCAGGGTCCTGGTAACCCTACCCAGTACCCTGGGTTACAATAGGTCAATCAATCTGACCAATTAAAAGGGAAATCACTAGGCAGAATGAAACTTCTGCCCAGTGATCCTGACAGAAGCGGGAAAACTTTTAACTCCAAAATCACAGGATAAAAATAGCCTTACCATCACTGGGCAGAAAACCTTTCTAGCCCAGTGATGGTCAACTAAAGGTCAGCGGGCAATGCAAGTATTGCCGTGTGTACCCCTCCTTAATGTCCAGGATAACTTGGTCCCAGGGGCGTAACTTATAGGGGAAGCGGCTGCTTTGGGGCCCTGACCCAGAAGGGGCCAATCCAGGGAGGAGGACGACTAAAAGATTTTGACCATCCAAAACCCCCCCTCCATCTGTGGCAGATGAACGGGGTTACCCCCATATCAGTCAAACAACATATAACATACCTGGGACTAAAAATAGGCAAACTTTCTAGCTCATTGTACAATTTAAACTATCCGCCACTCATAGGGAAAATAGTGGCGGAACTAAAGCAATGGCACACGCTTCCTTTATCAATTCTAGGACGATGCCATTTGATCAAAATGATGAGTTTCTCCAAATTGCTATATCCTCTTCAAACTCTCCCAATACTGTTAAAACATACAGATGTAAACATCCTCAATAAAGCCGTCACTAAATTCATATGGTCGGGGAAGCGGTCACGGATATCCCTACAAAAACTGATGCTATGGAAGCCTGAGGGAGGAGTGAGGTTTCCAAAACGTACAGGGATACATCGCTTGCCTCATGAGACAGATAATGGACTGGTTTCATGACACAGATCACATCTCCAACAAAGATCTGGAACAAAACCTAGTGGCTCCTTGGGGCCTGGTGTCTTGCCCACATTCCAACTTGGCTGCTCTCCCCCAGAGGTCAAGAACTCAGTACTGATAAGAGATACAGTGGTATCATGGAAAGTCATCAGGAAAGCATTCAGACTTCCCCACTCAATCTAAAAAAAAAAAATGCTGCTTTGGAATCATCCTGAGTTTCCTCAGGGAAAACATGTAAGATTATCTGAGAACTGGAAATCCAGAGGGATAGTTAGGGCGGTACATCTGATGCACGTGGAGGAGAAACAAAGGTTGTCTCCACGGGAACTGAAGGAAAAATACTAACTACCAGACTCTTGCTTTCTAATGCAAGTGCTAGGATTTTGGAGGCACAAAGTTTGTGACTTATCCAAAAAAGCACCCACAAACACCTTTGATAATATTGTGGGAAGCTCTCCGCGAATAGTATCACATTTGGACCTTTACAGAGCCATGTCCGACAATTTCACGAAAGTTTTACCATCCAAGCTTTTCTACAAATGGGAACAAATAACGATGGATGCTAAGATCAGTGACAAAATCCTTGAAGGGTGCGCAAAAGTTCGCTCCTGTGTCATAAATGAGAGATGGCGGGAATCTTACTTCAAAATGAAGCATAATGCCATATATGGCTTTAACTTTCCAGCCTTTTCCAGGTTCCCAGATCACATCATTCATTCTCCCAAATTTCACCTACTATTTTGGCTAAAAGGACCTAGGAGTTTTAGTGAACAGCAAACTAAGCTGTAAAAACTAGTGTCAGGCAACTGCTGCCAAGGCCAATAAGATAATGGGTTGCATCAAAAGGGGCATAAATGCCCATGATGAGAACATAGTTCTACCACTATACAAATCAGACCACACATGGAGTACTGTGTACAGTTCTGGGCTCCTGTGAACAAGGCACACGTAGCAGAGCTGGAGAGGGTCCAGAGGAGGGCATCTAAAGTAGTAACTGGAATAGGGCAACTACAGTACCCTGAAAGATGATCAAAATTAGGGTTATTTACTTTTGAAAAAAGACGACTGAAATAACTATGTATAAATATATCAGGGGTCAGTACAGAGATCTCTCCCATCATCTATTTATCCCCAGGACTGTGACGAGGGGACATCCTCTGCGTCTGAGGGAAAGTAGGTTTGTACACAAACATAGCAGAGGATTCTTTACGGTAAGAGCAGTGAGACTATGGAACTCTCTGCCTGAGGAGGTGGTGATGGTGAGTACAATAAAGGAATTCAAGAGGTGCCTGGATGTATTTCTGGAGTGTAATAATATTACAGGCTATAGCTACTAGAGATGGGTCATTGATCCAGGGAGTTATTCTGATTGGAGTCGGGAAGGAATTTTTATTTTCCTCTTAAGTGGGGAAAATTTGCTTCTACCTACCTCACAGGTGTTTTTTGCCTTCCTCTGGATCAACTTGCAGGATAACAGGCCGATCTGGATGGACAAATGTATTTTTTCGGCCTTATATACTATGTACCAAGTGGTATACCCACCAGTAACACTTCTACTCCACTGGCACCTCAAGTTCTTCTTTTCTTTCAGATAAATCATTCCCTAGGATCCGATTTACCCTCGCTCTTTACTCTTTCTCCAAATGTAAAAAGCCAGCCTCAGATTTTTGGCATGCATTTGGTCATGCCCTCAGGTCTCAAAATTTGGGAAACCTCCCCCTCAAACCGCAAACATTGCTGTTTTACTATATTAGTGTATATTATACAAGGCACAGAAAAGAAATCAGCGGCACTGCTGTTGCTCGCCCCACAAACACTCCGTTTAGCCAGATGCAACAACCACGGCTCAGTAGATGCAGACAGATTCATGTGGTGCTCAGCAAAGGCTGATTCAAAGCAGACACATGGTATAAATGTAATGGTAGATGAAAAGATTTGCGGCACTCACCACTGTCTTGAAATTACTTCAATGCTTTATTTAATGCATACATGGAAAAGTTTGCAGGCTGGGGAGCGGAATAGCCCTTCAGTGTTGACGGCCGTTTCGCTCATAATTTGCGCTTCATTGGACCGCTATGACACACACATGCACAGCCGTGATATACAGGTCCTTCTAAAAAAATTAGCATATTGTGATAAAGTTCATTATTTTCTGTAATGTACTGATAAACATTAGACTTTCATATATTTTAGATTCATTACACACCAACTGAAGTAGTTCAAGCCTTTTATTGTTTTAATATTGATGATTTTGGCATACAGCTCATGAAAACCCAAAATTCCTATCTAAAAAAATTAGCATATCATGAAAAGGTTCTCTAAACGAGCTATTAACCTAATCATCTGAATCAACTAATTAACTCTAAACACCTGCAAAAGATTCCTGAGGCTTTTAAAAACTCCCAGCCTGGTTCATTACTCCAAACCGCAATCATGGGTAAGACTGCCGACCTGACTGCTGTCCAGAAGGCCATCATTGTCACCCTCAAGCAAGAGGGTAAGACACAGAAAGAAATTTCTGAAGGAATAGGCTGTTCCCAGAGTGCTGTATCAAGGCACCTCAGTGGGAAGTCTGTGGGAAGGAAAAAGTGTGGCAGAAAACGCTGCACAACGAGAAGAGGTGACCGGACCCT
This sequence comes from Bufo gargarizans, assembly GCF_014858855.1. Classification (NCBI taxonomy): domain Eukaryota; kingdom Metazoa; phylum Chordata; class Amphibia; order Anura; family Bufonidae; genus Bufo; species Bufo gargarizans. Next base: position 27,483,077 of record NC_058085.1, read on the forward strand.
GAGGAAGATTGTGGAGAAGGACCGATTCCAGACCTTGGGGGACCTGCGGAAGCAGTGGACTGAGTCTGGAGTAGAAACATCCAGAGCCACCGTGTACAGGCGTGTGCAGGAAATGGGCTACAGGTGCCGCATTCCCCAGGTCAAGCCACTTTTGAAGCAGAAACAGCGGCAGAAGCGCCTGACCTGGGCTACAGAGAAGCAGCACTGGACTGTTGCATGTCATTCGGAAATTAAGGTGCCAGAGTCTGGGGGAAGACTAGGGAGAGGGAAATGCCAAAATGCCTGAAGTCCAGTGTCAAGTACCCACAGTCAGTGATGGTCTGGGGTGCCATGTCAGCTGCTGGTGTTGGTCCACTGTGTTTTATCAAGGGCAGGGTCAATGCAGCTAGCTATCAGGAGATTTTGGAGCACTTCATGCTTCCATCTGCTGAAAAGCTTTATGGAGATGAAGATTTCATTTTTCAGCACGACCTGGCACCTGCTCAAAGTGCCAAAACCACTGGTAAATGGTTTACTGACCATGGTATTACTGGGCTCAATTGGCCTGCCAACTCTCCTGACCTGAACCCCATAGAGAATCTGTGGGATATTGGGAAGAGAAAGTTGAGAGACGCAAGACCCAACACTCTGGATGAGCTTAAGGCCGCTATCAAAGCATCCTGGGCCTCCATAACACCTCAGCAGTGCCACAGGCTGATTGCCTCCATGCCACGCCGCATTGAAGCAGTCATTTCTGCAAAAGGATTCCCGACCAAGTATTGAGTGCATAACTGAACATAATTATTTGAAGGTTGACTTTTTTTGTATTAAAAACACTTTTCTTTTATTGGTCGGATGAAATATGCTAATTTTTTTAGATAGGAAATTTGGGTTTTCATGAGCTGTATGCCAAAATCATCAATATTAAAACAATAAAAGGCTTGAACTACTTCAGTTGGTGTGTAATGAATCTAAAATATATGAAAGTCTAATGTTTATCAGTACATTACAGAAAATAATGAACTTTATCACAATATGCTAATTTTTTGAGAAGGACCTGTATATATAGGCATCCACCCGACCAGCACTCAGGTAACAGGGAGGTGCTCCCACAGGTGCGCAACGTGTGCAATTAAAATCAAGCAATGCAGACAGGACCAGTGTGTGCACTTACACACAGCGCAACAAAGTATATGAGCAACAAAGTAACATAGTGTCAACATCATGGCAAAAAGTTACAAATGCATAAAACGGGTATAAATAGATATGGAAGTGGATAAATCAGCAGGTTATTCATAAAAATACTGCCATGTCATTTAAATAATTGAAGCCGTGCGGACCCATGGCGCTGGTTCTCATGATCCACCGTGCCTCCCGTTGCAGCAAGAAGCGGTGGCGATCACCACCCCTAGGTAAGGGTCCCATGGCCTCAATGCCAGCAAAAGAGAGACTCGAAGGATCGCAACCGTGGACCGCACGGACATGGTCGATCAGGCACCTTCCAACACACCAAGCTACTCGCCCACAAAATGTTCCTCTCTTCCTCCACTCGATATTCCTGGTGGCCAAAATAGTAGTATTACACCACTGGCTCTCCAGCTTAATGCCAGACATAGACAGTGATTTCACAACTGAAGATACTGTTCAGGTATGATCAGATCGAGGCAAAAAGGCACAAAGAGCTCTGCTACTAAATTCTTCTGAAAATGGAAGACTTTTCTGACCACACATTTCATCCCCTCTGAAATCTCAGAGATAGTCAAACCATTCCAGCATACCTCCTCGTACCTAATCTCCTCTTTAAAAAAGGGACTTTGGGTGCTATTCCAACTTAACCTTCCCTTTCCCTCCCCTTTTTATGTTTTTTCCAATTTTCGCAGATGACACTAAACTGTGTAAAGTAATCAACACTGAAGAGGACAGTATACTACTACAGAGGGATCTGGATAGATTGGAGGCTTGGGCAGATACGTGGCAGATTAGGTTTAACACAGACAAATGTAAAGTTATGCACATGGGAAGGAATAATGCAAGTCACCCGTACATACTAAATGGTAAAACACTCGGTAACACTGACATGGAAAAGGATCTAGGAATTTTAATAAACAGCAAACTAAGCTGCAAAAGCCAGTGCCAGGCAGCTGCTGCCAAGGCCAATAAGATAATGGGCTGCATCAGAACGGGCATAGATGCCCGTGATAAGAACATAGTCCTACCACTTTACAAATCATTAGTCAGACCACACATGGAGTACTGTGTACAGTTCTGGGCTCCTGTAAACAAGGCAGCAACTAAAGTAATAACTGGAATGGGGCAACTAAAGTACCCTGAAAGATTATCAAAATTAGGGTTATTCACTTTAGAAAAAAGACGACTAAGAGGAGATCTATCCCATCATCTATTTATCCCCAGGACTGTAACTGTGACGAGGGGACATCCTCTGCGTCTGGAGGAAAGAAGGTTTGTACACAAACATAGAGGAGGATTCTTTACTGTAAGAGCGGTGAGACTATGAAGCACTCTGCCTGAGGAGGTGGTGATGGTGAGTTCAAGAGGGGCCTGGATGTATTTCTGGAGTGTAATAATATTACAGGCTATAGCTACTAGAGAGGGGTCGGGAAAGATTTTTTTATTCGCCTAAAGTGGGGAAAATTTGCTTCTACCTGACAGTTTTTTTTTTTGCCTTCCTCTGGATCAACTTGCAAGATGGCAGGCCGAACTGGATGGACGGATGTTTTTTTTCGGCCTTGCGTACTATGTTACTATATATTCTAATATGCTGATTGCTGAAAACCCATCTTTATCAGTTGCTTCATGATATAGATGGACTATTTCAAACAATGTATAATTCCAGAAATCTTGGTATATTTCCCTCCCCTTTTTTCAAATTTTTTAATGTTTCAATAAAAAGAATAAAAAAACTAAATACATAAGAGAGGTCACTAAAGGGCTAAGAATAGAGATGGCTTTTCTCTGTGAGTTTTTTGATGTGTAACAAGAGTTATTTTCTGACTAAAACATTTTCCACATTCTGAGCATGAAAATGGCTTCTCACCGGTGTGAATTCTCTGATGTACAACAAGAGCTGATTTCTGCAGAAAACATTTTCCACATTCTGAGCATGAAAATGGCTTCTCCCTGGTGTGAACTCTCTGATGGTAAGCAAGTGCTGATTGGTGCCTAAAACATTCACCGCATTCTGAACATAAATATGGCTTCTCTCCTGTGTGAATTCTCTGATGCGAAACAAGAGCTTGTTTATACTTAAAACATTTCCCGCATTCTGAGCATGAAAATGGCTTCTCTCCTGTGTGATTTCTCTGATGTACAACAAGATTTGAATTACCGTTAAAACATTTCCCACATTCTGAACATGAAAATGGCTTCTTCCCGATGTGATCTCTCTGATGTACAACAAGAGCCATTTTCTTCTTAAAACATTTCCCACATTCTGAACATGAAAATGGCTTCTCTCCTGTGTGATTTCTCTGATGTACAACAAGAAGTGAATTATTGTTAAAACATTTCCCACATTCTGAACATGAAAATGGCTTCTCCCCGGTGTGATTTCTCTGATGTGCAGCAAGAACCGGTCTCTGCTTAAAACATTTTCCACATTGTGAACATGAAAATGGCCTCTCTTCTCTGTGAGTTTGTTTATGTGTAATAAGAGTTATTTTCTGCTTAAAACATTTCCCACATTCTGAGCATGAAAATGGCTTCTCTCCGGTGTGATTTCTCTGATGTACAACAAGAGCTGATTTCTGCTGAAAACATTTTCCACACTCTGAGCATGAAAATGGCTTCTCCCCTGTGTGAAATTTCTGATGGAAAACAAGTGCCGCATGCTGCTTAAAACATTCACCGCATTCTGAACATGAATATGGCTTCTCTCCTGTGTGAATTCTCTGATGCGTAACAAGACCTTGTTTAGACTTAAAACATTTTCCACATTCTGAACATGAAAATGGCCTCTCTTCTCTGTGAGTTGTTTGATGTAAAATAAGAGCTGATTTATTGCTAAAACATTTACCACATTCTAAACATGAAAATGGCATCTCCCCTGTGTGATTTCTCTGATGCACAACAAGAGCAGATTTCTGCTTAAAACATTTTTCACATTCTGAACATGAAAATGGCTTCTCTTCTCTGTGAGTGTCTTGATGTTTATCAAGAATTGATTTCTTCTTAAAACATTTTCCACATTCTGAACATGAAAATGGCCTCTCTTCTCTGTGAGTTTTTTTATGTAAAACAAGAGCCGATTTCTGGCTAAAACATTTCCCACATTCTGAACATGAAAATGGCTTCTCCCCGGTGTGAACTCTCTTGTGTATAACAAGAGATGATTTATGGTTGAAACCTTTACCACATTCTGAACAGGACAATGGCTTCTCATTTACGTGTGCTATTGGATGTTTAGCACCTCTTCTGTGACTTTCATTCTGTGTTACAGTCTGTGATAAATCAGAAGATCGGACCTGTTTAAAAGAATCAAATGATGCATTGTGGCTGTGATTGGATGGATATATATCTTTCATATTGGCATGCTCTTCATATGTATCTCGTGTGATACCACAATCATCTACTTTAAAATCCAAAGATACCAGATGTTTCTCTAAGTTCCTGGTAAAGTCATCTGCCAATAACAAAATACATTTTATTATTGATGAATAATATACCAAAATATTCCAATGAAATTTTATTACATTTCAGTATAAAAAAAAGAATTCACAGAAAGGTATAGCACAAAATACAAATTCCCTTCAACCTTCACCCAATCAGTCATTTTAAATACATATAAATAAAACATTTCCTAGCGTTGGACAAAAGGGGCTGAATGTCCCCTTAGTTCCCCCCACCATAGGTATCTACCCTAAGAGTCCCTTTCACAGTAGAATTCCTGTTTAGTGTACTCAGAAGAATGCCCCCTTGATGTCTCCAAAAGGTACTTATGCCCCCTTAGTGGCCCCAAACAGTACTTATGCCCCTTATAATACTTCCATTTAGTGGCCCCACAACTATGCTCCCTTTGTGTCCCCTTCTACAGTAGTACTGTCCCTTAGTGAAGCTCCTGTACTATGAATAAAATTAATAAAGTAATAACGAGCACATCATGCTCTTCCCAGCAGCAGACATGATGTGATGACGTCATCTCTCCTGCTGAGCTGAGGAGAGCGCACAGGCCGGGGGATTATCTCAGGTCTGTGCGCTCTCCCTCTCAGCCCAGCAGGTACAATGACATCACTGTATCACACCTGCTGCTGGGGAGAGTGCAGGCCGGGGAATGAGACCTGGGCTATAATGGATGACAGATACAGCAGCTGGACTCGGAGGGAGGAGAGTAGAATGGACAGTAGGAAGCACAGTCCTGTCACTCTCAAGTAAACAAACTGGATGGCACGCTCCATAAAATCATCTTTTTTTTTGTGGATTAATATTAAGGGCCTGCGATTCAGATATAAACACCATCCAATGATAATGAAAATTCTATCACTACAGATGAACTATTTCTTGAAATTTATTTCAGGTGTAATTCTGATGACTCAATCAGAAGAGTCAATTAGGGAATGGTAAATAATATGTGATCCAGTATTACTTGGTGTTTAATGTAGAAGATTTATTATACTGCACACTGACACCATTTATACTGATACAAAAGGGCGATGGAAGGTCCCACCAGATACCAACGGCCATCTGACCAATGATTGCTCATAAAATCTGTCAGATAATCTGTTGGTGTAAATGCATCTTTAGATATAAACAGCAGATCTTGATGATTTGCTCGCCCAAATGCATTCAGCATGGCAGAACATTCCTCCGACAATCATTAACCCCTTAGTGACCAGCCTGTTTTGGGCTTTAGTGACCAAGCGTTTTTCTTCCTTTTTTAATTGTCGCGGTCCAAGAGCTATAACTTTTTTATTTTTCATTCTATGGAGTTGTGTGTGGGATTTTTGCGGGACAACTTGTATTTTTTATTGGTATTATTTTAGAGCAAATGACGCTTTTTGATCGCTTGTTATTACGTTTTTTTCCGCGGCAACTAAGAATAATTAGCAATTCGGTTTGTTTGGTTTATGTAATATTTATGTAGTATGGGTCGTTATGGACACGGAAATACCAAACATATGGAGGAGATTTTATTTATTTTTTGCTATTTTTTTCCATTGAAAAGCGTATTTTCAATGGGGTAAAAAAAAGCCAAATTTTTTATGGGATTTTTTTAATTGAAAAAGTGATTTTTTTAACCATTTAATAGTTCCACAAGGGGACTATAACAGACAGCTTTTTAAATTATTTTAAAATGCAATGCATTATCTCTACAGTGCATTGCATTTTAATGTCAGTGCTATTCTGACATTGACCACCAAGCTGCGCCAGAGAGGAGCAGCCTGCTAGAAATTACTCCAGCCTAGTCTGGGGCCTACACGAGACCCCAGCCAGCCTTCACACACATCGGCATGGGAGACAGAGGGAGTCCGCTCCCTCTGTCAGCACTTTACATGCGGCAGGCGCCACTGCCCACAGCATGTAAAGTGTTAAACAGCCTGGATTAACACTACTGCCAGTCCGAGCTGTTAGAACAGGGCCGCGGCTCTCTTGCGAGAGCAGGGATCCCACTCCCCTCTGAACGGGGGACCCATGCAGCGCTTAGACTGGGCAGCCGTAAAAAAACGGCGGCTTAGCCTAAGGCCCCTTAGTGACCGCTGTAAAAAGGTGTATGGGTGGTCACTAAGGGGTTAATAACCCCATTGATAGCATGTCAAGGCATGTAGGTGAATTTATTTATGCACATGTAAGAAACACAGATTAATACAGATTTTTACGAATTTTTTGAAAAATAATATAAGCCATATATTGTATTGGTATCCTGTTCTCAGCAACTTCCTGGTAATTAGTGCCTATACTTGTCCTCTCAAAGCCAGTGTGAGTGAGTACTGTCTGTCTGGACAACCGGCCATTAGCATCAAAGGTACTGTAGCTGTTAATTATCTAAAGAATGGCTGACAATTGTCCAGTAGGTGGTACATGGCTAGTGGGGCAGGAAATTGCTAGAAAACCATGAGGAACAACCAAAAAGATGTGTCCAAGCCATAGTCTAGACAATGCTAGGACTGGCTGTTAGGAAGGAAGGAAGAAGCGAAGAGGCAGAAGAGAGAAGGAGAAGAGAAAAGAAAAGCGCTACAGAAGAGGAAACCTGGAGGGGCCAGAGCAAAGACCGGGACTGGAGAGACATGAGAAGACCTCTGTATAGTATCTACACTGTACTGTAGAGGGATAGGAATTTGTGGTTTAGTTATCAAATGGTCTTGGGAGTAACTTTATTATTAGTAGTAATTATTAGTAATTGTTATTGTGTACAAGTCTCTCCGTATGTGATATTATGTTTGTTCCTTTATACTTTCATATATACTCATCAATAATAATAATAATTGTAATATCATTATTCCCACATTGCACAATATATCTATTTTTTGTATTTGTATAAGCAGAATCTTAGAGATCTCTCTGCTTTACTTAGTGGTCACTACTCACCTGGGCGGTTATCTGCAGGAATGTCCTCTGTACTCTGCTCATCACCCCTCACATAGGTCTCTGTAGGATTAATATTGTTCAGATCTTCACCCGGATTCACAAGCTGTGAAAGAAATATTGTAGAAGTCATCAGACGGTTGGAGAAGTCGTGAAGAAGGTTTTATATGACCTGAAAAGATCAGTAATTAGAATGAGGACCAAAAATGACCGGACAGCAGGAGTTATCTGACCCAAATATCTGCAGGTCTCCTGTATAAATCCAATCTGATTGCTTCATTATTCCAACCAGTTTACAATGCAGGGAGAGTAGCCCTTATATTCCATCCCTAACATTACATTGTGTGTGCACCTGTTGCCCTTGCTGGCCGCCCCAAGGCTGTGAAGCCGGTAAGCTAAAGTTCTCTCGGTCCGTGGCTTATTTACCTCCTCGGAATGGGCATAATCATCTGCTCTGCTGCAGCCAATGACTGGATTCAGGGGTAACATGTCCACAAGAAAAACATCCCCACTAAAGCCAGTCATTGGCTGCAGTAAAGCAGGTGACCATGCCTGTGCTGGCGAGGGAGCAAACAACATTTACTGGAAGATGGGCACACAGGAGCTGGCACACATAACCAGAGCTGAGGGTAGCAGGTACGTATGACTCTTTCCATAGTACAGGCTGCGGGCACATGTAAAAAGTTACTTATTCCTGAACAAACTCTTTAATGCTGTCTGCCTGTTCTATCTAGAAGTTTTGGGATGACTGCAGGCATGAAGATACTGTACCTCGTATAAGGGACAGCGGAGAACACAGGAGAGGTGAGAACTGATTATCTATCACCACTAGAACACCCTGATTATCACTGTTTATAGTATAAGGACAGCGGAGAACACAGGAGAGGCGAGGACTGATTATCTATCACCACTAGAACACCCTGCTTATCACTGTATATAGTATCAGGGACAGGAGAGGCGAGAACTGATTATCTATCACCACTAGAACACACTGCTTATCGTAAAAGGACAGGACAAAACACAGGAGAGGTGCAAACTAATTACGATTATATGATTATTATTATTACTATTAATAGTACCTTCCAAAAGCCACTGTACTTTTTTTTAACAAACGCTGCACGACTAGACTTATCGCATGCATCATTCAGGGAGCAGGTGTTATTTCTCCAAAGCAGCCACAATGTTCCTGCAATTGTCTCTGACCACCTTGCCCAGTTGGAGTTAGGTGAGGACACAGCCAGCGCGGTTGTTTGCTGCTTGATGCACTTTAGAAAGTATTTGGCTATGTGGCTACTATCACCCAGGGAGATCAGCTCTAAAACGGCATGGCAACACTTCACATGATAGGAAGAAGGGGGAGTGGGAGCGATGTTCTGCCCTGCTTCTGTTTGGGACAGACAGGAGGATAGTCATGGAGGAGGCCGATAAGTAACTGGTGTCGGAACAAACGTGGAGGTGTCAATAGGACCTGGCCTTCTTGTTACAGTGCTAATGTAATGATCTAATGGGCTATGAAAGGCATGAACTGTTCCAGTCCGTAACCGTTGCTCCAGGTGTCCATTGTGTGCACCTTGCTGCACAGCTAGAATTGCAAGGAGTGGCCTACATTCACCGCCACTTGAGAGTACAAAGCAGGGATGGCTTTTTTTTTTTTTTTAAATGCCAGCTAGATAACTTCTAGTGAGGCTGAGCACATGCCATTAGCCCCCTAATAGCAACAGAATCCACAAAGTGATACCACAGAGACTGCACCACCAGCAACTTGTGCAAGCAGAGTTGTTTCTTGGCCACACATTCCATTATCGATGGCTGATGGTGGGACAGAATAGGAGGAGGCATAGTCTGAGCAGGAGAAGCAGTAACTCATGATGACTTGGACACAGTACTGCACGTGGATGCCGCCTGGCTGCCACAAAGGAGACCAGGAGAAGGAGGAATCTCTTGTTGTGGCAGCTGGCAGACACCTCTCTCACTCCCATGGCTTATTGTAATCTGGCAGATCTTGCACAGGGCATTGCTTTTGTTTTCCAGCACCGTGGAGAAGAACTGCCAGACAGGAGATACTTGCACACTCCACACAGAGCTAGCTGCAGCCAGGCTTGTTTTAGGTCTGGCACGTTTTCAGCCTGTGACCACAGTATCATCAGCATCACCAGTTCCCAAGCTGACAATACTAGAAGCAGATCTGGCCCTGGCAGGTTTTGGGAGGTTCTAACTGTATGTTGCCTTCACTCTGTATTGCTGACACTGCCACCATCCTCTTCCTCTGATGTTACCTTCTTCTCAGCACCCTTATCTAGCTCCCAAATCCTGTCCAACACACAATCATTGTAAGGCCTCTTACACACGAACATTTTTTTTTTCTGTTTACGTTCCATTTTTTACAAACCGTTTACGGAACCATTCATTTCAATGGATCCGCAAAAAAATAGGGAAGGTACTCCGTATGCCTTTCGTGTCCGTATTTCTGTTCAAAGATAGAACATGTCCTATTATGGTCCGCATAACGGACAAGGATAGTACTGTTCTATCAGAGGCCAGCTGTTTCGGACCGCAAAATACTGAATAAGCCATATGGTCGTGTGCAAGGGGCCTAATAGTTCTCAACCTCTCTGCCATAAAATCTGTGATATGTCATCATAGGCTTCCTAGCCCCCTTCAGATTACCTGCTTTATACTTGCCTTGAGTTCCACTGCTGCTACCTGTCACGGTGCGAAGTGAGGGAAACTGCCCACCGTACAATGGGGAACAGATAGGATAGCAACTAGGCCTGGATGCCAGGATCAGGGAGCAGGTCACCTCCTATAGCGTCCCTAATCCTCGTCGTAACTCCTAACTGTATGAGCTGACCTGGATGGTAGGACGGCTCATACCCAGGAAACCTAGGACCCTGAGTCGCCCTGATAATCCCTCAAATAGAGAAAGGGGCTGAGACAACCTGTTCATCCCAGACACGGATGAACAGGAGTCTCACTAGCCTAGCTGCCAGAGAAGGGACAGATAGTGCACCGCTACTAAATCGTTAGGCAAGAGCCAACAGACAACACGCACTTACCTGCCGCGACAACAACGGCAACTGGACCGCCATGTAAACAGGATGCATGGCGGCCCCCGGCAGAGCTGCACACTGACTTGTAGCTCCCCCTCCGGGGAACCCTGAGACCCCCTTCCGGAGGTACACAACACGGGTGACATGTCTAGCAAACATGCTGGGCTACAGACACCAACAGACCAGACATATAACAAGAACAACTAGACAAGACAACAGCCACCCATACATAAACATCACCAAACATATGCAAGGGTAGTGAGAGGAAGGAAAACAATAGGAAAACATAGGGGAGACATCGATGTCCCACTAGGTGGCCCTCAAGGACTGGGCAGATAAAACACCCAGGGGACAGGAGCAAGCTCCAGCACCAACAAAGGCTGGAGTACAACTGACTCCAGCCTGGAAGCCACAGATGATAAACAATAAGTGGCCACAACCAGCCAGGACGTTAACCCCTCCAGCACCAGACAGGGGAGGAACTAGGAGAAGGGGAGCAAAACACATACATGCTGCGACAACAAGGAGTTGCCCGTGGCAACCAGCATGCACGGGAATGTGTCACAGCGCACAACACCGAGGCTGTGACACTACCACTGCCCCTACCACCACCAGTGCAGCTACAGGTGACTCTACTCCTACCACCACAAACACAGCTATGCATGGGGTGCCCCTCCTCCTCCGAATCTTCTCCTCATGGTAGTCTAAACGCTGAGCCATCCAGTCCACAATTCCATCCTGTGTGTCCTCAATAATATTAAGTCAGGGAGAACTGTGGCCAACTACTACTACTCCTGGCAGGTACAGATACTGCTGGTACTACATACATTCTGACTCTGGGAGGAAGAGACATGGGTCTCTCTTCCATTTCTCAGACATTTTATTATGAGGCCTATGAATGAAAAGTCAGGGGTTTGGTACAGACAGATTATTTAACAGTACAAACAAAATGGCAAGTGTGTTTTTTGTAATTTGAAGAGAGTGGCACAATTAAATGTCTCTCCACTTCTAGAAACACACTCCACACTGGTATTGACAATTTACTTTCTGAAAAATGCTGTGAAATGTCTTGAAACTATGCTTTTAATATCAGTGGTAAAACAATGAAAACTGTGTACTAAAATGTCTTTGAAACGCACAGTCTGATGTACTAATATGTCCACTAACACAATATAACAATGCAGCGTTTGTTGTAAATTGTCTTTGAACTATGTGTTTAGTAATATGGATATAAAATTGGTGTTGTTGCTGTAACATGTTTGTGCTATAATGCAACGTGTTTAACCCTTTGAGGACCTTGTGATTTTCAGTTTTTCTGCTTTCATTTTTCATTCCCTGCCTTCCTAGGGCAATAACTTTTTTATTTTTCCATTCACATAGCCTTAAGAGGGCTTGTTTTTGTAGGAAAAGTTGCACTTTCCAATTCCTCCATTTAAAATTGCACACAATGTAGTGGGAAGATGGAAGCACTCTACCAACTGAGCCACCACACCTTATCAAGGAGACCAAATAAACCTGGTTTACCAACTCTAAGGCTGGGTGCGCTCAGGCTGTCTGAATGATAGCCCGCCTCGCCCCCCGAATCAGACAAGCATCGGAAGTAAGCATACATGGCTGAAGAGCAGATGTGATGTCACGAAAAGCTGGGGTGGGGGCCCAGCCTTGGAGGCATGAAATCAGAAAATGAAACTGAGAGCAGGCTGCCAGACAAGCTGAACAAGTGAGGTGGGACAACCACTTTAAGCACAGTTTCAGGATCCGCTCACTCCCTTAATACTTTCCCTAGTCGAATTCCCTCTCTGTAGTGTTCCTATCACACTATGTTAGTGACTTGTGTCTATAATCGTTCTTTGTCAGACTCCGCCCCCTCCCCACTTCCTCCCAACGTCATGTTATCCACAGTCCTCTACCTTCTTCATGGTTTTCCTGCTAATACTGACATTAAACACACTGGGCACTGCTTTCAAGTGATTGATCTGAAACTAATCGCATAAGCTTTGCTTTTGTATGGCAGACCAATTACGTATTAGTTTCAGGGACTCGTTGTCTAAAGTTTAGACAATGAGTCCCTGAAATTAATACCTTCAGAGTAAAGATGAGCAAATTGAATCTAAACTAAATGGATTCAGTAAGAATGTTGCAAAAATTGGTCTACCATACAAAAACAAAGATGTCTGGTCTGTATGTCCCTAAACATATCATGCTGCAGAAGATGACATCTCTTTGGCCCCTTGCAGACAAGCGTGTCCGGATTAGGACCGGATCAGGGTAAATCATGCGAGTAGTTATGCAATTGCAGTCGGTTTTGACTGCGACTGCGTTCCGATGTTCAGTTTTTATCACGCGGGTGCAATGCGTTTTGACCTGCACGTGATAAAAAACTGACTGTGGTACCCAGACCCGATCTCAGATTTCTTGACTGAAGTTCGGGTTTGGGTTAGGTGTTCTGTATATTTTATTATTTTCACTTATAACATGGTTATAAAGGGAAAATAATAGCATTCTTAACACAGAATACTTACTAAAATGTGGCTTTAGGGGTTAAAAAATAAAAAAAATTAACTCACCTTATCCTGTTGTTAGCGCAGCTGGCATCTTCTTCTTTCAAGACCTGCCAAAAGACCTATGATGACGTAATCGCGCTCACTACGTGGTGAGCGTGGTGACGTCAGCGCAGGTCCTGCTGAATGAAGATAGAAGATGTCTATCTTCATTCAGAAGGACCTGAGCTGACGTCACTGCACTCACCACGTAGTGAGCGCGATTACGTCATCAAAGATCCTTTTGCAGGTCCTGAAAGAAGAAGAAAGAAGAAGATGCCGGCTGCGCGATCAAGTGGATGAGGTGAGTTGATTTTTATTTTATTTTGTAACCCCTAAAGCCACATTTTAGTAAGCATTCTGTATTAATAATGCTATTATTTTCCCTTATAACCATGTTATAAGGGATAATAATACAGTAAATTGACTTTAATCAATTTACTTCCATCATCTCCTAGCAACCATGCGTGAAAATCGCACCGAATCCGCACTTGTTTGCGGATGCTTGCGATTTTCACACAGACCCATTCATTTCTATGGGGCCTGCATTGCGTGAAAAACGCAGAATATAGAACATGCTGCAATTTTCACGCAACGCACAAGAGATGCGTGAAAAATCACTGCTTATCTGAACAGCCCCATTGAAGTGAATGGGTCCGGATTCAGTGCGGGAGCAATGCGTTCACCTCACGCAATGCACCCGCACGGAATTCTCGCCCGTGTGAAAGGGGCCTTAGAGTCTAAACCTTTGCTCTTCTAGTGTAATGGATAATGTAGAGATGAGATCTTCAGCAGCATGATATGTTTAGGGACATACAGAAGACAAGGAGGAGCAGCTGGTGGGGAGGGAGCTCTCCAGAGGGATCTGATAAATGATGCTGTAATCTTGTAGATCACAGGATGTCAGCCACACAGGAGAGAGACAGCAAGCCTCAGACTGGAGGTCAGACTAGAGATCACATGACCAGGTGTCCATAATCAAAGGTTCAAAATGGATGGATGCATCTGAGCAGCTAGAAAATTGTGCTGATGAAAATAATCCTGTATAGCTTTTCCAATAATCAACTTCCAATATTATCAGGGGCGTAGCTGTAAGGCAGGGGTGGGGAACCTCTGGCCCGCGGGACCATTTCACGTGGCCCCCGGCCCACTGACAGAACATATTGTAAAAATGCTAATGACAGCTTCCATTATAGAAGCGGTCATTAGCATGCGGAAGGCACAGGAAGGTGAGAACAGCGCATTGCTACCTGTACTCACCTTCCCCGATCTTCTTCCAGCCCCACACTGTGTTCTGACACGTACAGTTCCAGGACGTAGTGCATGTAGATGTGCACTATGACCTGACGCTGTGCACTGAGGCTGGGGGGCCTATTGGGGGTCTGATCTGAGGCTGGGGGTCTGATCTTAGGCTGCGGGGTCTGATGAGGTTCTGATCAGAGGCTCGGGAGGGTCTGATCTAAGGCTGGGGAGGGTCTGATCTGAGGCTGATGTAGGCTAGGGGGTCTGATAGGAGGGTGATTTGAGGCTAATGGAGGAGGGGGCAGATCTGAGGCTGAGAAAGGGACAAAGGCAGGGACAGTGACAGGGAGAGCGAAAGCTGGGTGAACCCCTCTTTCGACCCCTCTGGGTTTAGCTTGGCTGCCATTAATGTCAAATAAGAACTAAATATATAACATTTTCAACTTAAAAATTAGACTGCTATATGTGGTCAAAATGGCGCCTGTACTATTTGTAATATATAGCGCAGGCGCCATTTTGTGCTGCAAAAATATAGCGCTCTAGATTTTTTTAATTGAAGAGCAATTTCTGTAACTTACAAATATAGCCGGAAAAACATTTTAAGTTGAGAATTTTGTTTGGCCCCCGAACGATGTTACAAATATCCAAATGGCCCTTGGCAGCAAAAAGGTTCCCCACCCCTGCTGTAAGGGCTGCAGTCGCTACTGGGCCTAGGAGCCTGAGGGGGCCCAAAGACCCTTGTGCCAAATAAGAAGACACCGGTACTATACAAAGTTCATGCAGGTCAAGTTACATCTCTGGCTGGAGGGAAGGGGTAAGGTCAAGAATTTGGCATGGAGCAGGGAATGCAGTTTCAATTTTTGCCTCAAACAGCACAAAGGCTATGTGCTTCCCTGCCCCTGGCCACAAAGCACTGAGGGAAGGGTCCCAAGCTGAACTCTTGCACTAGGGCACATGAGCCTTTAGCTACGCCCCTGAATATTATATTATACTCCATGCAAGTAAGAAGGATGACATGCATCTACATGTGCTAGAATAGAATCCATGGTATGATCTTGGTACTGCCATTCTTATATCAAGGAGACACCAGGAGACTGCACCCTAGACTACAAAACCTTTGAAGATAATGATGCATTTATCTCCTGATGTTCATTTTCAAGCTGACAATCCGAGCACAACTTTGGTTGACCATTTGTAGTAGAGCATGGTCCAGGCCTTGTGCAACCACAAAAGATCTGCAGCAGTTGACAGAGAAGGCCATCTAAAAAGTCTCTACAGGGAGAAAATAGTGAGAAGATCCTGACAACATGTAACGTCTATGGTCAGCTGTAATCCTGCCATCTCCGTCTTTCTCATTAATACAAGGATAAATCATGTAATACTGAAGGATAAAACAAGACTGAACACAAGATCTTCACAGTCTTCTACAGATCAGAGGGGACATTTCATGAGACCTTATCGCCATCTACCTGCTCATCCTGTGGGACATTGTGATGTTCTTCTGAACCAACCTGTAGAAGAAGAGGACTGGCACATCTCTCCGGTGTTCTTATCTCTTCCATAACTGTAGGAAACACATCCAGTGACTGAATTCATTCCTTACATACAGATAATGAGAGGACGTGTGTATTTAGTCATGTCTACTACCTGGTGATATGAAGGGCCGGTGATCCTCCATCATGATGTCCTTATATCCATCTACCTGATCATCCTGTGGGACATAGTGATGTTCTTCTGAATTATCCTGTGGAAGATGTGGACTGGGACATCTCTCAGGTTTTGTTCTCTCCCTCTCTTCCTTAACTGTAGGTTTATCAGAATTAGGATTAGATTGGATGGTCAGCCATCTTGTCTTAGTTATACATCTTGGGGCACATTTATTAAGACCAGTGTTTTAAATGCTGGTCTTAAAGCCCTAAGTTGGCGGGGGTTCCGCCGAAGTTATGAAGAGGCGCAGGCCCGTTCCCTTCGCCGTCCACGCCACACCCACAATTGTAGACCTGGCATGAGGGTGAAGTTGCAGATAGTGGCGCTAGTATCTGTTGCATCGACATCTGCCCCTTGAAATACGTCTAATTTAGGCTTATTTCAGAATAGTAAAGGACCCCCCTTGTGTTTACACCTCAAAAAGGAGCTAAGCTAAAAGAGTTAATCACCATTTTGAAGTGAATACGGAGTACTTTTAATACTAACTACTTCTGCTGAGAAAAAAAAGGCCTTTAAGTAATAAAAAATATGTTATGATAGAATGGTTACCTTTAGAAAGCAGATAATATTTGCACTAGAAGTTGAAGCCTTGGCCAAGATAAATGTATTTGTCTATTAAAAGTAACCATTTGCATGTTTATGATCATGATCGATCCTTGCTGTTGGACCGGTGATAAATCAAAGAGCCCATCTTGGTTTTATGGACCATGGGGCTCTTTGGAAAGAAAAATGAAGATTGGTACTTGAAATGGAGAGGATTAATGGAAGACCCCAGGAATAAATTATTTATGCAAGAAGATTGTGATAAGGAAATTTTTGTTGTCGGTGTAACTTGTGTAGATCTATGGTTACATAAAAATGAAGATGGAATGATGTAATCTCTGTGTAAAACACTGAAGTCTACGTACAGCGACACACTGCGGAAAACTTTAATTAAAATATGAATTATGAGGTATAAAGGACGGTGTCCAGGACTTATAACAAAGCGCTGCCTTTTACCATGGCTGTAATTCACTTCCATTTACCTCTTATGCCATAATCTGCCTAAATTTTACATTGACTTCAATGCTGTCTTGCTGCTCTTGTCCCAGAATAAGGCCTCATTCACACGTCAGTGTTCGGTCAGTGATTTCCAGCCGAGATTTTGAGGCAAAACCAGATGAGGCGCTAAACACAGAACAGGTACAGATCTTTCCCCTATTCCTTGTCATGAACCCACTGTGCCAGGTGTCCTACCTCCTCCAAGTGAGCCCCGCATTATTTACAGTACCCCTAATAGTGGGGATAGACTTTCCCGAGAGGAACACCAAGTCGCGACCTCTTGAGAAGGATTGACACACGAGGCAGCTGGTCCAGATGGACCAAGGGGTACCTGATCAAGGCCAAGCCATAACCATGAGCAACAGTGCAGGACCAAAGGATGAGGCAGAGGCAAAGTCAAACAAGCAGTAGTTCTGGGCAGGTGGCACAGGTATAGGTCAGGCAATCCGGTTTGGCAACAGGAGAATCAAGGCAAGCTGGCAAGGATCAAACAGGTAACGGAGTCCAGAAACACAAGCGTGGGTCAGATACACAGGAAGACTAGCAGAGATATCAGCAACCTTTACAGGACACAAGGACCTTGACGCTCAGGCACCTGGGAAGGGGGCTGAGCCACTTGTATATGTGCAGGAGGGCTAGGATTGGTCAGCAAGGTCATATGAGCCAACCCATAAATCCCATAAAGTGACGCGCGCTAAAGGAAGTGCTACAGACAGCAAGCTGTAATCATGCTGTGCTCAGGGCTGGAAGGAAACTGTGGAGCGGATCCCAGGACAGACTATGCCTGTAAGGAAAGAGCCAAGGACTGCAGTGATGAATGGGGAAACACCGGCAGCAGATCAGCGCTGAACAGGGAGCTTGCGGCGATAAGCAAGGGGACATTGGCTCATAGCAGCCGCTGTTACATAACTTATGTGTGTGGGGGGATAAAATCCTGGTTTTGGCTCACAATCACTGATGGAAATCACCGACGTGTGAATGAGGCTTAAACGAAAGAATCTTCTGAGGAAGAAGTTGCTACAAAAGGTTTATGTTGCCAATTTCCAACAGTAGGAAAGACATCCAGTGACTGAATGAATTGCTCACATACAGATAATGAGAGGACATGTGTATTTAGTCATGTCTATTACCTGGTGATATGAGAGGCCAGTGATCCACCATCATGATGTCCTTGTACAGATCTTGGTGTCCTTTTACATACTCCCACTCCTCCATGGAGAAATAGACTATGACATCCTGACACCTTACAGGAACCTGACAACACAATGATACAGTCATCACCTAGAAACCTTCATAGCGTTCCTGTATAATGTCCTAGCATTCCCAGCAGTGTTACCTCTCCAGTCAGCAGCTCAATCATCTTGTTGGCGAGTTCTAGGATCTTCTCTCTGTTGATTTCCTCATGTATCAGGGGGTGGGGTGGAGGCCCCGTGATTGGACTCAGGGTTCTTCCCCATCCTTCAGACACAGGGGCCTGACAGCGCTCACTAGAGGTCTTCTTCACTACTGTGTAGTCCTGGTTATGGAGAGACACAGTAATAAATATCACTCCATATATGTCCAGAGTCCCTCACCTCTCCAGTCATGTCCATCTGTTAGTAACATAGATAAGATGATGTAATGTGACAGCATCTCTCACCTCTCCAGTAAGCCGGAAGAGGATCTCTAGGGTGAGATTTATTATACTCTCCGCCATCTTGTCCCTGTCCATTCTTGTTGGGTCAATCAGGAGAAGGTTCTTATATAGAAGATCTCCACTGAGCGGGTCCTATATTGTAGGAACCTGAATGGAAAGATGATTAGACAATGGAAAATCCTACAAAATCCCAAGTAAAATACAATTCCCCCTAAAGTGATGAAAATTGGCTTCTACCTCACAGTTTTTTTTTTGCCTTCCTCTGGATAAACTTGCAGGATGACAGGCCGAACTGGATGGACAAATGTCTTTTTTCGGCCTTATGTACTATGTTACTTATGTACTATAAGAGGAGACAATAAAGTGTAGATGTTGTGTTCTCTCTTTTTATATAGATTGAAACATGTGTAAGGTCAAGGCAGTTTCATGGTATGTCACATCTTCACACGACCCTACAGCCAATAGAAGACGTCATTAGTGATGTCAGTATGAAAAGCATGAGACCGCTATTGACCATCATAGACCTCAATGGTCAGATGATATACATACTGCCATAGGAGCTCCGAGCAATATTGTCCCTGCAGTGATGTAAACAGACTGAAGGAGACCACAGGAGCCTCAGTGCTGGAGCAGTGGAGGATTCTACAGGTTCTGTGTTATCCAGGTAATTGTAAAACGCTGCTGAATATGTTGGCGATACATAAAGATTATTATTGTTATCTAGACAGACGTTGGGCTGGCAAATTTGTTTTTTTAGAGCTCCTCACGGCAACACAGATGTTGCAGTTTAATAGATTTATCTTTAAAGGGTTTCTGTCAGCAGGAAAATGGTTATTAACCTGGCTGACATTAGTGAGATTTTTATTTTTTTATAATATGCAAATGATCCTCTAGGAGGGCGTTGCTCCTGCTCCTAGAGGCTTCGTTCTCCCACCTCTGGCCGCGCCCTGCTGCACTTGATTGACAGGGCCAGGCAGCGTTGGTCTCCGCTTGCCGGCCCTGTCTCCTGTACAAATCTTGCGCCTGCGCTGTCCTGTTCAGTATTCGGCGCAGGCGCAGTAAGTGAAGGACGCTGGCCGTCCCAACAATCTTAAACAAACAGCAGGTGGCGCTTATACAGATACTGTAAATGTTTAATTACATGCCAATATGAAAGTATTCTGATCCAGGTTCTGGTTTGAAAAATGTTGAATATTTTTAATGGGACAACACATGAAAAATGTACCTGAGTTATCATAGAAAAGTTTGTATAATCGCTGTGCTTCTTTGTACAATGATAACTGTGAAGGAACAGGTCTTTTTGGGGCTTCCCTAATGTTTTTTCAGACATATTCCCTTTTTCAGCTGCACACCTAGATGCAATTCACTCAGAAGCAGGGGGCGTTTCAAGTCTGTAAAACCTCCCATCACTGTACTTTTCCTTACTCCACACTATGTTTGTTTTCAGCTTCGGAGCGCACAGAAAAAGATAAGGATCACAAACATAGAAAGGTAGGGGTCTCTTACAATCTTCAAAAGCGTAGAAGCAGGTTCTCAGGATCAGGATCTCAGCTAGCTCTTGTGAGTCTATGTTACTAGGGCCATATTTTGTCTGACAACAGGCAGTGGACGGCTTTCTTCAGGTGGATGAAGGGAGATTTAAAAAAAAATGAAATGATAAATACATTTGTTATTTACACCATTGTGTGAAAGTACAGTAAGTATTTATGACTACCCTCCACCACCACTGCGTTGCACTAGGCACTGCATAAGGAACCGCTCTGCACCTTCGTGGGTTATGGCGGTCACTGATCTCAGTGTCCTTCAGCTACAAGCATACAATGTGCACCTCGCGCAGCAAACAGCGTCAAATACAGTTCTAGTCTGAACAAGTCTCTAAGGATCGCTCAGCAATGACTGCAGCTGCAACTAGGGGCATGAGAAAAATTTACCTTCAGATCGTAGATCCGAAGTCGATTAGTTTAAAAACGTAGTTTTTAATGATGTTTCTAGTGATGGCCTGGCGGTTCGCCCAGCGGTCGTTTCGCTGTGAACTTTGCGCGTTCGCGATTTGCCGAACATGTGAACATATGGTGATGCCCACCGGCCCATATTCTTTTGCATTACGCCCAACTTTGACCCATGACACACACATCAGGTGGGACAGGAGGACAGGACATCCAATTGAGACGCTTCAGCACATGGACATACCCCCACCATATAACAGAACCTGATCTGGCAGCAATTTTACATTCTGTGTTTTGCCAGTGTAGGGAGAGTTTGCTTTGTGGAGCAGGGACAGACTGTTAGGGACACCAAACCGTAGCTAATAGGGCCACAAAAGTCCTTTTAAGGACTGACATAGGTGTGCTATCGATAGGTGTGATATACTGAGGGGTGTGATATACTTATAATATACTTTCTAACATAGAAAGTATATTATAGTGCATTTGTATTGTGCAGCAGTTGTGTGCGGTTCTGCTGCGATACCGCAGCTACAGTGAGGAACAGAAGTATTTGAACACCCTGCGATTTTGCAAGTTCTCCAACTTAGAAATCATGAAGGGTCTGAAATTCACATTGTAGGTGCATTCCCTACAGGAAATCACATTGTATGATTTTTTAAGAATGTATTTGTCTTGCACTGATGAACATAAGTACACCGGAGAAAATCAGTGTTAATATTTGGCACAGAAGCCTTTGTTTGCAGTTACAGAGGTCAAACGTTTCCTGTAGTTATTGACCAGGTTTGCACACACTACAACAGGGATTTTGACCCACTCTTCCACACAGATCTCCTCTAGATCTGTCAGGTTTTGGGGCTGTCGCTGAGCAACACAGAGTTTAAGCTCCCTCCAAAGATGTTCTATTGGATTTAGGTCTGGAGACTGGCTAGGCCACTCCAGAACCTTGATATGCTTCTTACGGAGCCACTCCTTGGTTATCCTGGCTGTGTGCTTCAGGTCGTTGTCATATTGGACCCATCTTCAATGCTCTGACTGAGAGAAGGAGGTTGTTGCTCAAAATCTCACAATAAATGGCCCCATTCATGCTCTCCTTAATACAGTGCAGTCGTCCTGTCCCCTTCGCAGAAAAGCACCCCCAAAGCATGATGTTACCACCCCATGCTTCACAGTAGGGATGGTGTTCTTGGGATGCAACTCATCCTTTTTCCTCCAAACACGACGAGTGAAGTTCTGACCAAAAAGTTCTACTTTGGTCTCATCTGACCACATGACTTTCTCCCATGCCTCATCTGGATCATCCAGATTGTCATTGACAAACTTCAGTCGGGCCTGGACATGTGATGACTTGAGCAGGGGAACCTTCCGTGCAATCTATGATTTGAAACCATGACGGTGTAGTGTTCTACCAACAGTGACCTTTGAAACTGTGGTCCCAGTTCTCTTCATGTCATTGATTAGCTCCTCCCTTGAAGTTCTGGGCTGATTCCTCAACTTTCTTATCATCGAGGTGAAATCTTGCATGGAGCCCCAGTCCGAGGGAGACCGAATCATCTTTAGCCTCTTCCATTTTCTAGCAATTGCT
This sequence comes from Bufo gargarizans, assembly GCF_014858855.1. NCBI lineage: Eukaryota > Metazoa > Chordata > Amphibia > Anura > Bufonidae > Bufo > Bufo gargarizans. The sequence continues at coordinate 27,505,336 of NC_058085.1, forward strand.
CCAACAATTGATTTATTTTCACCAAGCTGTTTGGCAATTTCCCCGTAGCCCTTTCCAGCCTTGTGGACGTCCACAATTTTGTCTCTGGTGTCTTTTGACAGGTCTTTGGTCTTGCCTATGGTAGTAGCTGGCGTCTGACTGACTGTGGGTGGACAGGGGTCTTTAAAGAACTCAGACAGGTGCTACTAAGTTAAATTAATGAGTGGAGCAGAGGTGGACTTTTTAAAAGGCACAGTAACAGGTCTTTGAGAGCCAGAATTCTTGCTGTTTCTCAGGTGTCCAAATAATTATGTTCAGCAGTGCAAAACAAATAAATTCTGTCTCTCAGAGTGGTAATGCACCTACAATGTGAATTTCAGACCCCTCCATGATTTTCAAGTGGGAGAACTTGCAAAATCTCAGGGGTGCGATATACCTGCTTCCACAAAATATCGATTATGGGATTTTTATATACCTGCTTCCACAAAATACTGATTAAGGGGATGGATATATCTGCTTCCACCAAATATTAAATTGAGGCCTGCAATACACCTGCTTCCACAAAATACTGTTTAAGGGGTTTGATATACCTACCTCCACAAAATACTGATTGAGGCGTGCAGTATAAGTGCTTCCACAAAATACTGAATGAGGAGTACGATATACCTGCTTCCACCAAATATTGATTAAGGGGTTCTATATACCGGCTTCCACAAAATATTGATTAAGGGGATTAATATACATGCTTCCACCAAAAATTGATTGAGGCCTGCGAGATACCCGCTTCCACAAAATACTGATTGAGGGATGAGATGAGATATACCTGCTTCCACAAAATACTGAATGAGGAGTATGGTATACCTGCTTCCACAAAATGTTGATTAAGGGGTTCTATATACCAGCTTCCACCAAGTATTGATTGAGGGGTGCGATACACCTGCTTTCACAAAATACAGATTGAGGCCTGCGATATACCTGCTTCCACAAATATTGCTCTTCTCTAGGGACTTTGGCACAGGGTCATTTTCAAAATAACAGGCAGAGGAAGAGGCAGGCCGTTCCGCAGGGGTGGTAGGGGTCGGGCAGGTGCACCAGGCCGGAGCCTAAGTGGGAAGTTGGAGAAGGAGCAGCATCCTCATCATCTGTATCTGAACCCTCCTCACTCTGCTGTGTGCACCCCCACCCAGCGGTCTGACAACAGTACCCAGATCAGCTCAAGGAGGGTGGTCCCCGCTGTTTCTGCCTACTCCGAGATCTCTAATGTCAGTGTTGGTGAAGATGACGATGAGGACGTGTCGATAGACATCACGTGGGTGCCCACAAAAGAGGAAGAGGAGTGGAGTGTAGCTGGCCAGCTAAGACCTGTCCTATATTGCTAATATAGTTTTTATGTTTGCCCTAGCAGGAGCTTCTAGAATCATTACACCAGAGAGGAGAAGCTGAACAGACATTCACTCACTAAGAGCTGTGTTTTATGGAAGCAGAGAGGCAAAAATAGGTATTTAAAACAGTTATATAATGTTCCTACTGTTAATACAGTGATTAGAACTGTATACTGAACTGGTTATATGTATGTTTAAATACAGTTCCACCATACAAACAAACTACTAAGCCATACATTCATACAATCCAAACAAATTGCATATAAATGTGAACTGCTCATACCAGATCATAAGCAATTTTATAGAGCAAACTTCAAACCAAGAAGAGCAAGTGAACTATTGGTTAACCTCAGATATACCTCTCAGAGAGATCATAAAGTGCGTAAATAACTTAAAAAGTGAGAGTACAGATACTCATGAGAGAAATATGTCCACCATTTTATGTTGAATGACAAGATTGAACAGTTGAACCACCATCTTATGCATACCGCCATTTTATGACATTTTATTCAACATGTGTTTTGTACATGGACTATCTGCTGCGGAGGCGGCAGTGTTATAGATGAAGGAAAGTTGAAGTTAATAAATAAGTTATTTCAAGCATTTGGTGTTCTCTTTAAACCTATTGCTTCCATAGAACTGCGCTAGAGGAATTACAGAGTAATAGACAGTCTGGTTAGACTAAAAAGTCCGAGATATCAAAAAAAATTTGAATGCCACAGCGCAAAAGGCACTTCACAGTGCTGCGCCTGCCACAGTGGAACTATTACCCTCGGAGGGCAAAGCGATAGCGCTCCTCAACTTGCAAATAAGAGAGTGCATTAGAACAGCAGGGCGTCAGTATATACCGCCGCACAGCAACTGTTCCCTGAGTGAGCAAGCAAAGACACCTCAGCAGAGCTACCATAGAGGCTATAGAACGTGTGCATTAGTCAAACTCCAGCCGACTCTTAAAGTGGCAGAACGGCAAGGGCAAAATTGTCAGAGAAAGAGCGCCAAACCTCCTGCGATCCCTAGAGAGAGAAAGAGACGCATGGTGGGAGGCAAAGTCCCCACGTCGCTATTCACAGAGAGATCACGTACTGCAGCCAGCTAGTTTCCCGCCACTAGGCCCAAAGCCTGCAGCAGCTTATCCAAGCCAGCGCATCCCACGTCTGCGCAGAGCATCCTACGTCTGCGCAGAGCATCGCATTACAGCAAGAAAAGACACGTCTACTATAAGATTGACATTTGTTCCTGGTCTTCATAATAAGGTCCGAGCTTTCCTTTTATTACTTATCATTGCATATAGGTTTTGGCATAAAGAGACATTTTCGTGTTCAGAAATAAGAGACTTTAAAGTAAGACAAAAGGACAGTTTGTATTACACGGACTCTAAAGTATTTAACGTGAAAGTCATTTATTGCCTGCATTTATCACTGTTACATTTAGAGTGAAAGTAATTGATTTCTGCTTTTGTCAAAATAGCACTTAAAGTGAAAGGTCCTTTAATATTCATATTGATTGCTATAGCATTTAAAGTAAAAATGTCTGAGCCCAGTATTACCATGCCATTGTTAAAGAGGTTAAAAAGATAGATAGGATAGAAGGCGAACAGCAAAAGAACCTGTCTGAGTAAGCAGAGTCTAATGCAGCATTAGTTTTGCCTCAAACAAATAGAGTCCAAACAAATGAACTAAGACGTTGTTCATCACGTGCCAGAAAACAGACCCCAAAGATGCTGGAAAATATGGAGCAAGAAGCAGCATTAAAAGAGAAAAAGTTCTGTACTAAGCGAAGAAACAGACTCCTACTTTTCTTCATATGCCCAGGAGAATGGAAGAGAAAAAGAGGCCTAGTCCAGGGTTAGGAAAAAGGTGTGTGAATTTACCCTCTATCTCTACCAGAAAAGATAAAGAAAGGGACTCACCTAATTCAGAACCAAGTAAGGAAATAGAACCGGATGATTCTATTCCTAGATGCCATGGCAATGATGAGGAGAGTGTTACAACCTTTGTACCAGCAAGACAAAAGAGAACAGTCCTAGCTAGACTTCCCGTTCCGGAACCCACTGTATTTTCAGCAGACGTACTAAAGTTCATAGAGTCGAAGGCAAGTTTTGAAAATATCATTGAGCATCATTGCTTCAGTCCAGTCGACAAGCTATTCTACCTTCAGAGATATGTTGGTGGGGAAGCAAAGAGAGCTCTTGAAGGTAACTTCTATAGAAAAGACAAAAAAAGCCTACAAGCAAGCTTGGGAAAATGTTTATGCAAGTTATGGTCATCCTTTCTTAGTAGAGAAATTAAATAACTGGCCTAAAATAGGTCCTAAAGAACACTTCAGACTCCAAGAGTATGGTGACTTCCTGCAAGCATGCAGCAATGCCATCCTACATGTTCAAGGACTAGAAGTACTGAAAGACTATCTAGAAAACCACATGATGATAGCCAAGCTACCTGAAGAAGTGGCTTCTAGATGGAATCTCTATATCTAGGCAAGAACTTCCCAAGTTTTAAAGCGTTCTCTGAGTTCAAGTAACAATGGAAAAATGAGCCAGCACTCATACACTTGGCAACCAAATTGACATATGCAGAAAATATTTATTATTAAATCGCAATAAAATTCAAGTACTAAAAACTGTGTATTATAGCAATGACATACAAAAACTACAATCACATAAACTATGGCAGATATAATAGTATAGTCGATATTGTATTGAATGATAAAATATATGATAATAAAATAGTCGATAAATTCACTGATATAAATCACACACCAAAAACTTCAAGTATTGTCCAGGTCTTATATATGCTGTTATTGTGAAGGGGGAGGTATTTCCTCTGTGAATCTATCTCAGATTGGGAAAATGAGTGTCACTTTAAATATTGTAGGTGTATTTCCCCTGGGAACGTAATGTATTCATAAAATGTCCACAGGAATCCTGATAATGTTGGAATAAAAAGTCTCTTATGGTATTTCCTTTTAAAGTCTAAGTAAACTTTAAATCGGTATTTGGCTTACCGTCTGGTTTCTGCTGTCTCCCTGTTGCTTAAGTGGAGCTTTAAATGTCTGCCGGCTTATATGATCGCTCCTTCCAGCAAGCTGGTTCAAATTTCGCGGGAGTTCCAAAGATCGCGGGAGTTGACACTCTGTTCCGCAATTTCCTTCGGTACAGCTTTTCGACGATAAAAGTAGCTGTTCCTTTACTGTAAAAATGTTTTCTTTCTCTGTATGGCCATACAGTTTTATCGGAGGCTTCTCAATACAGGTACATCACTTGTTTCACCATACGCGTTTCGGGTAGATTCGCTCTCCCTTCTGACTACTGAGGAAGGGACAGCGAATCTACCCGAAACGCGTATGGTGAAACAAGTGATGTACCTGTATTGAGAAGCCTCCGATAAAACTGTATGGCCATACAGAGAAAGAAAAAATTTTTACAGTAAAGGAACAACTACTTTTATCGTCGAAAAGCTGTACCGAAGGAAATTGCGGAACAGAGTGTCAACTCCCGCGATCTTTGGAACTCCCGCGAAATTTGAACCAGCTTGCTGGAAGGAGCGATCATATAAGCCGGCAGACATTTAAAGCTCCACTTAAGCAACAGAGAGACAGCAGACACCAGACGGTAAGCCAAATACCGATTTAAAGTTTACCTCGACTTTAAAAGGAAATACCATAAGAGACTTTTTATTCCAACATTATCAGGATTCCTGTGGACATTTTATGAATACATTACGTTCCCAGGGGAAATACACCTACAATATTTAAAGTGACACTCATTTTCCCAATCTGAGATAGATTCACTGAGGAAATACCTCCCCCTTCACGATAACAGCATATATAAGACCTGGAAAATACTTGAAGTTTTGGTGTGTGATTTATATCAGTGAATTTATCGACTATAGATTAGTATCGAATATTTTATTATCATATTTTATCATTCAATACAATATCAACTATACTATTATATCTACCATAGTTTATGTGATTGTAGTTTTTGTATGTCATTGCTATAATACACTGTTTTTATTACTTGAATTTTATGGGGATTTAATAATAAATATTTTCTGCATATGTCAATTTGGTTGCCAAGTGTATGAGTGCTCGCTCATTTTTCCATGGTTACATTCACTTTTTAACAGAGGGTGGAGTGATTCCCTCTATATGAGCTTGCAGCACCACCCTGTAACTACTAAGGAGTGAGCCACTAGAACCCACTACTATTCTCTGAGTTCGTCAATAAGGAAGCACGGATAGCATGTAATCCAGTAACATCATCTTACATCTTAAAATCCTTAGAAGAAAGGCCTGCAAGAGAGATAAGACGTGCAAGAGCAACTAGTTTTGCTACCAACACAGCAGCTAAAGGTCCAGATACCTACGAGAGCAAGTTCAAAGTTACTACTGGGATCAGTAGAGAGACAGAACCAACAAATCTTCAGACTACCTTCAAGTGCCAACAATTGAAGGTGAAGGCCCCAGATAAAAAGAAAAAAAAAATTGTACTTGAAAACTATTTTGGATGTCTAAGAAAAGGCCATGTTACTAAGGAGTGTAAGAAAAAGGCCACATGCAGCTTTTGCAAAGGATGCCATCCTACACCACTACATGAAGAACTTCCAAAGAAAGATAAATCCTCAATACCTAGATACTTAGGAAGAAAAGAAAGTATTGGCATTCTCTTGAAGATTGAGGGAAGGAGAAAGCAACGGCACATCAATGGTTGTACCAGTTTGCATTTCAAATCCTAAAAGGAGGAACAAGAAGGTATACGCCTATGAGCTACTAGATGCCCAGAGTGACGTCACCTTCATTGATCAAGGAACCTGCAAGAAATTACAAGTGGCGACAGAATCTGTGAATCTCAAACTCACCACAATGACGGGAAGAGACACATTAGTGAACAGTCAAAGGACAAAGTTAGAGGACTTCATTCAAACTTAACATTAGATCTACCTCCAGCTTATACAAAAGACAATATACCCGTAGATCGTATACCTACCTGTGAAACAGCCAAAGAATGGGAGCACTTGTCATATCTCATGAAATGTCCCTGCTGAAGGAGTTTGGTGTTAGGCTATGATTGTCCATAAGCCTTGGTACCACGAAAGGTAAAATCACAGGAGGAAAGGGTGAACCCAACGCTGTTCAAACTGATCTTGGATGGGGAGTTGTTGGAGGAAAACAGCAGATAGCAAACTCAAGACAGGTGACAGGATTGTGTCATCGAATATCTGTCCAAGAGTTACCAACTGTAAGTCCAGCAAAAGTACTCAAGATTCTAGATTCCGACTTTGCAGACATAAGTTCTAAAGAAAAGAGTGTATCCCAAGAAGACATACAGTTCGTACACACTCTAGAAGAAAGTATTCAGCAGAATCAACAAGGTCATCTTGAAATGCTCTCACCTTTTAGAGAGCGACCTCGTCTGCCAAATAACAGAAATCTTGCCCTAGCAAGATTGAAACGTTTGAAGAAAAGGATGGGAAGAGATCCCAAACTCAAGAATGATTATTTGAAATTCATGAAAGGCATCAGTGAAGAAGCACATACAGAGAAAGTTAATAACCAATCTAAAAAAGTGATACTTTATTCAACACGTGTTTTGCACATGGACTATCTGCTGCGGAAGCGGCAGTGTTATAAGTATGAAGAAAAGTTGAAGTTAATAAAGAAGTTATTTCAAGCATTTGGTGTGCTCTTTAAACCTACTGTTTCCATAAAACGGCACTAGAAAAATTACAGAGTAATAGTCTGGTTAGACTAAAAAGTCAGAGATATCAAAATTCTTCTAATGCCACAGCGCAAAAGGCACTTCATAGTGCTGCGCCTGCCACAGGGAGTTCAGAGGGAGAGACGGAGCAGCAGATAGAGAGGAGAAGGAAGAGAAGCAGGCAGAACTTGCAGTGCACAGGAGGCAAAAAGCAGACTGCAAATGTATCTGGAGCGAGCCATTCACCATGCACGGTCACATCTTGTGCTCGCAGGACGCCGGCACATGACTGCACAGTGTGGGCTTTTTTTTTTTTACGTGTCAGCTGCTGACAATAGTGTTGCCATCTGCAACCTGTGCTGTCAACACATAAGTCGCGGTAAGCCCAACACTCACCTAGGGACGACCGCCTTAAGGCACCTGGCCTCCCATCACCGAGCCCAGTGGGACCAACGCCGTCAGAACCCACAAAGCCACACTCCTGACGCTCCACGTCCTGCCTCTTCTCATTCTCCTCTCTCCGCCCATTTGTCCTCCACTCCACCTTTCACTGTGCCGTTGTCTCATTTATCTGGCAGAAGGCAGGCTTCCATTGCCCAAAATGTTCGAGCGTAAAAAGATAATGATGCCTGGTAACCCTCTTGCCCAACGGCTGACCGCTAGCTTCTCTGAACTGCTAGCCCACCGACTACTGCCATATAAACGGGTGGACTCAGAGGCCTTTAGAAAATTTGTGGCCATTTGGACACCGCAATGAAAGGTCCCCGGAAGGAAATATTTCTCCCAGAGCTATATGCCCACATTCAGCGGCAAGTGAATATATCTCTGGCACACAGTGTCAGTGCCAAGATACATCTGACAACAGACACGTGGTCTAGCAAACACGAGCAGGGAAGGTACATAAAACTTTTACTCCCCACTGGGTGGACCTTCTGACGGCCGTCAAGCATGTAACCCGTGGCTCCCGTGTGGATTTGGTGTTACCGTCACAGATTGCATGCAGGCCTCCTTTTCTTCTCCTTCTCCATCCTCTATCTCCTCATTGGCTGACTCCTCCTTTTCCACTGCTACCGCCTCTTCCGCTGCACCCCCCAAGCTCCACAGAACCTATTTAAAATCTTTCCCCTCTTTACAATGGCAGACCTGGTTCTGTGCAGGAATTGTTATGCTTTTATTTCAGGTTCCACTCTTCAGAGGTTTGGATACTGTCTGATCTGTAGACAGCTCTCCATAATGCAGCAGGAAATTACCTTTTTGAAATATGAGATTTTTAAATTAACCACTAAACAAACTCAGGCTGAGAACATTGCAATGCCACTGCCACAGAGACCCCCTAGAAATGGAAGATGGGTTACTGTAGGTTCTGGTAGACTGAGAGTTGTGGATAGAAGGCATGTCCCACAGTCTGTGGCTCTCCATAATTCATTTGCAGCACTTTCAGAGTGCAAGAGCAACATGGAGGATGGCTCAAGTGGGTGAGAAACAATCATCTCCCATGCCTAAAGTATGTAAGACTGCAACCAAAGACAAAAAGGAGAAGGTGAGGATTGATAGTAAGCAGCTGTTGGTGGGCGATTCCATCATAAGAGGTGTGAAGTTTGAGGAGAATGGTGTTGTGAGATGTCTCCCTGGTGCTACCGCTAGCAGGGATAGACGACGGATCCTAAATATTGTTAGGCAAGCAAAGCAGGAAAGGGAAGTTGATGTTATTCTCCATCTTGGGACAAACGATCTGGCATGCAATGAGGTTTCAAAGGTGAAGGAAGCTTTTCACACACTTGGAAAGGATATACGGGAGGTTGCATTAACTGTTTCATTCTCTGCAGTTTTGCCTGTGCAGAACCTTCAGCATGACAGGAAGATGCGCATTAAGGAATTCAATGTATGGCTTGGTGAATAGTGTCTGAACCAAGGGTTTGGCTTTGTGTCTCATGTTAGCTCTTGTTGGAATGGAAAAGAAAAGAACTGTACAAGAAAGATGGTTTGCATCTTTCTCTCAAGGGAACGAATGTCCTCGGTGAACAGTTCCAAGTATTTGCTAAGAAGCATTTAAACTAGGAAAGGGGGGCAAAAGAGTGATAATCCAGCAGTCCGACTGCCCCCCAGAACAATGCCAGAAGAGGCCAGTAGCACAAAGGTTAAGAAATGACAAGCTCAGAGTCTTGTCTACAAATGCTCGCAGTCTAGGGAATAAGATCAATGAACTTGAGGCTATAATGGCATCTGAGAATATAGATGTAGTGGCTGTTACTTAGACGTGGTTCAAGGGGAGTAATGACTGGGATACATCAATACCAGGGTTCTCTCTATACAGGAAAGACAGAGTAGGCAAGAAGGGGGGGAGGGGTGGCCTGTATGTGAAAGATAGCATAAAATCAAATTTGATACAAGTTAGCGAGAACAATTTGGAGTCAGTTTGGGTTACCTTGCAGCTTGATAATCATAAGGTAACTCGTGTAGGTGTGATATATAGACCACCTAGCCAAGTCAAAGAATTAGATGATCTACTAGTTGAGGAAATAGCTAAAATGACATTGAAGGGGGAAGTTATCATTATGGGAGACTTCAATCTTCCTGATGTAAACTGGAAAACCAAAATAGCTAGTTCTGTCAGGAGTACAGATATTCTAAATTCCCTACTGGGATTATCTCTACAGCAAGTAGTTGAGGAGCCAACCCGGAAGGAGGCCATTTTAGATTTAGTATTCACAAATGGGAATTTGGTATCGGATATTACTGTAGGGGAAAGCTTGAGATCTAGTGATCACCAGTCAGTGTGGTTTACTATAAGTACAGTGACTGAGTCACACCACACAAAAACAAAAGTTTTAGATTTTAGAAAAACTGACTTTTCGAAAATTAGATTAGTGGTACACGAGTCCCTATCAGACTGGAACAGTTTCATTGGAGTCCAGGAGAAATGGGACTACTTAAAAGTGGCACTATTGAAGGCAACAGAAAATTGCATTAGGCTTGTCAGTAAAAGCAAAAAAAGGAAGAGACAACTGTGGTACTCAGCAGAAGTGGCCAAAATCATTAAAAACAAAAAGATAGCATTTAGGAATTATAAAAACAAAACAAAATGAGGATGACAGACAAATTTATAAGATTAGGCAGAGAGAGGCCAAACAAGTTATAGGAGCTTCTAAAGCAAAGGCAGAAGAGAAATTAGCTCAGTGAAAAAAGGCGATAAGACATTCTTCAGATACATGAATGAAAAAAGGAAACTAAAACAAGGAATTACCAAATTAAAAACAAAAGAAGGAAGGTATATGGAAGAAGATAATGAACTAGCTGCCTGCCTCAATGAATACTTCTGTTCAGTTTTTACAAAGGAAAATGAAGGAGAAGGACCTCAGTTAGGAAAGAAGACTAATGAATCTTTTGACGCATGTGTCTTTACAGAGGAAGAGGTTCTAAGTCAGCTGTCTAAAATTAATACAAATAAGTCACAGGGGCCTGATGGGATACACCCAAAGCTATTAAAAGAGCTTAGCGGTGAACTAGCAAAACCATTAACAGATTTATTTAACCAATCACTGGCAACAGGAGTCATCCCAGAAGATGGGAAATTAGCAAATGTTGTGCCCATTCACAAGAAAGGTAATAGGGAGGAATCGGGCAACTATAGGCCAGTAAGCCTGACATCAATAGTGGGGAAATTAATGGAAACCATACTTAAGGAGAGGATTGTGGAACATCTTAAATCCCATGGATTGAAAGATGAAAAACAGCATGGGTTTACTTCAGGGAGATCATGTCAAACTAATCTTATTGATTTTTTTGATTGGGTGACTAAAATAATAGATGGCGGAGGTGCAGTAGACATAGCTTATCCAGACTTTAGTAAGGCTTTTGATACTGTCCCACATAGAAGGCTTATCAATAAAGTGCAGTCTTTGGGCTTGGACTCCCATATTGTTGAATGGATTAGGCAGTGGCTGAGGGACAGGCAACAGAGGGTTGTAGTCAATGGAGTATATTCAGACCAAGGTCTTGTTACCAGTGGGGTACCTCAGGGATCTGTTCTGGGACCCATATTGTTTAAAATCTTTATCAGTGAAATTGCAGAAGGCCTCAATGGTAAGGTGTGTCTTTTTGCTGATGATACAAAGATTTGTAACAGGGTTGATGTTCCTGGAGGGATACACCAAATGGAAAAGGACTTAGGAAAACTAGAGGAATGGTCAAAAATCTGGCAACTAAAATTTAATGTTGATAAGTGCAAGATAATGCACCTGGGACGTAAAAACCCAAGAGCAGAATATAAAATCAGTGATACAGTCCTAACCTCAGTATCTGAGGAAAGGGATTCATGGGTCATTATTTCAGAAGACTTAAAGGTAGGCAGACAATGCCATAGAGCAGCAGGAAATGCTAGCAGAATGCTTGGGTGTATAGCAAGAGGAATGTTCTCTCAGCAGCACGGGGAGAAGGAAGCTGTCTCTCCCTCCCCATTGTGCTGCCGCTGCCACCAATGAGAAGAGAGGGGCGGAGGAGGGGCGGGCGCACTGCGCCACCAATGATGGGACTATTCCCACACAGAGTGGCGTCCAGCGATGTCCCAGCACTCACCATTATTCCTGGGCGCCGCTCCGTTCGCCCGCAGTGCCCCATTACTGTCTCCTCTCCTGCTCCACATGCTGCTGATTACTATCGGAGCGATGGGAGGAGACATCAGCTTCACTAGTGGGCGTTCCTTCTCCCTGCGCTGCGATTGGACAGCGCTACAGCCAGGGAGAAGGAATGCCCACTAGTGAAGCTGATGTCTCCTCCCATCGCTCCGATAGTAATCAGCAGCATGTGGAGCAGGAGAGGAGACAGTAATGGGCCACTGCGGGCGAACAGAGCGGCGCCCAGGACTAATGGTGAGTGCTGGGACATCGCTAGGCGCCGCTCTGTGTAACCTAATAGTCGAAGTCTGGAGTCCCATATAGTCAGTCTTTAGCACAATACAGGAGGTGGGTGCCGGCAGCAGAATCACATTGCCGGCACCCTGCCCCTGACAGGGAGCTGCGATCATCGGCAGTTAACCCCTCAGGTGCGGCACCTAAGGGGTTAACTGACGCTGATCTGCCAGTACCCGCCTCCTGTATAAAGGGGTAATTATCATTAAAATCATTGGTGGCACAGTGCGCCGGCCCCTCTCAACCCCCCAGTATTAAAATCATTGGTGGCAGTGGCCACAGGGTCCTCTCCCCCCCCCCCTCATTGGTGGTGCAGTGGCAGCTTCTGATCGAAGCCCCAGCAGTGTAAGCCTGGGGCTCCGATCGGTTACCATGGCAGCCAGGACGCTACAGAAGCCCTGGCTGCCATGGTAACATCCCTGATGCTGTGTGCACAAAGCACAGAGCAGCAGGGACAGTGTGAAGTCCTATTCACCCTGATAGAGATCTATCAGGCTGAATAGGACAAGGGATGAAAGATCCCAGGTTCTAGCCCCTAAGGGGGGGGAATAGTTATTAAATAAAAAGTGTAAAAAAAAAACAAACAAAAAAACAAAATATGAAGTATAAATCACCCCTTTTCCCAATTTCACATATAAAATATATAAATAATAAACATATTACATATCGCCACGTCAGAAAAGTCCAAACTATTAAAATATAAAAAAACAAACAAACAATCTAGGTGGTGAATCCCGGAACAGAAAAAAATAAATAAAAACTGCGCGATTCGGCATTTTAAAAAATGCGGAATGCACGTGGCTTTTTTGGTTTATTTTTTTCGCATGGTATCGAGCATCGCAATACTTTTTCATGGTATCGAAACCGAATCAAAAATTTGGTATCGCAACAACTCTAATGTATATATAGTGGCATAAAAGGCCCTGTCAGAAGAATGCCTAATGTTTGGTGCCTCTGCTCCAGTGGCCTAGAGTAAATATTTTATCCAGTGACCGCCGAATGTACCTCTAGCAACATAATCGCAAGTTCTTTTCTGTTAAGTGAATGCCTAATTTTTGGGGCCTCTACTCCCGTGGCCTAAATAAAATAGAAAAATGTCTAGGCTCCAGTAGGGCACATTATTGAGTTTCCCTTTAAGACGCAAAAAAAGGGCCCCGGATTAAAATACATATTTCTTGTGGGAATTTTTCCCGTCGATCCCCCTCTGGTATGTCACTGTCCATGTTGTGGGACTATTTGTGCACTTCTAGTAAGTATTTAGTGGCTGCAAATATGACCTGAATGTTTTTCAGGTTCGCCTGCCATTAAAGTGAATGAGGCCCGCCGCGAATGCGCGGTTCACGAACATTTGATTGCGAATGCGCGTTCGCAAAACGTCCCGGCCGATGTTCGTCCATCACTAGCTGTTTATGTACAGCATTAAAATGTATTGGCAAAATTATTATCAGCCGAAGTCGCACGAAACTTTGATGAATTACTTCGGTATTCCTATCTGCATCTTTAACCCCTTAGTGACCACCCATAAGTGTTTTTACTGCCGTAAAAAAAGTTTTTTTTAGCTAAACGGCTGGCTTTAATCAATCATTACATGTACTTAAAATGGTGCATTAAAAACTATAACTTGTCCTGCAAAAAATAAGACCTCATACAAGTACATTGATGAAAAAACAAAAAAGTTCTAGATCTTGGAATGCAATTTTAAAAAAAATGTGCTTGGTCACTAAGGGGTTTTAAACATTAAAAAAAAAGAATCCGAAGTCGGGTTTGGTACTGGCTGGTACCTCGGTATCGAAACAGACTTCTGATTCCTATTTGAAAATGTTTTTAAAGACACAGTAATTCACCAAAGTCTTGCGCAACTTCTGCCGAAACTACTTTTTCCTACATGAAGCCAAAACATTTTTAATGTTTAAAGTTTTTAAACGAACGCCTCGTTGGAACAGAAACTGCACAACAATAAAATCCCACCACGTTATCAGCGCTCCAATAAAAATACGTGTTATATCCGTATAAAGCCACGTATCTAAAGAAATGTATCTATAACATGATGGGCAGTGCACCTACCGTCACATGGTGCACCCTGCTGGATACTGCCGCCTGCACCCGCTCAGTATAATGGGGTCCGGCAGAGATCCGGCCTCTACACAACTAATACCGCTGCACGCAGAATATTCTGTCCGGCCGATTCCTGGCATTCTCTGGTGTGAACGTGGCCTTACCCGATGCCCTGCCCTGCACTCTGCAGTACCTCCGCCGCACTGCACAGCCGATGGAAAAAAGACTCCGCAGACAGAGATGGAATATGAATCCTTTAAGCCTCCGTGATGTACAGATTAATCATGGCTGCAAACTGTCACCTTGTCTATGTACATGGTGACAGTGCTGAGATCATGGCTGTTACACAAAGCCAGCGATGTCAGCTAACCGACCCGGGACCAATGAGGTCTTCTGGACACGTCTTCTATATAACGCCCTCTCCTCCAGTCCACGTCTCGGAGATCTCCTGGATATGTCTTCTATATAACACCCCCTACTCCAGTCCACGTCTCTGAGATCTCCTGGATATGTCTTCTATATAACGCCCCCTCCTCCAGTCCACATCTCTGAGATCTCCTGGATATGTCTTCTATATAACGCCCCCTGCTCCAGTCCACATCTCTGAGATCTCCGGGATATGTCTTCTATATAACACCCCCTCCTCCATTCCACGTCTCAGAGATCTCCTGGATATGTCTTCTATATAACGCCCCCTCCTCCAGTCCACGTCTCTGAGATCTCCTGGTTATGTCTTCTATATAACACCCCCTGCTCCAGTCCACGTCTCTGAGATCTCCTGGATATGTCTTCTATATAACGCCCCTGCTCCAGTCCACATTTCTGAGATCTCCTGGATATGTCTTCTATATAACGCCCCCCTGCTCCAGTCCACGTCTCTGAGATCTCCTGGATATGTCTTCTATATAACGCCCCCTCCTCCAGTCCACATCTCTGAGATCTCCTGGATATGTCTTCTATATAACACCCCCTGCTCCAGCCCACCTCTCTGAGATCTCCTGGATATGTCTTCTATATAACGCCCCCTCCTCCAGTCCACATCTCTGAGATCTCCTGGATATGTCTTCTATATAACGCCCCCTCCTCCAGTCCACGTCTCTGAGATCTCCTGGTTATGTCTTCTATATAACACCCCCTGCTCCAGTCCACGTCTCTGAGATCTCCTGGATATGTCTTCTATATAACGCCCCTGCTCCAGTCCACATTTCTGAGATCTCCTGGATATGTCTTCTATATAACGCCCCCCTGCTCCAGTCCACGTCTCTGAGATCTCCTGGATATGTCTTCTATATAACGCCCCCTCCTCCAGTCCACATCTCTGAGATCTCCTGGATATGTCTTCTATATAACACCCCCTGCTCCAGCCCACCTCTCTGAGATCTCCTGGATATGTCTTCTATATAACGCCCCCTCCTCCAGTCCACGTCTCTGAGATCTACTGGATATGTCTTCTATATAACGCCCCCTGCTCCAGTCCACGTCTCTAAGATCTCCTGGATATGTCTTCTATATAACGCCCCCTCCTCCAGTCCACGTCTCTGAGATCTACTGGATATGTCTTCTATATAACGCCCCCTGCTCCAGTCCACGTCTCTAAGATCTCCTGGATATGTCTTCTATATAACGCCCCCTGCTCCAGTCCACGTCTCTGAGATCTCCTGGATATGTCTTCTATATAACGCCCCCTCCTCCAGGCTTATGTTGTACCTGAAGGAGGGGAAGGCCGGTCCGCGAAACGCGTTATACGTTAGAAGTGAACTCTTGTCATTTGTTTCTTATTTTAATATCTTTAAGCTGGTGTCCTGCCCCAGAAGCCTGCGCGCTTACTTCCTCATTTATGTTCTCAGGAATCTGTTGATTACCAGCAGACAGATCTATGGATCCTTCTGGCTGTGGAGCCTTATATGTGTGGATGTGATGAGTGTTCCACTTACCTGGGGGCAGGCGTGTCCTCCTCTGACAACCCTTCACTATGGAGCCTCCTGGGCTGTAATTTCTACCACCACGTGCAGGAGTCGGGCTCCAGGCTGTGCTGCTGGAGAAGGTACAGGAGATAACCATGTGATTATGTGTGGGAGGAGTCAGGCTGTGCTGCAGGAGAAGGTACAGGACCTGTGATGATGTCATAACCATGTGATCGTGTGTGGGAGGAGTCAGGCTGTGCTGCAGGAGAAGGTACAGGACCTGTGATGATGTAATGACCATGTGATCGTGTGTGGGAGGAGTCAGGCTGTGCTGCAGGAGAAGGTACAGGACCTGTGATGATGTCATAACCATGTGATCATGTGTGGGAGGAGTCAGGCTTAAGGCTGCGCTGCGGGAGGAAGTAAAGGACCTGTGGCGATGTCATACGCATGTGATCATGTGTGGGAGGAGTCAGGCTCCAGGCTGTGCTGCAGGAGAAGGTACAGGACCTGTGATGTCATGACCATGTGATCGTGTTTGGGAGGAGTCATGAAGATCACATGACCAGGATTATCTGCTCCCTGTACACAGGTCTCTGCTGTACTGCTTGTATCTCCAGTCTGTATGTAGCAGAGCTGTAAACCTGTAACGTTTATGTAGATAAGCTGTATGTGTGTAATGTCTGTGTAGTTGAGCTGTATGTGTATACAACCAAGCTGTATATGTGTAATATGCCTCTCAAGACTTGTATCAGTGCAGGGCCGGACTGGGGATAAAAATCAGCCCTGGAAAAAGTTGCACACCAGCCCCACAGCATTGTGTCCTTATTTACTTGTTTATATATAAATGGCACTGTTATGGAGGGGACCTGTGGATGACACTGTTATGAAGGTTCTGTGGATGGCACTGTTATGGGGGATCTGTGGATGGCACTGGTATGGAGGGGATCTGTGGATGACACTGTTATTCAGGGGATCTGTGGATGGCACTGTTATGGAGGGGATCTGTGGATGACACTGTTATGGAGGGGATCTGTGGATGGCACTGTTATGGGGGATCTGTGGATGGCACTGTTATGGAGGATATGTGGATGACACTGTTATGGAGATCTGTGGATGGCACTGTTATGGAGGATCTGTGGATGGTACTGTAATGGGGATCTGTGGATGGCACTGTTATGGAGGGGATCTGTGGATGGCACTGTTATGGGGGATCTGTGGATGGCACTGTTATGAAGGATCTGTGGATGGCACTGGTATGGAGGGGATCTGTGGATGACACTGTTATTGAGGGGATCTGTGGATGACACTGTTATTGAGGGGATCTGTGGATGGCACTGTTATTGAGGGGATCTGTGGATGGCACTGTTATGGAGGGGATCTGTGGATGGCACTGTTATGGGGGATCTGTGGATGGCACTGTTATGGAGGATATGTGGATGACACTGTTATGGAGATCTGTGGATGGCACTGTTATGGAGGATCTGTGGATGGTACTGTAATGGGGATTTGTGGATGGCACTGTTATGGAGGGGATCTGTGGATGGCACTGTTATGTAGGATCTGTGGATGGCACTGTTATGAAGGATCTGTGGATGGCACTGTTATGTGGGATCTGTGGATGGCACTGTTATGAAGGATCTGTGGATAGCACTGTTATGAAGGTTCTGTGGATGGCACTGGTATGGAGGGGATCTGTGGATGACACCGTTATTGAGGGGATCTGTGGATGACACTGTTATGGAGGAGATCTGTGGATGGCACTGTTATGGGGATCTGTGGATGGCACTGTTATGGAGGATATGTGGATGACACTGTTATGGAGATCTGTGGATGGCACTGTTATGGAGGATCTGTGGATGGCACTGTTATGAAGTGTCTGTGGATGGCACTGTTATGTGGGATCTGTGGATGGCACTGTTATGAAGAATCTGTGGATGGCACTGTTATGAAGGATCTGTGGATGGCACTGTTATGGGGATCTGTGGATGGCACTGTTATGAAGGATCTGTGGATGGCACTGTTATGAAGGATCTGTGGATGGCACTGTTATGAAGGATCTGTGGATGGCACTGTTATGAAGGATCTGTGGATGGCACTGTTATGTGGGATCTGTGGATGGCACTGTTATGGGGATCTGTGGATGGCACTGTTATGGGGGATCTGTGGATGGCACTGTTATGGAGATCTGTAGATGACACTGTTATGGGGGATCTGTGGATGGCACTGTTATGTGGGATCTGTGGATGGCACTGTTATGGAGATCTGTGGATGGCACTGTTATGAAGGATCTGTGGATGGCACTGTTATGAAGGATCTGTGGATGGCACTGTTATGGGGGATCTGTGGATAGCACTGTTATGGAGATCTGTGGATGGCACTGTTATGAAGGATCTGTGGATGGCACTGTTATGAAGGATCTGTGGATGGCACTGTTATGAAGGATCTGTGGATGGCACTGTTATGAAGGATCTGTGGATGGCACTATTATGTGGGATCTGTGGATGGCACTGTTATGTGGGATCTGTGGATGGCACTGTTATGGGGGATCTGTGGATGGCACTGTTATGGGGGATCTGTGGATGGCACTGTTATGGGGGATATGTGGATGCACTGTTATGGGGGATCTGTGGATGGCACTGTTATGGGGGATCTGTGGATAGCACTGTTATGGGGGATCTGTGGATGGCACTGTTATGGGGGATCTGTGGATAGCACTGTTATGGGGATCTGTGGATGGCACTGTTATGGGGGATCTGTGGATAGCACTGTTATGGGGGATCTGTGGATGGCACTGTTATGGGGGATCTGTGGATAGCACTGTTATGGGGATCTGTGGATAGCACTGTTATGGGGATCTGTGGATGGCACTGTTATGGGGGATCTGTGGATGGCACTGTTATGGGGGATCTGTGGATGGCACTGTTATGGGGTTCTGTGGATGGCACTGTTATGGGGTTCTGTGGATGGCACTGTTATGGGGGATCTGTGGATGGCACTGTTATGGAGGATCTGTGGATGGCACTATAATGGGGATCTGTGGATGGCACTGTAATGGAGGGGATCTGTGGATGGCACTGTTATGGGGGATCTGTGGATGGCACTGTTATGGAGGATCTGTGGATGGTACTGTAATGGGGATCTGTGGATGGCACTGTAATGGAGGGGATCTGTGGATGGCACTGTTATGTAGGATCTATGGATGGCACTGTTATGAAGGATCTGTGGATGGCACTGTTATGAAGTATCTGTGGATGGCACTGTTATGTGGGATCTGTGGATGGCACTGTTATGGAAATCTGTGGATGGCACTGTTATGTGGGGATCTGTGGATGGCACTGTTATGTGGGGATCTGTGGATAGCACTTTTATGGAGGATCTGTGGATAGCACTGTTATGGGGGATCTGTGGATAGCACTGTTATGGGGATCTGTGGATGGCACTGTTATGGGGGATCTGTGGATGGCACTGTTATGGGGGATCTGTGGATGGCACTGTTATGGGGGATCTGTGGATAGCACTGTTATGGGGATCTGTGGATGGCACTGTTATGGGGGATCTGTGGATGGCACTGTTATGGGGGATCTGTGGATGGCACTGTTATGGAGATCTGTGGATGGCACTGTTATGAAGTATCTGTGGATGGCACTGTTATGAAGGATCTGTGGATGGCACTGTTATGGGGGGATCTGTGGATAGCACTGTTATGGGGGATCTGTGGATAGCACTGTTATGGGGGATCTGTGGATAGCACTGTTATGGGGGATCTGTGGATAGCACTGTTATGGGGGATCTGTGGATAGCACTGTTATGGGGATCTGTGGATAGCACTGTTATGTGGGATCTGTGGATAGCACTGTTATGGGGGATCTGTGGATAGCACTGTTATGGGGGATCTGTGGATAGCACTGTTATGGGGGATCTGTGGATAGCACTGTTATGGGGGATCTGTGGATAGCACTGTTATGGGGGATCTGTGGATAGCACTGTTATGGGGGATCTGTGGATAGCACTGTTATGGGGATCTGTGGATGGCACTGTTATGGGGGATCTGTGGATGGCACTGTTATGAAGGATCTGTGGATGGCACTGTTATGTGGGATCTGTGGATGGCACTGTTATGAAGGATCTGTGGATAGCACTGTTATGAAGGTTCTGTGGATGGCACTGTTATGGGGGATCTGTGGATGGCACTGGTTTGGAGGGGATCTGTGGATGACACTGTTATTTAGGGGATCTTCTGTGGATGGCACTGTTATGGAGGATCTGTGGATGACACTGTTATGGAGGGGATCTGTGGATGGCACTGTTATGGGGGATCTGTGGATGGCACTGTTATGGAGGATCTGTGGATGGTACTGTAATGGGGATCTGTGGATGGCACTGTAATGGAGGGGATCTGTGGATGGCACTGTTATGTAGGATCTATGGATGGCACTGTTATGAAGTATCTGTGGATGGCACTGTTATGTGGGATCTGTGGATGGCACTGTTATGGAAATCTGTGGATGGCACTGTTATGAAGGATCTGTGGATGGCACTATTTTGTGGGGATCTGTGGATAGCACTGTTATGGAGGATCTGTGGATAGCACTGTTATGGGGGATCTGTGGATAGCACTGTTATGGGGATCTGTGGATGGCACTGTTATGGGGGATCTGTGGATGGCACTGTTATGGGGGATCTGTGGATGGCACTGTTATGGGGGATCTGTGGATAGCACTATTATGGGGGATCTGTGGATGGCACTGTTATGGGGGATCTGTGGATAGCACTGTTATGGGGATCTGTGGATGGCACTGTTATGGGGGATCTGTGGATGGCACTGTTATGGGGGATCTGTGGATGGCACTGTTATGGAGATCTGTGGATGGCACTGTTATGAAGGATCTGTGGATTGCACTGTTATGAAGGATCTGTGGATGGCACTGTTATGAAGGATCTGTGGATGGCACTGTTATGAAGGATCTGTTGATGGCACTGTTATGGGGGGATCTGTGGATAGCACTGTTATGGGGGATCTGTGGATAGCACTGTTATGGTTATGAGGGATCTGTGGATAGCACTGTTATGGGGGATCTGTGGATAGCACTGTTATGGGGGATCTGTGGATGGCACTGTTATGGGGGATCTGTGGTTGGCACTGTTATGGGGATCTGTGGTTTGCACTGTTATGGGGATCTGTGGTTGGCACTGTTATGGGGATCTGTTGTTGGCACTGTTATGGGGGATCTGTGGATGGCACTGTTATGAGGGATCTGTGGATGGCACTGTTATGTGGGATCTGTGGATGGCACTGTTATGGAGATCTGTGGATGGCACTGTTATGAAGTATCTGTGGATGGCACTGTTATGAAGTATCTGTGGATGGCACTGTTATGGGGGGATCTGTGGATAGCACTGTTATGGGGGATCTGTGAATGGCACTGTTATGGGGGATCTGTTGATGGCACTGTTATGGGGGATCTGTGGATGGCACTGTTATGGGGATCTGTGGATGGCACTGTTATGGGGGATCTGTGGATGGCACTGTTATGGGGGATCTGTGGATGGCACTGTTATGGGGATCTGTGGTTGGCACTGTTATGGGGGATCTGTGGATGGCACTGTTATGAAGGATCTGTGGATGGCACTTTTATGGGGGCTTTGTGGATAGCACTGTTATGGGGGGATCTGTGGATGGCACTGTTATGGGGATCTGTGGATGGCACTGTTATGGGGGATCTGTGGTTGGCACTGTTATGGGGGATCTGTGGTTGGCACTGTTATGGGGGATCTGTGGTTGGCACTGTTATGGGGGATCTGTGGTTGGCACTGTTATGGGGGATCTGTGGATGGCACTGTTATGAAGTATCTGTGGATGGCACTGTTATGAAGGATCTGTGGATGGCACTGGTATGGGGGGGATCTGTGGATAGCACTGTTATGGGGGATCTGTGGATAGCACTGTTATGGGGGATCTGTGGATAGCACTGTTATGGGGATCTGTGGATAGCACTGTTATGGGGATCTGTGGATGGCACTGTTATGGGGGATCTGTGGATGGCATTGGTATGGGGGATCTGTGGATGGCACTGTTATGGGGATCTGTGGTTGGCACTGTTATGGGGATCTGTGGTTGGCACTGTTATGGGGGATCTGTGGATGGCACTGTTATGAAGGATCTTTGGATGGCACTGTTATGGGGGCTTTGTGGATAGCACTGTTATGGGGGTATCTGTGGATGGCACTGTTATGGGGATCTGTGGATGGCACTGTTATGGGGGATCTGTGGTTGGCACTGTTATGGGGGATCTGTGGTTGGCACTGTTATGGGGGATCTGTGGTTGGCACTGTTATTGTGGATCTGTGGTTGGCACTGTTATGGGGGCTCTGTGGATGGCACTGTTATGGGGGATCTGTGGATGGCACTGTTATGGGGGATCTGTGGATGGCACTGTTATGGGGGATCTGTGTATGACACTGTTATGGGGGATCTGTGTATGACACTGTTATGGGGATCTGTGGATGGCACTGTTATGGGGGGATCTGTGGTTGGCACTGTTATGGGGATCTGTGGATGGCACTGTTATGGGGGATCTGTGGATGGCACTGTTATGGGGGATCTGTGGATGGCACTGTTATGGAGATCTGTGGATGGCACTGTTATGGGGGACCTATGGATGATGCACTGTTATGGGGGATGTGTGCTATGACACATAGGGCCATGAGGGGGGCCTGCATAAGATGCTATATATGTGAATGACACACATATAGCATATCATGCTGGCCCCTCTCATGGCCGTATGTGTCACAGCATTACATTATTAATGCCCCCTCATGTGTCCTAAACCGCGCACATATCTGTCTTTGTATGCAAAGTATTTCTTTACTGCTGAAACAATCGCTCTCCCATTGAAACTCCTATTGATATTGAAAATCACCAGCATCTCTGTACTCAGCCTCCTACCTGACACACAGCCCTGAACAGCCGGATGACAGCTCTGCACAAGCAGCAGCTAGCAGGCTACAGTGGAGGTCTGTGACGTCACTGGTCACATGCTCCTTCATGGTCACATGGTCAAGTGTGGGAAGTGCTTATAAACCCAGACTGCAGGAGCTTGAGAAGGAGGAGGAGCTGTGTGTGCTGGATGAGCTGCAGACCTAGAGTCTATAGGAGCGCATACATGAGGGGGCAGGTGGTGTATTCTGGGGACATGGGGGGGGGTAATCTCTGAGGGGGGCATGTGGTGTATTCTGGGGTTATGGGGGTGGTTAGTCTGGTAGGGGGGTATGTGGTGTATTCTGTTACCATGAGGGTGCATATCTCTGTTTGGGGGGGGTCAATCTCCAAGGGGGGTGTCATGTAGTGTATTTTGGTACCATGAGGGTGCAGATCTGTGGGGGTGTCAATCTGTGAGGGGGGGCATGTGGTGTATTCTGGCGCCATGAGGGTGTAGGTCTGTGAGGGGGTTATGGGGGGGGGTCAGTCTCTAAAGGAGGGCATTTGGTGTATTCTGTTACCATTAGGGTGCATATCTCTGTGTGTGGGGGGGCAATCTCCAAGGGGGGGTGCATGTGGTGTATTCTGGCGCCATGAGGGTCCAGATCTGTGTGTGGGGGGGGGGCAATCTCTGAGGGAGGGCATGTGGTGTATTCTGGCTCCATGAGGGTGCAGATCTATGGGGGGGGGGGCATGTGGTGTATTCTGAGGTCATTAGGGTGAAGATCTACGGGGGGGTTATGGGGAGGTCAATCTGTGAGGGGGGGTGTATTCTGGGGACATGGGGATGCAGATCTGTGGGAGGGGGGCTTTATGGGGTGTATTGGAGAGGGGGCAGATCAATAAGGGGGGGGGGGTGTAAGCCTCTGTGTATGGGGCTGGGTGTAACTTGTAGCTGGTGTGTGGTAACATTGATGTGTATTCACCCAATAGATTTTGTTCTTGAGAGCAGAGGGGTTGTCATCCAGCAGAGCCGGAGGAGAATCTGTGGATGGCACTGTTTTGGGGGGGAATCTGTGGATGGCACCGTTGGGGGGGGGGGATCTGTGGATGGCACCGTTGGGGGGGGGGGGTCTGTGGATGGCACCGTTGGGGGGGGGGGGGGGAAATCTGTGGATGGCACTGTTTAGGGGAGGGGACTCGGCTCCCTGCTGTGTGTACAGAGCACAGGGCAGCAGGGAGAGTGTAAAGTCCTATTCACCCTAATACAGCTCTATTAGGGTGAATATGACAAGGGTTCTAGCCCTTAAGGAGGCTAATAGTTATTAAATAAAAAGTAAAAAAAAAAAGTTTAAACCCCCCCCCCAATATAGAAAACTATATCGCATATCGCACATGCTTAAAATTATATCGCAATATAGATTTTAGACCATATCGCCCACCCCTTTGCACCACTACAAACTATATCTAAGGGGTTGTTGTCACTGCTTGTCATGTCTCGGTGGCAGTCAGTAAACAGAATCTGTCCTAAAGACACAGCAGGATTGTGTCAGAAGAGCTGAAGTCCCGTGTAGGGCTGCAACGGTTAATCCATGTAATTGATAACTGGATTCGTTGCCGACGAATCCAGTTATCAAATAATCGTTCGTTGCTATGCGGGCGGTTTACTTTTAAGTCACTGCATCTTTATTTTACCTTACAATGACGCTCCAGTAACGGGCAGAGCGGACGGCGGCGTAACGTCACTTACTCATGTGACACGCCTGCTCCGCCTCCTTCATTCATAAAGTGGGCGGAGCAGGAGCATCACGTGAGTAAGTGACGTTACGCCGCCGTCAGCTCTGCCTGTTACTGGAGCGTCATTGTACGGTAGAATAAAGATGCAGTGATTAGTCTGCTGTGAGCAGCGGGGCCGAGGCTGTTATGGGGAGAGGGGGATCGGTCTATGGCACTGCTATGGGGAGGGGGGATCGGTCTATGGCACTGCTATGGGGAGGGGGGATCGGTCTATGGCACTGCTATGGGGAGGGGGGATCGGTCTATGGCACTGCTATGGGGAGGGGGGATCGGTCTATGGCACTGTTATGGGGAGGGGGGATCGGTCTATGGCACTGTTATGGGGAGGGGGGGATCGGTCTATGGCACTGTTATGGGGAGGGGGGGATCGGTCTATGGCACTGTTATGGGGAGGGGGGGGATCGGTCTATGGCACTGTTATGGGGAGGGGGGGATCGGTCTATGGCACTGTTATGGGGAGGGGGGGATCGGTCTATGGCACTGTTATGGGGAGGGATCGGTCTATGGCACTGTTATGGGGAGGGATTGGTCTATGGCACTGTTATGGGGAGGGATCGGTCTATGGCACTGTTATGGGGAGGGATCGGTCTATGGCACTGTTATGGGGAGGGGGGGATCGGTCTATGGCACTGTTATGGGGAGGGGGGGATCGGTCTATGGCACTGTTATGGGGAGGGGGGGATCGGTCTATGGCACTGTTATGGGGAGGGTGGATCGGTCTATGGCACTGTTATGGGCAGGGGGGATCTGGGCACTGTTATGGGGAGGGGGGATCTGGGCACTGTTATGGGGAGGGGGGATCTGGGCACTGTTATGGGGAGGGGGGATCTGGGCACTGTTATGGGGAGGGGGGATCTGGGCACTGTTATGGGGAGGGGGGATCTGGGCACTGTTATGGGGAGGGGGATCTGGGCACAGATCCCCCTCTCCATAACAGCGCCGCTCACAGGACTCCCTCTCCATAACAGTGTTGTCCACAATTTGTTTTAATATGGCCTTTGAACATAATTTTTCAAGTAAAATCATATAAACCTCTTTGTTTTGTAATTTTGGAGTTTTTTCCCGATCAATTAAATTATCGACAACTAATCGATTATTCAAATAATCGTTAGCTGCAGCCCTAGTCCCGTGTAAGCACCCTTAGCTGGGATTCAAATTGGTGATGTCAGCTTAACGGCACAGCAGAGTTTCTATGGCGGTGTGGGTGCATTCCAGTGTGCCATTGGCACTTTACTTGTGTAATTACCCTGGATTCAGATGGCATAATGGCAGTGTGCTTTATGTGCCTATACACCACAGCGTCTAGACTCCGGCCTTACAGCAGACACAGGCTAGCCCTAGTTTGGAAGCAGTGTCCTAAATATGCTGTCCTAATCCAGCCTTGCTTCTCTACCTTAGGGTGCCTGACCCCACTAAGCCGCACCCGGACCATGTTAGCCAATACTCCCTCCGATTCCACAGCCAATACAAAATAAACTTCATGTCATCTGCTTTGGAGAGATGGTGACTCTCCCTGCACTGTGCTGCTGTATGAGAGGGAGCGGAGTCCATTCAGGCCCTGCGTCAGACGGAGGACAGGGAGCCTAAAACTGGACCTCTGGCCGCCCTACTTTACCTGCTGAAGTAGCAAACAGCCTGAAAGTTATTACAGGCCAGATAACGTCTGTCTGTGTGTCCTTTTGGAGAGCGCACACAGACAGGTGAACTGATGAGCAGAAGGACAGACAGGCCAATGTGTGGGGGGGGCTGTATTTTTCTAAAGCCAAGTTCAGATGACGTAGTAGAAAGGTATCCTGGCTTGTCTGTGCTGTCTCCCCAATGGGCGGCTGCGTAAGCGCACTGCGAATACAGCGACTGAACTTGGCCTACATGCACTTGGATTAAAAAAGACATCCCTCATATTTCAGTCACTTCAGCTGTCTTGCGTATGGAGGCAGGGTTACCATGTACAAGAGGCAAATGGCCAATGTTATATACTTAAAGTGCCATTAACTTTATATTTTTATTTCTTGTAGGTAAACAAACTGATCAAATTGGTGAAAGGGGCATTACTTTTTTCATATGCAAGTGTGTATTTAATGTATAAAACTGTAAATGGTTCTGAAATGTTGGTAACAAACACTTTAATAACTGTTTCTCACTTTTTTTCTCTTTGGTGTTGGGGTCTGAAAATAGACAACCACATGTTATTATTGGTCTCTCAGAACATATCAACAATTTACACTAAGGTGCAGTGTTCTCAGATATACAGACACCCTGCAGTTATATCTATGCGCACACAGGACAAAGGGTATTTTTTGAAAAGTTTTTAAATAAAGCATATATTTAATAAATCAAGTATGTGACTTTAATTTTTGTGTGTGTGTATGTATGTATATATATATATATATATATTATATATTTTTTTCCTGACGCCTCTACAACGGCACTACGTGGAGGATTACCCCGCCTTCTTTAGGGACAGGAAACAGCTTTCGAGCCCAGCCAATAAAGGGCCCCCTCCCTCTTACCTTGTCAGTTGTTTCCTGTCCCTCAGAAGGATCGGGATCTCGAGCACCAGCATTACTCCGCGTGGCCCTTGGTTTGTTGTCCCGGCGCTGCCGGAGGGCCGTCGCAGGGGAGAGGATCGCGGGACCCGGTATCTTGGTCCTTCCTCCCCTTGGTGAAACGCCAGCTGCGCTGGTCACCCCGGGCTGTTTTTTCCGCGTTCTGTGAGAACCGGCGTCTCTGTGCGGCTTGAGGGGGCGTGCCTGGTCCTGGGCACGCCCCCATATTCCTCCCATAGCGCTGGCCTCTATGACGTGAAAGATCGCATCATCAGAAGGGGCCGGCGTGACGCACAGGAGGGGGCGGAGCTTCATGCATAAGGCGGAAGTACAAGCAGTCGGCGGCGTTCTAACCAGATTTCCTGGTCCTGCAGTTAAAGTGCTTCATTGCCTACCTGAAGAACGAACCGACGATGCATGCCGAAGATGACCCTCCCAAAAAGCCCACAGATTCCTCCAGGCCTTCTAGCCCGGTAAGCCTCCTCCCTACTCAATGTATGAGAGGTGTTTTGTTTGTCCATGCACCCGTATATACTTGCACTGGGTTTTCTTCTGGTGGTGGTTCCTAAAAAACAAAAGAAAAGGGAGATAGATAAAACTATTCTTACTGTTGTGTCTCCTAGGGAAGAGAATCTTCTAAAAAGGAGCCATCCATCAGAAGAAAATGTGCTATGTGCAAAAAAACGCTGTCTGGCTCTCATAAAAAATCTTTATGCCAAAAATGCTGTGACAAAGTGGTCTCAGAAGAAACCCCTTCCTTGGTGGAGACTCTGAGAAATATCATTAAAGAAGAAGTTTGGGTCAGCGGTAGAAGCAAAGCAATCTACCATACAGCCCAGACCCTCTACCTCTAACGCCTCCATTGTGGAGCAAGTTTCCGACTTGGATGAAGGAGAAATTTCATCGGGTCCAGACTCTGACATTTCGGTAGACACCTATGGTCGACCCATGTGTTCTGTAGAAGAGACAGAAGTCTTGCTAAAAAATATCAGAGCTACAATTAACCTGGAAGAAGCGAAAGAGCCACTATCTGTACAAGATCAGATGTTCGCAGCTCTAGGTGACAAGAAAAAACGTGTTTTTCCTGTCCACGCTAATATTAAATCCTTAATCCAAAACGAATGGAAAGACCCTGAAAAGAGGCAATCCGCCTCTAAAAATTTTCAGAAGGAAATATCCATTTGGAGAAGAGGACTCGGCCACCTGGGATAAAACACCTAAGGTGGATGCCCCCGTGGCAAGGATTTCAAAAAAATCTGCCCTACCCTTTGAAGACCTGGGACTTCTCAAAGATCCCATGGATAAAAAATGTGAAAGTCTCCTAAAAAAGACATGGGAGTCCTCCACCGCGGTATTGAGACCAGGTATTGCTGCCACCTACACCGCCAGAACCCTGTCTCTGTGGTTGGGACAGTTGGAGGAGCATATTGGATCCGGCACGCCCAGGGAAGACTTCCTGGCTTCAATCCCAATACTGAAGCAAGCTGCAAATTTTATCGCTGATGCCTCAGCCGATATAGTAAAATTGTCGGCCAGAACAGCCGCCCTATCCAATGCTTCACGAAGAGCTATTTGGTTGCGTACCTGGTCAGGTGATACGGCGTCAAAGAATAAGCTTTGTTCTCTACCATGTGAAGGTGACAGAGTTTTTGGCACAGCTCTAGATGACATCCTGGAAAAAGCCTCAGATACTAAAAAGGGCTTTCCCACTGAATCAAAGTTTTTTTTTTTTACAAATGACGTTCCTTTCGTCCCCAAAAACGTGGGATATTTGACCAAAAAAAGAAAGATTCAGGGCAGTCTTGGCAGTCTACCCGAGGGAAGGGAAGGGGGTTCTTGTTTAACCCCGACAAGTCCGCCCGCACATCCTCCCAATGACGACAGTAGGGGGAAGACTCAGGTTTTTCCACTCTGCCTGGGAGAACATTCAAGCTTGCCCCTGGGTACTAGAGGGGATAGAAAATGGATTCAGTCTGGAATTCAATCATTATCCCCCAAACCGATATATGGAGAACATAAAACTAAAAGGGGAGAATCAAGAGGCTATGGACCTACAGATATCACTCCTGCTGGAAAAAAGAGCCATCGTTCCTGTGTCAGTGGAAGAACAAAAGGAAGGGTTTTATTCACCGATTTTCCTAATAAAGAAACCGAATGGCTCCTTCAGAGCAATTATAAACTTGAAAGCCCTGAACAAGTACATAGTGTACAAAAGGTTCAAGATGGAGTCAATAAAGTCTGTGACCAACCTCCTTCAGAAAGACTGTTTCATGGTAAAATTAGACCTGGCAGACGCCTATTACTATGTTCCAATCCGAGAGAAAGACCAAAAGTTTTTTAAGGACCGCAGTATGGTTCAAAGGATCCCTATGTCACTACCAGTTCCAGGTTCTTCCATTTGGCCTCAGTTCAGCTCCAAGACTGTTCACAAAGGTCATGACGGAAGTGGCAAAACATTTTCATCTGGCAGGGATCCTATTGATCCCATACTTGGACGATTTTTTTAATTGCAGCTCCATCGGAAAACCTTTTGTTTTGTCACCTGCAGGTTATACAGAACACCCTGACCAACCTAGGATGGGTGATCAACAGAGAAAAATCATGTCTACTTCCCTCAAAAAGAATGACATTTTTGGGAGTTCTTCTGGACTCAATACTAATGTATTCCTTTCTTCCAGAGCAAAAACAAGACACCTTGATTTCCAGCATCAAGAATTTCCGGAGACAGGAACGTCCCTCCCTCCGGAAAATAATGACAATCCTCGGTCTCATGACTTCAACGATTTCATCGGTACAATGGGCCCAGCACCATACAAGAGAACTCCAGTCCTTTCTGTTGGAGAGCTGGGACAAAAAACAAACTTAAACAAAAGAGTGAAAATTCCATCTCGTGTAAAGATATCCTTGTCCTGGTGGATGAATCGATCAAATCTTTACCGAGGAGTGGCCTGGAAGCCGACAAATCAAGTAGTCATCACTACGGATGCCAGCCAACACGGGTGGGGAGCCCACATGGGAAAACGGTTGCAGCAGGGCCTATGGGATTCTCACCTTCGACAAGCCTCGTCAAATTTGAGAGAATTGACCGCAGTATGGGAAGCCCTAAAAGCCTTTGCCCCTTTCGTCCTCCTGAAGAATGTAAAGATTCTATCAGACAATTCAACAACTGTAGCTTACCTGAACAAGCAGGGGGGAACAAGGAGTCGCTCCCTTTCCTTAGTGACAGCGAAAATCCTAAGATGGGCAGAGAAGGCAGGAGAGTGGACACTGAACAGACAAGTCTTCAAGCAAATCTGTTCCAGATGGGGCACTCAAAGTGTCGACCTGTTTGCCACAAGAAAAAACACACAGGTCAGGGACTTTTTCTCCCTCTCAGTCCTAGATTGCCCCTTGAGTGTGGACGCCTTGTCAACTCCTTGGCCCCAACAACTTATCTATGCCTTTCCCCCCTTTCCCCTGATACAAAGGGTACTAGGCAAGATCATGGAGGAAAATGCCCAGATCATACTGATAACGCCATTCTGGCCCAGAAGATCGTGGTTCCCAGTCCTGAAGAACCTGGCAGGGAAAGACTTTTGGATCCTCCCTCCCCAGCCGGATCTGTTGTCTCAGGGCCCAGTTGTTCATCCCAAAGTCACCCAGCTTCACTTAACAGCCTGGAGGCTGAAAGGAGTATACTGAGAGGAAAAGGATTTTCAAAGGCAGTAATATCCACCCTTTTGCAAAGTAGAACAAATGTTACATCAAGGATATATCTGAGAGCTTGGGAAGCCTTTCTGAGGTTTAGTGGCGATAAATATGACCCTTCCGGAGAACTTCAGGTGGCGCTAATCTTGGACTTCCTTCAAGCGGGACTAGATAAGGAACTATCTGTAAGTACCCTAAAAGTCCAGGTGGCAGCTTTAAGTGCGTTCTTGAATACCAAGCTATCAGACATAAATGTTATCATAAGGTTCCTTAGGGGGGCAATTAGAATCCGCCCAAGATTAAGATCTTCAGTTCCGCCCTGGGATTTAAATCTGGTACTATCCAGATTAATGTATCCACCCTTTGAACCTATAGCTGAAATCCCCTTGAGAACATTGACCCTCAAGACAGCTTTTTTGTTAGCCATCACCACAGCAAGAAGAGTAGGGGAGATTCAGGCCTTTTCCATCCTACCTCCTTACCTCAGGAGTCTAGAGGATAGAATCATATTGAAACATGCTCCTGAATTTCTACCTAAAGTTGTAACAAAGTTCCACTGTCAACAGGAAGTTACTCTTCCCTCCTTCTGTTCCCAGGCGTCCTCGGAGATGGAAAGGCTATTTCATAACCTAGACGTTAGGAGATGCATCCTGCAATATATGGAGGCCACAAAAGATCTAAGGAAGTCGAACCAGCTACTTGTGCAATATCTGGGTCTACATCGTGGACAGGCAGCTAGCAAGGCTTCCGTCTCAAGATGGATTAAGGCCTGCATTGTAATAGCCTATGAAACAGAAGGGCTAGCCCCTCCACCCTTGTTGAGAGCCCACTCCACCAGGGCATTGGCCACATCCTGGGCTGAAGGGGCCTCGGCCTCGATAGAAGAAAAATGTCGGGCAGCCACATGGTCCAATCCTGATACCTTTTTTAAACATTACAGATTGGACGTCTCTGCAAATAGAGATTTGTCTTTTGGACGCAAAGTCCTGTCTGCAGTTGTCCCACCCTAATCATGTTTTCTATATTATTCCTCCACGTAGTGCCGTTGTGGAGGCGTCCGGAAAAGAAATAATTACTCTTACCGGTAATTGGATTTTCCTTTTAGCCTCCACAACGGCACGAGGAATTCCCCCCCCCCCCCCCCTGAAAAAAAAAAAAAAAGAGAGAGGGGATAATTTTGAATATTTAACATTTTCATTTCTATTACGCTCAGGAGAATTAATCCTGACCTCGTATGTTGAACGATATTGTTATTTGATATTATTTACTTCATTAAATTTGAATTGTTGCATCTATCTTTTGAGTACTAGGTTACTAACTGACAAGGTAAGAGGGAGGGGGCCCTTTATTGGCTGGGCTCGAAAGCTGTTTCCTGTCCCTGAAGAAGGCGGGGTAATCCTCCACATAGTGCCGTTGTGGAGGCTAAAGGAAAATCCAATTACCGGTAAGAGTAATTATTTCTATCACAAGGAATGGACATTAGACCAGTGGAAATCTGTGCTTTGGTCTGAGTCCCAATTTGAGATCTTTGGTTCCAACCACCGTGTCTTTGTGCGACGCAGAAAAGGTGAACGGATGGACTCTACATGCCTGGTTCCCACCGTGAAGCATGGAGGAGGAGGTGTGATGGTGTGGGGGTGCTTTTGCTGGTGACACTGTTGGGGATTTATTCAAAATTGAAAGGCATACTGAACCAGCATGGCTACCACAGCATCTTGCAGCGGCATGCTATTCCATCCGGTTTGCGTTTAGTTGGACCATCATTTATTTTTCAACAGGACAATGACCCCAAACACACCTCCAGGCTGTTTAAGGGCTATTTGACCATGAAGGAGAGTGATGGGGTGCTGCGCCAGATGACCTGGCCTCCACAGTCACCGGACCTGAACCCAATCGAGATGGTTTGGGGTGAGCTGGACCGCAGAGTGAAGGCAAAAGGGCCAACAAGTGCTAAGCATCTCTGTGAACTCCATCAAGACTGTTGGAAGACCATTTCAGGTGACCACCTCTTGAAGCTCATCAAGAGAATGCCAATAGTGTGCAAAGCAGTAATCAAAGCAAAAGGTGGCTACTTTGAAGAACCTAGAATATGACATATTTTTAGTTGTTTCACACTTTTTTGTTATGTATATAATTCCACATGTGTTAATTCATAGTTCTGATGCCTTCAGTGTGAATCTACAATTTTCATAGTCATGAAAATAAAGAAAACTCTTTGAATGAGAAGGTGTGTCCAAACTTTTGGTCTGTACTGTATATATATATATATATATATTAAAGGTATATTGGTAATAAGATTATATATGGTATTGCGAGGATTTTAATAAATGGGCTAGACATAATGAGGTAGAGTGAACCAAAAAGTTGATCCACTCCAGGTTTTTGGAACATTTGATCCAGGTTTTTGGAATAGCTTATCCACTATATAAGAAAGGAATCTTTGGGGGACTGACAGCTACTGAGGAAGGGGTAATGCGATACCCCGAAACGCGTCTAGCCTAGACAGGACCCCAAATTTTGGACCACTTGGGAAGCTGGAGAATTTACTGGATTGTCGCAAAGAAGGAATTGTCTGTCACACGAATGGTGTATTCGAAAAACAACCTGTAAGGCCTGATTCCATGGGGAAGGCCTGACTACACGTGTCAAACAATTGCCAGTGTGCGAATTTATGACGAACTACTGGTCTGCATATCCAGAGGACCACAATATCACCTTTGTCGACTTATCAAGGGAGACAAGAGACCGTTCGATTTTATCCAGCAATTTAAAAATTTTGTTACTAATATTCCAGTGGGACGCCGCTGGTGGATGCTATTAGCGGGACGCCGCTTGAGTCAGTTCACTGATTGCGCATTGGGACCTTGATAACTTTCGGATACCCCTTTTATAATATCGAATGGGACGTTGTTAGAGGACATTGTTTTAAAGCTACCATTAGTTACGAGACTTTTCCAGACGAATATTCGTCCGAATATAAATACGATTTACTATCGATCATTCCATTTTATTCCTCAAATTTTACTACATTTTAGATGACCATTTTCCATTTGTTTTATATTGTATTACTGCATGTTGTGCTTTATGTTATAGCAGATAGGTATTTTATTATTATTACCGCCAGTACATACTGTTATTTATTGTCTATATATGTTATTATATGCTAATAAATTTCAAATGGTCCAGACATCCTGAGAGTGCCCAGTTATCCTTGTTTTATCCTATTGCTTTTTTGGAGTGGACTGGGTGAGTCCACTCGACTGAGTGCATCCCTTGGGTCAAGTAGTTACTCTTGTGCGTCACATTTACTCCTTTTTTTACATTTCTATACAAGTTTGTGTCAGAATGTATTGTGCTACATGTCTTTGATAAAAAAAAAATGCAATAAGTGTATATTTATTGGTTTGCGCAAAAGTTATAGCGTTTACAAACTACGGTACAAAAATGTGAATTTCCGCATTTTGAAGCAGCTCTGACTTTCTGAGCACCTGTCATGTTTCTTGAGGTGCTAGAATGCCAGGATAGTATAAATACCCCCCAAATGACCCCATTTTAGAAAGAAGACACCGCAAAGTATTTGCGGAGGGGCATGGTGAGTTCATGTATGATTATTTTTTTTTCCCACAAGTTAGCGGAAAATGACACTTTCTGAGAAAAAATTAAGTTTCCATTTCTGCTAACTTCTGGCAAAAAACTAACTTCTGACTCACTATGCCCCTCAGTGAATACCTTGGGGTGTGTACTTTCTGAAATGGGGTCATTTGTGGGGTGTGTTTACTGTTCTGGCATTTTGGGCGGGCCTAAATTGTGAGCAACCCTGTAAAGCCTAAAGGTACTCGTTGGACTTTCGGCCCCTTCACGCACCAAGGCTGCAAAAAAGTGTCACACATGTGGTATCGCCGTACTTAGAAGAAGTAGGGCAATGTGTTTTGGGGTGTATTTTTACATATACCCATGCTGGGTGAGAGAAATATCTCTGTAAATTGACAGCTTTGTATACATTTTTTTTAAAAGTTGTCATTTACAGAGATATTTCTCACACACAGTATGGGTATATGTAAAAATACATCCCAAAACACATTGCCCTACTTCTTCTGAGTACAGCAATACCACATGTGTGACACTTTTTTGCAGCCAAGATGCGCAAAGGGGCCCAAATTCCAATGAGTACCTTTAGGATTTCACAGGGCATTTTTACGCATTTGGATTCCATGAGGGGTATGGTGAGTTTATGTAAGATTTTATTTTTTGTCACAAGTTAGTGGAATATGAGACTTTGTAAGAAAAAACAAAAAAAACAAAAAAAAACTTTTTTCACTAACTTGTGCCCAAAAAAAAAATCTTCTATGAACTCGCCTAGCCCCTCAAAAGTGATCTTTATAGCGCCGCAGCAATTTTACAGTGTTTTTGCAGTGATCAGAAAAAAAAAATTCTGTCACTGCGGTGGGGCGGACTGAACGCAAGTGTGCGCACAAGATCAGGCCTGATCGGGCGAACACTGCGTTTTTTGTAGAGCCTAAGATGACCCTAATGTACTGTTATAGATTTAATTGCGATCAGTCTTGATCACTTACAGATACTATATAATACTAGTGCTGATTAGTGACAGCGCTGACGCTAATCAGCGACTAATCCGTGACTGCGGTGCGGTGGGCTGGGCGCTAACTACCTAACAAGTAGCTAACAAACTAGCGGTGATAACGGACCCTTAGGTCCCATTCACACGTCCGCAATTTTGCGGAACGGAATTGTGGATCCGCAAAACACATACGGAAGTCTGAATGGAGCCTTACAGGGGGGTGATCAATGACAGGGGGGTGATCAGGGAGTCTATATGGGGTGATCAGGGTTAATAAGGGGTTAATAAGTGACAGGGGGGTCGCAAATGTAGTATTTTGCACAAAATGGGTGTTTTTTTAAACCAGTATATAACAGCGGTATTTAACATTTGTATTGGACTGTCACAAATGCAGCAAAGGCCGCAAATCTAGTATCTAGCACAAAATAAGTGTTTTTAAAAAAAAAAACAGAATATAACAGCAGTATTTAAAGCTTGTATTGGACTGTGACAAATGCAGCAAATGCCGCAAATCTAGTATCTTGCCCAAAATGGGTGTTTTCTTATTACCAGAATATAACTGCAGTATGTAACACTTGTATTGGACTGTCAGAAATGCAGCAAAGGCCCTAAATGTACTATCTTGCCCTAAATGGGTGGGTTTTTTTTAATACTAGAAAATAACTGCAGTATTTATCGCATGTATTGGATTGTCACAAATGCAGCAAAGGCCCCAAATGTAGTATCTAGGACAAAATTTGTGGTTTTTTTTAAGCCAAAATATAACTGCAGTATTTAACCCCTTAAGGACACAGCCTTATTTCACCTTAAGTACCAGGCCATTTTTTGCAAATCTGACCACTGTCACTTTAAGTGGTGATGACTTTAAAACACTTTGACTTATCCGGGCCATTCTGAGATTGTTTTATCGTCACATATTGTAC
Organism: Bufo gargarizans; assembly: GCF_014858855.1. Taxonomy (NCBI): domain Eukaryota; kingdom Metazoa; phylum Chordata; class Amphibia; order Anura; family Bufonidae; genus Bufo; species Bufo gargarizans. Next base: position 27,541,715 of record NC_058085.1, read on the forward strand.
TTCATGACACTGGTAAAATGAAGTTAAAAAAAAACATTTTTATTTATAAAAAAAAATACCAAATTTACCAAAAAATTTGGAAAAAATTGCAAATTTCCAAGTTTCAATTTCTCTACTTCTATAATACATAGTAATACCTACAAAAATAGTTATTACTTTACATTCCCTATATGTCTACTTCATGTTTGGATCAATTTGGGAATGATATTTTATTTTTGGGGGATGTTACAAGGCTTAGAAGTTTAGAAGCAAATCTTGAAATTTTTCTGAAATTTTCAAAAACCCACTTTTTAGGGACCAGTTCAGGTCTGAAGTCACTTTGTGAGGCTTACATAATAGAAACCACCCACAAATGACCCCATTCTATAAACTACACCTCTCAAGGTATTCACAGCCATGCCATTAGTATCCAAAAATCCTAAAGTTCGGTACAAACCCGAACTTTACAGTTCAGGTTCGCTCAACCCTACTCAAGACAAGACGGTATGGATGGAGGTGGGAGCCACAAAGGCATGAGAGCTCTGGAAGGTAAACGGTAGAACATGTTTGCCTCAGATTTTGTATCCAATGATGGCCAATTTTTCACATGGCCATACTCATTTGTCATAAGGCGCTATGAGCGCACTAGTGTTAGAACATTGGTTTGCCCCTGGAATTCAGACCCTCTTTGAAAAGTTTTTCATAGTTGTCTTACATGTGCCAGACATAACCCAGGGAGGTTTGTAAAGACCCTCAAGAAACACACTCCCAAACTTTTGTACCCGTTTCAAAGAGTACAGGTGGATTACATACAGCTACCCAAGGTGGGCACATATGAGTATGTTCTTGTAGCCATTGATGTATTCTCTGGCTGTCCAGTAACTACAGCCACAGCCAAAAACACTTCTAAGAAAATATTATCAGAAGTAGTCTGCAGATATGGGATTCCAGAGGTGACAGGAGTCAGACAGAGGTACTCACTTCACTGGGGAGATAATGAGACTGAAGACCCTAGGGATCACACAAGACCTGGACACTCCCCATCACCCGGAAAACAGTGGAAAGGTGGAAAGACTTAATGGGACAATCAAATTAAAATTGCTAAAGTATTTAGACTCGCACAGTTCTATGAGCTGGGTAGAAGCATTGCCTGTAGTATTATATGCCATCTGCACCACTCCTACTGGACAAGAAAAGCTTAGTCCTTTTGAAATTTTATTTGGTTCTGCGCCAAGGACAGGGTTATATTTTCCCCAACAGCTACAGGCAGACTACTCTACCGTGACTTCATACCTGGTAGACTTCCATGAACATCTGTCAAAGGTGCATTCACGTGTTTTCTGTTCTATACCAGATCCTAATTCTCTTGAAGGTACACACTCTCTGGTTCCTGGAGATTGGGTAGTCCTGAAGAGACATGTGAGAAAGACCTTGGAACCAAGATTTGAAGGTCCATATCAGGTGCAACTGACCACATCCACTGCCGTCAAGTTGTATGGGAGACCAGTCTGGGTCCGTGCAAGCCACTGCAAGAAGATTCTGAAGACAGACAGTCATGAACAGGAAAGCAGTCCTGCTGTTATGGATCTGACCAGTTGTGAAAGTAACTTGGATCAGTAGACCATCACAATGCATGTATTGCCTTGCCTATTTCTTTGTATTCTATGTTTCTGTGCACAGGTGAAAGGAGGAAAACGTACAAATTCCATCTGGCGACTACACCAGTAGACTGCCAAGCACCTGAATACTACTGACTGTTAGATATGCTCTCACATCCCTGCTAACCACAGAGGAATCCCTCTGATAGGTGTTCCAATCTCTTTGAATGATTTGAATCTCACAGACTATAGTTATGAGGTTCAAATAGATGTAGATCACACCTCACATAATGCCATTTCTAATCAAGGGATATACTTGAATCTTGCCGGTATAATCTCTCCACCCACTATATGTTTAAGGCCTATGTATGTGAACCACATAGCTAAGATAAAAGGTCGCTTTGTCAGTTTGCCACAGGTATATATGGGGGAAACAGACTGTAGAAATGCTTCTCTGGTATTCAATATGGAATTTAAGGGTAAACCATGTGATATCCCAGCCATCAGACCGCGCTCAAACATTTCATTTACCTGTGCACCTCAAACCCTTCTTGAAATGACTAGAAATAAATGAGAGCTATTCTCATCATAAAGCCTGGATGTGGTTCCCTTCCTGGACAGGTTGGGGAGTTGAGTTAGCAAATAAATTAAATAAATATGCCAGTATTATGGATGGAATTATTAATGAAACCACAAGTTCAATCCATGCCCTTAATGAGGAACTGCCACAAGTCAGGAAAGTGGCCATCCAAAATAGGATGGCCTTAGACTACCTCCTAGCTATAGAGGGTGGGACTTTTGCTGTCATAGGAGAGGAATGCTGCACCTGGATCAAAGATTCACATGATCCCATATAGGCCCTCATAAATAAGGTGAAGGAATTGCAACAAAAGGCTAGAGACATAGCTAAAGAAGGATGGAACCCCTTCTCTTGGATGGGGTCCATAGGTGTTTGGTTCAACAATATGATCTCTGACTTGCTGAACCCCATAGTAATAGAGATAGGCTTGGTTTTGACATTGCTAATTGTTTGGAAATTACTAATGTTGTGTATTTCTCGTTGCAGTAGGAAAAACACCCTCCCAATAAAAATAGATGACACAACAGCCTTGGAGATGTCTGAAAGCTCCCGTGCTATGATGTATCCCTGGTTGTTGTTGTCATCTTAGATAGTGTGTGCCTTGTGTGGTGTTAAATAAATGCATGAATGCTTAGAAAAATTACAACTACTAGACAGACCGGAATCGATGCTTGCATTGCATGGTCTATGCAGCTTATCTGTATACTCTGTGATATATGGGCTGTCTAAGAAGTCATTTGTTTGCTCAGTTGTCACGGTAGGTCACGGAAGGGAAACCAAATACAACAAAAGCAACAACACAACAGGCTAGGCCCCAAAGCTAGGGAACAGGGAAAGTTCACCACCTGACAATCCCTGAGTCTTTCCCTGACTGCTGACAACATGAGCAAATCCTAAAGGTGGAAGTGCTCATGCACTGGAACCTAAGCCTAGCTGAAACTGTAACAAACCCTCACCTAGGGAGCTGGAGATAAGACAACCGGTTCCTATCACTTGGTGCAGGAACCGGTTGTTTTGTTTTTCCTGAGACCTAGCCAAAACAAACAACAAAAGGGAAGGAATAGGACTTAGCTTAAGACGGATGGGGAGCAGGAGATCTACCAAACACCAGCTAAGAACTCTAGAAGCAAATATAAACCGCAAGGGCTATAGTGAGAGGAGGGTATAAATAGCACCACTAAATAGCTAATGAGCAGAACCTGTGGGGAAGTGGGATCCTACCCAATACCACAACAGAAACAGAACAATCTGTCAGATAGACTCACGTGTAGCAAGTCTGTCAGATCTTCTCAGGCCTCTCACAGGGCAGGGCGTGTTAGTAGGTTAGTAGTTAGGAAGAGAAATACACAAATGATGCAATGGTGCCTTCAGAGGAAACATCTACCATGGGAAGAGATTCTTTATCGCCCTCAGAAATTGAAACAAGAGGAGGGAAATGGTAAATAAGTATCCAGCTTGCCTGTGGCTGCCATTTTACAAAGAGACTTCTGTGTCTTAATTTCTTTTTTGTAAATTCTTTATTTACATTTTCAAATGTATTTTTGAACAGACAAAAATATCAGTGAAGGGACGCAGCTGAATCAAATAAAAAGACCGAATAGCAAAGACATTTACTTAACATCTGGTATTCGGAGTGTGAACAGAAGCATAATACATTAAGAAATAGGTGTGACTCTAAGAAAGGAGGAGAGAGAAAGGTGAGGGAAGAGAGGATCGTGGGATAGTGAGAAAAGAAAAAAATACCTATGCTGTCAATAATGTTGTGTATTCCTGTGAGTTTAGGAATGCAATACAGTGCTGCCACGTTTTGTGAAATTTGGATACTGTACCTCTTAGAGATGCTGTCAGGTTCACCATTCTCATGACCTCCTGAAGTTTGTAAATCCACATTGCTATTATGGGAGCAGATTTTTGTTTCCACATGCAAGGGATACATGCTCTTGCGGTATTCACCATATGTCGTACCACCGACCTCCTGTATGTTGACATGGGGATCTCGCTATGATGGAGTAGGAAGAATGCAGGTGTCTTGGGGAGAGCATGATTAGTGAATTTAGATGTGATGCGCCCCACCTCATGCCAAAAGCTGGCTAGCACGGGACACTCCCAAAAAACATGTAAAATCGATTCTCTGTTTCTCCCACAATGCCAACATAGCGGGGAGACTGTAGGAAAGAGAGAATGTAACTTGGTAGGGACCCTGTACCACCTGGATAGGACCTTTAAAACCTGTTTCCTGTACATTGCTGGCTATAGAGGTCTTATGTGTTAATGTGTAAAGACGTTCTTTCTGTTCCGTTGAGAAGGTGAGCCCTAGATCTCTTTCCAAGTTGAGGATATAGGTAGGAGAGGATTGATTGGTCGGAGAGATAAGTAGACCATACAATCTAGACAGTGCATGTCTTCGCATGCATATTTGTTCAAAGTCTGTTTTGTTTCTTACTCATGTGGATGCTGGAGGTAACGATGCAAGGAAATGTTGTAGCTGATGTGATTGCCAACTCGATAGATTAACTGGGTCCGAGATGTCATTAAATGTTTGAAGAGAGAGCCAGGTGTTGGACATGTCAAAGTGATTTGCTCTGAACTTACTAGCCTTTACCCACCTTCGGAACGGTTCCTGATCTAATCCCGGAGGAAACATGGGGTTACCCAGAATAGGAAACATTGTTGAAAGAGACAGTGAGATGTCCGGTAATTCAAAGATAGATGATATTGACATCAATGTCGGGCCTATGGTGGGGTGAGTGCGTGCTGCTAACAGTATGTGGGATCCTAGCCAGGGTGTAGCTGCTAGTGGGGTGTGTAAAAATGATTGCTCTGTCGTTATCTATTGTTTATTGATGTCGACACCAATCAACCACTCTTAGCAGATGCGTGGCTCGGTGATAAGAGATGAAATCTGGTAGACCCAAGCCTCCGCGGTGTTTGGGTCTGAATAGGATTGAATGGGCTATTTGTGTTAGAGTAGACCATAACAAAAACATTCTGGGAATATGTTGGTTTATAGCCTACAAGAAATACAATATTCTGGGAAGAAGATTCATTTTAAAGATGGAAATCCGTCCAAACCACGTGAAGATACCTTTGTTCCAGCGGTCAAGGTCTGCTTTTATAGTCCTCAAAAGGGGAGGATAGTTCGCTGAGTAGATATTGGAGAGGTTTGGGGTTAGCTGTATACCTAAGTATTTTAGTTAGGATCTAGACCACTTAAATGGAAAGTTGTCTGCTAGTTCCACAGCAAGGCTCAGAGGGGGGGTCATGTTCATGGCCTCTGATTTTTGGAAATTTATCTTAAAATTAGATAGCAGTGAGTAAATTTTGAGTTCTTTCAAAAGATTTGGTAAAGATATACGGAGATGTGTGAGGAAGAAAAGAAGGTTGTTCGCATATGCGGCTATCTTGTTTGAGACTCCCTGAACCTGGACTCCAGTTATGTCGTGGTTGTCTCTTATGTGACCTAATAGTGTTTCCAAAGAATAAAGATCAGGGGGGAGAGGGGGCGCCCCTGTCTCATACCATTGCGTATCAAAAATGGTGCTGAAAATTGACCGTTCACTTTGACTGACGCTAAGGGGTTTGAGTATAAGTTATTGATGCGAGCCATCATCGTCAGTCCCACATGGCCCAGAGTTTCGAACATAAAAGTCCTGTCGACCCTGTCGAATGCCTTGTTGGCATCAGTAGAGAGAAGGAACATGGGGAGTTTAGTCATAATCGCATGATATATCATATTTAAAGCCCTGATAGTATTGTCTCGCGCCTCCTTCAAGGGTATGAAGCCAGTCTGATCTAAGTGAATGAGATTTTGCATGTGTGGGATATGACAGGTAGCCAAGATCTTGGAGAATAATTTTAAATCAACGTTTATAAGAGATATGGGTCGGTAGCTTTGACACTGCGATGGGTCTTTCCTTCCTTGGTAATTACCGTGATACGAGCTCGAAGTGTGTCAGATGGTAAGGTGCGGGTCGAGGCGAGGGAATTGAAGGCGGACAGGAATTGCGGAGACAAGATCTCAGTAAAAGTTTTATAATAAGTTAATGGCAGGCCATCTGGGCCTGGGGCTTTGCCCATCTCAGAGTTCTTAATGGCTAAGGACAATTCAGCAGGAGACAGGGGAGCCTCCAATGTGACAATTGATTCAGTGGATAGGCGACCTAATCCAGAAGATGACAGGTATTCGCGAATTGCTTCTATGTGGGCTTTAGGACTCTGGGTCTGCGGGGATTTCAGTAATCTTTTGGGGCAAAGTTACACGCTGACCTGTATTATCAGTAAGAAAGGGTACATAGGAGTGTACCCTTTTTCTTACGCAATTCCCTCGCTAAGGTTCTGCCGGGTTTATTTCCGTGTTCGTAGTAGTGTTTGCGGCATTTTGCTAAGGTTGCTTTTGCTCTGGACAGGCACAAGGATCGGACCTGCTCTCGTAACTGTGTCAGTTCAGCTCTCAGGTGTCTATCTAGTGTAGACTTATGAAGGAGTTCCAGGTCATATATTTTAGAAATAAGTCCAGATAACACTGCTGTCCTGTCTTTTTTAATCTGGGTTTCTAGCTTGATGAATGTGCCCCTGTAACATCCCAGAGTTTGTCACTAAACTCTTTCTCCCCGCTATATGTCAGGTGTATATGTATTGTCATCTGGTGTAATCTAACACTGCATTTTCCATTATATGTATTTTCTATGCCTGTTTCATATAATTGCTGTAATTTTCCATGTATACCAGCAGGTGGAAGCAATGTGTTTAGTTCAGTTTAGCATATCTAGACTGGAATAGTACATTCCAATCTAGCTCCCCCCCCCTCTTTGAGGAGGTGTGAAATGTTCCCACTTCCTGCCTCATGGGGAGGAAAGAAAGTTCTAGTTAGTGTACCAGCCACCCCGGCTAGGGGAAGGCTGTGTTAGTAGGAGCTCCCAGAAACAGGGATCCCAAGACAGGATCGATCCTCGGCTGAGGCCAAGATCACTCTTCCCAGCCTGAGCCATCAGCCTCAGGTGGTTGACAAGAAAACCAGCCATCTCCAGCCTCCTGGAAGAAGCATTCCCTGTGAGCCAAGCTGTGAGTACATATCCAGAGACCAGGAGAAGCCAAATTCCTCTTCAGCTAGTCAGGCCCATATCAATCAGAAGACAGACAGAGCAGAAGATAAATACCTGCCAGATTCTCCGGGCATATAGTATAGGAGCAGAAGAGGCATTAACCCCTGCCATACATTGCCAATACCTGCTGGGACCTAAAGACTATTGCTGTACTCATATGGATTTATGCTGCAACCATTAAGTAAAGACAAGTTGGATCATATTACCTGTTTGGATCTCATTCATTCCTCAATTACTCCTATTAACCACACTCAATTTATTGCAAGTGAGCCAGGATCCAGGAGTCCAGCCGTACCAAGGTAGGAGACACCGTTGACATTACTATACCTACTACACAGAGACCTTATCCCCCTCTGGCATTCCTCACCTGGTTCTTGAGTTATATCACCTTAAAGGGCTCTGAGACTATAACCTGCGCACATTGCAATTGGCGTCACAAACTAAAAACCATAAATTTTGTGCCAGTGTGCATTTAGTCACAATCCGGCTTACTGCACCCCTAATATAGCATTTATTTGCTTCCCACATAGTCCCACTGTCTGGAGTGGTGTTAAGTGAGAAATATAGAGATAAGTATTTTCAAATCTCCGTTGTGACCTGTAGATCTTGTAATAGGTAGTAATTTAGATGCGAGTGCCATGCTCTGGTGTGGAGGGTCGGTATTGTGAGTGTTATTTATATTAATGCTTGATCAGAGAAGGTATTTGGGTCAATCCGTGTCCCAGTTAGCTGTTCCAGCCTGGTGTGATGCAGGAAGAAATAGACGAATCTGGAGTATGAGTTGTGGGGATTGGAGTAGAATGTATAGTATAGTATAGTGCCGGGGGTAAAAAGCGCCAGGCATCCACCAATTGGTGGCTATGCAGGAGTTCCCTTAGTCTGGACTGTGTGGAATGAGGTTTGTATGAGTGACCTTTAGAGGAGTCAGTAGTAGGGTCTAATGTGCTAGTGTCTTGTCTAAAAATCTGCCCTGCCCTGTGTTTTGGGCATATATTGTGGCTAGAGTTGTCACCGTGCCAGCCAGCTTACCTTTCACAAAGATATACAGTCAGGTCCATAAATATTGGGACATCGATACAATTCTAACATTTTTGGCTCTATACACCACCACAATGGATTTGAAATGAAACGAACAAGATGTGCTTTAACTGCAGACTGTCAGCTTCAATTTGAGGGTATTTACATCCAAATCAGGTGAATGGTGTAAGAATTACAATAGTTTGCATATGTGCCTCCCACTTGTTAAGGGACCAAAGGTAATGGGACCTAATAATAATCATAAATCAAAATACAGTCCTGATCAAAAGTTTAAGACCACTTGAAAAATGGCAAAAAATCATATTTTACATTGTTGGATCTTAACAAGGTTCCAAGTAGAGCTTCAACATGCAACAAGAAGAAATGAGAGTGAGACAAAACATTTTTTGAGCATTCAATTAATTGAAAATAACGATTAAACTGAAACAGGCTGTTTAACCCTAATTTTAGGACCACATGCCTTTAAAAGTCCAAATCTGTGCAAAGATATGGATTAATTGTCATTTTCTGTCAGGTAGTCACACGTTGTGATGGCAAAGGCAAAAAAACTCTCTTTTTGAACGTGGTCGGGTTGTTGAACTGCATAAGCAGGGTCTCTCACAGCGCGCCATCGCTGCTAAGGTGGAACGCAGTAAGACAGTCATTTGGATTTTCTTAAAAGATCCTGAGGGTTATGGAACAAATAAGTCAAGTCAAAAAAATTCACCAGCACTGAGCCGGAGGATCCAATTGGCTGTCCGTCAAGACACTGGACGATCCTTGACCTAAATTAAGGCCCTTACTGGTGCTGACTGCAGCCCCATAACCATTAGACGGCATCTGAGACTGAAGGGCTTCAGAAACAAAAAACGTCTTCAAAGATCTCGTCTCCTTGAACGCCACAGAACTGCTCGTTTGGACTTTGAAAGAGAGCACCAAACATGGGACATTCAAAGGTGGAAGAAAGTTTTATTCTCTGATGAGAATTTTTATTACCTTGAGGGTCCTGATGGTTTCCAACGTTAGTGGCATGACAAGCAGATCCCACCTGAGATGTTTTCTACATGCCACAGTGGAGGGGGCGCCATAATGGTCTGGGGTGCTTTTTCATTCAGTGGAACAATGGAGCCTCAGGGAGTGCAGGGGCGTCAAACGGCCGCTGGCTATGTCCAGATGTTGCAGAGAGCATTCCTCATGACTGAGGGCCCTCGTCTGTGTGATAACGACTGGGTTTTTCAACAGGACAACGCTACAGTACACAATGCCTGCAGGACAAGGGACTTCTTCCAGGAGAATAACATAACTCTTTTGGCCCATCCTGCGTGTTCCCCTGATCTAAATCCAATTGAGAACCTTTGGGGATGGATGCCAAGGGAAGTTTACACAAATGGACAACAGTTCCAGACAGTAGATGGCCTTCGTGCGGCCGTCTTCACCACTTGGAGAAATGTTCCCACTCTCCTCATGGAAACGCTTGCATCAAGCATGCCAAAACAAATTTTTGAAGTGATAAACAATAACGACGGAGCTACTCATTACTGAGTTCATGTTTGGAAGTTGGATTTCTGTTTTGTTTTGTTTTTTTTGTTTTTTTTTTAGGTGTGGTCCTAAGCTTTTGATCAGCTGAAAAACAGCCTGTTTTCAGTTTATTCATTGTTTTTATTAAATTGAATGCTCAAAAAATGTTTTCTCTCACTCCCATTTCTTCTTGTTGCATGTTGAAGCTCTACTTGGAACCTTGTTAAGATCCAGCCATGCTAAATATGATTTGCCATTTTTCAAGTGGTCTTAAACTTTTGATCAGGACTGTATATGTTTATAATAAACATATTTCACATGAAAACTTACAATTACTTGGCTTGTCCCTTGGGGATCTCAGACACCACTTTAACACTTTGGCTGGGGGGCTCGGTGGAGCTGATGTTGTGTTTTATCCTAATGAGAAAGATTTCATAATAAGGATTTGGAGAAGGGGCAGAGCAGGGAGAGGCTGGTGCTGCTACTAGGGAGCTCATACCATGGGGGAGTAATAAAGCCCATCATACTGCCACCCCAGTAGAAGAAATTCTGCTTATAATGTGTCAGTGAAAAAAAGAAAAACTTGTAATGCCCCAGTTGAGCTAATGTGCCCATAGTGCCCCCATAGTGCCCCCATAAAATACCCCTATATAGTGCCCCTAGTAAATGCCCCCATAGTGCTCCTCTCCCCCCTTCCTCCTAGTGCCCCCAATAATGTACCAGTATAAAATACCCCTATATAGTGCCCCAGTAGATGCCCTCAGTGTCCCCCATAATTTGCAAGTATAAAATACCCCTTCCTAGTGCCCCCCGTAGATGACCCCATAGTATTCCTCTCCCCCCTTCCCCATAGTACCTATCATAATGTGTCCCAGTATAAAATTCTACTGTACAGAGCCTCCCATATAAAATACCCCTTCTTTGTGGCCTCAGTAGAAGCCCCTATAGTACCAACCAAAATTGTGCTAGTAAGAAGTGCCCCCAATAATGTGCCAGTAAAATGTGCCCCCATAGATGCCCCCAATAATGTGCCAGTAATAAGAGCCTCCCTATCATGTGCCAGTAATAAGAGCCCCCCCATCATGTGCCAGTAATAAGAGCCCCCATCATGTGCCAGTAATAAGAGCCCCCATCATGTGCCAGTAATAAGAGCCCCCATCATGTGCCAGTAATAAGAGCCCCCCATCATGTGCCAGTAATAAGCACTCCTTCATCATGTGCCAGTAATAAGCACCCCCCATCATGTGCCAGTAAAACTATCGTGCGTATAAAAAAAATAAACACTTATACTTTCCTACTTGGCAGCGATGTGATAAAGGCTTCTTCCGGCCTGTGTCCCGCGCTGTACGGATCAGGCGGCACAATGACGTCATCGAGCGCCACGCGCCAGCCTCTGATAGGTTGCTGGCCTAGTGCCTGCAGCTATCAGAGTAAGGGGAAGGGACAGGCCTCTCCCTCCCCTGCCCCAGAGCACAGGCATCTGTATCGCTGTCCTGAGTACGGCGATACAGATGACTATGGAGATAAGCGCTTCCAGAATGGAAGCGCTCATTTCCCTGTGCCCTGCTGCAGCTGCCCCCACTTCTAAGCCGCCCCCTCAATCTGCCAGTGCTTGGAATCCTATTATCTACGACATACAACAGACAACCACACAAAGGCTATATGCCAAAAGCCAGGTATATGCAAGCCATCAATCTATCAATGAGACAGATAACAGGCTTAGTCAGCAAAGATATATCAGGAAATACCATCTTAAAGGCAAATAGCCATCATCCATCACACACAATAAAAAGTATCCCAGTTGGTGAGTTCATAAGAGCCAGAAGAAACTGCAGTACGGATGGAGCCTTCAACAGGGAATGTGCAAATATTTGGAAACGCCTCAAAATGCGAGGGTACCCCCAATGGATGCTCCATAGGGGCTTCAAAATAGCTAAAAACAAATCTAGATCCAATTTATTAGGACTTAAATTAAATATGAAAACCATAATTAATCAAGGATAATAAATAATAACCCTTTTACCAATAGGAAAACAAATGAACCCAATAAAAGATATACTGGATCAGAAATTATTCAAAATAATAAATCTATGGCGACATTGGTTTTAACCTATAGTAGACAATTTCCTGAAATTAAGAAAATTATTCAAAAATGCATTCCCATCTTATATGAGGATGACATTTTGAGAGAGGCTTTGAGGGATGGCTGCCGTGTCGTATCCAGGAGACCCAATACCCTGGGTAGGACACTTTCGCCCTCCATGTATACCCCAACACATTCAAAAAATCCACCCACCTGGCTAAAGTACACTGGTTTTTCAAGGTGTGGAGGTCCGAGATGCAAAGTTACCAAAAATACTAAAGAATTCTATAATTCAACACACTCTGAGACCTTCCCCATTAAGAGTTATATTAATTATAATACAACTGGAGTTATTTATATTATTACATGCGAGAACACCTGAATTATATCTCCAATCCATCAACTACAGGAATCTCTAATGCAGCAAACCATTTCATAGATGTGCATGACCGTAATGTAAATACCTTCAGTACTTTCGCTTTCGAACGTGTTACATTACCACAAAGAGGCGGTAATAGAAAACAAAAAATCCTCCTCCGAGAAGACTTTTGGATTTGGAGACTTAATACAAGATGCCCACTACGTCTTAATCTTAAAAAATAATTAATGTATCTATATTAAAACTACTATGTAGCTTAACCATTTTTTCGCTATGCTTTTATTATTATACCCATGTATGAACTCTGCTTATACATGGTTATTTTTAATTCCCTGTAGCCCTTTTTTTTTCTTTTTTACCCTAGGATCAGATTACTTATATCACTAGAGAATTCTTACAAGAAAATACCGTAATTTATTTGCATTACCTAGTTGATATCGAGGTGTCGGGGAAGCGCATGTGCGTTGTCCTGCATTCACGTTTTTAGGTTATGCGCCGCGACGTGTAGGAGCTCTCCTGATATTTTGATAATAGATTATCGTGAGGGTGGACACATGTTACATTGCATCCTGTATATAAGTTCCTGATATACAAAAACAGTATCCATCTAGATATTAGAGAATAATATAAAAAAAATTATATAAAAAAACAGTTAATGTACAAACAATCTATAACTACAAGCATCACCAGACCAATAATGTAAAAATAAACATTCAGGAATCACACATACAGGTGCAATGTAACAGTTCTAAACCCCAAATATATTCCGGGCCATGTAAATATTAAATGTAAAATACTATTACTATCGCATAATGAAAGAGAAGGGAATGCATATGTTTGGACGGATACACCCACTGTATCTCAAAATATCAATGTTATATATAAGTTATGGAGGGGAAACTCTCTCACCAATGACAAACTGGTATCTATTTTAACCATAGCCTTTTAGATATTATCATGAATTTTGTAGTGCAGGGGTTGTCTCTGCTCAGTCTTGTTTATTTCAGTTTTTTTCTGTATGTTCTATATGTCTGGTTATAACCAACTGATCAGTTTACATCTCTGAAGGTATGCCATAGTACATATTATGCGATTTCTTATGAACGGGACCATATGGGAATTCGGATGATAATATATCATACCGGGGAAAACCATTGTGGATAACAATCATTGACTGCATGGTGCTTGGTGTATAAATTGTCTCTGAGTACCTGATATGTGTGGATTTTCACCTTAGTACACACCATGCCATTATTTACTAACATGGTGTTGGCTAATAATGACATTGTAACAGATGAGAATGTTACCTTAACCAACTGACAAGTATATGCCTCAGGGTCCATATCATAGTTCATATTATGCGACTTTTTATAAACAAGATGTTAATGGAATTAGTAGGCCAATACAACGCAGCTGGGGAAACTGTCATGGACAGCAATCCTTGAATGCATCGTGCTTACCATCATTTTTCTGATGGCCTTATAGGTATGGACTTCAGCCTTAATTCACACCACGCGGTATTTTGCAAGCATGGTGCTGTCAAAATAATTATTTTATATTGACCTATTATAGGGAGGCTGAGGTGTGTATATATATTACTGGTATCAATATACTAAACAAATAATAATCGAAATATCACATTAAAAACCAAAAATTAAAAATAATAATAATTAAAAACCAGACATAAAACACAATGCAATCAATCATTAGCTGAATATACCTCCATAAAAATTATTATTTTTCCATCGCTCATGGCTATAATCAATGTAATCTGTACTATGTAGGGGTATTATATTTATACCAACTAAGAAAGGGCTATATGGTTTTATATATCACATATTTTTCATGTATTTTTCATTATATATTTATAGCACTGCTAGGTGTGTTACTATATGACACGGGTGAAAATGTTTGCACAGGTGTTTTGCATGAATCTGACTGATCTTCTGTCCACCCTGCCTCCCTTTACCCCTCCCTGGGGGCGGGAATGCCAGAGGTGAACCCTATTTCAGTTTGGAACATGTCAGACACCTTGGATCATGACTAAGAACACTACTGTTCGAAACGCGTAGATCTTTGGGAACAAGTAGGAACCAGTGTCACTGTTTGCTGTACCTACCTGAATTTTGGTGATAAATAAAGATCGGGATTATTTACAACGTCCATGTCTGGTGCTGTAGCTTTTCTTCTATTTCGTGGATTACTGCTGAGGACTGGCTTGAGTCCGCCCCGTGCACCGCAACACAGGACACGAAGGTGAGCTGGCTGTAACCTCTTCTATATTTTAGTCAGCATACCTTACAATGGCAGCCTGTTGCACTATGAGATATTCCAAACCAGCTCTCATCTGACTGAGAGCCAGTAAGCCTCAAAGTTACTTCAGATCTGTTGGATGGCTTGGGTGGACCTGCGCACATTGATCAATATTATTAGGGAGACAAAAGGTTTTCTGATTGTCCTAACATAATATTCAATAACCTTTCTATACAGTTTTGTCATGTAAAAACTCATTTGCATAAACATGGGCATTGTCACGCCCTGCCCTGTGAGTGATCTGAGAAGATCTGTCAGACTTGCTGCTCATGAATCTATCTGACAGATTGCTTTGTTGTGACTTTGGGCAGGATCCCACCCCCTCACAGGTTCTGCTCATTAGTTTGTTAGTGATGCTAATTTTACCTGCCTCTCACTATAGCCCTTGCAGTTTATAGTTTCTCCCAGAGTTCCCTGCTGGTGTTTTGTGGATCTCCTGCTCTCAGTTCGTCTTTAGTTAAGTCCTCCTTCCTTCGCTTATGTTGTTTGTACTGGTTAGGCCTTAGGTAGACGCGGATTCCTTCATCTTGTGCAAGGAACCGGTTGTCTTTTTGCCTGCTCCCTAGCTGAGGGTTTGTATCAGTTGCAGCAGGGCTTAGGTTCGAGTGCATGAACACTTCTACCATCGAGATTTGTTAATGTTGGTAGCAGTCAGGGAAAGGCTCAGGGATTGTCAGGAGGTGACCTTTCCCTGTTCCCTAGCTGTGAGGCTCTGGCTGAATCTAAGCTGCGTAGCTTCTGTCAGGGAGAACATACAGCTGAGTCATATTGTGCTGAATTTAGAAGATGGGCGACTGACTCGGAGTGGAATGACCCTGCATTCCGTAGTCAGTTCTGTCAGGGGCTGTATGAGAAACTAAAAGACGCCCTTGCATTTCATAAAAAATCTGTGGAGGCGGCCATGGCTCTAGCCGTAAGGGTTGATAGACGTCTGAGGGAGAGGTGCAAGATTCCCCTCAGGCAGGAGGCACTGTCATTTGGGGAATCTGTCCCTCAGGGTACAGTGACACTTGAACCTGGGACTGGAGAGGAACCTATGCAGTTAGGTCAGGTCTCGTCTTGCCTTGGTAATAGGAACTCTAGAGTGCAGAGAAGACTGTTATTTCTGTGGTAAAGAAGGGCATTTCGTTAATGTGTGTCCTTTTATTAAGCCTCAAAGTGCTAAAGAAAATCAAAAGGAGGGTTCTTTAAAAAAAAAAAGTTCCCTTACTCTTTGTAGCGTGAATGAAGAGTCAGAACAGTTATATTTGTATTCTACCTGCAGTACCTGATTCCTCCTGCCTGCCATGGTGGCGCTAAACTCTGAAAATATTGAATTAGAAGTATTTGTTGACAGTGGCGCAGGGGTTAATCTTGTTGATTATTAATTTGTTCAGAGTCATGGTTTTAGAACTAGCGCATAAGCAGAGAGATATCAGTGTTTGCTATAGATTCCGCTCTTTTCTCGCAAAAAAGTCTAACTCATATTCTGCAGGATATTCATTTGAGGGTGGGTGATTCTCATGTTTAATCCATTTCTTGTTTTGTTCTTAAAGGTTTGCCTGCTCCACTGGTTCTGGGTTTACCAAGGTGGACCAAACATAATCCTACCATTGACTGGCAAACTAGACAAATCAGTAATTGGAGTGATTTTTGTATGGACAACTGTCTCGGCGCATCTATTTCTGGGGTATCCACTAAGGTGTTACCTCCCTTTCTTTCTGATTTTTCAGACGTATTCTCGGAGGGTTGAGATCACGAGTTGCCCCCCCGCCAAGAGTATGATTGTCCGATCAATCTTATTCCCGGAGCAAAATTGCCAAAATCTCAGTTATATAATCTTTCCCAACACGAAAGAGTAGCTATACGGGAGTATATTGCCGAGAGTTTGACAAAAGGATATGTTAGACCATCTAAATCACCTATGGTATCGTTGTTTACCTCGATGGCATACTGATTTACTCACCCGATATGTAGACTCATCAGGATCATTTAAGACAAGTATTATTGATTCTTCGGGTGAATAAATTGTATGCTAAGTTGGAAAAATGTGTGTTTGCGGTTCAGAAACTGCAGTTTCTGGGTTACTTACTTTCTGCCTCAGGTTTTCGCATGGATCCCGATAAGGTCCGTGCGGTACTAGAATGGGACCAGCCATAGAATCAGAAGGCTCTGATGCGGTTTTTAGGATTTACTAATTACTACAGGAAGTTCATCCTGAATTATTCCACTATTGTCAAACCTTTGACCGATATGACTAGGAAGGGCGCTGACTTCTCTGTCTGGTCAGAACAGGCATTACAGGCTTTTTCTGCAATTAAGGAATATTTTGCTTTCGCTCCCATTCTGATGCAACCCGATGTGTCTGAACCCTTCATTGTGGAGGTTGACCCGTCAGAAGTGGGAGTCGGAGCATTTTTGTCGCAGGGTCCCTCTCCTAGCAAATTGGGTTCCTCATGCTTTTTTCTCTAAGAAACTCCCTGCTGCCGAAATAAATTATGATGTTTGGAATAGAGAGTTGTTGGCCATCAAATTGGCCTTTAAGGAATGGCGTCATTGGCTAGAAGGAGCGATTCATCAGATTACTTTAATTACTGACCATAAGAATCTGGCTTACCTGCAATCAGCAAAGCGTCTTAACCCTAGGCAGGCCAGATGGTCATTGTTCTTTACCAGGTTTAATTTTGTGGTCACTTATCGTCCTGGAATTAAAAATGGCAAAGCGGATGCTTTGTCACGTAGCTTTCCTGGGGGGGGGGGGGATTCGGAGGATTCCGCTCCGATTTTGGCTGATGGGGTGCTGGTATCCGCTCTTCATCCCGAGCTGGAGGCAGAAGTGTTGGGGGCTCAAGGTGAGACACCTGATCCCTGTCCTCCAGGGAAGTTGTTTGTTCCTTCAGAACTGCGACACAAGGTGTTCAAGGAACATTATGATACTGTCCTTGCAGGACACCCTGGGAGTAGATGCACGGTGGATATTATTTCCCGGATATTCTGGTGGCCAGGTTTGTGTAAATGTGTTGAGGGCTATGTAAAAGCTTGTGAGACCTGTACACGCGCTAAGGTAGCCCACACTCGGCCATCAGGATCTGTTATTCTATTGTCCATTCCATCTTGTCCTTGGATTCATTTGTCCATGGACTTCATCACTGATTTACCAAGTTCCTCTGGGAAAACTGTGATTTTGGTGGTGGTGGACCGCTTTAGTAATATGGCTCACTTTGTACCATTATAAGGTTTGCCCAATGCAAAACCTCTCGCTCAGGTGTTTATTGATAACATCGTGAAATTACAAGGCATCCCCTCTGATGTGGTGTCTGATAGGGGGACGTAATTTGTTTCCAGGTTTTGGAAGGCGTTTTGTACTCCATCCTCAGTCGAATGGACAAACTGAGCGCACTAACCAGAACCTGGAGACTTATCGTTGAGAATCAGGAAGAATGGTCCTCGTTTTTGTCCGTGGCTGAGTTTGCCTTGAATAACCGTAGCAGGAGTCCACTGATAAGTCACCATTTTTTGGCGCATATGGTATTCACCCTCAGTTTGGTACTTTTTCTGGGACTGAATCTTCTGGTATACCTGAAGAAGAGAGATTCTCTTCTTCGTTGTCTTCTATCTGGTGGAACATTCCAGTTAATTTGGAAAAGATGGGAGAAAGATGACTGACAAGTGAATGGCTGACAAGAGACATATGACTGGTCCGGACCTGTGTGTGGGTGATTTGGTGTTGTTGTCCACTAAGAAAATTAAGTTGAAAGTACCCTCTTGGAAGATGGGCCCAAGATTTATTGGTCCTTACAAAATCTCGGCTATTATTAATCTGGTGGCGTTTCGTCTGGAACTTCCGCGGGCCTGGAAGATCCATAATCTGTTTCACAGGTCCTTGTTGAAGAAGTATGTTGAACCTGCTGAACCATCTCCTTTGCCTCCTCCTCCTGTCTTGGTAGATGGTAATAGATGGTAATCTGGAGTTTCATATCTCCAGAATACTCAACTCAAAGTCCTCCTTCCTTTGCTTATGTTGTTTGTACTTGCTAGGCCTTAGGTAGACGCAGGTTCCTTCATCTTGTGCAAGGAACCGATTGCCTGCTCCCTAGATGAGGGTTTGTATCAGTTGAGCAGGGCTTAGGTTCAAGTGCATGAACACTTCTACCATAGAGATTTGTTAATGTTGGTAGCAGTCAGGGAAAGGCTCAGGGATTGTCAGGAGGTGACCTTTCCCTGTTCCCTAGCTGTGAGGCCTAGCTTGCTGTTTTGTTTAATTTTGTTGTGTTTGGTTTGCTTACCTTCCCTCACCTTCTTGCGATCTACACTACTCATGAACAGAGCCATCTATTGGTTTCGTAGTCTTATGACAAGACTATTACTCTTGTCATAAGACTATGAAACCAATAGATGGTGTTGTTTATCTTGTTGGGGCGCAAGTAGGTGGGGCACACTGCTCAACACACCGTGTAGCACTCAGCCGATAATAGCCTGTGATAACACTGAGGTGTATATCGGATTGCTGCTAGCTATCATTCACACATCTTCTAGCACTTTATCTGCGGTAATATAAGCTTACTAGGGTGCATCTGAGGACTATTGCCCTGCTTGTACTGACTCATGAACAGCTCCATCTATTGGTTTTATAGTCTTATGACAAAACTATGGGCATGGGCATATGGGAAAAACATGACAATGAACAGAATCTGCCTTGTTTTTCAGCTGAAAAAACATTTACATGGAAAATTTGTGATCTACACTACTCATGAACAGAGCCATCTATTGGTTTCATAGTCTTATGACAAGACTATTACTCTTGTCATAAGACTATGAGACCGATAGCGCTGTTCATGAGTAGTGTAGATTGCAAATTTTCCATGCAAATGTTTTTTCAGCGGAAAAACAAGGCAGATTCTGCTCATTTGCATGTCTTTCCCATATGCTCATGTTTATGCAAATTAGTTTTTACATGACAAAACTGTATAGAAAGGTTATTGAATATTATGTTAGGACAATCAGAAAACTTTTTGTCTCCCTAATGTTATTGATCTAGGTGCGCAGGTCCAACCAAGCTACCCAACAGATCTGAAGTAACTTTGAGGCTTACTGGTCAGATAAGAGATGGTTTGGAATGTCTCATAATGCACAAGGCTGCCATTGTAAGGTATGCTGACTAAGCCTGTTATCTGTCTCATAGATAGATTGCTGGCTTGCACATACGTGGCTTTTGGCATAGAGCCTTTGTGTGGTTGTCTATTGTATGTCGTAGATAAAAGGAGTCTAAGCACTGGCGGATCCAGGGGGGGGGGGCAACGGGGCAATTGCCCCCCCCCCCCTCGAGCTGCTCAGAAGTGGGGGGACGGCGGCAGCGGGGCACAGGGAGATGAGCACTTCCATTGTGGAACATTGAGTCCAAGATGCATCCAGCTATCCTCTTAATGCTGTTTCCAAACCATTTTGATGGGGTTTCCATCAATTTCTAACCTTTTTTTGTGAACCAAACACCCTCTTCTCTTCCGAGCAGGGGGTGCCCGAGATTATCCCATTGTGCTCGGGTTCTCAGTAGAGCACACGAGCACACCGATGTGATCGGCCAGAGCACCCAAGCACTTTGGTGCTCGATCAACACTATTGCTGAGGCATGGCATCCCACTCTTCTTGAAGGTCATTGAGGTTCTGGGGTACAGAGTTATGAGCTTCTACACAGCGACTCAACTGCTCCCATAGGTTTTCAATGCGATTCAGGTCAGGAAAAAGTGCAGGCCACTCCATTTGAGGTCCCCCAGTCTCCAGCAGCCGTTCCCTAATGATGCGATCTCGATGAGCTAGTAAATTGTCATCCATGAAGATTAAATTAGGCCTGTACTGTTTATGCAGAGGCATGATGACTGGATTAATTATGTTATTCAAGTAGTATGGGCTTGTCAGTGTACTATTCACAAAGTGTAGGGCAGTTCTGTATTGATTAAACACACCAGACCTCACTGTAATGCCACCACCATTAAATGCAAAGATTGGCTGATTCATAGTGCTCTCCAACATAGTTGGCAGCCATAATTTCTGCTCAGCGTGAATCGACTTTTATCAGTGAACAGCACTGAGGCCCACTGGTCCCTCGTCCAGCGTAGATGCTCCCTGGCCTAAGCAAGATGATGACGCCTGTGGTCAGGTACCCTTGCAGGTCTTTTAGCACGCAGACCACCTTTCTTCATTTATACACTGATGTAAATGGTTTTGAATGGTCTGACGTGACACTTGAGTGCCTCTCACCTCCCTTAAATGTGCCTGGAGTTGTGTGTCATTCATCATCTGGTTCCGAAGGGAATTGCTCACAATGAAGTTGTCATCAGTGTGGGATGTGGCCAAAGGATGTCCACTTCTCTGCCTTTCTATGACTCTTCCAGTCTCTTTCTATCTCTGCTACAACCTGCTGATGACACTCTGTCACACTCTAAGCTCTGTGGCCTCTTCTGTCTGTTACAGAACAGCAAGTTGTGCAAAAATACTGAAACAATGAACAGTTGGACATATGCATTCTAAAGTTTAGAGAAGGTCACATTAAGTTCACCTATAAAGGATAGAGTGCATTTTAGGTTCATCCTAAAATTTCACCCACAAGCCAAATATCCCTAAGTTTTTGTGAGTTATCTATGTAAACAAGTTCACTGTAATGCACACAGGTAGATTGCTGCTATACCTTGGGTATTGCTGCAGTAATCACGTACAGTATATATGCTGCTTAATTAAATTGAACCCCACCAAAAAACTTCTGACTTCTGATAGCAGGCACAGTCACCCACAGATCTTCTCTCTCCCTGTCTGCCAGCTTCCCTGCTTCTCTCTATTCTACACAACACACACATTTCTTTCTCTGTAATTTTAGCCTTTCCCTTCACTCTCCCTGGCAAAAGAATACAAGCTTGATTGATTTCTGATTCTCCCTGACTCCCTAAGATATTTCAGGCCCCCAGGCTACATTTAATAAAAGAGTTCCACAGGCTATGCCTGGCAGAGAATCCAGTCTTTGATTCTTAGGCTGGCGAACTTTCATTGTCACAGGGGAGGACAATTAACCAATTTGAATGGCACAGACAAGACAGGTTTACAGTCCTAGTTTGGGACATTTCCTAAATTGCAGTGACAGAGGGTTCACTTTCTCTCGTTACCTGTATTGATCTTGAGTTCCAGGAAAGTGAGAAGGAAGAAGCCCATGAGAGAAGACTTCTTCATTTGGCACCTTCTTTTCAGAAACCTCTGATTCCTCCTTCTTCACCAGTACCAGAACTTATGCACGTGGATTAACTCAAATAGCCTGAAATGAAGCGTTTCCATAGGCATTCCAATGGCTTACAACTCTATTGCGATGTAAAGGGGTACTATGTACAAACATGTCATGAGTATTTTGATCCAATGGTTTTTTGCAGGAATTAAATGGGTTCTCTGGGATTTTGATTGCCTATCCCCAAGATTAGTCTAGTACCTAGCCTGCTTTCCCTACCTACTTGCAGTACAAGCTGTGGTTAGCTAGACGGCAACTGGTTGACAGTCCCTACGCAATATAAGTGGAGAGACAGACTGACAAACAAAGACAGACAGGCTTCCCATCTGCGGAAGCCACCTTGACGACTGGTAGATGGGCCCGACACGTATGTGCGCTAAGAGCTTCTATTATTCATTTATACTCATTTATAGTCGGTATTGTACTACTTTTATTTAGAATGCCCCCAATTTCTGAGCTCTATTGTTTGTATATATAATGGTAAACCAAAAAAGGGGCTCAGTCACATAACAACCGCAGGAGCACATTGCTGGGGCAAGGAAATAACATGAAAGACAGACATGCAATGTGACAATGCACTGCAATATAAAGTACAAAAATTGCATGGAAATAACAAGTGCTACACTATAAGTGCGAGATACTTGGCAAATTATTTTGTACAAAATTATTTGAGCCCGTCTGCCAAGCGTCAAGGCGTTCTCTGTTAGACGGGTTCCTACGCTAAATTCTACCTGTTAGGTGCCATAACGGCTACCGTACACTTCAGGGAGTGTAGGTTCCACATACCTGCATTGTAACCTACCTGTTGGGTGCCATGACGGCTACCATCCACTTCAGGGAATGCAGGCTACACAGCAGGCCCACTCCACAACACCACCGGCGCCTAAAAGCCACCAAGGACCGCAGTGAGAGTCCTGGTGCTGTGGCTTCAGTGAATGAAGTGGAGCAGGCCTGACTATGCACTGACACTAATTAAAATCAGCCAATGGGGCAGACAGGGTGGTCAGAAATGTGAGACTGAGGAGGCAGCCACACCTCAATTACAAACTACAAGGGAAACCAAAAAAGGGGCTCAGTCACATAACAACCGCAGGAGCACATTGCTGGGGCAAGGAAATAACATGAAAGACAGACATGCAATGTGACAATGCACTGCAATATAAAGTACAAAAATTGCATGGAAATAACAAGTGCTACACTATAAGTGCGAGATACTTGGCAAATTATTTTGTACAAAATTATTTGAGCCCGTCTGCTAAGCGTCAAGGCGTTCTCTGTTAGACGGGTTCCTACGCTAAATTCTACCTGTTAGGTGCCATAACGGCTACCGTACACTTCAGGGAGTGTAGGTTCCACGTACCTGCATTGTAACCTACCTGTTGGGTGCCATGACGGCTACCATCCACTTCAGGGAATGCAGGCTACACAGCAGGCCCACTCCACAACACCACCGGCGCCTAAAAGCCACCAAGGACCGCAGTGAGAGTCCTGGTGCTGTGGCTTCAGTGAATGAAGTGGAGCAGCCATTTTGTTTTTTTGCAATTATGTTTGCTTCATGGATATGCACCTGTGATTCTGAAGGTTTTAGTCTGAATTTTCTTGCAATATATTGGGTGTGGCACCCCTTTTAGACTGGATATGCCCATCTACCTGGGACTTACGAGCAGAGTACGCTTGTAGCTGGTTCCTACACTGCCCTGATATTGTAGGCTTAAGTAAGTCCAAGGTGAGGCAGTTTCTTTAGTGATAGGGACCCATCTGCAGTATCAAACGAGAAGCAAAGAGTAATCAGAAGATAACCCGAGATCAGAACCAGATGGACTAAACAGTACCAAACAAGTAAAAGAGAGAGGTCAGAAGACAAGCAGGGGTGAGAAGCATGAACAATCCAAATAAGCACAGGAACAAGAACCAGGAACACAGCTAGTGAGTCAAAGACTATCACTGGCACTGATATATGGCCAGGAAGGGATTTAAATAGAGCACCGAGTCCCAGGATCAAAACCTAAAAGGTCCATTGATTCAGCGCTCCATTATTACTCAGTAAGAGAGCAGCTGAGCAATCAGCCCACCGTTAATCTCCCCCAGCACATGCCTGCTGCAGGAGAAACAGAGCATTGCATCCTTTTACTAAAGATGCTGTCACACCGCTGGAGCACGGACAAGTTTCTTACAACAGGTGAAAATTTAATTTATTTCACAAATCATTAATTTTGAAAACAGTGTTTAATTTGTACAAAAAGTGCTCCAGATAAAAAAAATGACCTAGGGGCCATTGTCTTCTAAATGAAGAAATTACTTGTTACAAAACTGTTATTCACCCTGTTAGTCTGAATGGATGAAGCACATGGTGAGAACAATGGATGGCGGCCATTTTAACTCACAGACACTGTTTGGACTTTTCTACACGGTGCCATCTCGCCGGTATTTGGTGCCCAGAGACATCATTCAGTAGTTTGAAACTACCAAACAGGGGACACATTTATTAGTAACTATTTTCTGTATAACTTGTATATTTTCGGTGTAACTGGCATAAAACTGTATCTTCCAGACTACTGAACGGATCTGGGTGAATTTCGGATATGTGGTTCACCCAGATCCCCCGGTTCTAAGGATATACTTGTTATGGGGTTATTGCATGTTTTGGGGTTCCTGTGATATGTTTTATAAAACTGTATTTCTCTGCCTGTGATAATTATATTCGCCATTGTATTCAGTAATCTTATCACAGACAGAGAGGAGGAGTTTGCGTGGGAGTGTCTGTGTTTATTGTACGGATTGATTGGTTGTATTTCAAACCCCTGTGGGCAGTACTATGTTGGTGGATTGTAAATAAAAGAGTCTGTATGCCCCAGGGCAGTCAGACCTAGTTTGACCTTCAAATCGCAGCCTCGCCTCGTTTTGTGGGGGAAAGATTATCCTAGCTGTAAGATAGCTAGTGGGATTGTTCTACATTTACAGGATCCTTCTGGATATCGAGACGAAGCGGCTCCTCTCTCTCTCCCTAAACAGAGATCCAGACTATCCAAGCGGTCCAGCTTCCAGCTAGCCTGGGAGTAACCGTAACATTTGGATGGCAGCGGTGGGATTGTCCTGGATTTCCTAGAAGTACTGAACGGATGGAGAGCGCTTACGAAAAATTCAAACGTGCGACCCTAAAGGATTTACTCGAAAGCAGAGGGGGGAACGCCAGCAACCGTCCGAGAAAGGAACTGATCGCAGAATTAACCAAATTGGATCAGGGCTTCACGATGGCAGAAACCCCGACCACGAGTGGTGACGAAAAGACCAGGATTGTTCGGGAGAGGCTCTCGCTATACGGGCCGAACCCACCTATGGAACTGGTGCAGCAGTTGATGGCAGAAGCGGACGAGGATATACGGAAGGCTCGAGCCCACGAACTCAGCCTAGTGACCGCACACCGCAATGCCGAAGCACCGCAGGTAATCGTTCCTGTCGAAAACGCCGGGAGGCCAAAGATACCCTATGCGGCTTTTAGACCCTTCCTAGAGAGCGAGACAGGAATCGATGAATATTTGGCGGACTTCGAAAGGCAATGTGCCCTGCACCAGATTCCCAACAGAGAGTGGCCCACGATAATGTCTGGGAAACTATCCGGGCGAGCTCTGGAAGCATTTCGGACTCTGGGCGCTGAGGAAGTGACACAGTATGCGCTGGTCAAAGAGACACTGTTGCGGCGGTACGCTGTAACTCCTGACACGTATCGCCGACAATTTCGTAGCACGAGAAAGAAGCCTAACGACACACATATGGAATGGGCGCACCGAATGCGGAGATCGGCAAATCACTGGATGAGCAGAAGTAAAGCTGTGACTGGTGAGGAAATTTTACAATTATTTCTCTTAGAACATTTTTATAACGGCATGGAGCAGCAGGGGAAGGAATGGCTGCGAGACAGACGACCTTCTACCTTAGAAGAAGCAGCCAAATTGGCCGATGAACATTACGACTCCCGTCTACACGAACCCACGAACTACCGAACCCCAGCACGGTCGAACACCAAGATGTTTACCATACGTCGCCACGTACCGAATTCCGAGCCCCGGTGCCCGCTGGGCCCATACGGTACTCAGGACCACCGAATAACAACTCTGATCGTCCCAGACCGACCTGCTACCGATGCAAGCAACCAGGGCACCGCATGGCTAGCTGCCCCCTTCATGCACACCAGACCCCCCGGAATTATAATTACCCCTCTGGGTCATCTCGTCCTGCCCGGGCGCTCTGTGTTAACCAAGAGGCCCCTATGGAGGAATATTTGGGACCACTTCACGAAGCAGATCCTGTATATGCTGCTTCGGATAACCGCCAGCACCATCAGCAGAAAGTATGGCTCGAGGGGCAATCTACCGAGGGGTTAAGAGACACGGGGGCTACCATTACACTGGTCCAGAGCCATTTGGTGCCGGGGCACAAGCGATCAGGGCAGACTGTGGCCGTTAGAGTGGCGGGGGGGATGTGTACAAAATTCTGACCGCTAAAGTACATCTTGATTGGGGAGTGGGAAAGGGGGTCGTGAACGTGGGCATAATGGATAATTTACCTGCCAAAGTACTACTGGGCAACGATTTGGGCCCCATGACTTCTGCCTATGCTCCAGTATACAACAACGAGGCGAACCCAGTGACTACCCGAGCCCAAGCCCGAACGGAGCGAGAACTCTCACCAGTGCGGGAGACACAGGTAAGACCTACCCCGACCTTGACTGACCCGTTAGGTCCCATACCCTGGGACACCCCAGATGCTTTCGAAACAGAGTCTAAGACTGACCCGACATTACAAAAGTACCGGGAACGAGCAGAGACCGGAGGGAGCGGGTCAGATAACGAAACCTTTTTATGGGAAAAGGGAAAGCTATATCGCTTGACGGAGAAAAGGGGGCAGCATAGGCGACAGCTGGTAGTGCCCCACAAATACCGTCGAGAAATACTCAAGATAGGACACGACATTCCCTTGGCAGGCCACCTAGCTGTAACCCGCACACTACACCGCATTACTCACACGTTCTTTTGGCCAGGGGTACACGCTGATGTTAGGACTTATTGTAATACCTGCGATGTGTGTCAACGAGTAGGGAGGAGAGGCAATCACCCTAAAGCTCATCTAGTAAATATGCCCATTGTGGAGGAACCCTTCAGCAGGGTTGCTATTGACCTAGTGGGACCGCTGGCTACCCCTAGTCCCTCCGGTAAGCGCTACATTCTTACCGTAGTGGACTACGCTACCAGGTACCCTGAAGCTGTCGCCCTATCCAACATCCAAGCGGATACGGTAGCGAATGCGCTGGTGCAGGTGTTCTCCCGGGTAGGATTTCCGAAAGAAATCCTGTCCGACCGAGGCACCCAATTTACTGCCGAATTGACTCAGCAACTCTGGCAGGTTTGCAAAATTAAGTCCCTCCTGAGCTCTCCATACCACCCCCAGACAAACGGACTTTGTGAGAGGTTCAATGGGACCCTCAAACAAATGCTCAAGACGTTTACTCAGGAATACCGAGACTGGGAGCGTTTTCTGCCGCACCTCCTATTTGCTTATTGGGAGGTGCCCCAGGAAACGACCGGGTTCTCTCCCTTCGAGTTGCTCTACAGAAGAAAGGTACGGGGACCCCTAAACCTGATTCGGGAGCACTGGGAGGGAGAGATGGAGACTGACGGTGTCCCCATTGTGCCGTACGTGCTGGAACTCAGGGACCGAATGGAGCAATTAGCCAAATCAGTGCAGGCTAACCTCCAATTGGCCCAGAGAAGACAGAAGGTATGGTACTATCGGGGGGCCCGAAAGAGAATCTTTACCATAGGGCAAAAGGTGTTAGTGCTTAAGCCAGTTAAGACAGACAAATTGCAGGCGTCCTGGCAGGGCCCCTACCAGATAGTGGAGAAAAGGGGAGACACCACTTACGTAATAGCTAGCTGCCATGACAGCAATCTTAGAAAGACATTCCATGTGAACATGCTCAAGGAATATCTTGAGCGGCCGGAGAACGTGACGGCCGTATGCTGTCCCCCTCAGGAAGACCCCGACAGTCTACCCATTCCAGATCTGTTAGAAAAGAGTCCCCATGCAGATATAGTAGCTCAGGTCAAGATAGGGGACTGACTTAGCCCCACTGAAAGGGAGCAGCTTAATCAACTCCTGCAGTCCAAAAGCCCCACCTTCTCCCAGAAGCCAGGGTACACTACCTTAACCACCCACCAGGTAGATACCCCGGGACAAGCTCCTTTACACCAGGCTCCTTACCGAATCCCCGAGGCAGTTAGGACAGGGATGAAGAAGGAGATCGATGAGATGCTCCAACTCAGGGTAATTGAGCCCTCCGATAGTCCCTGGGCTTCCCCAGTGGTCCTGGTGCCCAAGAAAGATGGTACAACCCGGTTTTGCGTAGACTATCAGAGGCTCAATGAAAAGACAGTGACGGATGCTTACCCTATGCCCAGGGTAGACGAGCTACTCGATCGTATAGCCAGGGGAAATTATCTGACCACCATTGACCTCTGCAAGGGTTACTGGCAGATCCCCCTGGCCCAGGAGGCTGT
Source organism: Bufo gargarizans (assembly GCF_014858855.1). Taxonomy (NCBI): domain Eukaryota; kingdom Metazoa; phylum Chordata; class Amphibia; order Anura; family Bufonidae; genus Bufo; species Bufo gargarizans. Next base: position 27,570,081 of record NC_058085.1, read on the forward strand.
CCCCAAGTCGGCATTCGTCACCCCGTTCGGCTTATATCATTTTAAGGTAATGCCGTTTGGGATGAAGAATGCCCCAGCTACATTCCAGGGCTTGGTCGATAGGCTCCTGGATGGCTTCCAGAGTTTTGCTTGCGCATACCTGGACGACATAGCGATCCACAGTGAGTCCTGAGAGGACCACTTAGCTCACATAGGAATGGTTCTGGATCAGATCCGGGCTGCTGGCCTGACTCTGAAGCCAGAAAAATGCCACTTTGGGATGGCCGAGGTACAGTACCTGGGTCACCGGGTGGGGTGTGGGAAACAGCGACCAGAACCGGCCAAGATAGAAGCTGTCGCCAATTGGCCCACCCCCACCACTAAGACTCAGGTCCTAGCATTCCTGGGCACAGCAGGGTACTACAGACGGTTTGTACCAGACTACAGCACACTTGCCAAACCCCTGACTGACCTGACCAAGAAAAACTTACCTCGACAGGTCCAGTGGTCTCCCCACTGTGAAACGTCTTTCCAAGCTCTCAAAAATGCTCTTGTTAACGCTCCTGTCTTGGCGGCCCCAGCCCTTAACAAGCGTTTTATCGTCCATACAGATGCTTCCATGTTCGGGCTGGGAGCTGTCCTCAGCCAAGTAGGCGAAGACGGAGGGGAGCACCCAGTTGTCTACATCAGCCGTAAGCTCCTGCCACGCGAAGTCAGCTATGCAGCGGTAGAAAAAGAGTGTTTGGCTTTGGTGTGGGCACTAAAGAAATTGACTCCCTATTTGTATGGACAAGAATTCACTCTGGTTACAGATCATAACCCGTTGGTGTGGCTAAACCGGGTCTCTGGGGATAACGGCAGACTTTTACGTTGGAGTTTATCGTTACAACCCTTCAACTTCACCATTACCTACAGACCTGGGAAACAGAATGGCAACGCCGACGGGTTGTCCAGACAAACAGACCTCAGCCCAGCATAACCAGCGGTCTGGACAGCCTTAGTCTGCCCCGAAAAGGGGTCAGACAGTGTCTGCCAGAGTGTTCCACAAAAAGGGAGCACTGTTACAAAACTGTTATTCACCCTGTTAGTCTGAATGGATGAAGCACATGGTGAGAACAATGGATGGCGGCCATTTTAACTCACAGACACTGTTTGGACTTTTCTACACGGTGCCATCTCGCCGGTATTTGGTGCCCAGAGACATCATTCAGTAGTTTGAAACTACCAAACAGGGGACACATTTATTAGTAACTATTTTCTGTATAACTTGTATATTTTCGGTGTAACTGGCATAAAACTGTATCTTCCAGACTACTGAACTGATCTGGGTGAATTTCGGATATGTGGTTCACCCAGATCCCCCGGTTCTAAGGATATACTTGTTATGGGGTTATTGCATGTTTTGGGGTTCCTGTGATATGTTTTATAAAACTGTATTTCTCTGCCTGTGATAATTATATTCGCCATTGTATTCAGTAATCTTATCACAGACAGAGAGGAGGAGTTTGCGTGGGAATGTCTGTGTTTATTGTACGGATTGATTGGTTGTATTTCAAACCCCTGTGGGCAGTACTATGTTGGTGGATTGTAAATAAAAGAGTCTGTATGCCCCAGGGCAGTCAGACCTAGTTTGACCTTCAAATCGCAGCCTCGCCTCGTTTTGTGGGGGAAAGATTATCCTAGCTGTAAGATAGCTAGTGGGATTGTTCTACATTTACAGGATCCTTCTGGATATCGAGACGAAGCGGCTCCTCTCTCTCTCCCTAAACACAGATCCATACTATCCAAGCGGTCCAGCTTCCAGCTAGCCTGGGAGTAACCGTAACATTACTATTGAGCGAAGTGAGTTTCAGATGCTTCAACCAAAGTCGCTTTGTTCAAAACTTTGGAATAATACTGTATTCAGCTCCTGCCTGCAACTCCGCTACTTGGCTAGCGACACCTGCATGAACGGACATATGGGGAATAAAACCGCATCTCGCAGGTCCTCTCCTCCAAACCAATCGTCCTCACCTACCAGGACGCTGGAAGAGTGCTTGACAAGGGCTCCCAGGACGGCCTTCCCTGCAAGATGTGCTTCGCAACAGGGAGCCTCCCGCCATTGCTCCCCCCATACCAACATAGCGCTCATACGGGAGCGTAGGAGATCACAGGGGAGGGAAGAAATCAACCACCCACCATCACTGAGGTGGCTCAGCCGCTCAGGGACCCTGTATACCAGAGAATCGGCTTACAGCTCTCCCCTGCAGCAAGGGAAGGTACTGTGCCCTCACCCATACCACAGACCCCAGCCCCTTCATGTGGACCCTTCTGGAGATCCCAGGCCTGCCCCCCTGGAGGGTATCCCACCTGCCCTTGTCACTAAGTGCAGCAGCCCCACACTCTATACAGATACATGGGCTAGCTCACCCAGCCCTCTTCCGCTGGCTGCAATATCCTCCTCTGCTGCTCCTGACCCACCACACCCATGGGAAACATACCTCAGCCAATTCCCTACAAAAGAGGACTTTAAGATGCTCATATCTGAAGTTAAAGTAGCCTGTAGGGCAGAAATTTCCGCTGTCCGCATTGATATTAAGCATATTGTCGGCCGTGAAAATGCACATGATGACACCAGACAATATACAGTACAGACCAAAAGTTTGGACACACCTTCTCATTCAAAGAGTTTTCTTTATTTTCATGACTATGAAAATTGTAGATTCACACTGAAGGCATCAAAACTATGAATTAACACATGTGGAATTATATACATAACAAAAAAATGTGAAACAACTGAAAATATGTCATATTCTAGGTTCGTCAAAGTAGCCACCTTTTGCTTTGATTACTGCTTTGCACACTCTTGGCATTCTCTTGATGAGCTTCAAGAGGTAGTCACCTGAAATGGTTTTCACTTCACAGGTGTGCCCTGTCAGGTTTAATAAGTGGGATTTCTTGCCTTATAGATGGGGTTGCCTTGTGGAGAAGTCAGGTGGATACACAGCTGATAGTCCTACTGAATAGACTGTTAGCTGCATTTTTCTTGCCATAATACAAATTCTAAGTAAAGAAAAACGAGTGGCCATCATTACTTTAAGAAATGAAGGTCAGTCAGTCCGAAAAATTGGGAAAACTTTGAAAGTGTCCCCAACTGCAGTCACAAAAACCATCAAGCGCTACAAAGAAACTGGCTCACATGCGGACCGCCCCAGGAAAGGAAGACCAAGAATCCCCTCTGCTGCGGAGGATAAGTTCATCCTAGTCACCAGCCTCAGAAATCGCAGGTTAACAGCAGCTCAGATTAGAGACCAGGTCAATGCCACACAGAGTTCTAGCAGCAGACACATCTCTAGAACAACTGTTAAGAGGAGACTGTGTGAATCAGGCCTTCATGGTAGAATATCTGCTAGGAAACCACTGCTAAGGACAGTCAACAAGCAGAAGAGACTTGTTTGGGCTAAAGAACACAAGGAATGGACATTAGACCAGTGGAAATCTGTGCTTTGGTCTGATGAGTCCAAACTTTAGATCTTTGGTTCCAACCACCGTGTCTTTGTGCGATGCAGAAAAGGTGAACGGATAGACTCTACATGCCTGGTTCCCACCGTGAAGAATAGAGGAGGAGGTGTGATGGTGTGGGGGTGCTTTGCTGGTGACACTGGGATTTATTCAAAATTGAAGGCATACTGAACCAACATGGCTACCTCAGCATCTTGCAGCGGCATGCTATTCCATCCGATTTGCGTTTAGTTGGACCATCATTTATTTTTCAACAGGACAATGACCCCAAACACACCTCCAGGCTGTGTAAGGGCTATTTGACTATGAAGGAGAGTGATGGGGTGCTGCGCCAGATGACCTGGCCTCCATAGTCACCGGACCTAAACCCAATCGAGATGGTTTGGGGTCAGCTGGACCGCAGAGTGAAGGCAAAAGGGCCAACAAGTGCTAAGCATCTCTGGGAACTCCTTCAAGACTGTTGGAAGACCATTTCAGGTGACTACCTCTTGAAGTTCATCAAGAGAATGCCAAGAGTGTGCAAATCAGTAATCAAAGCAAAAGGTGGCTACTTTGAAGAACCTAGAATAGGACATATTTTCAGTTGTTTCACACTTTTTGTTATGTATATAATTCCACATGTGTTAATTCATAGTTTTGATGCCTTCAGTGTGAATCTACAATTTTCATAGTCATGAAAATAAAGAAAACTCTTTGAATGAGAAGGTGTGTCCAAACTAAGAATGTACAGGTGAGACTCGAAAAATGTGAATATCGTGCAACAGTTGCATTCCAATACGTACAGCCAATGCATTCCAATACAGAAGTATTGGAATGCATTGTAAAGAATTAGACCCCCAAAAGTTGAAGTCCCAAAGTAGGACAAAAAATAAAGTGAAGTTTTCCCCCCCAAAAAATTAAAAGTTTAAAGTAAAAAATAAACATTTTTCCTAAATAAAGAAAAAAAAACACACATATTAGGTATTGTCACGTCCGTATCGACCGGCTCTATAAACATATTCACATGACCTAACCCCCTCAGATGAAAACCATAAAAAATAAAAACTGTGCTAAATAAATAAAAAATTGTCACCTTACATCACAAAAAGTGTAATAGCAAGCGATCAAAAGTAATTGTGATCCAAAATAGTGCCAATCAAACCGTCATCTCATCCCGCAAAAAATTAGAATCTACCTAAGGTAATCGTCCAAAAACTGAAAAAACTATGGCTCTCAGAATATGGAGACACTAAAACATGATTTTATATTTGTTTCAAAAATGATATTATTGTGTAAAACTTACATAAATAAATAAAAAGTATACATATTAGGTATCGCCGCATCTGTAATAACCTACTCTATTAAAATATCACATGACCTAACCCCTCATGTGAATACTGTAAAAAAGTTTTTTTTTTTAAAAGGTGTAAAAAAAAGCTATTTTTTGTCACCTTACATCACAAAAAGTGTAAAAGCAAGCAATCAAAAGGTCACATGCACCCCAAAATAGTGCCAATCAAACCGTCATCTCATCCAGCAAAAATCATACCCTACCCAAGATAATCGCCCAAAAACAGAAAAAACTTTGGCTCTCAGACTATGGAAACCCTAAAGCATGATTTTTTTTGTTTCAAAAATGAAATAATTGTGTAAAACTTACATAAATTAAAAAAAGGATACATATTAGGTATTGCAGCATCCGTGACAACCTGCTCTATAAAAATATCACATGATCTAACCTGTCAGATGAATGTTGTGAATAACAAAAAATGAAAACGGTGCCAAAACAGCTCTCTTGTTACCTTGCCTCACAAAAAGTGTAATATTGAGCAACCAAAAAATCATATGTACCCTAAAATAGTACCAACAAAACTGACACCCTATCCCGTAGTTTCTAAAATGGGGTAAATTTTTGGGAGTTTCTACTCTAGGGGTGCATCAGGTGGGCTTCAAATGGGACAGTGTCAAAAAAACAAAAAGCTTTGTAACTGGAAAAAAATATATAAAAATGGAAAATCTGCCAAAAAAGTAAAGTTTTGAAATTGTATCTCTATTTTCCATTAATTCTTGTGGAACACCTAAAGGGTTAACAAAGTTTGTAAAATTAGTTTTGAATACCTTGAGGAGTGTAGTTTCTATAATGGGGTCATTTTTGGGTGGTTTCTATTATGTAAGCCTCACAAAGTGACTTCAGACCTGAACTGGTCCTTGAAAAGTGGGTTTTTGAAAATGTCTGAAAAATTTCAAGATTTACTTCTAAACTTCTAAGCCTTGTAACGTCCCTAAAAAATAAATAAAATGTAATTCCCAAAATGATCTCAGAATGGCCTGGATAAGTCAAAGCATAGGCGTGCGCACGGGGTGTGCCGGGTGTGCCTGGGCACACCCTAATCACACCCCTGTGCTCCGCCTCCTGCACTCCTGCCTGCTGCTTGAGCCCCGGCTGCCAGCCCAGCCCAGCTTCATAGACATACATCTGCTCAGACTGCTCGACTCAATACTGTATAGGACTGCTCACTGCTCCTGTGCTCCGTCTCCCGGCAGCCGGCCGCGTAACGTCACTCACTCAGACGTCACGTGCCTGCTCCGCCTGCTTCATTAATAAAGTGGGAGGAGCAGGCGCGTGCGGCGTGACGTGGTGACGTCACGTTACGCTGCCGCCGGCCGGATAGTTTGAATGTTTGAAGGGCCTGCCTGCCCGCCCAGTGCCCATTCCCAGGCAGCCCAAACTGTGAATCCTAGCTGGAGTCCTGTCCCAGTAAGTTAGTATTAGATTAGATAGTAGTACACACTGTTATGGGGCATCTGTGGATGACACACTGTTATTAACAGATCCCCTCATAACAGTATCGTCCACAGATCCACCCCCATAACAGTGTCATCCACAGATTCCCCCCCTCCCCCCGCATCTGTGTCAGATTCCACACAGATGCCCCCATAACAGTGCCATCCACAGATATCCCCTTAATAGACTGTTAAGGGGATATCTGTGGATGCCACTGTTATGGGGGCATCTGTGGAATATGACACTGTTATGGGGGATCTGTGGATGACACTATGGGGGGGATCTGTGGATGATACTGTTATGGGGCATTTGTGTGGAATATGTCACCTTTTATGGGGGATCTGTGGATGACACTGCTATGGGGGGGATCTGTGGATGATACTGTTATGGGGGGATCTGTGGATGACGCACTGTTAATAACAGTGCGTCATCCACAGAGGCCTCATAACAGTGTCATCCACAGATGCGCTTAACAGTGTGTAATCCACAGATGCCCATAACAGTGCGTCATCCACAGATGCCCCCATAATAGTGTCATCCACACATGCCCATAATAGTGCGTCATCCACAGATGCCCCCATAACAGTGTCATCCACACATGCCCCCATAACAGTGTGTCATCCACAGGTCCCCCATAACAGTGTGTCATCCACAGGTCCTCCATAACAGTACGTCATCCACAGATCCCCCATAACAGTGCGCCTGCGCACTGAGGAGAGACAGAAAGGAGGGCAAAGAATCCGTGGAAGACAGCAGACGACTGAATAGCTTCTTTTGTAAGTAAATTGTTTTATTATAAATGTAAGGTTTTAGTCTTTTATTATATTCTGGCTTTTGCTTAAAGGGAGTTTTTTTTTTTTTTGTTATGTATGATGATTTTTGATAATAAGTAAATGTAGTGGTGCTATAATGTGGACCCCAGGCCACTCTGATGTCCTGCAGGCTGGGCTGGCGCTGTGGCAGCATACGGTTGGTCAGGCAGCAGAAAGGCTCTGGGGCTGTCATTGTGTGCTCTGGAACTTTTCCCTTCACAGCCACTGCTATCTCTCTCTTGTACAGTGCGGACTCTGCAAGAGGCTTTCCGTTGCTCTCCGTCCTAATAAAAGTCCATGGGAATCAAAACGGATCCATCTGGTTCCCGTTATGCAAGACGGAAAACAAAGTCCTGTTGACAGGACCCAGACGGATCAGTTATGCTTTCTCATAAACTTCTATTAGGACAGAGCAAAACAGAATGCCTCTTAAAGGTTTCTGTTTTGCATTCCATCTGGCCATTCCGTTTGAAATGGAACCTATAACGGAATGGCATAACGCAGATGTGAACCCACCCTTAGAAACAGATTGTTTCTGAATACTCAAGCGTACCGAAGAAGAAAGGAAAATTCTTGAAATCGTGTCTTTTAAGAATTAGGTTAGTACAAAAAAAAATGACATACTGTTATGAAGGATCTGTGGATATTATATATATATATATATATATATATATATATATATACACATACGCACGCACGCACGCACGTTTGTGCTTTAGGGTGCACACCCTAATGCAATAGGCTGCGCACGCCTATGAGTCAAAGTGTTTGAAAGTTATCACCACATAAAGTGACACTGGTCAAATTTGCAAAAAAATGGCCTGGTCCTTAAGGTGAAAATGAGCCCGGTCCCTAAGGGGTTAAAAGGTGGAACTAATATATGAGATAGACTCATTACATGCAAAGCGAGATATTTCAAGCCTTTATTTGTTCTAATTTGGATCATTGTGGCTTACAGCTTATGAAACCCCAAGTTCACAATCTCAGACAATTAGAATATTGTGAAAAGGTTCAATATTCTAGGCTCAAAGTGTCACACTCTAGTCAGCTAATTAGTCCATAACACCTGCAAAGGGTTCCTGAGCCTTTAAATTGTCTCTCAGTCTGGTGCAACATTACTGAAATAAATGAATTTTTGCACGATATTCACATTTTTTGAGTTTCACCTGTATGGGCTTCGAGGAGCCGAAGTAAGTTATTCACGAATATATAAAAGTTTTGTGTATTAGATTGCGTGCTGATATTAGCTGCAGTCCCTTTGTAGAAGTAGGTCCCCACTTCTTTCAGTCCAAAGCGTATAAAAAGTGGTTAGGGTCCGCTCTGCAATAAAGGAAAGCTGAGGGATAAGGGTACTTTCACATTAGCGCTTAAGTTCTCACGGTATTGTGATCCGTCATAGGGGCTCAATACCGGGAAAAAAACACTTCAGTTTTGGCCCAATTGTCAATAGGGACAAAACTGAACTGAACAGAACGCTCCAAAATGCATTCCGTTCCGTTCTCATACCAGAGAGAAAACTGCAGCATGCTGCGGTGTGCTTTCCATCCTGGGATGCGGAGCAAGACGGATCCGGCCTGACCCCCAATGCAGGTCAGTGGGGACAGATCCGTTTTCTTTGACACAATCTGCCACAATAGAAAACGGATCCGTCCTCCATTGACTTTCAATGGAGTTCATGACGGATCCGTCTTGGCAATGTTAAAGATAACGCAACCGGATCCGTTCATAACAGATGCAGAAGGTTGTATTATTAGTAATGGAAGCGTTTTTGCTAAACCCTGCCGGATCCAGCAAAATTGCTAGTGTGAAAGTAGCCTTACGCAAAAAAAATCTTTTTTTTTATGCTGCTTCCGCCAATCTCCTCCTTATCCTTCCTCCTTCACAGCTTCGTAGTCTCTGAACCTTCGTAGTCTTCTCACGCAAAATCATAATCTTGAACATCACATGGAACATATGATAAGGCCCGACCTGGGTTTCGCTCCTGCTTCGTCTGGGGCGTTTCACTTTCACTTTCGGGTATGGGCAATATTTATTACCATGTCACATCCTCTCAAATGCCCTTATAACATTTCCTCGTTATTATGGGCTTGTTTTCAGTATTGCTCAATCATTTAAATACTCATATGCATTTACTGTATGTAAAACACTCATAAATAAAGTAAAGTAAAACAACAATCAAAACTTTCTCTTAATTTACATGTTCATCTGACTATGTCCAAAAATAGCAGTTTTGTGCAAAGCGATACTCCTGAACGGATCAATTATGTGGGTATTGAGGACAGCAATCAGAGCCCCTAGTGTTCTGCAGTTAGGGAAGACGCTGAGACGGGATACTCTGCCACAGACCCTGGGACTCCAGCCTTTAGCCAGGGTACCAGCCTTCTGAGAGAGATGGACAGCTAGCTCAGGAAGGAGACTGGAGAAGACAGCCCTATTCCTAGCCTTTATTTTTTTGCACCTGAATTTCTCCAGTAAAGAAGCACTCTGGTTTACTGCAGACCCTGACTTTATGGACTTAATTCCCATTAGTGTGCATCTTACCATCCCTTCTGGAGAGCAGCAACACATGGCAACACTTCGACGGAGTCTGGGGGACACAGAGTTGCAGCGCTACGGCAGTGCCAGGTATCAGACCCCTCAATCTCATCCAATCTGATAGTTATGGCCTATCCTGATAATAGGCCATCAAGAAAATCCCTTTAATGACATACACATTTATTTAGAGCATGTGGTGGTTTACTGGACCAATCTTAAAGGGGTTGTCTGGGTTCAGAGCTGAACAGACATATCCCCTTCTTCTTTCAGGCTTCTGCCTAGCAGCTTTGCAGGTGACATCACTGGCACTAATGGACAGGCTTTAGCGCTGCCCTAGCCTGTAAAACAACTGTGTAGCAGTGTAAAAATGTAAACAAAAAAAAACAAAAAAAAAAAACATTAAAATGCTCTGATGCTCATCTCAGAGGGGCTGCCTGGGTGAAAAAGGGGATATGCCCGGATTTAGCTCTGACCCCAGACAACCCCTTTAATTTTTATTTATTGTGCTGCCTACCAAATTTTTGCAATTTTTTTTTTTTTACATAACACATGGGGGTTTTTATTATTATGTTTTTCAGATATTTATTTTCTTTTTTTAATGCAAACTCAAGCTCCTTATTCTTTAAATATGCAGATTGACACCAAAATACAGTAAATGGTTAAAATTGGTTCCTGTTTTGGTCATATTGATAGTTTTTTGTTTCATGCAAAAAGAGAAACTATGCAGACATTTTTTTCTATTTTATTCTCACTTGTATTTTATTATATATTTTGATATTTTAAATATATATTTTGGCAGGTGGGACAGTTACACATCACTGTAACTGGGGCATCCAAATGTGACAAGTCCTGCTTCTGCACCATAACAGCCCTGCCTGGCAAGGTAGTAACCACTAAGTGCACAAAACAAGCAATCACTGACAGAATATATTAAGGGGCAGCGGTCAAAACCATCCATAGAAACAGTAAAGGATCACTACCCCCTCTCTCCATCAGAGGTATCGTCATTACTTGTAGAAGTATATGTAGAACTGTAACTGCGCCCATGGAGCTCATGGAACAGTCTGAATATTAGAGATCCTCAAAGTAAAACATATCATCTCCGTATCACCATACAAAATTAGGAATGAAAATAGTCATAGGAAACAAAATGATCAAAAATTCAATATATCCAATAAAAATATTTTATATCAAGTCTTCAGCCAGACTTCTGGAGGACTTGGATCTGTATTCAGGCATCAGGGTTGGCAAGAAGGAGGTCAAATTGGCATTATACGCTAATGACCTATTAATATTTATGTCTAATTCTCAACAACATCTGCGCCCCTTGATGAATTTGCTCCAACATTTTGGCTCTCTCTCGGGTTAGAACAACTCCGCCAAAAGCGAAATTCTTGAATTACAATCCAAAACCTCCCCTCCATCTGTGGCAGATGAACGGGTTTACCCCCATATCAGTCAAACATCATATAACCTGGGACTAAAAATAGGCAAACTTTGTAGCTCATTGTACAATTTAAACTATCCGCCACCCATAGGGAAAATAGTGGCGGAACTAAAGAAATGGCACACACTTCCTTTGTCATTTCTAGGACGATGACGATAGATCAAAATGATGAGTTTCTCCAAATTGCTATATCCTCTGCAAACTCTCCCAATACTGTTAAAACATACAGATGTAAACATCCTCAATAAAGCCGTCACTAAATTCATATGGGTCGGGGAAGCGTCCACGGATATCCCTACAAAAACTGATGCTATGGAAGCCTTATGGACTGGCTTCATGACACAGATCACTTCTCCAACAAAGATCTGGAACAAAACCTAGTGGTTCCTTGGGGCCTGGTGTCTTGCCCACATTCCAACTTGGCTGCTCTCCCCCCAGAGGTCAAGAACTTGGTACTGATAAGAGATACAGTGGTATTATGGAAAGTCATCAGGAAAGCATTCAGACTTCCCCACTCAATCTAAAAAAAGAATGCCGCTTTGGAATCATCCAGAGTTTCCTCAAGGGAAACATGTAAGATTATCTGGGGACTGGAAATCCAGAGGGATAGTTAGGGCGGTACATCTGATGCACGTGGAGGAGAAACGATGGTTGTCTCCGCGGGAACTGAAGGAAAAATACCAACTACCAGACTCTCACTTTCTTCATATAATGCAAGTGCTAGGATTTTGCAGGCACAAAGTTTGTGACTTCTCCAAAGAAGCACCCACAAACATCTTTGATAATATTGTGGGAAGATCCCCGTGAAAAGTATCCCTTTTGGAACTTTAAAGAGCCATGTCCGGCAACTTCACAAACATTTTACCATCCAAGATTTTCTACAAATGGGAACAAATAAGATCAGCGACAAAATCCTGGAAGGGTGCGCAAAAGTTTGCTTCTGTGTCATAAATGAGAGATGGCGGGAATCTTACTTCAAAATGATGCATAATGCCATATATGGCTTTAACTTTCCAGCCTCTTCCAGGTTCCCAGATCACATCATTCATTGTCCCAAATTTCACCTATTATTTTGGCTAAATAGACCTAGGAATTTTAGTGAATAGCAAACTAGGCTGTAAATACTAGTGTCAGGCAGCTGCTGCCATGGCCAATAGGATAATGAGTTGCATAAAAAAGGGCATAGATGACTGTGATGATAGCATAGTCCTACCACTATACAAATCAGACCACACATGGAGTACTGTGTACAGTTCTGGGCAACTGTGAACAAGGCAGACATAGCAGAGCTGGAGAGGGTTCAGAGGAGGGCATCTAAAGTAGTAAATGGAATGGGGCAACTACAGTACCCTGAAAGATTATCAAAATTAGGGTTCTTCACATTTGAAAAAAGACAACGGAGGGGAGATCTAATAAGTATGTATAAATATATCAGGAGTCAGTACAGAGATATCTCCTATCATCTATTTATCCCCAGGACTGTGACTGTGATAAGGGGACATCCTCTGCGTCTGGAGGAAAGAAGGTTTGTACACAAGCATAGATGAGGATTCTTTATGGTAAGAGCAGTGAGACTATGGAACTCTCTGCCTGAGGAGGTGGTGATGGTGAGTTCACTAAAAGAGTTCAAGAGGGGCCTGGATGTATTTCTGGAGTGTAATAATATTACATATAGCTACTAGAGATTGGTCGTTGATCGGGAGTTATTCAGATATTTTTTTCCTCTTAAGTGGGGAAAATTGGCTTCTACCTCTTTTTTGCCTTCCTCTGGATCAACTTGCAGGATAACAGGCCGAACTGGTTGGACAAATGTTTTTTTCTGGCCTTATATACAATGTAACTATGTACCAAGTGGTATACCCACCAGTAACACTTCTACTCCACTGGCACCTCAAGTTCTTCTTTTCTTTCGGATAAATCATTTCCTAAGATCCGATTAACCCTCGCTCTTTACTCTTTCTCCAAATTTAAAAAGCCGGCCTCAGATTTTTGGCATGGCATATGGTCATGCCCTCAGGTCTCAACATTTCGGGAAAGTATGATAGTATATGTCAGGACATACTGGTCGATCAACCTCCCCCTCAAACATTGTTGTTTCACTATATTCGCCTTCCAACACACCAAGCTACTCGCCCTCAAAATGTTCCTCTCTTCCTCCACTCGATATTGCTGGTGGCCAAGAGAGTAGTATTACACCACTGGCTCTCAGCTTAATGCCAAACATATCAACAGTGATTTCAAAACAGAATATACTGTTCAGGTATGATCAGATCGAGGCAAAAAGGCACAAAGAGAGCTCTGCTACTAAATTCTTCCGAAAATGGAAGACTTTTCTGACCACACATTTCATCCCCTCTGAAATCTCAGAGATAGTCAAACCATTCCACTATACCTCCTCATACCTAATCTCCTCTTTAAAAGGTACTTTGGGCGCTCTTCAAACTTAACCTTCCCTTTCCCTCCCCTTTCCATGTCTTTTCTTTATCATACTATTATTATATTTTCTAATATGATGATTGCTAGAAACCTATTTTATATATAGATGGACTATTTCAAACGATGTATAATTCCAGAAAACTTGGTGTATTTCCCTCCCCTTTTCATTTCTGTCGCTGTTTTAAGAATTGAAAATGTTTCAATAAAAATAATAAAAACAAAACAACACAAAGGAGGTCACTAAAGGGCTAAGCACGGAGATTGCTTCTCTCTGTGAGTTTTTTTATGTGTAACAAGAGCTGATTTCTGCTTAAAACATTTTCCACATTCTGAGCATGAAAATGGCTTCTCCTCGGTGTGATTTCTGTGATGTCTAACAAGATCTGATTTCTGCTTAAAACATTTTCCACATTCTGAGCATGAAAATGGCTTCTCCCCTGTGTGAACTCTCTGATGGAAAACAAGAGCTGATAGCTGCTTAAACCTTTCACCGCATTCTGAACATGGATATGGCTTCTCTCCTGTGTGAATTCTCTGATGCGTAACAAGAGCTTGTTTATGCTTAAAACATTTCCCACATTCTGAGCATGAAAATGGCTTCTCTCCTGTGTGAGTTCTATGATGTACAACAAGAGATGATTTCTGCCTAAAACATTTTCCACATTCTGAACATGAAAATGGCTTCTCCCTGGTGTGAGTTCTCTGATGTACAACAAGATCTTGATTATTGCTAAAACATTTCCCACATTCTGAACATGAAAATGGCTTCTCCCCGGTGTGATTTCTCTGATGTACAACAAGAGACGATTTCTGCTTAAAACATTTTCCACATTCTGAACATAAAAATGGCTTCTCCCCGGTGTGATTTCTCTGATGTACAACAAGAGACGATTTCAGCTTAAAACATTTTCCACATTCTGAACATGAAAATTGCCTCTCTTCTCTGTGAGTTTTTTTATGTGAACAGAGAGTTGATTTCTGCTTAAAACATTTTCCACATTCTGAACATGAAAATGGCCTCTCCCCTGTGTGATTTCTCTGATGTGCAACAAGAGCCAATTTCTGCTTAAAACATTTTTCACATTCTGAACATGAATATGGCCTCTCTTCTCTGTGAGTTTCTTGATGTTTATCAAGAATTGATTTATGCTTAAAACATTTTCCACATTCTGAACATGAAAATGGCCTCTCTTCTCTGTGAGTTTTTTTATGTGTAACAAGAGCTGATTTCTGGTTAAAACATTTCCCACATTCTGAACATGAAAATGGCTTCTCCCCGGTGTGAACTCTCTGATGTACAACAAGATCTGATTTCTGAGTAAAACGCTTACTACATTCTGAGCATGAAAATGGCTTCTCTCCTCTGTGAATTCTCTGATGTGTAACAAGAGCTGAATTATTGGTAAAACATTTCCCACATTCTGAACATGAAAATGGCTTCTCCCCTGTGTGAGTTCTCTCATGTATAACAAGAGGTGATTTATGGTTGAAACTTTTACCACATTCTGAACATGAAAATGGCTTTTCTTCTACGTGTGCTGTTGGATGTTTAGCACTTCTGTGACTTTTATTCTGTGTTACAGTCTGTGATGAATCAGAAGATCGGACCTGTTTAAAATAATCAAATGATGCATTGTTGCTGTGATTGGATGAAGATATCTCTTGGATATTGGCATGCTCTTCAAATGTATCTCGTGTGATACCACAGTCATCTACTTCAAAATCCAAAGATACCAGATGTTTCTCTAAGTTCCTGGTACAGTCATCTGCCAATAACAAAATACATTTTATTATTGAATAATAATATACCAAAATATTCTATTGAAATTTAATTACATTTCAGTGGCCAAAAAGATCACGATCTAACAGAAGACTGAGGGGGATAACTAGGCCAGGTTGGCCCCCACCTTGAGCAAATTTCCTGCAAACTTCACCCAGTCATTTTAAATACATATAAATAAAACATTTCCTAGCGCTGGAGAAGAGGCGCTGAATGTCCCCTTAGTTCCCCAGACCATAGTAATCTACTTTAAGAGTCCCTTTCACAGTAGAATTCCTGTTTAGTGTCCTCAGGAGAATGCCCCCTTGTTGTCTTCAAACAGTTTTTATGTCTAGAGATGGCCTTGCGGTTTGCCCAGTGGTCGTTTTGCGGCAAACTTTGTGCGTTCGCGATTTGCCGAACAAGAGAACATATGGCGATATTTGCGCCCGCCATATTCTTTTACATTGTGAAGAACTTCGACCCATGACACATCCATTAGGTCAGTTGTGGGCAAACTTTTTAGTCAACTGAGCCAAATATTAACAAAACCGCGATGTAATTTTTTTTTAAGAGCCACATTTTTTCCCTACAGGGAACTTTCACTACCCTCGTGACTTCCTGTTGTGACACAGCACGTTCCGACGTTTGGAAGGAGGAGGTTCATAATAGTGGGTGATATGAGATGTACACGCCCTCTCCAGCTTTGCTAGGTGAAATGGGGCCCTAGGGCGAAAAACAATAAGGACCCCCCAATGCACATTTCTCCAGTCCAAACAGAACCAGGGCGGCCGCGGCCCCATGGCACATTTCTCCAGCAGTGCACAGACATCTATCTCATGAATCTGAGATGTCTGTGCATGTGCTGGCACTGCTGGAGAAATGTGCCATGGGGCCGCCCTGGTTCTGTTTGGACTGGAGAAATGTGCATGGGGGGGGGGGGGGCGAATGACTCAGAGTCATGAGAGAGATGTCTGTGCATGTTCTGGCACTGGCACTGCTGGAGAAATGTGCCATAGGGCCGCGGCCGCCCTGGTTCTGTGTAGACTGGAGAAATGTGCATTAGGAAGGGGGGGAAAGAGATGTCTGTGCATGTGCTGGCGCTGCTGGAGAAATGTGCCATGGGGCCGCCGTGGTTCTGTCACATCTCTCTCATGACTCCCTCCCAATCCAATGCACATTTCTCCAGTCCAAAAAACAGAACCAGGGCGGGCTAGTACACTGGCTGGCACTACTGAGACGGGTGAGATAATGGGAATGGGATTAAGTAACTAAGTTGTTATAATTAATGAACCTACCTACCTGGCTGCCTCCTGTCACAGTCTCAGAAGATTCTTCATTGTGTGGGCGGCGGGCCGCGGGCCTTCCCTGGCAGAGTCTGGGCTGTGGCTGGCTGCCGCTGGCGCGGCTCGCTCCTTCTTCTTCTCTGCTGTGGGGGCGGAGCTGTGGCAACGTCAGAAGACGTGCCTGCATGTGCGGCAGCGGCGGCACGCTCATTCGCAGCCACCACTCGATTCTCTTAAAGAGACAGGCAGAGAGGGGCTCAGAGCAGCCGCCGGCGGGGCTCCCCCTCCTTTTCATATTAGTCTCGACCGCGCGCCACCCAAAAAGTCCATGCGCAGCTGCGCTTAGCGTAGCGGAGTTGTAAAACATAGCAATGCTAGTATTGCGGTCCGGCGCTGGGGTGCCCCTGTAAGAGCTGCATTCAAGGGGCTAAAGAGCCGCTTGTGGCGGTTTGCCGACCACTGCATTAGGTGGTACAGGACAGCCAATTGAGACGTCGCAGCACATGGACATACCCCCTACCTTATAAATAAACCAGATCTGGCTGCCATTTTACATTCAGTCTTTTGCCAGTGTAGGGAGAGGTTGCTGTGTGGAGCAGGGACAGACTGTTAGGGACACATGCTAGATCGCCGCTAGCATGTCCGCAATATATGTGTCCTATAGGGCTGTGTGGTTTTAATTAGGGATGAGCAAACCCGAACTATACACGAACATTTTCGTAAAAGTCCGGGTTTGGTGTTCGTCGCTTTCTTGGCGCTTTTTGAAAGGGTGCAAAGCAGCTAATCAACAAGCGTCATACTACTTGCCCCAAGAGGCCATCACAGCCATGCCTACTATTGGCATGGCTGTGATTGGCCAGTGCAGCATGTGACCCAGCCTCTATTTAAGCTGGAGTCACATAGCGCCGCCCGTCACTCTGCTCTGATCAGTGTAGGGAGAGGATGCAGCTGCTGCTGTTAGGGCCAGATTAGGCAGTGATTTACTCTTCAAAAACACTTAATGAAGTGATCGATCTACAGCTGTGTATCATTCAACCTCTGCTATTTAATTATTTAATTGCTCACTGTTTTTAGGCTGCCCAGAGCGTTTTTCTGTCACTTTTTTCTGGGGTGATCGGCGGCCATTTTGTGTCCTGTGGTGTGAGCCAGCACAAGCTGCCACCAAGTACATTTAACCATCAATAGTGTTTTTTTTTTTTTTTTTTGCTATATCCTACATCAGGGGCTTGGCTTTATTGAGGGGTGAAATACAATTGCCAAAATAGCAGTATCCTAAATCTGGTGTTTCAGCTGTGGCTAGCCAATTGTAATACTGTCTGCTGTCTGGCAAAGGATATTTTTTTTTCTGGGTTAAAATACAATTCCCAACTTAGCAATTCCCTAAATCAGTGGTTTCTGCTGTATCAGGCCAAGTTTAAATCTATCCATAAAAGGGTATATTACATTGAAGGTGCTGATAGGGTCATCCTCAATAACTTCACACGCTACCGTGCATTTCCAAGTCTAATTCTGTCCGTAAAAGGGATACCTGTCACCCAGCGCCTAAATACTAGGCCTACAATTTATATTCAGCTGAATCTGTGGTTACTGCTGTGCCTGTATTAGTGTAATACGGTATTTAAATAGATAGCCAGATAGTGTTAGGTGCCTGTAAAAAAAGGCCTGAATTTGAATTCGATACATTGGGCCAAATAATTTTTTTCTTATTGTGGTAAACGGTAACAATGAGGAAAACATCTAGTAATGGACGCGGACATGGTCGTGGTGGTGTTAGTGGACCCTCTGGTGCTGGGAGAGGACGTGGCCGTTCTGCCACAGCCACACGTCCTAGTGTACCAACTACCTCATTTCCCAGTAGATGCCAGAATTTACAGCGATATTTGGTGGGGCCCAATGCCGTTCTAAGGATGGTAAGGCCTGAGCAGGTACAGGCATTAGTCAATTGGGTGGCCGACAGTGGATCCAGCACGTTCATATTATCTCCCACCCAGCCTTCTGCAGAAAACGCACAGATGGCGCCTGAAAACTAAGCCCATCAGTCTGTCACATCACCCCCATGCATATCAGGGAAACTGTCTGAGCCTCAACTTATGCAGCAGGCTCTTATGCTGTTTGAAGACTCTGCTGGCAGGGTTTCCCAAGGGCATCCACCTAGAACTTCCCCAGCAGTGGAAGTCATAGAATGCACTGACGCACAACCACTTATGTTTCCTGATGATGAGGACATGGGAATACCACCTCAGCACGTCTCTGATGATGAAACACAGGTGCCAACTGCTGCGTCTTTCTGCAGTGTGCAGACTGAACAGGAGGTCAGGGAGGAAGACTGGGTGGAAGACGATGCAGGGGACGATGAGGTCCTAGACCCCACATGGAATGAAGGTCGTGCCACTGAATTTCAGAGTTTGGAGGAAGAGGCAGAGGTGAGACCGAGCCAACAGTGTAGCAAAAGAGGGAGCAGAGGGCAAAAGCAGAACACCCGCCGCCAAGAGAGTCCGCCTGCTACTGGCCACCGCCATCTGGGACCGAGCACCCCAAAGGCAGCTTCAAGGAGTTCCCTGGCGTGGCAGTTCTTCAAACAATGTGCTGACGACAAGACCCGAGTTTGCACGCTGAGCCATCAGAGCCTGAAGTGAGGCATTAACGTTCTGAACCTTAGCACAACCTGAATGACCAGGCACCTGCATGCAAAGCATGAACTGTAGTGGAGTAAACACCTTAAAAACAAGGAACTCACTCAGGCTCCCCCTGCTACGTCTTCTGCTGCTGCCTCGGCCTCTTCCTCCGCCTCTGGAGGAACGTTGGCACCTGCGACCCAGCAAACAGAGGATGTACCACCAACACCACCACCTCCGTCACCAAGCATCTCCACCATGTCACACGGCAGCGTTCAGCTCTCCATCTCACAAACATTTGAGAGAAAGCGTAAATTCCCACCTAGCCACCCTCGATCCCTGGCCCTGAATGCCAGCATTTCTAAACTACTGGCCTATGAAATGCTGTCATTCAGGCTGGTGGACACAGACAGCTTCAAACAGCTCATGTCGCTTGCTGTCCCACAGTATGTTGTTCCCAGCCGCCACTACTTCTCCAAGAGAGACGTGCCTTCCCTGCACAACCAAGTATTCGATAAAATCAAGTGTGCACTGCGCAACGCCATCTGTGGCAAGGTCCACCTAACCACAGATACGTGGACCAGTAAGCACGGCCAGGGACGCTATATCTCCCTAACTGCACACTGGGTAAATATAGTGGCGGCTGGGCCCCAGGCGGAGAGCTGTTTGGCGCATGTCCTTCCGCCGCCAAGGATCGCAGGGCAACATTCTTTGCCTCCTGTAGCCTCCTCCTCCTACTCGGCTTCCTCCTCCTCTTCTTCCACTTGCTCATCCAGTCAGCCACACACCTTCACTACCAACTTCAGCACAGCCCGGGGTAAACGTCAGCAGGCCATTCTGAAACTCATATGTTTGGGGGACAGGCCCCACACCGCGCAGGAGTTGTGGCAGGGTATTGAACAACAGACCGACGATTACTGCCGGTGAGCCTCAAGCCCGGCCTGGTGGTGTGCGATAATGGGCGAAATCTCGTTGCAGCTCTG
The DNA here is from genome assembly GCF_014858855.1 of Bufo gargarizans. NCBI lineage: Eukaryota > Metazoa > Chordata > Amphibia > Anura > Bufonidae > Bufo > Bufo gargarizans. Next base: position 27,590,198 of record NC_058085.1, read on the forward strand.
GGACTAGCCGGTTTGACGCACAACCCTTGCCTGGCGCATGTGCTGAATTTGGTGGTGCAGAAGTTCATTCACAACTACCCCGACATGTCAGAGCTGCTGCATAAAGTGCAGGCCGTCTGTGCGCGCTTCTGGCGTTCACATCCTGCCGCTGCTCGCCTGTCTGCGCTACAGCGTAACTTCGGCATTCCCGATCACCGCCTCATATGCGACGTGCCCACCAGGTGGAACTCCACTTTGCACATGCTGAACAGACTGTGCGAGCAGCAGCAGGCCATAGTGGAGTTTCAGCTGCAGCACGCAAGGGTCAGTCACACTGCGGAACAGCACCACTTCACCACCAATGACTGGGCCTCCATGCGAGACCTGTGTGCCCTGTTGCGCTGTTTCGAGTACTCCACCAACATGGCCAGTGGCGATGACGCCGTTATCAGCGTTACAATACCACTTCTATGTCTCCTTGATGATGGAAGAGGAGGTGGCCCAGGAGGAGGAAGAGGGGTCATTTTTAGCACTTTCATACCAGTCTCTTAGAAGTTACTCAGAGGGAGGTTTTTTGCAACAGCAGAGGCCAGGTACAAATGTGGCCAGACAGGGCCCACTACTGGAGGACGAGGATGAAGCATGTTCACAGCAGAGTGGCACCCAACGCAGCTCGGGCCCATCACTGGTGGGTGGCTGGGGGAAACGGAGGACGATGACGATACGCCTCCCACAGAGGACAGCTTGTCCTTGCCTCTGGGCAGCCTGGCACACATGAGCGACTACATGCTGCAGTGCCTGCGCAACGACAGCAGAGTTGCCCACATTTTAACGTGTGCGGACTACTGGGTTGCCACCCTGCTGGATCCCCGGTACAAAGACATTGTGCACACCTTACTTCCTGCACTGGAGCGTGATAGGAAGATGCACGAGTACAAGCGCACGTTGGTAGACGCGCTACTGAGAGCATTCCCAAATGTCACAGGGGAACAAGTGGAAGCCCAAGGCGAAGGCAGAGGAGGAGCAAGAGGTCGCCAACGCAGCTGTGTCACGGCCAGCTCCTCTGAGGGCAGGGTTAGCATGGCAGAGATGTGGAAAAGTTTTGTCACCACGCCACAGCTAACTGAACCACCACCTGATATGGAACGTGTTAGCGGGAGGCAGCATTTCACTAACATGGTGGAACAGTACGTGTGCACACCCCTCCACGTACTGACTGATGGTTTGGCCCCATTCAAATTCTGGGTCCAAATTGTCCACGTGGCCAGAGCTAGCATTTTATGCCTTGGAGGTGCTGGCCTGCGCGGCGGCCAGCGTTTTGTCTGAACGTGTATTCAGCACGGCAGGGGGCGTCATTACAGACAAACGCAGCCGCCTATCCACAGACAATGTGGACAAGCTGACGTTCATAAAAATGAACCAGGCATGGATCCCACAGGCCCTGTCCATCCCTTGTGCAGATTAGACATTAACTACCTCCCCTTAACAATATATTCTTGTACTCCGGGGCACTTCATTCAATCCTCTTTTTTTTATTTTACCATTATATTGCAGGGCAACCCAAAGTGGAATGAACCTCTCCTCTGTCTGGGTGCCAGGGCCTAAATTTCTGACAATGGCCTGTTCCAGTGGTGGGTGACATGAAGCCTGATTCTCTGCTATGACATGAAGCCTTAATCTCTGCTATGGGACCTCTCTCCTCTGTCTGGGTGCCGGGGCCAAAATACCTGACAGTGGCCTGTTCCAGTGGTGGGTGACATGAAGCCTGATTCTCTGCTATGACATGAAGCCTAATTCTCTGCTATGACATGAAGCCTTAATCTCTGCTATGGGACCTCTCTCCTCTGTCTGGGTGCCGGAGCCTAAATATTGGACAATGGCCTCTTCCAGTGGTGGGTGACTGGTCGAGCTTCTTGTTTTGGTCCGTCATTTCCCTTTGATGTTTTTGGGCTCAGTCCCACTACCCTCTGCTGCGCTTTCGTAGTACGAGGACTGAGCCTCCTCGTCCTGTTCCAGTCTCCTGATTTCCACCCTTAGCTCGCTGTCCCCTAGGGTCTCCGATCCTCTACGGGAGGCCACCGCTTGGGTAGGGCCAGGCATCACCCCAGAACGGGGATCCACCCGCTCCCTTTCCGCCTGGCGCTTCTCCCTCCGCCTCTGCCTAGACGGACCGTTTCTGTTCTTCCCAGACCCCTGACCTCCACCAGCACCCGCCTCAGTAGTGGTTGCCTCCCGGCCTGCCCCTGCGTGAGCTCGGGCCGCATTGGCCTGAGAGAGGGGACAACGACTAACGGTCCTAAGACACCACACAGGTTGCACCTAATCTGCTGCTCACAAGATGCGGCCAGATGTCCTAACCCCCCACACAAAGCGCACTTCTGCTCTGGGCAGCTGGCGCTGAAGTGAGAGGGGCTGCCGCACTTATGGCAGAGCTTAGGCTGCCCCCTGTAAAAAAACAGGATCCCGTCACGGCCGATGAAGGCAGATGACGGAATGTGGGAAACCGTACCTCCTAGATTCTTTAATTTGATGTTAAAGGTCAGTCCGGCATGTTCTTCACCAGCTGATATCCGGACCAGAACAGCTCAAGGCCCTCTGGCCGGACGAAGCTGATGTCAAACTCCTTGGAACCAAACGGATGTATCAGGGCGAAGATGTCAGTCGCCCTGAAACCCATCCCAAACAGGAGCTCTGCGACCCTCTTTCTAGTAGGGCACGCATCATCACTTCTCCATTTGAGACAGACTACATTCCGTCTGGTCCCAGGGCCGGTTGTGGGCGAAGACCAGTTGGCCTCACCCCCTCTCTGCTTTCGGAAGGCCCTCAGTCCGAACCTATCTATCCAGAAGCATAGATCAACCTTCTCACCCTCTACTAAGATGGAGCTTTCCCCCTTTTTGAGGGCCTCCAGGTGTCGCCGCTGCAAGTCACCAGAACTAGATTCGGGAAATGAGGAAGCCAATGAAGACAACCCCCCCGTGGCAGCAGCCACCTCGGCATAACTTCTGCCAGGCGCCGCCCCCACAGGTGGGGCAGCCAGACCGGCCCCCCCTCTCCTACTACCCTGGGCACCGCACCAGACCCCGCCAAGGGGGCAACACAAGGTACCGGGAGTTTTATTAGTTTTATTAACCTCCTTACTATTACTAGCCTGGGTGGGAGGACCGGCGGCCCCGTCACACCGCCTTAACCCCACGCTGCACTCAAGGGTGGCAGACGGGACCACCTCTTTCACAGGAGCAGACCCCGCCACCAGACCACTCCCCCCTCCCACAGGGGAGCGGACTATAGTACCCGAGGCCCCCGATCGCGCCAATTCTAAGCATGACTTAGCGTCAGGCGCCATTTTCACATATTCTGCTTCTTCAGCAACGGCTGAAACCGGCGCCTGGGTATTCACATCCCCTGACAGCACACACGGCACGGAATTTGGCCGCACCATGTGTGCTACAGGGACATACACATATTTGATCTGTACATGTTCCTTTTCCTTGTTATTATTTTTTTTCACCTTAGCTCTGTGTTCTGGCAGTTCATCACTGAACATCAAGTCCTGGAACCGTGCTGGGGATTCCAGTATCCGGATTTCCTGCAGGAGACCACCGCCACTGCTGTTGTCCACACCAAATTCCTCCGTGGCTGGGGACCCGCCATCAGCTAATGGCAGCCCCACATGTTCAGCAGGGAAGCCGCTAGATTCCCCAGCCACGGAGACCTGGGACTCCAGGGGCGGCAGAGGCGCAGGTTCAGGTATGAATGCTTCCACACTCTCCTCCAGACCTGATCCCTTTCCCTCTTTCATTGCATTAAACCGCTCCTCATTTTTTTACTTTTCCAGAAACTGACCGCTTTCCGGTATCAGCCTTTCCCTCTTTGCCTGTGCCAGGGCCAGTTCCTCCTTTAGCTGCCTGATTCGCTCTGCGACCGGCGCCCTTTTCTTGCTAGACATCATAGTTGCCTTAATCCGCTGCTGCTTCAGCTCCTTAGTCAGGCATTTGAGGTGCCGTCCCAACTCCCCCAGCTCTTGCAGGTAATGAGCCACCCGGGAGCTGTAGGTGGAGGTAGAATCTCCCGCCCGCCGGGACCCCCATCCTACCTGAGACGACACCTCCATAGCCTCCCGGTCCTTGTGCTTTCCTGGGGGGGACTCGGCCACTGCTTTGTCCTGATGAAAAAAGAAACTCGCCTTTGTCACTCCGGGTCGTTTCATGAAGCCTCCTTTCCTCCGTCAGCCTGAGTTGGGAGGCAGAGGGTCCTGCCTTGGATGAGATAGCCCAGGTCCCTACCAACTCCCTAGGGAGCGGCAGGGCCTGGGCTGGGGAGAAAGGTGGAAAAACCTCCCCACAAGCCTGGTTCCTCCCAGGGGATTAAGGTGTTGAAAATCTCCCTGGGGCCTTAACGAGGTGGAAGTTGTCAGGAGCTGCTGCACACACACCCTTCCACCTCAGCTGCAGGTACCAGACACGCCCAAGCCTGATTCTCTGCTATGGGACCTCTCTCCTCTGTCTAGGTCCCGGGGCCTAAATATCTGACAATGGCCTGTTCCAGTGGTGGGTGACGCGAAGCCTGATTCTCTGCTATGGGACCTCTCTCCAATTGATATTGGTTAATTTTTATTTAATTCATTTTTATTTGTATTCATTTCCCTATCCACATTTGTTTGCTGAGGATTTACCTACATTTTGCTGCCTTTTGCAGCCCTCTAGCCCTTTCCTGGGCTGTTTTACAGCCTTTTTAGTGCCGAAAAGTTCGGGTCCTCATTGACTTCGGCCGAACTTCTCGAACATCCAGGTGTTTGCTCAACTCTAGTTTTAATTTCTTTAAAAAAGGATTTTATTGATATGTAAATGAGTGTTAAATGTGTCCAAGGGGCTGTACGAACCTTACTTTTGCCCAGTCGTGCCAAGCCACGCCCACCTGTTAAGGAGCCCAGAACCGCCTATGTCTCCTTTCATGAACATGCGCAGTTCTTTCCCTGAGGCTGATGCCAGAACAGGGAAGGAACACTATACCGGCACTGCGCATTGCGAGATTACGGCCATCTATCGTTGATGAAAGGAGGAGACATAGGCGGTGCTGGGCTCCTTCACAGGAGGGCGTGGCTGGGCACAAGTAAGTTCGTACAGCCCCTTGGACACATTTAACACTCATTTACATATCTATAAAATCCTTTTTTAAAGAAATTAAAACCACACAGCCCTATAGGACACATATATTGCGGACATGCTAGCGGCGATCTAGCCGTGCATGTCCGTATATCTATAGCCCCAAACCTGGTGACAGAATCCCTTTAAAGACTGGTATAGGTGTGCTATCGATAGATGTGACATACTGAGGGGTGTAATATACTTAAAATATACTTTCTAACATAGAAAGATGATAATTACCTACCGGTAATTAGATTTTCCATTTTGCCTCCACAACGGCACTAAGCAGGAGGGGTACCCCGCCGCCCAGGGACAGGAAACAACGTGGAGAACCAACCTTTAAAAGCCTCCTCCCATGTTCTTTCTCCATTAAGTATCTGGGAGAAAAGAGGCATTAGGCTGCGCAATAATGGTAATGAGCAGGAGAGAACCCCCCTCCGTTCTCCACTTCATCCCAGAGGGACAGGAAACAACTGGAGAAAGAACATGGGAGGAGGCTTTTAAAGGTTGGTTCTCCATGTTGTTTCCTGTCCCTGGGAGGCGAGGTAAACCCTCCTGCTTAGTGCCGTTCGGGAGGCGTATGGAAAAGTATATTATAGTGCAATTGTATTGTGCAGCAGTTGTGTGCGGTTCTGCCGAGATACCGCAGCTACACAGAGTGCCAAACGCTATTGGATCAAATAATTTCCACTGGTGTGATTTACCAGTTGCTCCCCAAAAAAACTGATTGAAGCAGGGGTGTTATATACCAATAATATACTTTCTATATAGTGCATTTAGGTAGTGCAGCATTTGTTTGCAGGTTTGCTGAGTTACCGCATCTACACAGAGTGACAAACGCTATTGGAACAAATAATTTATACTGGTGTGATTTACCAGTTGCCCCCCCAAAAAAATGGATTGAAGCAGTGGTGTTATATACCAATTATATACTTTCTATATAGTGCAGTTGGGCAGTGCAGCATTTGTTTGCTGTTTAGCTGTGTTACCTCAGCTACAGATAGTGACAAACAAAATCGGAACAAATAATTATTACTGGTGTGATATACCAGTTGCCCCCCAAAAAAGTGAAAAAAGAAGTGGGCTACAGTAAAATTGTTATTCAGTGACCGCGTAATGTACCTCGAGCCACATAATCACAATTTCTTTTATGTCAGGTGAATATGCCTAATTTTTAAGGCCCGCACTCCTGTGGCCTAAAATAAAAAAAATTCTAGGCTCCAACAGGGCACTTTTCAGAAAATTTCCCTTTAAGATGCATAAAAATGGTCCCTGATTAAAATTTATTTTTTACATATTTTGTGGGAATTTTTGTCATTGATCCCCCTCTAGTATGTCACTGTCCATGTTGTGGGACTATTTGTGCACTTCTACTAAGTATTTGGTTTTTCACAGGTTCGCCTGCCATTAAAGTGAATAGGGCCCGCCGCGAACTTGCGGTTCGCGAACATTTGATTGTGTTTGTGCGATTGCGTTCGCGAACCGTCCCGGCCAATGTTTGTCCATCACTACTTATGCCCCCTTACAATAGTTATGCCCCTTACAATAATGCTTCTCCTTAGTGGCCCAACAACTATGCCCCCTTTGGGCACCTCCTGCAGTAGTACTGTCCCTTAGTGCCCCCCTTTATATCAGTGAAGCTCCTATACTATGAATAAAATTAATAAAGTAATACCGAGCACATCATGCTCTTCCCAGCAGCAGAAGTGATGTGATGACGTCATCTCTCCTGCTGAGCTGAGGAGAGCGCACAGGCCGGGGGATTATCTCAGGTCTGTGCGCTCTCCCTCTCAGCCCAGCAGGTACAATGACATCACTGTATCACACCTGCTGCTGGGGAGAGTGCAGGCCGGGGAATGAGACCTGGGCTATAATGGATGACAGATACAGAAGCTGGACTCGGAGGGAGGAGAGTAGAATGGACAGTAGGAAGCACAGTCCTGTCACTCTCAAGTAAACAAACTGGATGGCACGCTCCATAAAATCTGCCTTTTTTTCATGGATTAATATTAAGGGCCTGCGATTCATATATAAACACCATCCAATGATAATGAAAATTCTATCACTACAGATAAACTATTTCTTGAAATTTATTTCAGGTGTAATTCTGATGACTCAATCAGAAGAGTCAATTAGGGAATGTTAAATAATATGTGATCCAGTATTACTTGGTGTTTAATGTACAAGATTTATTATGCTGCACACGGACACCATTTATACTGATACAAAAGGGCGATGGAAGGTCCCACCAGATACCAACGGCCATCTGACCAATGATTGGTCATAAAATCTGTCAGATAATCTGTTGGTGTAAATGCACCTTTAGATATAAACAGCAGACCTTGATGGCTTGCTTTCCCAAATGCATTATATGTGAGGGATACCACCCCTCGTACCCTCTTGACATCAACTACGTTGAGCTCACGAGACGCGGTATGGTCCCTGGTTACCAAGGCGTGATGTTACGCTCTCCCAGAGGAGCAGGTAAGGTCAGCCTGGTACAGTTTAAACAGACACCTCCTGCCCACGCGGGCACAGAGAGGCAACAAGCAGAAAGAGCCTTTTCACTGCCGCAGTGAAACAGCGCTTTCTCAGCCCGGGTAATCTGCCACCAGCTTCTCGTTTGATATAAGCTCGGTCCGCTAATGGGATTATATAGGGTGAGAAACCAACCTGCGGTAGCTTATAACTAGGCCGAAACACGGACATGGAGAAATACAAGACAGCACAAGATTAAATCATATATTTAATCGCCTTAAGGGCTCACTAGATAACACAATATACACAAAATATTATACAGTGGTCTGAGGTTACAAATAGGGTTGTTGCGGGTATCGAAATTTCGATACCCAATCGATACTTTTGTCCCGGTATCAATACAATACCAGGATTTCCCTCATGTTCCCTCAGCAGCACAGGGGAGAAGGAAGCAGTCTCTCCCTCCCCCCTGTGCTGCTGCTGTCGCTGCCACCAATGGGGAGAGAGGGGCAGAGGAGGGGCGGGCGCGCTACGCCACCAATGATAGTACTTTTCATGGGTCCGGACTTTAAGCAGCAGGCTACACAGAGCGGCGCCCAGAGATGTCCCTGCACTTATTATTATTCCTGGGCGCCGCTCCGTTCGCCCGCTGAGTGCCTGTGCCCCATATGCTAATTACTATCGGAGCAATGTGGAGGAGACATCAGCTTCTCTAGTGGGTGTTCCTTCTACCTGGCTGTAGCGCTGTCCCATCGCAGCGCAGGGAGAAGGAACGCCCACTAGAGAAGCTGATGTCTCCTCCCCATTGCTCCGATAGAAATTAACATATGGAGCAGGAGAGGAGACAGTAATGGGGCACAGTGGGGGCGAACGGAGCGGCGCCCAGGAATAATAGTAAGTGCTGGCACATCCCTGGGCGCCGCTCTATGTAGCCTGCTGCTTAACAAAGCCCGAACCCATATAAGGTCGTCTTTAACTTTCAATACAGGAGGCAGGTGTCGGCAGCAGAATTGCATAGCCGACATCCTGCCTCTGACAGGGAGCTGTGATCAGCGGCAGTTAACCCCTCAGGTGCCGCAACTGAGATGTTAACTGCAGCGGATAGCAGCTCCCTGTCATAGAGGTTGGGTGCTGGCTATTTGATTCCGGCACCCGCCTCCTGTATTTGTATTAACAGCAGAATATGTTTGTAGCTGGTTCCTACATTGCCCTGAATATGTAGGCTTAAGTAAGTCCAAAGTGAGGCAGCCATCTTGTTTTTTGTAATTATGTTTGCTTCATGGATATGCACCTGTGATTCTGAAGGTTCTAGTCTAAATTTTCTTGCAATATATTGAGGGTAGCTCCTCTTTTAGACTGAACACGCCCATCTACCTGGGACTTCTGAGCAGAATATGTTTGTAGCTGGCTCCTACACTGCCCTGAATAAGTAAGTCCAAAGTGAGGCAGTATATTTAGTGTTAGGGACCCATCTGCGGAAGCCACCTTGACGCCTGGTAGATGGGCCCGACACGTATGTGCGCTAAGAGCTTCCATTATTCATTTATAGTCGGTATTGTACCACTTTTATCTAGAATGACCCCCATTTCTTAGCTCTATTGTTTGTATATATAATAGTGTGCAGCGATCTTGTTTTTTGTATTAACATGTCAGTTATCTTCAAGGGTGGCGTAGTGCACCCCCCCTCCCCCAACACCCCAGTATAATAAATATTAGTGGTGCAGTACCAATGAGGGTTAAAAAAATAATAATTAACTCACCTCCTCCAATTGATTGCGTAGCTGCCGGTCTCCTGTTTTTTCTTCAGGACCTGTCAAAGGACCTGTGGTGATGTCACTGAGCTCATCACATGGTCCATTACCATGGTGATGGAGCATGTGATGGACCATGTGATGCACACAGTGACGTCACGACAGGTCCTTTTCCTCACAGATGAAGACAGAAGAGAAGCTGGGCTGCGCGAACAAGTAGATTAAGGTGAGTTAAGTTCTTTGTTGTTTTTTTTAACCCCTCCAGCCCTATTTTACTTAGCATTCTGTTTTAAGAATGCTATTATTTTCCCTTATAACCATGTTATAAGGGAAAATAATTACATCTACACAACCATGAACCCAAACCTGAACTTCAGTGAAGAAGTTCGGGTCTGGGTACCACAGTCAGTTTTTTATCACGCGCGTGCAAAACACATTGCACCCGCGCGATTAAAAATGAATAGAACGCAATCTCAGTAAAAACTGACTGCAATTGCATACCTACCCGCGCGGGTTTGCCGCAACGCATCTGGAGCCAAAACGTGACGCCGTCTGAAAGAGGCCTAAAGCTACTTTCACACTTGCGGCAGTATGATCCGGCAAGCAGTTCTGCCGATCTGGATGTGACTGAAAGCATTTGTGAGACGCATCTGGATGTGGATCCATCTTACAAATGCATTGCAAGAATGGATCCGTCTCTCCGCTTATCATGCGGACAGAAAGATCCGTCTTGTATCTTTTTACACATTTTTACCGGTCTGCGCATGCGCAAACTGGAAGGACGGATCCAGCATTCCGGCATTTTGAATGCCGGATCCGGCACTAATACATTCCTATGGGGCAAGTCTTCAGTTTTTTTTCGCCGGAGATAAAACCGTAACATGCTGCAGTTTTATCTTTAGCCTGATCAGTCAAAATGACTGAACTGAAGACGTCCTGATGCATCCTGAACGGATTACTCTCCATTCAGAATGCATGGGGATATGCCTGATCAGTTCTTTTCTGGTATAGAGCCCCCGTGACGGAACTCTATGCCGGAAAAGAAAAACGCTAGTGTGAAAGTACCCTAAAAAGGAGATTATTTGTGAAACTCACCTGTAAAATCTTTTTCTCGTCTTTTCCATTGGGGGACACATACCATGGGTATAGCTCCTCCTCCTCAGGCTATATATACCCCCAGGGTCCACCAGGAGGAACTCAGGCGTTGCAAAAGCAGTAGGAGAAGGAGAAAAGAAAAAATAATGGAAGCCATCGGACCAAAGCCCATGAGGTCCAACCACAAACAGAACTGAACCCCTCCTGCAACAGGCAGAATGGGTGGGAGCTGTGTCCCCCAATGGAAAAGACGAGGAAAAGATTTTACAGGCGAGTTTCACAAAAAATCTCCTTTTCTCGTATATTCCATTGGGGGACACAGACCATGGGACGTCCCAAAGCAGTCCATGGGGTGGGAAAAAACATCAGCACCACCAGGAGGAACGTCCAACGGTCAAACAGGAACCACAGCCTGCAAAACCCTGCAGCCAAAGACAGCATCAGTCGAAGCCAGCGAATGCAACTTATAAAACTTCGTAAAAGTATGTAAGGACGACCAGGTGGCCGCCTTACACAGCTGAGACGCAGAGGCACTATTGCGCCTTGCCCAGGAAGCTCCCACCGCCCTAGTGGAGTGAGCGGTAATCCGAGCCGGGAGAACCCTACCACGAGCACGATAAGCCGCGGAGATAGTCGAGCGGATCCATCGCGCCACAGTGACCTTGGAGGCCGCCAGACCCTTACAAGGTCCCTCGGGAATCACAAAGAGGGAGTCTGAACGGCGGACGGTAGCCGTCAGATACACCTTCAGGGCACGGACGACATCCAGGAAATGGAGAGCGCGTTCCTTGGGGTTTGCCGGAGAATGGACAAAAAGAGGGCAGTACAAGATCCTTGTTAAGGTGGAAGGGAGAGACCACCTTGGGCAAAAAGGAGGGCACCGGACGGAGCACCACCTTATCCTGGTGAAAAAACAGAAAAGGCTCCTGGCAGGAAAGTGCGCCCAGCTTCGATACCCACCTGATGGAAGTTATGGCCACAAGGAAGACCACTTTTCAGGTGAGAAAGGTCAGGGAGACCTCCCTCAGAGGCTCGAAGGGGGCCGTCAGGAGGGCACGCAGGACCAAGTTGAGATCCCAAGGAGGTAAAGGGGGGACGTACGGAGGGACCGAATGCGCAACCCCCTGAAGAAAGGTCCTCACAGGACCCAGGAGAGCAAGGGACTTCTGAAAAAAGACAGCCAGAGCCGAAACTTGACTCTTCAGGGACCCTTCAGTCCCATCTCGAGTCCGGACTGAAGAAACGAGAGCACCATCGAGATGGAAAAACGAAGGGGAGGGAAACCTGAGTTCTCACAAAAGGCAAGGAAGGCCTTCCAGGTACGATAGTAAATCCGGGAGGAAGCCGGCTTCCTCGCTCTGATCATGGTTCTAACCACCGAATCCGAGAACCCCCTCTTTTTCAGGATGGCGGTTTCAACAGCCATGCCGTTAAACAAAGTGACTGTAAATTCCGGTGGAAGAGCGGGCCCTGAGACAGTAGATCTTCTCTGTTGGGAAGAGGCCATGGGGCGTCTGCCAGCATCCGAGCCACGTCCGAGAACAATGTGCAGCAAGGCCAATCCGGGGCGATGAGAACGGTCGGAATCCCTTCCGCCTCGATCTTGCGTAGAACCTTCGGCAGCAGAGGAAGTGGAGGGAAGACATAGAGGAGGCTGAAGTCCTGCCACGGAGACACCAGCGCGTCCACCCCATACGCTTTCGGATCCCGGGCACGAGCCAGGAACACCGGGAGCTTGTTGTTGAGCCTGGACGCCATCAAGTCCACATCCGGACGGCCCCACCGGCGGCAGACGTCTTCGAATACATCCTGATGCAGAGACCACTCGCCTGGATCCACCTTGTTGCGGCTTAGAAAGTCCGCTGTCCAGTTGTCTACTCCTGGAATGTATACCGCTGACAACACAGGAACGTGCGACTCCGCCCACAGCAGAATTCTCCTCACCTCCTGCATCACCGCCCGGCTGCGGGTCCCGCCTTGATGGTTGATGTAAGCCACAGCTGTGGCATTTTCTGAATCCTCACCGGGCGGCCGGCAAGGAGAGAAGTCCAATTGGAGAGGGAGTGGAAAATCGCTCTCAGCTCCAGGATGTTGATCGGGAGGCGAGATTCCATCGCCGACCAAACCCCCTGAACCGTGCGGGACAGGAGAATGCCTCCCCAACCCAAGAGGCTGGCATCAGTGGTGACCATCGTCCAGGAGAACGGGAGGAAAGATCTTCCCGATGTCAGGTTCATAGGGGACAGCCACCAAGGAAGAGCTGCCCGAACCCACAGAGACAGGTGGATGCGAGCGTCCAGACCACGAGAGGTCTTGTCCCAGAGGGAAAGGATCTCCTGTTGCAGCGAACGATTGTGAAACTGGGCATATGGAATTGCCTCGAAAGAGGCTACCATAAGACCCAGGACCAGCATGCACTCCCAGATGGAGAGACACGGGAAGCGCAGCAGGTGCGACACTGCCCCCTGGATCTGGGAGGACTTGGAGACTGGAAGAAACACTTTGGCGGCCGAGGTATCCAAAACCATCCCCAGTAAGGAGAGCTTCTGGGACAGGAGGAGAGAGGATTTCGGGAAGTTGATCAGCCAGCCGAACTGTTCCAGAGTCTGAACAGTGATCCGGACGCTGTCCTTGGCCTGCGGAAGCGAGGGGGCCTTTATTAGGATGTCGTTCAGGTAGGGCAGCAAAGGAAAGCCCCGGGTGCGAAGAAGCGCCATGAGTGGCGCTATGATCTTGGTAAAGACCCAAGGGGCAGTCGCTAACCCGAAAGGAAGGGCGACAAACTGATAGTGCCGGCCACCAATGGAGAAGCGCAGGAATCGTTGGTGAGATTATGCGATAGGAACATGCAGATAGGCGTCCTGAAGGTCTACGGACGCGAGGAACTCCCCTGGAAGAAGAGAAACAATAACGGAGCGGAGGGATTCCATTCGAAACCTCCGCACCCACAGAAACTTGTTGAGCAGTTTCAGATCCAGGATCGGACGCACCGACCCCTCCTTCTTTGAGATCACGAACAGGTTTGAATAGAAACCTGTGCCCTGCTCCTCTGGGGGAACTGGGGTAATAACCCCCCGGTCCAGAAGGGAAGAAACTGCCATCAAGAGATCCGAGGCTCGGGCCGGATCCCCTTGAACGCGAGAAGGGAAAAAAAGTTCCGGCGGGCTGGACGCTAATTCTATCTTGTAACCCGACCTTACAATTTTTAGAGCCCAGGCATCCTGAACATAAGCCCTCCAAACCTGCTGATAAGAGAGCAGACGGCCCCCCACCACTGCTTGGGAGCAGCAGGGCGGGCCGACTGTGCCCTCGGGCGCCAGGATGGCTGGGGCTTGAAGGAGGGCTTCTTGCGGGAGTCCTGTGACCCCCCCTGCGGAGGAAGCAGACGACGTCCTGCTAGAAGAGAAGCGGCGAAAGGACTGGTACCGGGAACCGGAAGACCTGGTCCGAAAGGGGCGCTTGGACCTAGGTTGGGGAAGATGAGTGCTCTTGCCCCCTGTAGAGGCAGAGATGAACTCGTCCAGTTGAGTCCCAAAAAGTCTGGAACCCTCAAAGGGGAGGTTAGCAAGGGAATGCTTGGAAGAAACGTTGGCGTCCCACACCTTCAACCAGACCTCTCTGCGCTGAATGACCGATAGGGCTGAAATGCGGGCAAAGAGGGAACCAATGTCCATGGAAGCCTCGCAAAGGAACTTGGAAGCCTGAGACATCTGGAGAACCAAATCCCGTGTGTCAGCAGACGCATCTTGTTCCCCCAGGTCTTGGTGGTGGCGCTGCAACCACACCGAAAGGGCTCTGGCCACCCATGCCGAGGCAAAGGCAGGTCGCAGGGACGTGCCCGCCAGTTAGAAAATAGATTTGGAAAGAGAATCTAGGCGCCTGTCCACAGCGTCCTGCAGAGAGGAGCCATCTAGGACGGGGAGGGCCGTGTTTTTGGCTAACCTGGCCACCGGGGGATCCACCTTAGGGGGAGAAGACGACTTCTCCAAACTGTCAGCCGGAAAAGGATAAAGCGTATCCATGCGTTTGGTGGCAGAAAACTTTTGATTAGGACGGTCCCAGGCCCTGGATATGACCACGGAAAATTCCTCATGGACAGAAAAACGCGGCAGCCTCCGGCTTTTTTTGGGGAAAAAAAGGGCGAACTCCCGCCTAGTGGAAGGAGGAGAATCCCCTTGGAGATTAAAGGTGTCACAGACAGCCGCTACTAAGTCAGCCACCATGGTGGAGAGCTTAGGCGGAGGGTCCCGCTTCATGACCTCGTCTGAGCCGGACAATTCCCCTTCACACTTGCGCTCCCTGGGGAGGGGGGAGAAGAGTCGTCCGAACACGCCTCTAGACGAGGGGGGAAAACTGAGTCATCCGAGGAGGGATGCTGCCGCTCACGCTGCCTCTTAGCAGTCAGGCGTCCTCTGCGTGAACCACTAAGGGGAGATGGAGTGGTTGGCGCCACAGGATTGGAAACTGCCACCCGTTCCATAAAGGACATGGCTGCCTTGGCGACTAGGGCCAAATCAGCGGCCGCACTGGACATGGCAGATGCCCAAGCGGGAACCGCAAACTCCGCAGGGACAGGGGGGGGGCCGGGTTGGACAAGAGAAGGGGGAGAAGGGTGATCCTGTCCAAGGGCAGGGCAGGAGGCACAGATACCAGTGACAGAAAGTGGTAGAAGACACTCCATACAGGACCCCATTGGGGTCTGAGAAGAGGTCTTGGCAGACTTAGGCTTAGGCATGATAGCAACCACAAAAAAAGATCTACCAGCTGCAGCAAGAAGCTGAAAAGTCCTACCACCCAGGCAACGGCACAGAAAACAACACCAGAGAGGAGCAGGGGAGCAGCCACAGGTGCGAGGAGCTTCTCAGTAAGCGGAGGAAGGAGCAGGAGCAAAGCACTAAAACTCCGCCCCCAGGACGCGTCATAGAAGCGTGAAAAGTGCGCGCTCCGCGCCCTGCGCTATATATGAAAAAATGTCTCCAGCGCCGCGCTGAGAAGAGTCGTACTGCATAGAAAAAAACTGAACGGGAGCGAAGAGGGCTGAGAGTCCGAGCATGGAAGATACCACTCAGTATAGTGCCTCCAGATGCCCAGCACCTCTAGACAGAAATAACACCCAATTCCCCAGTTCACCAAGGTGGCCCATAGGTATCAGGCAGGGAGAAGGGGGGGGGGGGGAGGGGGGGAGCAGAGAGGGATTTCATACTTATCTGCTCCTGAAGTCTTCTCCCTCTGTTCAGTACTAGCTGGGCTCACCTCTTCAGACATTTGACTCACCTGAGTACAGTGCTCTGGATGAAGGGCAGCAGCAGGTGACCCAGGGGCTGGTGGGATGCTGGAGCTAACAGGTCGAGCCCGGATACACTTGCCTTCTTGGGGGAAAATGGAGGCAGCCAGGCAGCGTCCCAAAGACGGCGGCGGGCACTCCACGGGGGACCAGGAAAGCGCTATGCTGACCTGTGTCCCCATCTAGAAAGAAAATAACAAACCGGAGTAGAATCAATATAAGTGTCATCCTCCTTCACCGGACACTAAGCAAAGACTGAGTTCCTCCTGGTGGAGCCTGGGGGTATAGCCCGAGGAGGAGGAGCTCTCTTTTGCATTTGCATAGTGTCCCTCCTACTAATACCTCTAAGCTATACCCATGGTCTGTGTCCCCGAATGGAATGTACGAGAAATATTAAGTTTAAATCCCCTCTTTCCCAATTTTACATATAAAATATATAAACAATAAATAAATAAACATATTACGTAGCGCTGCGTCCGAAAAGTCCAAACTATGAAATTATAAAAAAATATCTCCTATGCGGTAAGCGCCGTAACAGAATTAAATAAATAAAAACCATACGATTCACAATTTTTTTTGTCACCATGTTCCCCCCAAAAAATAGGACTGTTCTATTATGGGCCGAACGTTTTATAAAATCCGAAAAGCAAACGGCTTTTTTTTTTTTTTTTTATTCGCAAAACTTTTTTTATGGTGACGAAAGCGAATCAAAATTTTGGTATCGAAACAACCCTACGCCAATCTGATCGGAGTAGCATTGTCACGATACCAAAAATTTGATTCGGTTTCGATTTGGCGACTAAAAGCTTAATTTGGCTTCTAAATTTTTCATTTCAGGAGCCAATGGCTACTAGGTATTTTTTTTTGGTCTGGAGCACTGCACCCTTTCCCAATTTTACATATAAAATATATAAACAATAAATAAATAAACATCGCCAATTCCAAAAAGTCCAAACTATTAAAATAAAAGATAAAAAATAATAATAATCTGCGTGATTTGCCATTTTTGGGGAATGCACGTGGCTTTTTTGTTTTCATTTCTTTTCGCGTGGGATCGAATGGTATCGAGTATCACAATACTTTTTTATGTATCAAAACAGAATCAAATTTCTGGTACCGCAACAACTATAGTTACAAATACAGGTAATATGGTACAAACAGGATTACACAGAGCACAAGTCAGTTACCGGGTAGATGAATGTTCCGTTGGGTTATGATTAGTACTTTGCTGTATTCACATGGAGGGCAGTGAGGTAAGCTGGTTGCAGGTCTCTCTAAACACACGGCACGATGTGACCCTCCTTCAGAGAAAAGACACGCCCACTTGCTGGCACAAGCCTTTGAAACTGGATCACCTCCTCCTCTTCTGGGCTGGCAGCCAAGGACTAGGGATGAGCGAACTCGAACTGTATAGTTCGGGTTCGTACCGAATTTTGGGGTGTCCGTGACACGGACCCGAACCCGGACATTTTCGTAAAAGTCCGGGTTCGGGTTCGGTGTTCGTCGCTTTCTTGGCGCTTTTGTGACGCTTTCTTGGCGCTTTTTGAAAGGCTGCAAAGCAGCCAATCAACAAGCGTCATACTACTTGCCCCAAGAGGCCGTCACAGCCATGCCTACTATTGGCATGGCTGTGATTGGCCAGAGCACCATGTGACCCAGCCTCTATTTAAGCTGGAGTCACATAGCGCCGCCCGTCACTCTGCTCTGATCAGCATAGGGAGAGGTTGCGGCTGCGACAGTAGGGCGAGATTAGGCAGATTAACTCCTCCAAAGGACTTGATTAATTGATCGATCTGCAGCTGTGGATCATTGAGCTGCTGATACTCAATTGCTCACTGTTTTTAGGCTGCCCAGACCGTTTGTCAGTCACTTTTTTCTGGGGTGATCGGTGGCCATTTTGTGTCTTGTGGTGCGCCAGCACAAGCTGCGACCAAGTGCATTTAACCCTCAATGGTGTGGTTGTTTTTTGGCTAAAGCCTACATCAGGGGCAAGCTGCACCTGTCACCAAGTGCATTTAACCCTCAATGGTGTGGTTGTTTTTTGGCTAAAGCCTACATCAGGGTGAAGCTGTCACACCAAGTGCATTTAACCAGCAATAGTCTGTTTATTTTTTGGCCATATACTACATCAGGGGCAAGCTGCGCCCGTCACCAAGTGCATTTAACCCTCAGTAGTGTGGTTGGTCAAGCTGTCACACCAAGTGCATTTAACCAGCAATAGTGTGGTTATTTTTTGGCCATATACTACATCAGGGGCAAGCTGCGCCTGTCACCAAGTGCATTTAACCCTCAATGGTGTGGTTGTTTTTTGGCTAAAGCCTACATCAGGGTGAAGCTGTCACACCAAGTGCATTTAACCAGCAATAGTCTGTTTATTTTTTGGCCATATACTACATCAGGGGCAAGCTGCGCCTGTCACCAAGTGCATTTAACCCTCAATGGTGTGGTTGTTTTTTGGCTAAAGCCTACATCAGGGTGAAGCTGTCACACCAAGTGCATTTAACCAGCAATACTGTTCATTTTTTGGCCATATACTACATCAGGGGCAAGCTGCGCCCGTCACCAAGTGCATTTAACCCTCAGTAGTGTGGTTGGTCAAGCTGTCACACCAAGTGCATTTAACCAGCAATAGTCTGTTCATTTTTTGGCCATATACTACATCAGGGGCAAGCTGCGCCCGTCACCAAGTGCATTTAACCCTCAGTAGTGTGGTTGGTCAAGCTGTCACACCAAGTGCATTTAACCAGCAATAGTCAGTTCATTTTTTGGCCATATACTACATCAGGGGCAAGCTGCGCTTGTCACCAAGTGCATTTAACCCTCAGTAGTGTGGTTGGTCAAGCTGTCACACCAAGTGCATTTAACCAGCAATAGTGTGGTTATTTTTTGGCCATATCCCAGTCTAATTCTGTCAGTAAATCCATACCGGTCACACAGCGCCTAAATACTAGGCCTCAAATTTATATCCCGCTAAATCTGTCGTTACCGCTGTCCTGTTCTGGCTGGGCAAGTTATTTAGTGTCCGTCAAAGCACATTTTTTGTTCAGGGTTGAAATACAATTCCCAATTTAGCAATTTCATAATTTAGTGGTTTCTGCTATATCAGAGCTATTTGAAATCTATCCCTAAAAGGGTATATAATATTCAAGGTGCACATAGGGTCATTCAGAATAACTTCACACACACGCTACTGTGCATTTCCAAGTCTAATTCTGTCAGTAAATCCATACCGGTCACCCAGCGCCTAAATACTAGGCCTCAAATTTATATCCCGCTAAATCTGTCGTTACTGCTGTACTGTTCTGGCTGGGTAAGTTATTTAGTGTCCGTCAAAGCACATTTTTTGTTCTGGGTTGAAATACAATTCCCAATTTAGCAATTTCATAATTTAGTGGTTTCTGCTATATCAGAGCTATTTGAAATCTATCCCTAAAAGGGTATATAATATTCAAGGTGCACATAGGGTCATTCAGAATAACTTCACACACACGCTACTGTGCATTTCCAAGTCTAATTCTGTCAGTAAATCCATACCGGTCACCCAGCGCCTAAATACTAGGCCTCAAATTTATATTCAGCTGAATTTGAATACAATACATTGGGCCAAATAATATTTTTGTTGTTGTGGTGAACCATAACAATGAGGAAAACATCTAGTAAGGGACGCGGACGTGGACATGGTCGTGGTGGTGTTAGTGGACCCTCTGGTGCTGGGAGAGCACGTGGCCGTTCTGCCACATCCACACGTCCTAGTGTACCAACTACCTCAGGTCCCAGTAGCCGCCAGAATTTACAGCGATATATGGTGGGGCCCAATGCCGTTCTAAGGATGGTAAGGCCTGAGCAGGTACAGGCATTAGTCAATTGGGTGGCCGACAGTGGATCCAGCACGTTCATATTATCTCCCACCCAGTCTTCTGCAGAAAGCGCACAGATGGCGCCTGAAAACCAACCCCATCAGTCTGTCACATCACCCCCATGCATACCAGGGAAACTGTCTGAGCCTCAAGTTATGCAGCAGTCTCTTATGCTGTTTGAAGACTCCGCTGGCAGGGTTTCCCAAGGGCATCCACCTAGCCCTTCCCCAGCGGTGAAAGACATAGAATGCACTGACGCACAACCACTTATGTTTCCTGATGATGAGGACATGGGAATACCACCTCAGCATGTCTCTGATGATGACGAAACACAGGTGCCAACTGCTGCGTCTTTCTGCAGTGTGCAGACTGAACAGGAGGTCAGGGATCAAGACTGGGTGGAAGACGATGCAGGGGACGATGAGGTCCTAGACCCCACATGGAATGAAGGTCGTGCCACTGACTTTCACAGTTCGGAGGAAGAAGCAGTGGTGAGACCGAGCCAACAGTGTAGCAAAAGAGGGAGCAGTGGGCAAAAGCAGAACACCCGCCGCCAAGAGACTCCGCCTGCTACTGACCGCCGCCATCTGGGACCGAGCACCCCAAAGGCAGCTTCAAGGAGTTCCCTGGCATGGCACTTCTTCAAACAATGTGCTGACGACAAGACCCAAGTGGTTTGCACGCTGTGCCATCAGAGCCTGAAGCGAGGCATTAACGTTCTGAACCTTAGCACAACCTGCATGACCAGGCACCTGCATGCAAAGCATGAACTGCAGTGGAGTAAACACCTTAAAAACAAGGAAGTCGCTCAGGCTCCCCCTGCTACCTCTTCTGCTGCTGCCGCCTCGGCCTCTTCTGCTGCTGCCGCCTCGGCCTCTTCTGCTGCTGCCGCCTCGGCCTCTTCCTCCGCCTCTGGAGGAACGTTGGCACCTGCCGCCCAGCAAACAGGGGATGTACCACCAACACCACCACCACCTCCGTCACCAAGCGTCTCAACCATGTCACACGGCAGCGTTCAGCTCTCCATCTCACAAACATTTGAGAGAAAGCGTAAATTCCCACCTAGCCACCCTCGATCCCTGGCCCTGAATGCCAGCATTTCTAAACTACTGGCCTATGAAATGCTGTCATTTAGGCTGGTGGACACAGACAGCTTCAAACAGCTCATGTCGCTTGCTGTCCCACAGTATGTTGTTCCCAGCCGGCACTACTTCTCCAAGAGAGCCGTGCCTTCCCTGCACAACCAAGTATCCGATAAAATCAAGTGTGCACTGCGCAACGCCATCTGTGGCAAGGTCCACCTAACCACAGATACGTGGACCAGTAAGCACGGCCAGGGACGCTATATCTCCCTAACTGCACACTGGGTAAATGTAGTGGCAGCTGGGCCCCAGGCGGAGAGCTGTTTGGCGCACGTCCTTCCGCCGCCAAGGATCGCAGGGCAACATTCTTTGCCTCCTGTTGCCACCTCCTCCTACTCGACTTCCTCCTCCTCTTCTTCCACCTGCTCATCTAGTCAGCCACACACCTTCACCACCAACTTCAGCACAGCCCGGGGTAAACGTCAGCAGGCCATTCTGAAACTCATATGTTTGGGGGACAGGCCCCACACCGCACAGGAGTTGTGGCAGGGTATAGAACAACAGACCGACGAGTGGTTGCTGCCGGTGAGCCTCAAGCCCGGCCTGGTGGTGTGTGATAATGGGCGAAATCTTGTTGCAGCTCTGGGACTAGCCAGTTTGACGCACATCCCTTGCTTGGCGCATGTGCTGAATTTGGTGGTGCAGAAGTTCATTCACAACTACCCCGACATGTCAGAGCTGCTGCATAAAGTGCGGGCCGTCTGTTCGCGCTTTCGGCGTTCACATCCTGCTGCTGCTCGCCTGTCTGCGCTACAGCGTAACTTCGGCCTTCCCGCTCACCGCCTCATATGCGACGTGCCCACCAGGTGGAACTCCACCTTGCACATGCTGGACAGACTGTGCTTGCAGCAGCAGGCCATAGTGGAGTTTCAGCTGCAGCACGCACGGGTCAGTCGCACTGCGGAACAGCACCACTTCACCACCAATGACTGGGCCTCCATGCGAGACCTGTGTGCCCTGTTGCGCTGTTTCGAGTACTCCACCAACATGGCCAGTGGCGATAACGCTGTTATCAGCGTTACAATACCACTTCTATGTCTCCTTGAGAAAACACTTAGGGCGATGATGGAAGAGGAGGTGGCCCAGGAGGAGGAGGAGGAGGAGGAGGAGGAGGAAGAGGGGTCATTTTTAGCACTTTCAGGCCAGTCTCTTCGAAGTGACTCAGAGGGAGGTTTTTGGCAACAGCAGAGGCCAGGTACAAATGTGGCCAGCCAGGGCCCACTACTGGAGGACGAGGAGGACGAGGATGAGGATGATGAAGCATGGTCACAGCGGGGTGGCACCCAACGCAGCTCGGGTCCATCACTGGTGCGTGGCTGGGGGGAAAGGCAGGACGATGACGATACGCCTCCCACAGAGGACAGCTTGTCCTTACCCCTGGGCAGCCTGGCACACATGAGCGACTACATGCTGCAGTGCCTGCGCAACAACAGCAGAGTTACCCACATTTTAACGTGTGCGGACTACTGGGTTGCCACCCTGCTGGATCCACGCTACAAAGACAATGTGCCCACCTTACTTCCTGCACTGGAGCGTGATAGGAAGATGCGCGAGTACAAGCGCACGTTGGTAGACGCGCTACTGAGAGAATTCCCAAATGTCACAGGGGAACAAGTGGAAGCCCAAGGCCAAGGCAGAGGAGGAGCAAGAGGTCGCCAAGGCAGCTGTGTCACGGCCAGCTCCTCTGAGGGCAGGGTTAGCATGGCAGAGATGTGGAAAAGTTTTGTCAACACGCCACAGCTAACTGCACCACCACCTGATACGCAACGTGTTAGCAGGAGGCAACATTTCACTAACATGGTGGAACAGTACGTGTGCACACCCCTCCACGTACTGACTGATGGTTCGGCCCCATTCAACTACTGGGTCTCTAAATTGTCCACGTGGCCAGAGCTAGCCTTTTATGCCTTGGAGGTGCTGGCCTGCCCGGCGGCCAGCGTTTTGTCTGAACGTGTATTCAGCACGGCAGGGGGTGTCATTACAGACAAACGCAGCCGCCTGTCTACAGCCAATGTGGACAAGCTGACGTTCATAAAAATGAACCAGGCATGGATCCCACAGGACCAGTCCGTCCCTTGTCCAGATTAGACATTAACTACCTCCCCTTAACCATATATTATTGTACTCCAGGGCACTTCCTCATTCAATCCTATTTTTATATTCCTTTTACCATTATATTGCGAGGCTACCCAAATTTGAATGAACCTCTCCTCTGTCTGGGTGCCGGGGCCTAAATATATGCCAATGGACTGTTCCAATGTTGGGTGACGTGAAGCCTGATTCTCTGCTATGATATGAAGACTGATTCTCTGCTGACATGAAGCCAGATTGTCTGTTACGGGACATCTCTCCTCTGCCTGGGTGCTTGGCCTAAATTTATGAAAATGGACTGTTGCAGTGGTGGCTGACGTGAAGCCTGATTCTCTGCTATGACATGCAGACTGATTCTCTGCTGACATGAAGCCAGATTGTCTGTTACGGGACCTCTCTCCTCTGCCTGGGTGCTGGGCCTAAATTTATGACAATGGACTGTTGCAGTGGTGGGTGACGTGAAGCCTGATTCTCTGCTATGACATGCAGACTGATTCTCTGCTGACATGAAGCCAGATTCTCTGTTAAGGGACCTCTCTCCTCTGCCTGGGTGCTGGGCCTAAATATATCCCAATGGACTGTTGCACTGGTGGCTGACGTGAAGCCTGATTGTCTGTTACGGGACCTCTCTCCTCTGCCTGGGTGCTGGGCCTAAATATCTGACAATGGACTGTTGCATTGGTGGCTGACGTGAAGCCTGATTCTCTGCTATGATATGAAGACTGATTCTCTGCTGACATGAAGCCAGATTGTCTGTTACGGGACCTCTCTCCTCTGCCTGGGTGCTGGGCCTAAATTTATGAAAATGGACTGTTGCAGTGGTGGCTGACGTGAAGCCTGATTCTCTGCTATGACATGAAGACTGATTCTCTGCTGACATGAAGCCAGATTGTCTGTTACGGGACCTCTCTCCTCTGCCTGGGTGCTTGGCCTAAATTTATGACAATGGACTGTTGCATTGGTGGCTGACGTGAAGCCTGATTCTCTGCTATGACATGCAGACTGATTCTCTGCTGACATGAAGCCAGATTGTCTGTTACGGGACCTCTCTCCTCTGCCTGGGTGCTGGGCCTAAATATATCCCAATGGACTGTTGCACTGGTGGCTGACGTGAAGCCTGATTGTCTGTTACGGGACCTCTCTCCTCTGCCTGGGTGCTGGGCCTAAATATCTGACAATGGACTGTTGCATTGGTGGCTGACGTGAAGCCTGATTCTCTGCTATGATATGAAGACTGATTCTCTGCTGACATGAAGCCAGATTGTCTGTTACGGGACCTCTCTCCTCTGCCTGGGTGCTGGGCCTAAATTTATGAAAATGGACTGTTGCAGTGGTGGCTGACGTGAAGCCTGATTCTCTGCTATGACATGAAGACTGATTCTCTGCTGACATGAAGCCAGATTGTCTGTTACGGGACCTCTCTCCTCTGCCTGGGTGCTTGGCCTAAATTTATGACATGGACTGTTGCATTGGTGGCCGACGTGAAGCCTGATTCTCTGCTATGACATGCAGACTGATTCTCTGCTGACATGAAGCCAGATTGTCTGTTACGGGACCTCTCTCCTCTGCCTGGGTGCTGGGCCTAAATATCTGACAATGGACTGTTGCATTGGTGGCTGACGTGAAGCCTGATTCTCTGCTATGATATAAAGACTGATTCTCTGCTGACATGAAGCCAGATTGTCTGTTACGGGACCTCTCTCCTCTGCCTGGGTGCTTGGCCTAAATATTATGACATGGACTGTTGCATTGGTGGCCGACGTGAAGCCTGATTCTCTGCTATGACATGAAGACTGATTCTCTGCTGACATGAAGCCAGATTGTCTGTTACGGGACCTCTCTCCTCTGCCTGGGTGCTGGGCCTAAATATCTGACAATGGACTGTTGCATTGGTGGCTGACGTGAAGCCTGATTCTCTGCTATGACATGAAGACTGATTCTCTGCTGACATGAAGCCAGATTCTCTGTTACGGGACCTCTCTCCTCTGCCTGGGTGCTGGGCCTAAATTTATGAAAATGGACTCTTACAGTGGTGGGTGACGTGAAGCCTGATTCTCTGCTATGACATGCAGACTGATTCTCTGCTGACATGAAGACAGATTCTCTGTTACGGGACCTCTCTCCTCTGCCTGGGCCTAAATATCTGAGAATGGACTGTTCCAGTGGTGGGTGATGTGAAGCCAGATTCTCTGCTATGGGACCTCTCTCCAATTGATTTTGGTTAATTTTTATTTATTTAATTTTTATTTTTATTCATTTCCCTATCCACATTTGTTTGCAGGGGATTTACCTACACGTTGCTGCCTTTTGCAGCCCTCTAGCCCTTTCCTGGGCTGTTTTACAGCCTTTTTAGTACCGAAAAGTTCGGGTCCCCATTGACTTCAATGGGGTTCGGGTTCGGGACGAAGTTCGGATCGGGTTCGGATCCCGAACATTTCCGGGAAGTTCGGCCGAACTTCTCGAACCCGAACATCCAGGTGTTCGCTCAACTCTACCAAGGACCCATAACAAAACCCATTAGGGCCCAAAGCTCCAGACCAGAACATCACAGGGGGATGGTTCTGGGACCAACAGATCCGCCTGTGTTCCGGCTACAAGTAGAGTCGAAACATGGTACCGTTATTTGGCTTCTGTGGGGAGATATGTATATCTCCCTTCCCTGGCACCCCACCACCAAACTAAGACCATGGGCATGTTCATCGTGGCCACCGGTACACAAATATGTATCCGGTTTGCGCCTGTGATGGCCGGTTGATTCATAATTCCATATAAATCGCCGGTTACATGCTGTCTGCTAGATTTGATTAAACTGGGGAATGGCTTAGACCCCCTGCAGGGAGGTTTTCCTGCAGGATCCATGCTGTCTGAAATTGTAAACAAAGGTGGCCTGCAAGAGGCTGGGGCTTTGAAGCAGGGCCCTCCTGTGGAGTTCACTACCTCTGCTATCTTTCAGCAAATGGTGGCTGTGGGGACATAGCTGACAATAAATATTAATCCATATTTCTCACACATTCAGCATGGTAGAACATTCCTCAGACAATCATTAACCCCTTATTAACCAGCCTGTTTTGGGCCTTACTGACTAAGCGTTGTTCTTCCTTTTTTCATCTTCTTGTTGCAAGAGCTATAACTTTTTTCTTTCTATGGAGTTGTGTGTGGGCTTGATTTTTGCGGGACTATAACAGATCTGATTGATTTAAAAATGCAATGCATTATCCCTATAGTGCATTGCATTTTAATATCAGTGCTATTCTCACATTGACCAGCAAGCTGCGCCAGAGGAAATTACTCAAGCCTGGTCTGGGACCTACATGAGACCCCAGCCAGCCTTCACACACACGTCAGCACTTTACATGTGGCAGGCGCAATTGCCCATGGCATGTAAAGTGTTAAACAGCCTGTATTGGCACTACTGCCAGTCCGGGCTGTTAGAGCAGGGCCGCGGCTCTCATGTGAAAGCCGGGACCCCGCTCCCCGCTGAACGGGGGGAACCTGTGCAGCGCTTAGACTGGGCATCCGTAAAAAAGCGGCGGCTTAGCCTAAGGCCCCTTAGTGACCGCTGTAAAAAGGCGTATGGGTGGTTACTAAGGGGTTATCAACCCCATTGATAGCATGTCAAGGCGTGTTGGTGAATTTATTTATGCACGTGTAAGAAATACAGATGTTTAAGAATTTTTAGGAAAATAATATAAGCCATATATTGTATTGGTATCCTGTTTTCAGCAACTTCCTGGTAATTAGTGCCTATACTTGTCCTCTTAAAGCCAGTGTGAGCAAGTACTGTCTATCTGGACAATGGTCCATTAGCATCAAAGGTACTGTAGTTGTCTATTATCTAAAGAATGTCTGACAATTGTCCAGTAGGTGGTACATGGCTAGTGGGGCAGGAAGATCCCAACATTCCAGCTGCTTCTATCAATGGGAAGGGAAGGGGAGAAAGTGCTACAGAAGAGGAAACCTGGAGGGGCCAGAGCAAAGACCGGGACTGGATAGATATGAAAATACCTATGTGTAGTAACTACACTGTACTGTAGAGGGATAGCAATTTGTGGTTTAGTTACCAAATGGTCTTGGGAGTAACTTTATTATTAGTAGAAATTGTTATTGTGTACAAGTCTCTCCATATGTGATATTTATGTTTTTTCTTTTATACTTTCATATATACTAATCAATAATAATAATAATTGTAATATCATTATTCCCACATTGCACAATATATCTATTTTTTTCATTTGTAGAAGCAGAATCTTCGAGACCTCTCTGCTTTACTTAGTGGTCACTACTCACCTGGGCGGTTATCTGTAGCAATGTCCTCTGTACTCTGCTCATCGCCCCTCACATATGTCTCTGTAGGATTAATATTGTTAAGATCTTCACCCGGATTCACAAGCTGTGAAAGAAATATTGTAGAAGTCATCAGACAAGCGAGTGCCGGTCTCTTTTCCTCTTATCTACATGGGACGCCGGCCCTAAGACACGTGCACCACTACTCCACTTCAAACCGCAGTGCCGATTGATATATTGTAATACTAGAAGCAGATCTGGGCCTGGCAGGTTTTGGGAGGTTCTAACTGTATGTTGCCCTCACTCTGTATTGCTGCCACTGCCACCATCCTCTTCCTCTGATGTTACCTTCTACTCAGCACCCTGATCTAGGTCCCAGATCCTGTCCAACACACAATCATTGTAAGGCCTCTTGCACACAAACATTTATTTTTCTGTTTACATTCCGTTTTTTGCATTCTGTATACGAAACTATTCATTTAATTTCAATGGAAGGTACTCTGTATGCCTTCCGTTTCCGTATTTCCGTTCTGTTCAAAGATAGAACATGTCCTTCTATTGTCCGGACAAGGATAGTACTGTTCTATCAGGTGCCAGCTGTTCCGTTCCGCAAAAAAAGGGAAGAACACGAATATCAAATACTGAAAAAGCCATATGGTCGTGTGCAATAGGCCTAATAGTTCTCAACCTCCCTGCCATGAAAACTGTGATATGTCATCATAGGCTTCCTAGCTCCCTTCAGATTACCTGCTTTATACTTGCCTTGAGTTCCACTGCTGCTACCTGTCACGGTGGGGAGTGTGGAAAACTTCCCACAGTACAATGAGGAGCAGACAGGATAGCGACTTGGCCTTGATTCCAGGATCAGGGAGCAGGTCACCTCCTATAGCATCCCTAATCCTCGCCCCTAACTCCTAACCGAGCTAACCTGGATGGTAGGACAGCTCATACCCAGGAAACCTAGGACCCTGAATCGCCCTGATAATCCCTCAAATAGAGAAAGGGGCTGAGACAACCTGTTCATCCCAGACACAGATAAACAGGAGTCTCACTGGCCTAGCTGCCAGAGAAGGGACAGACAGTGCACCACTACTAAATCGTCAGGCAAGAGCCAACAGACAACACACACTTACCTGCTGCATCAACAACGGCAACTGGACCCCATGTGGACAGAATGCATGGCGACCCCCGGCAGAGCTGCACACTGACTTGTGGTTCCCCCTCTGGGGAACCCTGAGACCCCCTTCCGGAGGTACACAACACAGGGGACATGTCTAGCAAACATGCTGGGCTACAGACACCAACAGACCAGGCATATAACAACAACAACTAGACAAGACAACAAACACCCATACATAAACATCACCAAACATATGCAAGGGTAGTGAGAGGAACGAAGACAATGGGATGACATCAGGAAGACATATGGGAGACATCAATGTCCCACCAGGTGGCCCTCAAGGACTGGGCAGATAAAACCCAGGACAGGAGCAAGCTCCAGCGACAGCAAAAGATGGGGTACAACTGACTCCAGCCTGGAAGCCACAGGTGATAAAAACCAAGTGGCCACACCCAGCCAGGAAGTTAACCCCTCCAGCACCGAACAGGGGAGGAACCAGGAGAATGGGAGCTAAGCACATACATGGTGCGACAAGGCGTTGCCTGTGGCAACCGGCATGCACGGCAATGTGTCACGGCGCACAACAGCGAGGCCGTGACACTACCACTGCCCCCTACCACCACCAGTGCCCCTACCACCACCAGGGAGAACTGTGGCCAACTACTACTACTCCTGGCGGGTACTGATACTGCTGGTACAACATACATTCTGACTCTGGGAGGAAGAGACATGGGTCTTTCGTTTTGCACTCTTACATTTCTCAGAGATTTTATTATGAGACTTATAAATGAAAAGTCAGGGGTTTGGTACAAATTATTTAACAGTACAAGTAAAATGGCAAGTGTGTTTTTTTGTAATTTAAAGACAGTGGCACAATTAAAATATCTCTCCACTTCTACAAACACACTCCACACTGGTATTGACTATTTACTTTAGGAAGAATGAAGTGAAATGTCTTAGAACTATGCTTTTAATATCAGTGGTAAAACAATGAAAACTCTGGACTAAAATGTCTTTGAAACACAGTCTGATGTACTAATATGTCCACTAACAAAATATAACAATGCAGCGTTTGTTGTAAATTGTCTTTGAACTATGTCTTTAATAATATGGATACTAACAGAGCAGGAGAGTAAAATCCTAAACCGACCCATAGATTTAAAAGGAAATACATGAGGCTGTGAGGACAATTCGGGGTAATTCTTCCCCAGGGACAGGCTCCCGTTCGAAATCTATCGCCAATATGGAGACACAATTTTGCCAATGTTATTAGAGGTCCTAAATAAAACTCATCAGACGGCTGAGCTTCCCTCATCTTTATCCGAAGCTGTGATTCTAAAAAAGGACAAGGATGAAAGAGAGATCGGGGTGTATCCCCTGATATCTCTTACTGCTGAGACAGTACAGCACCTAGACCTACTTCATAGGCGTCTGTCTGTACAATAAACTTTTTATTGAAGTTTGGTGTAACTAGGACAGAGGGCCCACACAACACCGACTTCAGTTCACTGCCTGAACACTCCAGCGGACCATCACAGACTTCCGTCCTTTCAGGAGGTCCGTTTTACTGGAGAAGACAAGGTGGGGAAATTGGGAATAAACCTCTGGTAATATCCCACTAACTGTAAAAAAGATTTTACCTGCATCTTCGTAAGCGGTCTGGGCCAGTTCTGTATGACATCTATTTTTATTTACCTGAGCTTTAATGACTCCCCATCCAATTACATACCCCAGGTACCGAGCTTCTTCCAACCCTGTTGTACATTTCTTCGGGTTGGCGGTCAACCCCGCTTTCCGGAGAGAGCCTACCACCGCCTGCACCTTGGGTAAGTGACTCTCCCAGTCTGTGCCAAACACTACAATATCATCGAGATAGGCCGAAGCATACTGATGATGGGGCCGGAGGATGATATCCATTAACCGTTGGAAGGTGGCCGTAGCGCCATGTAAGCCAAAGGGCAACACCTTACACTTAAACAGCCCTTCGGGGGTGACAAAGGCAGTTTTCTTCTTTGCAGCCTCGGTTAAGGGCACCTGCCAGTACCCTTTTGTGAGGTCCAAGACCGAAAAGTATCGTGCTTGCCCTAACCGTTTTATCAATTCATCGACCCGAGGCATGGGGTAGGCGTCAAACTTTGATACTTCATTGAGCTTCCGGAAGTCGTTACAGAATTGTAACGTTCCGTCTGGTTTTGGTATAAGGACTATTGGACTAGCCCACTCACTCCAAGGCTCTTCAATGACCCCTAGTCGCAACATCGACTTCACTTCTTTAGAGATGGCTTGTCGCCGAGCCTCAGGCACCCGATATGGCTTTAAGCGAACTCTGACCTGGGGCTCGGTGACAATGTCATGTCGGACTATGGAGGTGCGTCCGGGAAGTTCGGAGAATACATCTCTATTCCGACTCACAAACTCTCTGACCTCCTAAACCTGTTTAGTAGACAGGCCATCTGCTATCTTCACCGCAGAAGAGGGTTTCTGCAGGATCACTGGTGGAACCAGAGCCTTCCCCGCAGTCAAGACAGAGTGGGCTGTCCCCAAACATACTCTCCCTATCTCTCCAGGGCTTTAGTAAGTTAACATGGTATACCTGCTCTGGCTTTCGCTGACCCGGCTGGTATACCTTGCAGTTCACTGGTCCTACTTTCTCCATCACTTCGTAGGGTCCCTGCGACCTAGCAAGGAATTTACTGTCGACTGTGGGCACAAGTACCAGTACCCGGTCGCCAGGGTTAAAAGTCTTTACCTGGGCGGCCCAGTTGTATACCTGGCTCTGGGCCAGTTGTGCCGCCTCCATATGCTCCCGGACAATCGGCAGAACTGTCCCTATTCTTTCTTGCATTTTCTCTATGTGTTCGATAACACTCTTGTGTGGGGTGGGCTGTTGCTCCCATGCTTCTTTAGTTCCGTCAAGCAACCCCTGAGGATGTCTGCCGTACAATAGTTCAAAGGACGAGAACCCAGTGGAGGCCTGGGGCACTTCTCGCACACCGAATAATACATACGGCAGCAAAAGATCCCAGTCCTTCCCATCTTTGGACACGGCTCTCTTGAGCATGGTCTTTAAAGTTTTGTGAAACCTTTCCTCAAGTCCGTCTGTTTGGGGATGGTAAACAGACGTGTGTAAGTGTTTAAAATTTAACAACCGGCAGAGTTCCTTCATGACCCTCGACATGAAGGGAGTCCCCTGGTCTGTCAAGATCTCCTTAGGTATCCCTACCCGAGAAAAACATGCCCATTAATTCTTTGGCTATAAGCTTAGCCGATGTATGGCGCAGTGGAATTGCCTCAGGATATCTGGTAGCGTAATCTAAGACCACCAAAATATGCTGGTGACCTCTGGCCGACTTATTTATAGTACATGCGTGTGGCCTAAGTCTAACACCATCCGGCGGTAAGGCTGGGGTACAACCAGCTGCTCTATTACCTCTTGTTTCACCTTGTCCACCCTGTATAATAGGTCTTGGTTAAAAGCCAGGTGGGGAAACACAGATTCTGCTCCTGGGTGCTGAGCCACACCATTGATTACGGTTACCCCTTCTCTCGCCCGCATCAATGTAGGATCCTGGAGCTGGGCTGTCCCGAACATTTCTCGGGACACCTCCAGGTCCGGGATGATTGGGATCTCTACCGTCTCACCAGCCAACACCTCTAGGGGAAACCTATCGGGATTACACTCTATATCTGTGGTGGTGACCCCTATTGCTTGTACCCCAGCATTGGGGTCGTTGGGTTCAGGGCCCGGACAGTCTTCCCCCCTAAGAGAATGTGTACCGTTCTTCCACAGTGTCCAGAACATGGGTAAGTCTCTTCCCAAATTAGCGTCATAAGGGAGATGTCGCCCCCCCCATGTTATAAATCCCTGCCTGACATGGACAGGGTAACCCTCGTTGTGGGATACTCCCGGAGATCTCCATGGATACAGACTATGGCTATTTACCGATTTCCTGGTATTTCTTATGAAATCAGTGACTCATGCACAAGGGTTACCAGGCTCCCAGAGACCTGGCACAAGGGAGGCGTATCTGCGGCCAGCAGGGGGGCCGGCAATACACACAGGCTGTGCATAGAACGAGGACCGGCGAGCGAACCCGCAGTCCATGGGTTCAGAAGTCATAGGGCAGTTAGCCGCAACATGTCCAGGGCCTTGGCAGCGCCAGCACCGAATCACAGTGGCCTTGCGGGTCCCCAGGACTCGCCTCACAGGAGTTTTGGTAGCGTTTTCCCCAATAGAAGGCCGGGCCCTTGCTCCAGGCTCCCTAGCATGGGAAGTGGGCTGGTGCGTCTCTCTCAACTGAGCAGAGTCCAGCATCAAGTCCTGGGTCACCATATACCGCTCGACCAGGTTAACCAACTGATCAAGGTTGCCTGGGTCTCCTTGGCCCACCCAGCACTGTATGGCCCTCGGCAGCGTGCGCACAAAACAGTCCACTACCACCTGCTCAATCATTTGTGAGGGACTCAAGGTCTCTGGCTGGAGCCACTTCTTCACCAGGTGCAGCAAGTCATATGCCTGAGACCTGGCTGGCCGGGTCTCTGAAAAAGCCCACTGGTACACCCTTTGTGCGCGCACATACGTGTTAACCCCCATCCGAGCCAAGACCTCACCTTTAAGTTTTTCATAATCCTGGGCGTCCTCACGACTGAGGTAAAAATAGGCTTTCTGGGCGTCTCCTACTAGGAATGGTGCCACCACCTCAGCCCACTCAGACGGCAGGTTTTCCCACTCCACCGTCCTTTCAAATACCGCAAGGAATGCCTCCCCGCCGTCCTCAGGACTCATTTTCCTCAGCGCTGACCAGACTTTATCTCTGGCAGCGGACGGAATCGGGGTCACTGCAGGTGGGGTTCCTTGCTCGGATGCTTGTAGGGTCTCTTGCATGACCGCCATCTGTTGAATCAATAGGCTGTTTGTCTGTTGCTGCTGGGCGTTTGCTGCTTGCTGTTGTGCATTGTACTTGGCTTGTTGGCATTAGCCCGGACAAGCTGCTGTAGTATTGCCTCCATTTGATCCGCTGTCTTATGGCAAAACTTAGCTGGCCTTCTGAAGGACATGCACAATAGTGTTTGCCTCACTGGTCACTTGCCTGCATCCTCCACCACTTGTGGGGAACAGTGCTCACTTGACCAGTGTACAGAGGCAGGGACACCAAAACATTCAACAAAAGTCCTCTTTATTTAGGCTCTTCATATCATTACAGCCAGTACATCCGAATCGCAGCCGGGTCAAGCAGTTGTAGCACACTGACAGTGTTACCTCACACTGTCTGCCTTTCCTCCAGACTGAGACACACCTAAGATCCAGCAGCAGGATTAAATAGGATCCCTGGACATGAGCATGCCTCAAGTCCCCGACTGGAACATGGGGAACAGGCACCCACCCAACACATTGCCTGTTCCCAGGAAAAGCCCGCCCTTAACTAGCTGAACCAGCTACACTATCTATTTTCTATAAAATAAGGAAGTAGCAGGCACACTCATAAATGGGATTAATTAAAATAGTTTTATTTTAAAATACTTAATTAAAATTTAGTAAGGATTTTTGAAGCATAAAGTGAGTAAGTGAGGAAATCTGGGCACTGGCTCCTGTGGATAAATAGTCTATGTCCCTTTAGTTATATATATTTTTATGATTGCGCTTTTGAAAAGAGTGTTGCACAGTCATGTACAATATGGTCAACAACCTGTGGGGGAATTGGTGTTCTGGACCTCGGTACGGCGTCCCGTACTGTCTTAGGTTCAGAATTCACTTACCCACCACGCGGTGATGCCCTCCGTCAGAGCTCCAACCAGGTATTGCTTGCGGCTCTGCTCTCCGGCTGCCGGCGTCCCACGTGGTATCCAAGAACGTGCGTCTTTTGTCTGACGTATAGCGTACACGTGATCTTGTGTTGGTCTCGTGATCGGGATCCTCCGGGCCGTTTTGAGTGAGGCAATAAAGTCACGGGAGCGCTTCTGCTTCTGAATTCTTGGTTGTATACTGTTGTTGTAGTCTTTCCAACTATCTATTTTCTGTGTCCACCAGCTAACTTAGTGGACACCTAGACTAGGGCTTTTACTCCACCAAGGCCGGGCACCTTGGTGGCACATTCCTGGTGAGCAAGCCGCTTTAGAATGCTTCCTGCAACATTCTGGGTGACACATATCTCCCCTAATAGATGACTCCCGTCACCGCCTCACAAGAGGAACAAGACAGGGATGTCCCTTTTCACCTTTATTGTTTGCCTTACTTATAGAACCACTGACTGCGAAAATTAGATTGGGTGAGGAGATCAGCGGCTTTGGTATGAAGGGGACCTCTGAAAAGATAAGTATGTATGCAGACGACATTCTGATCTTTTTGGAGAACCCAAAATTGCACTAATAAAGATGGTCTAACTTCCCCAGATTTTGTATATTCTGGCAGCCTGTCTAGTTTGGATAGAGGACCGCTTCTTCACCCATCTGGAACGGCTGCTGAATGACTTAATCTGGGGAAGAAAAAGGGTAAAACTAAACCAAAAATATCTCTGGTTATCGGAAGAGGATGGAGGGTTATCAGTCCCTTTTTTTCAGGGATATTATTTAGCCTCCAAAGTGCAGTGGATAAAGTCAGGCGGAAACAACATAACAGAATACTTGGAACGGGGCTTTAACCACTTCCCATCTGGGCCATTTGCCCCCTTCCTGACCAGGCCTAATTTTGCAAAACTGACATATCTCACTTCATGTGGTAATAACTTTGGAACGCCTTTATTTATCCAAGTCATTCAGAGATTGTTTTCTCGTGACACATTGTACTTCATGATCGTCATAAATCTAAGTCAAAATATTTCACCTTTATTTATGAAAACATCCCAAATTTACCCAAAAATGTGAAAAATTCGCAATTTTCTAAATTTCAATTTCTCTGCTTTTAAAACAGAAAGTGATACCTCATAAAATATTTATTATTTAACATTCCCCATATGTCTACTTTATGTTGGCATCATTTTGGAAATGTCATTTTATTTTTTTAGGACGTTAGAAGGCTTAGAAGTTTAGAAGAAATTCTTCAAATTTTTAAGAAAATTGCCAAAACCCACTTTATAAGGACCAGTTCAGGTCTGAAGTCACTTTGTGGGGCCTACATAGTGGATACCCCCATAAATGACCCCATTGTAGAAACTACACCCCTCAAGTTACTCAAAACTGATTTTACAAACTTTGTTAACCCTTTATGCGTTCCACAAGAATGGAGATCAAATTTTTAAATTTCACTTTTTGGGCAGATTTTCCATTTTAATCCAATTTTTTCTTTAACACATCGATGGTTAACAGCCAAACAAAACTCAATATTTATTACCCAGATTCTGCGGTTTACAGAAACACCCCACATGTGGTCGTAAACTGCTGTATGGGCACACGGCAGGGCGCAGAAGAAAAGGAACTCCACATGGTTTTTAGATGCCATGTCCCATTTGAAGCCCCCTGATGCACCCTTACAGTAGAAACTCCCAAGAAGTGACCCCATTTTGGAAATTAGGGGATAAGGTGCCAGTTTTATTAGTACTATTTTTGGGTACATATGATTTTTTGATCATTCATTATAACACTTTATGGGGCAAGGTGACCAAAAAAATTGGTTGTTTTAGCACAGTTTCTATTTATTTATTTTTACAGCGTTCACCTGAGGGGTTCAGTCAAGTGACATTTTTATAGAGCAGATTGTTACGGACGTGGCGATACCTAATATGTATACTTTTTCTCATTTATTAAAGTTTTACACAATAATAGCATTTTTGAAACAAAAAAATTATGTTTTAATGTGTCCATGTTCTGATAGCTATAGTTTTTTTATTTTTTGAGAGATTTTCTTATGTAGGGGCTCATTTTTTGCGGGATGAGGTGACGGTTTTATTGGTACCATTTTGTGGGACATACGCGTTTTTGATCACTTGGTGTTGCACCTTTTGTGATGCAAGGTGACAAAAATTGCTTGTTTTGACACAGTTTTTTTTTTTTTTTTTTACGGTGTTCATCTGAGGGGTTAGCTCATGTGATATTTTTATAGAGCTGGTTTTTACGGACGCGGCAATACCAAATATGTCTATTTTATTTAATTTTTTCTATTTTAATTTTTTTTTTTATTCCTTACTTGGGGACCTTTTTTTTTTTACATGTGAAACTTTTTTTTATTTTATTTTTTTCAACCCTTTATTTTTTTTTATTTTTTTTTACACTTTTCGTCCCCCATAAGGTCATACAAGACCTCTGGGGGACATTTGCTTCACTTTTTCATTTTTTTTTTTCACTGTTGATTTCTCCTGTAACTGGGGCTGACATAGTAGCCCCAGTTACAGTGGAAATGCACCCCCCAGGGAGGCTGTACAGCGTGATTCTGCGCTGTACAGCCTCAGAGCAGGGCTGATCGAGGTCTCTGTAAGACCTCACACAGCTCCTGCACTCTCCGGTCCCGGCGGTCACATGACTCGGTGAGCGCTGTGTCTGCAGCGATCCGGAAGGCAGGGACACCTGGGAACTGTCCCTGCCTTATCTCTGGGTTGCCCTGCTGTCACTGACGTGCTTTCAGAAATAGAGGTCCACCCATAGGACGTTTATATCCTATGGGCGGACTTAAAGCGGTTAACATCCCAAAATATTATATATTTAGTATAACAGAGACTGGATTTATTAAAAACAAAGGGAAAAAATGCCCAATATGCCGAATGGTGGATTTGGCTTGGGGGAAGATAAAAAGAATATTGAGAATCTTGAACACTTATAGTGTATACTATACTGGCCAGGAAGAAGTCACCAGGGCGCATGCGCGGACTCGGCGTGCGCGTTCAGTACAGCGCGCGGCCCGGCCGGGAGAAGACATCAATGAAGATGGAGCCCGCCCCCTTCCGAGTGCCGAAACCAGGAAGTGGACGGCGTGCCGGGAGCAGGTAAGTATCAAATAGCGTGTTGAGAAAACCCCTTTAAGAAGGCTTGTTTTTTGTAGGAAAAGTTGTGGTTTCCAATTCCTCCATTTAAAATTGCACACAATGTAGTGGGGAGCTGGAAAAAATGCTTGCCTGCACTGTAGAATTGAATAGATAAACCCATGCGCTCTACCAACTGAGCCACCACACCTTCTTATCAAGGAGACCAAATAAATCTGGTTTACCAACTCTAAGGCTAGGTAGGCTCAGGCCGTCTGAATGATAGCCCGCCTCGCCCCCCTAATCAGACAAGCATCGGAAGTGAGCATACATGGCTGAAGAGCAGATGTGATGTCACGAAAAGCTGGGGTGGGGGCCCAGCCTTGGAGGCAGGAAACCAGAAAATGAAACTGAGAGCAGGCTGCCAGACAAGCTGTACAAGTGAGGTGGGACAACCACTTTAAGCACAGTTTCAGCATCCCCTCACTCCCTTAATACTATCCCTAGAGGAATTCCCTCTCTGTAGTGTTCCTATCACACTATGTTAGAGACTTGTGTCTATAAATCGTTCTTTGTCAGACTGTGCCCCCTCCCCACTTCCTCCCAGTGTCATGTTATCCACAGTCCTCTACCTTCTTCATGGTTTTCCCTGCCAATAATAACATTAAGCACACTGGGCACTGTTTTCAAGTGATTCATCTGAAATGAAATCGCATAAGCTTTGTTTTTGTATGGCAGACCAATTACGCATTAGTTTCAGGGACTCGTTGTCTAAAGTTTAGTCAATGAGTCCCTGAAATTAATACCTTCAGAGTAAATATGAGCAAATTGATTCTAAACTTATTGGATTCAGTAAGAATGTTGCAAAAATTTGTCTGCCATACAAAAACAATGATCCCTCCGCCCTGGCTGCTCTTCTTGCTTTCTGTGTGTCCCTAAACATATCATGCTGCTGAAGATATCATCTCTTTGGCCCTTTGCAGACGAGCGTGTCTGGATTAGGTCCGGATGCGTTGCGTCTGCGATTAGGGAAAATTGTGCGAGTAGATACACAATTGCAGTCAGTTTTTATCACGTGGGTGCAATGCGTTTTGCAGGGCGTGATGAAAAACTGATTGTGGTACCCAGACCAGTACCCAGACTTCTTCACTGAAGTTCAGGTTTGGGTTAGGTGTTCTGTATATTATAACATGGTTAGAAGGGAAAATAATAGCATTCTTAATGCCGAATGCTTACTAAAATGTGCTTTAGGGGTTAAAAATAAATAAATAACTCACCTCATCCTGTTGTTGGCGCAGCCGGCATCATCTTCTTTCTTCAGGACCTGCCAAAGGACCTTTGATGATGTAATCGCGCTCACCACGTCATCTTCTATCTTCATTCAGCAGAACCTGCGCTGACGTCACTGCGCTCACCACGTAGTGAGCGCGATTACATCATCATAGGTCTTTTTGCAGGTCCTGAAAGAATAAGAAAAAAGGCGATGACGGCTGCGCGAACAACAGGATGAGGTGAGTTATTTATTATTATTTTTTAACCCCTAAAGCCACATTTTAGTAAGCATTCTTGTCACGGATGGTGTAACAGAAAACAAGAAGTTACAAATAAGGATCCGACTGGCTTGATCCGAAACAATGGAACAAAAGGATGACCCCTATTTAAGCCCTGAAACTCTTTCTGTCTTCTCAGCCCATGCAAAGATCTCTATGATAGAAAATTGCATGCCCTCGTGCCTCGACTGTATGACACCTGAACACCCTATAATAGTGAGGGGACACGACCACCGGCTCCCTACACTTAATACAGAGGAAGTCAGGGTCACCTAGGATCAAGCAAACAGGAAGACACAAATAAATGAACAGACTTATCTGTAGAAGCATCAGTAGTAGCATTCAGCATGTACACACTCCAGGAAGTTGTATAAACCTCAAAGTGATGCAGTATGGGAGGGGATTTAAAGGGATGCAATCAGTGTAACTAGATGACAGCTGAGAGAGGGAAACGAGATGACAAAACGAAAGCAAAACAAAAGAACCTCAAGCAGGAGGTTCTTAAGAACGTCTGTCAGAGCTTCTCAGATGTCTGGCGGTGACAGTACCCCTCCTTCTACCAGTGGACTCCGGACACTCAGAGCCCACCTTCTCAGGATGGGACCTATGGAAAGCCCCGATGAGACGAGTGGCCTTAATGTCCATCACTTGGACCCACATCCTCTCCTCAGGACCATAACCCTCCCAATGAACGAGGTACTGGAGCGAACCGCGGACAACACGAGAATCCACAATCCTAGAGACCTGAAATTCAAGATTACCATCAACCACAATCGGGGGAGGAGGCAAAGAGGAGGGTACAATGGGTTGGACATAAGGTTTTAATAGGGACTTATGAAAAACATTATGGATCTTCCGAGTCTGAGGAAGATCAAGACGGTAGGCAACAGGATTGATGAAGGACAAGATTTTGTAAGGCCCAATAAACTTAGGACCCAACTTCCAGGAGGGAACCTTCAATTTGATATTCTTAGTAGACAACCACACCAGATCACCAACATTCAGGTCCGGACCGTCTCTTATCCGCCACACACTTATATCTCTCACTCATGCTCTTTAGATTATCCTGAATCTTTTGCCAAATAGATGACAAAGACGAGGAGAATCTCTCCTCATCAGGTAAACCAGAAGACCCCTCTCCAGAGAATATCCCAAACTGCGGATGAAACCTATATGCACCAAAAAATGGTGACTTATCAGAGGACTCCTGGCGACGGTTATTTAAAGCAAACTCAGCAATGGACAAAAAAGAACACCAATCCTCCTGATTCTCCGCCACAAAACAGCGCAGATATGTATCCAGATTCTGATTGACGCGCTCTGTCTGGCCATTCGACTGCGGGTGGAAAGCAGAAGAGAATGACAACCGAACCCCCAAGCGAGAACAGAAAGCCTTCCAGAATCTGGAAACAAACTGCGTGCCCCTATCAGAGACTATGTCTGAAGGAATACCATGCAATTTGACAATGTGATCAATAAATGCCTGCGCCAGCGTCTTAGCATTGGGCAACCCAGGAAAAGGAATGAAATGCGCCAATTTTTCTAAAACGGTCCACCACCACCAGAATCAAAGTCTTCCCCGAGGAACGAGGCAGGTCAGTAATAAGGTCCATGGACAGATGTGTCCAAGGACGGGAAGGAATGGGTAACGGAAGAAGAGGGCCGTGAATGAGGGACTTTGGCACGAGCGCAGGTCTCGCAGGCTGCCACAAAACCCTCAACCGACTTACGAAGCGCCGGCCACCAGAATCTCCGAGCGATGAGATCCACTGTGGCTCTACCCCCCGGGTGCCCAGCAAGGACAGTATCGTGGTGCTCCTTAAAAACCTTGTGTCTTAAAGCGAGAGGCACAAACAACCTCCCAGGAGGACAAAGATCAGGAGCCTCTGCCTGGGCTGCCTGAACCTCTGCCTCCAATTCAGGATAAAGAGCAGAGACGACCACACCTTCAGCCAAAACGGGACCCGGGTCTTCAAAATTCCCACCTCCCGGAAAACAACGTGACAGGGCATCTGCCTTCACATTCTTAAACGTGACAGGGCGGAACGTGACAACAAAATTAAACCTTGAAAAGAACAAAGACCATCTGGCCTGTCTCGGGTTCAGACGCTTGGCTGACTCCAAGTAGGCCAGATTCTTATGGTCGGTAAACACAGTAATAGGGTGTCTGGCTCCCTCTAGCCAATGGCACCATTCCTCAAAAGCTAACTTGATGGCCAACAACTCCCTATCTCCCACATCGTAACTTCTCTCTGCGGAGGAGAGTTTCTTCGAGAAAAAGGCACACGGTCGCCATTTGGCAGGAGAGGGACCCTGAGACAAGACCGCACCCACACCCACCTCAGAAGCGTCCACCTCAACTATGAAGGGCAGAGAGATATCAGGTTGTACAAAGATGGGAGCGGAAGCAAAACTCTCCTTGATACTAGAAAAGGCCTTACGCGCCTCTACCGACCAGGAGGAAAAATCTACCCCCTTTCTAGTCATATCCGTGAGTGGTTTAACAACAGAGGAATAATTCAAAATAAACTTCCTGTAATAATTGGCAAAACCCAAAAAACGCATTAGCGCCTTCTAAATCTCAGGAAGCTCCCACTCAAGCACAGCCCGGACCTTCTCGGGGTCCATGCGAAAACCAGAAGCGGAGAGAAGAAACCCCAGAAATTGAATTTCTGGAACCGCAAACACACATTTTCCCAGTTTAGCGTACAATATATTCTCCTGCAGGATGAGCAAGACCTGATGTAAGTGTTCCTTATGAGTTTTGAAATCAGGAGAAAAAATCTAAATGTCATCTAGATACACTAGTACGAATTTCCCCATTAAATGATAAAAAATGCTGTTCACAAAATGCTGAAAGACGGCTGGAGCATTCATCAAACCAAAAGGCATAACCAAATTCTCAAAATGGCCCTCAGGGGTATTGAAGGCCGTCTTCCATTCGTCTCCTTCTCTGACCCTGACCAGGTTGTATGCCCCTCTTAGATCCAACTTGGAAAAAACTTTAGCCCCAACAACCTGGTTAAACAGGTCCGGGATCAGAGGAAGCGGATAAGGGTCACGAATTGTGATACTGGTCAGATCCCTGAAATCCAGACATGGTCTTAAAGAACCATCTTTTTTCTTAACCTAGAAAAAACCAGCGGCAACAGGTGACTTCGAGGGTCGTATGTGTCCTTTTCTCAGGCTCTCAGAGATATAAGCATGCATAGCGACCCTTTCAGGTTGGGAGAGATTGTATAAACGAGATTTAGGCGGCTTGGGGCCTGGGATGAGATTAATAGGGCAATCGTACTCCCTGTGCAGGGGCAACTCCTGAACACCACTCTCAGAAAACACATCCGAAAATTCAGAGAGAAAAGATGGTACAGTCTTAGTAGAAACCTCTGAAAGAGACGCCGTGAGGCAATTCTCTCTGCAAAACTCACTCCAACCATTTATTTGCCTCACTTGCCAATCAATGGTGGGGTTATGTTTTGTGAGCCAGGGTAGCCCCAACACTAGAGGAGTAGGCAACCCGCTTAGGACGA
Organism: Bufo gargarizans; assembly: GCF_014858855.1. Lineage (NCBI taxonomy): Eukaryota > Metazoa > Chordata > Amphibia > Anura > Bufonidae > Bufo > Bufo gargarizans. Next base: position 27,632,394 of record NC_058085.1, read on the forward strand.
AACATGACACATCCTCAACATGAGTATCACTCACAATCAAACGGATATTGTGAACTATGACCTTTAACTATTTCTGAGAAAGTGGAGCGGAATCAATAGCAAAAACAGGTATGTCCTTTCCCAAAGTGCCTACCTGGAAACCATGAGTTATCGCAAATTGATTATCAATGAGATTGACAGCTGCTCCACTATCTACAAAAATCTCACAAAAAATGTTCTTGCTCTCTAGCGCCACCCTGGCAGGTAGGACAAAACGGGAACTACAAGTAAACGGAAAACCTTCAATTTCCTCATCAACCTTGCCAATAGTAACAGATGGAACGTTTTTAGAGGGATTTTTTCTTTATTACTCTCAAAAAACTGCATGAATCTCCTAGAGGGACAAACATTTGCCAAATGATTTATACCTCCACAACAGAAACAAACCCTCCTCTGACAGCTGAATCTTCTATTTTTAAGAGGCAAGCAAACCCAGCTGCATGGGTTCCTGCTCAGAGGGGATTGAGAGAGACTGAGACCCCTGCACACTAAATGAGACCGCCGCACTGTCCTTGGACTGAGTATGACAGGAAGGAGTGATCTCTCCTCTCTCTCTAAGACGCCTGTCAATACGAACGGCCCGAGACATGGCAGAGTCCAAGGAGGTAGGTCTCTCATGAAAGCCAAATGCATCTTTCAATCCCTCTGAAAGACCAAGGCAAAATTGACTTCGGAGTGCAGCATCATTCCAACTAGTATCAGCTGCCCATCTCTGAACAGTATATCTCTGTGGACTGTTTACCCCTGGCATAAAAGACATAGTCTAGACTCAGCCAGAGCAATACGATCCGGATCATCATATATCTGACCCAGGGCTAAAAAAAATTCATCCACTGAACGGAGGGGCAGCGAAAAGGCCCAAGACTGAGCGTTATCCCTGAGCAGCGAGATGATGATCCCCACCCTCTGCTCCTTATCACCAGAGGAATGGGGAAGTAGGCGAAAATGGAGTTTGCAAGCCTCTCTAAAGCTAACAAAATTCATTGCGTGAAAACCGTTTTGGGGGGGGGGGGGATCTGTGGGTGGCACTGTTATGGGAGGGATCTCTGGATAGGCACTGTTATGGGGGGGATCTCTGGATGGCACTGTTATATGGGGGGGGGGGATCTCTGGATGACACATATATAACATCTTATGCTATGTGCCATTCACAGATTCCCCCCCATAACAGTGTCCCTGCAGTGTGAATGACCCCCAATACAGGGACTGGGGGGGCGACATCTGGATTAGGAATGAAGGCGGGGACCGGTGCAGTCCCTGTATTCAAATGCACCGGCCCCGCTCACTGTAGTATAATCTTATGATCTAACCTGCATTGTTAAGATATAATAATCCATCTGTATTACTTACATTACAACATTAAGTTCCGTAGCAGAGAGGAGGGAGGAGGCAGGCCGGGAGGACTGGCGGGCGGCACCGTCACTCCCTACGTCACGCCTCCTTGTCACCTGCTTCATTCATAAAGTGGGAGGGGAAGGCACGTGACATAGTGAGTGACGCACCGCCCGCCCGTCCTCCCTCCTCCCTGCTACGGAACTTAATGTTGTAAGGTAAGTAATACTGATGGATTATTATATCTGAACAATGCAGGTTAGATCAAAAGATTATACTACAGTGAGCAGGGCTGATGCATTAGAATACAGGGACTGCACCAGTCCCCGCTGTCATGGATTCGTCGGATTCGAATTTAGTAAATGAGATCGGGATTCGAGTCTACAAATCTCTCAAATCCAACAAGATTCGAGGGATTTGTGGATTCGTCGTCCCACCTCTAAAAATAATCCTATATAGCTTTTCCAATAATCAACTTCCAATATTATCAGGGATGTAGCTGTAAGGCAGGGGTGGAAAATCTCTTGCCCACGGGCCGTATGCAGCCCGTGGGACCATTTCATGTGGCCCCCGACCCATGGACAGAACATATTGTGAAAATGCTAATGACCGCTTCCATAATGGAAGCAGTCATTAGCATGCAGGAGGCACAGGAAGGTGAGAACAGCGTATTGCTAGCTGTACTCAACTTCCCTGGTCTTCTTCCGGCCCCACGCTGTGTTCTGACACGTACAGTGTCAGGATGTAGTGCATGTAGATGAGCACTATGACCTGACGCTGTCACTACCAGAGCTTTGAGACGTTCTCACAGCTCTGTGTCTCCACCCCTGTGATGATGTCACTTAGAGTTTGGAGGTGTTCTCACTGTTCTGTTTCTCCGCCCCTGTTGTGAGGTCTTTACTCCCAGCTGTCTCTCCTGATTTCCCTGCCTTTAAATCACCCCTCCTCCTATTGCAGGGCGTGGATTATATTTCTCTTTTCAGTTGTAGCTCTGCCTTGAGTATCTTCACTTCTTTAGCTACTAGTTCCCTGGACCTGTGTTCTGCTGCTGCAAGCACTCCGGATATTGCCAGCGGCCCTTGGATCCGTCTTCTCTGCGGTTGCAGCTTCATCAGCTAAGTGTGCAGACTTTGTTGTGTACCCGGTGGTTTCCTGACTGGATCTGAGGTGGCCCCGGTTCCCTCCATATTCTGAGCAGGGCATCGGTGGCCGTGCCCCTTCCACTATTGTAGGGGTTACAGGGCTCATCAGTCTAAGGTACGTGGGCATGCCTCGTTCCACCATTTGGATCCGGGCATGTGCTTTAGCAGCATAGGGAGAGTGTTGAGGGTCTGACAGGGGTCACCCTTTCTCTTCCCTAGTTTGGGGTCCGGTCAGTAGCTCTTCTTACTGTGTATGCTCTGGTTACCCTTAAACAGCCGTGACATTATAATCCACCAAAACCGTCCTTGTTGACATGGATCCGCTTTCTGACCTGGTTGACCGCATGCAGGGTCTTTCTTTGGAAGTAGCGGATCTCCGTCAATCTCTGACTCAGCTACAAGCATTGGGCTCTGCTCCGGCTCATGGAGTCTGTTGCGAGCCAAAGGTCTCACTTCCGGAAACGTTCTCCGGGGGCAGTGAGAATTTTGTTCGCTTCAGAGAGGCATGTAAACTCCATTTTTGTTTGTGTCCCCACTCCTCTGGTAATGAGGAACAGAGGGTGAGGATTGTCATCTCCCTGCTCAGAGGTAATGCTCAGACTTGGGCTTTTTCGCTCCCATCAGGGGATCATTCCCTTCGATCCGTGGAAAGGTTTTTTGTGGCCCTGGGGCAGATATATGATGACCCGGATCGTGTTGCTCTGGCAGAATCGAACTTACGTGTTCTATGCCAGAACAAACTGTCTGCGGAGCTTTATTGTTCTGAATTTCGGAGATGGGCAGCTGATTCAGGCTGGAATGATGCTGCACTCCGAAGTCAGTTCTGTCATGGTCTCTCAGAGGATTTGAAAGATGCCTTTGCTTTCCATGAGAGACCAACATCCTTAGAGTCTGCCATGTCATTAGCGGTACACCTTGACAGGCGTCTAAGGGAAAGAAACAAGACCTCTCCGTCCAGCCATTGTCAGTCTAGGGGCAATGGTGCGGACTCATTCAGTATGCAGGGGTCTCATCCTGTCTCGCTCCCTTCTGAGGAGGAGCCCATGCAGCTAGGCCGACTTGCCCCTGATAAAAGAGGATTTAGTCCTCAGAATATGGTGTGTTTTTGTTGTGGGGGCATAGGTCATTTGGCAAATGTTTGTCCGTCTAGGAGATTCCTGACCTGTTCTAAGAGCGATAATAAGAGAAAAACCTCAAGAGGTAGATCATCAAGTTCTGCTTCATCTGCTACTTTGGGCAAAGTTGATGTGGGAATTGATGCTTTTCCTTTGACCTGCAGTTCCCGTTTTCTCCTGTCTGCCAGGGTGGCGCTAGAGAGCAAAGTCATTCCTTGTGAGATTTTTGTCGATAGTGGAGCGGCCGTCAATCTTATTGACACTCAATTTGTAGCCTTGCATGGTTTTCAGGTTTGTACATTAGAAAAGGATATACCTGTTTTTGCTATTGACTCTGCCCCACTCTCGCAGAGATCTCTGAAAGGCATTGTTCACAATATCCGGCTAGCTGTAGGTGACACTCATGTGGAGGAGATATCTTGTTTTGTCCTTAACGGATTGCCTTCTCCTCTAGTTTTGGGGCTACCCTGGCTCACTAGACATAACCCCACTATTGATTGGCAAGGAAGGCAAATAAATGAGTGGAGTGACTTTTGTAGAGAGAATTGTCTCACAGCCACTCTTGCAGAGGTGTCTACTAAAACTCTGCCATCATTTCTCTCTGATTTCTCGGATGTGTTTTCCGAGAGCGGTGTTCGGGAGCTACCTCCTCACCGGGAGTTTGACTGTCCCATTAACCTCATTCCCGGCGCCAAGCTGCCAAAGGCACGCCTCTACAATCTCTCACAACCGGAAAGACTCGCAATGCGAACCTATATCTCCGAGAGTCTCGAGAAGGGGCATATTCGTCCCTCAAAGTCGCCTGTTGCCGCGGGTTTTTTTTTTTGTTAAAAAAAAAGATGGCTCTCTGAGACCTTGCTTAGATTTTAGGGAGCTGAACCGTATCACGATTCGCGATCCCTATCCCCTTCCTCTAATCCCGGACCTCTTCAACCAAATTGTTGGGGCCAAGGTGTTTTCCAAATTGGATCTGAGAGGCGCAGTACAACCTGGTCAGGGTCAGAGAGGGGGATGAATGGAAAACGGCCTTTAATACCCCTAACGGGCATTTCGAGAATCTCGTTATGCCTTTCGGCCTGATGAATGCTCCGGCCGTCTTTCAGCATTTTGTTAATAGTATTTTCTATCATTTAATGGGGAAATTTGTATTGGTGTATCTTGATGATATTTTGATTTTTTCCCCTGATGTTCAGACCCATCAGGATCATCTTTTTCAGGTCCTGCAGATACTGCGGGAAAATAAACTGTATGCCAAGCTGGAGAAATGTCTTTTTATGGTATCGGAGATTCAATTTCTGGGTTTTCTCCTCTCTGCTTCTGGTTTTCGCATGGATCCGGAGAAGGTCCGTGCTGTGCTGGAGTGGGAGCTTCCTGAAAATCAGAAGGCATTGATGCGCTTTCTGGGTTTTGCTAACTACTACAGAAAGTTCATTTTGAATTATTCCTCTATTGTCAAACCCCTTACTGACATGACAAAAAAGGGGACGGATTTTTCCTCTTGGTCGGAGGAGGCGCTTGCAGCCTTTTCTAAGATTAAAGAGAGTTTTGCGTCTGCTCCCATCTTGGTGCATCCCGATGTTTCCTTACCTTTTATTGTTGAGGTGGATGCTTCCGAGGTGGGTGTGGGTGCAGTTTTGTCCCAGGGCCCCTCTCCTGCCAAATGGCGACCTTGTGCCTTTTTCTCTAGAAAACTCTCCCCGGCAGAGAGAAACTATGATGTGGGAGATAGGGAGTTGTTGGCCATCAAGTTGGCTTTCGAGGAATGGCGCCATTGGTTGGAGGGGGCCAGGCACCCTATCACCGTTTTTACCGACCATAAGAATCTGGCGTACTTGGAGTCGGCCAGGCGTATGAATCCGAGACAGGCCAGATGGTCTCTGTTCTTCTCCAGATTCAATTTTGTTGTTACTTTCCGCCCTGGGATCAAGAATGTGAAGGCTGATGCTCTCTCTCGCTGTTTTCCGGGAGGAGGAAACTCCGAGGACCCGGGTCCCATTTTGGCGGAGGGGGTAGTTGTTTCTGCTCTATATTCCGATTTGGAGGCCGAGGTCCAGGCTGCCCAGTCTGAGGCACCTGCCCGTTGTCCCTCCGGGAAGTTGTTCGTGCCTCCTGAGCTACGTCACAAACTCTTTAAGGAACATCATGATACAGTTCTTGCTGGTCACCCCGGGAGTAGAGCCACGGTAGATCTCATTGCTCGGAGATTTTGGTGGCCGGCTCTTCGTAAGTCTGTGGAGGGTTTTGTGGCGGCTTGTGAGACGTGCGCTCGCGCTAAGGTCCCTCGTTCACGACCTTCAGGTTCCCTTCTCCCGTTACCCATACCTTCCCGTCCTTGGACACACCTGTCCATGGACTTTATCACGGATCTTCCTCGTTCCTCGGGGAAGTCGGTGATCCTGGTGGTCGTGGACCGTTTTAGCAAGATGGCTCATTTCGTTCCTTTCCCTGGTTTACCCAATGCTAAAACGTTGGCGCAAGCTTTTGTCGATCATATTGTTAAATTGCACGGCATTCCCTCTGAGATTGTTTCCGATAGAGGCACGCAGTTTGTGTCCAGGTTCTGGAAGGCTTTCTGTTCTCGCCTGGGGGTTCGGCTGTCCTTCTCTTCTGCTTTTCACCCGCAGTCGAATGGTCAGACTGAGCGCCTCAATCAGAATCTGGAGACATATTTGCGCTGTTTTGTGGCAGAGAACCAGGAGGATTGGTGTTCATTTCTCCCTCTTGCTGAGTTTGCTTTGAACAACCGTCGTCAGGAATCTTCTGATAAGTCACCATTTTTTGGTGCATATGGGTTCCATCCGCAGTTTGGGACATTCTCGGGAGGGGCTCTTTCTGGTTTACCTGAGGAGGAGAGATTTTCCTCGTCTTTGTCTACCATTTGGCAAAAGATTCAGAGTAATCTCAGAAAGATGAGTGAGAAGTATAAGCGTGTGGCTGATAAGAGACGTGTGCCTGGTCCGGACCTGAATGTGGGTGATCTGGTGTGGTTGTCTACAAGAAATATTAAACTGAAGGTTCCCTCCTGGAAATTGGGTCCCAAGTTTATTGGGCCTTATAAAATTTTGTCAGTCATCAATCCTGTTGCCTTCCGCCTTGATCTTCCACGGGTTTGGAAGATACATAATGTATTTCACAGATCTCTCTTAAAACCATATGTCCAGCCCACGGTACCCTCCTCTTTGCCTCCTCCTCCGATTTTGGTTGATGGCAATCTGGAGTTTGAGGTTTCCAGAATTGTGGACTCTCGCATTGTCCGCGGTTCTCTTCAGTACCTCGTTCATTGGAAGGGTTATGGTCCTGAGGAGAGGATGTGGGTTCCGATGTCGGACATTAAAGCCACTCGCCTTATCAGGGCATTTCATAGGGCTCATCCTGGGAAGGTGGGTCCTGGGTGTCCGGAGTCCACCCGTAGAGGGGGGGGTACTGTCACTACCAGAGCTTTGAGACGTTCTCACAGCTCTGTGTCTCCACCCCTGTGATGATGTCACTTAGAGTTTGGAGGTGTTCTCACTGTTCTGTTTCTCCGCCCCTGTTGTGAGGTCTTTACTCCCAGCTGTCTCTCCTGATTTCCCTGCCTTTAAATCACCCCTCCTCCTATTGCAGGGCGTGGATTATATTTCTCTTTTCAGTTGTAGCTCTGCCTTGAGTATCTTCACTTCTTTAGCTACTAGTTCCCTGGACCTGTGTTCTGCTGCTGCAAGCACTCCGGATATTGCCAGCGGCCCTTGGATCCGTCTTCTCTGCGGTTGCAGCTTCATCAGCTAAGTGTGCAGACTTTGTTGTGTACCTGGTGATTTCCTGACTGGATCTGAGGTGGCCCCGGTTCCCTCCATATTCTGAGCAGGGCATCGGTGGCCGTGCCCCTTCCACTATTGTAGGGGTTACAGGGCTCATCAGTCTAAGGTACGTGGGCATGCCTCGTTCCACCATTTGGATCCGGGCATGTGCTTTAGCAGCATAGGGAGAGTGTTGAGGGTCTGACAGGGGTCACCCTTTCTCTTCCCTAGTTTGGGGTCCGGTCAGTAGCTCTTCTTACTGTGTATGCTCTGGTTACCCTTAAACAGCCGTGACAGACGCTGTGCGCTGAGGCTGGGGGGCCTATTGGGGGTCTGATCTGAGCCTGGGGTTCTGATGAGGTTCTGATCAGAGGCTCGGGAGGGTCTGATCTGAGGTTGGGAGGTCTGATCTAAGGCTGGGGAGGGTCTTATCTGAGGCTGATCTAGGCTGGGGTGTCTGATAGGAGGGTGATTTGAGGCTGATGGAGTTGGGGGGCAGATCTGAGGCTGAGAAAGGGACATTTGCAAAGAAAGAGGCAGGGACAGTGGCAGGAAGACGAAAGCTTGGTGAACCCTTCTTTGGACCCCTATGGGTTTAGCTTGGCTGCCATTAAAGCCAAATAAGAACTAAATATATAACATTCTGAACTAAAAAATTAGACTGCTCTAAGTGGTCAAAATGGCACCTGTATCATTTGTAATATATAGGGTTTAGCTCCCTAGATTTTTTAAATTGAAGAGCAATTTATGTAACTTACAAATATAGCCGTAAAATTTTTAAGTTGAGAATTTTCTTTGGCCCCCGAACGATGTTACAAATATCCAAATGGCCCTCAGGAGCAAAAAGGTTCCCCACCCCTGCTGTAAGGGCTGCTGTCACTACTGGGCCTAGGAGTCTGAGGGGGCCCAAAGACCCTTGTGCCACATAAGCAGACACCGGTACTATACAAAGTTCATGCAGGTCAAGTTACATATCTGGGTGAAGGGAAGGGGTAAGGTCAAGAATTTGGCATGGGGCAGGGAATGCAGTTTCAATTTTCACCTCAGGCAGCACAAAGGCTATGTGCTTCCCTGCCCCTGGCCACAAAGCACTGAGGGAAGGGTCCCAAGCTGAACTCTTGCACCAAGGCACATGAGCCTTTAGCTACGCCCTTGAATATTATATTATACTCCATGCAAGTAAGAAGGATGACTTGCATCTACATGTGCTAGAATAGAATCTGTGGTATGATCTTGGTACTGCCATTCTTATATCAAGGAGATACCAGGAGACTGCACCCTAAACTACAAAGCCTTTGAAGATAATAATGAATTTATCTGCCGATGTTGTTCAAGCTGACAATCCGAGCACAACTTTGGTTGACCATTTGTAGTACTGCATGGTCCAGATCTGCAGCAGTTGACAGAGAAGGACATCTAAAAAGTCTCTACAGGGAGAAAATAGTGAGAAGATCCAGACAACATGTAATGCCTATGTCACGGGGCGCCAAAAGCGCACTCGGTCTCCTATCAGCCGCAGACCTGCTGCTTAGCTTTGGGAGCGAGGATCTGTGTTTGGTCTCGTTCCCAGGGCGGCTTTTCTAGCTGGGAGGCTCCCTGCTCCTAGGTCTGCCTTGAGCACCGAGCTGATCACTCGGTGCTCAACTTGTCTGTCATTCATGTGATCCTGGCCACGTCACATGACCCTCAGACCCCACTATAAATACAGGCAGCCTGCTGGCCACAGGTTGCCTGTTAATTCTAGGTTCCTGGCTATTTGTTGGACTACTGAATACTACCTGATCCTGTTCCCTGACGATCCTTTGCCTGCTCCTCCTGTACTGCGCATCTCTCCTGGTATCCTGACCCCGGCTTCCACCTGATGATTCTTTGCGGACTCCTGTTGTACTTCGTTTCTCTCCTGGTATTTGACCTCGGCTTTTCCTGACTATTCTCTGCTCATTCCTTAGTACTGCGTAGCTCTCTAGGTATTGACCCGGTCCGTTCACGTTCCGTTATTTGTCTGTCTTCCCAGCACGTATCCTAAGTTAAGGACTGCCGTCTAGTTGTCCCCTGTCATTAGGACCTGCTAGGCAAGTAGGCAGGGCCAGGGGTGAGGGTGGAGCGCAGTGGTCACTATCCTCCCCCCTGTGTGTAGTGTACGTGACCGTCACAGTCTATGGTCAGCTGTAATCCTGCCATCTCCATCTTTCTCATTAATACAAGGATAAATCCTGTAATACTGAAGGATAAAACAAGACTGAACACAAGATCTTCTACAGACCAGAGGGAACATTTAATGAGACATCTCTATCTACCTGATAATCCTGTGGGACATTGTGATGTTCTTCTGAACCATCCTGTAGAAGAAGAGGACTGGGACATCTCTCTGGTGTTCTTATCTCTTCCTTAACTGTAGAAAACACATCCAGTGACTGAATTTATTCCTTACATACAGATAATGAGAGGTGTGTATTTAGTCATGTCTGCTACCTGGTGCTATGAGGGGCCGGTGATCCTCCATCATGATGTCCTTATATCCATCTACCTGATCATCCTGTGGGACATAGTGATGTTCTTCTGAATTATCCTGTGGAAGATGTGGACTGGGACATCTCTCGGGTGTTCTCTCTTCCATAACTGTAGGTGTTTCAGAATCAGGATTAGATTGGATGGTCAGCCATCTTGTCTTAGGTATACATCTTGGGGCACATTTATTAAGATTGGTGTTTTAAATGCAGGTCTTAACCACCTCAGCTCCCCTAGCTTAAACCCCCTTAATGACCAGACCACTTTTTACAATTCTGCACTACACTATTTTCACGGTTTATTGCTCGGTCATACAACTTACCAAATGAATTTTACCTCCTTTTCTTCTCACTAATAGAGCTTTCATTTAGTGGTATTTCATTGCTGCTGACATTTTACTTTTTTGGGATATTAATCGAAAATGACCGAAATCTTAGCAAAAAAATGAAATTTTTCACTTTCTGTTGTAAAATTTTTCAAATAAAACTACATTTCTATATAAATTTTTCTCTAAATTTATTGTTCTACATGTCTTTGATAAAAAAAATGCAATAAGTGTATATTTATTGGTTTGGGTAAAAGTAATAGCGTTTACAAACTATGGTGCAAAAAAATGGTCATGTTTCCTGAGGTTCTACAATGCCCAGACAATAGAAAACACCCCACAAATGCCCCAATTTCAGAAAGTAGACACCCTAAGGTATTCGCTGATGGGCATAGTGAGTTCATGGAAGTTTTTATTTTTTGTCACAAGTTAGCGGAAATGGAAAAAAAAAAATTTTTCTTACAAAGTCTCATATTCCACTAACTCGTGACAAAACATAAAATTTTACATGAACTCACCATACCCCTCACGGAATACCTTGGGGTGTCTTCTTTCCAAAATGGGGTCACTTGTGGGGTATTTATACTGCCCTTGCATTTTAGGGGCCCTAAAGCGTGAGAAGTAGTTTGGAATCCAAATGCGTAAAAATGCCCTGTGAAATCCTAAAGGTACTCATTGGAATTTGGGCCCCTTTGCGCACCTAGGCTGCAAAAAAGTGTCACACATGTGGTATCGCTGTACTCAGGAGAAGTAGGGCAATGTTTTTTGGGGTGTATTTTTACATATACCCATACTGTGTGTGAGAAATTTCTCTGTAAATGACAACTTTTTAATTTTTTTTATACAAAGTTGTCAATTTACTGAGATATTTCTCTCACCCAGCATGGGTATATGTAAAAATACACCCCAAACCACATTGCCCTACTTCTCCTGAGTACGGCGATACCACATGTGGCACTTTTTTGCAGCCAAGATGCGCAAAAGGGCCCAAATTCCAATGAGGATTTCACAGGGCATTTTTACGCATTTGGATTCTGTGAGGGTTATGGCGAGTTCATGTAAGATTTTATTTTTTGTCACAAGTTAGTGGACTATAAAAAAACATTTCCGCTAACTTGTGCCCAAAAAAATAAAAATCTTCTATAAACTCGCCATGGCGCTCAAAAGTGATCTTTATAGCGCCGCAGACATTTTACGGTGTTTTTGCAGTGATCAGAAAAAATAATAATTCCGTCACTGCAGTGCGGCGGACTGAACGCAAGTGTGCACACAATATCAGGCCTGATCGGGCGAACACTGCGTTTTTTGTAGAGCCTATAGAACATGTCCTATTCTTGTCCACAATTGCGGACAAGAAAAGGCATTTTCTATATAGTTCTGGCAATGTGCGGATCCACTAAACGCGGAAAGCACATTGCCGGTGTCCGTGTTTTGCGGATCCGCGGATCCGCAAAACACATACGGACGTCTGAATGGAGCCTTACAGGGGGGTGATCAATGACAGGGGGGTGATCAGGGAGTCTATATGGTGTGATCAGGCATTAATAAGTGACAGGGGGGGTGTAGTGTAGTGATTGGTGCTACTTACAGAGCTGCTTGTGTCCTCTGGTGGTCGATCCAAGTAAAAGGGACCACCAGAGGACCAGGTAGCAGGTATATTAGACGCTGTTAACAAAACATCGTCTAATATACCTTTTTGGGGTTAAAAAAAATAAAATCACATCTACAGCCTGCCAGCGAATGGTCGCTGCTGGCAGGCTGTAGATCAACTTTCAGCTGCACGACGCTGTATCTAGGCTCTCGCGAGATGACACTTCGATGCATCCAAGAGGAATAACCCGGCCGCCCGCAGGATGCATTCGCGTTAGGCGGTCGGGAGGAGGTTAAAGTCCTAAGCTGGCGGTGGTTCCGCCGAAGTTATGAAGAGGCGCAGGCCCGTCCCTTTCGCCGTCCATGCCACACCCACAATTGTAGACCTGGCATGAGCAGGGCGAAGTTGCAGATAGTGGCGCTACTAACCATTGCACCGACATCTGCCCCTTGAAATAAGCCTAATTTAAGCTTATTTCAGAATAGTAAAGGACTCCCCTTGTGTTTACACCTCAAAAATGAGCTTAGCTAAAGAGTTAATCACCATTTTGAAGTGAATACTGGTGTACTTTTGCTAAGAAAAAAAGAGCCCTTTAAGTAAAATGTTATGATGGAATGGTTACCTTTAGAAAGCAGATAATATTTGCACTAGAAGTTGAAGCCTTGGCCAAGATAAATGTATTTGTCTATTAAAACTAACCATTTGCATGTTTATGATCATGATCGATCCTTGGTGTTGGACCGGTGATAAATCAAAGAGCCTATCTTGGTTTTATGGGCCATGGGGCTCTTTGGAAAGAAAAATGGAGATTGGTACTTGAATTGGAGAGGACTAATGGAAGGCCCCAGGAACAAATTATTTATGCAAGAAGAGATTGTGATAAGGAAATTATATCCTATTAGAAGTTGTCGGTGTAACTTGTGTAGATTTATGGTTACGTATAATGATGATGGAATGATGGAATCTGTGGGTAAAACATTGAAGTCTACGTACAGCGACACACTGCGGAAAACTTCAATTAAAATATGAATTATTCCTTTGTCCTCTGAGGTATAAAGGACGGTGTCCAGGACTTATAACAGAGCGCTGCCTTTTACCACGGCTGTAATTCACTTCCATTTACATCTTATGCCATCATCTGCCTAAATTTTACATTGACTTCAATGCTGTCTTGCTGCTCTTGTCTCTGAATAAGGCCTCACTCACACGTCAGTGTTCGGTCAGTGATTTCCAGCAGAGATTTTGAGCGAAAACCAGGTGAGGCTCTAAACACAGAACAGGTACAGATCTTTCCCCTATACCTTGTCATGAACCAGCGGGTGTGAACCCACTGTGCCATGTGTCCTACCTCCACTAAGTGAGCCCCTTTTTCTTTACAGTACCCCTAATGGTGGGGATAGACTTTCCCGAGAGGAACACCAGGTCGCGACCTCTTGAGAAGGATTGTCACACGCGGCAGCTGGTCCAGACGGACCAAGAGGTACCTGATTAAGGTACCAGAAGTCGAGACGTAGTCAGCAGGCCAAGACGTAACCATGAGCAACAGTGCAGGACCAAAGAATGAGGCAGAGGCGAAGTCAAACAAGCAATAGATCAGGGCAGGCAGCACAGGTACAGGTCAGGCAATCGGGATTAGCAACAGGAGAATCAAGGCAAGCAGGCAGGGATCAAACAGGTAACGGAGTCCAGAAACACAAGCACGGGTCAGATACACAGGAAGACGAGCAGAGATATCAGCAACCATTGCAGGACAAAAGGAACTTGACGCTCAGGCACCTGGGAAGGGGGCTGAACCACTTATATATGTGCAGAAGGGCTAGGATTGGTCAGCAAGGTCATATGAGCTAACCCATAAATCACAGGAAGTTGACATGCGCCTGCCTTCAATGAAGGGCTACAGACATCAAGCTGTAAGCATGCTGTGCTCAGGGCTGGAAGGAAACTGCGGAGTGGATCCCTGGACAGACAATGCCTGCAAGCCCAGAGCCCAGGAGTGCAGCAGTGAATGGGGAAACACATGTCTATTACCTGGTGATATGAGAGGCCGGTGATCCACCATCATGATGTCCTTGTACAGATCTGTGTGTCCTTTTACATACTCCCACTCCTCCATGGAGAAATAGACGGTGACATCCTGACACCTTATAGGAACCTGACAACACAATGATACAGTCATCACCTAGATTCCTGCATAGTGTTCTTATATAATGTTCCAGCATTCCCAGCAGTGTCACCTCTCCAGTCAGCAGCTCAATCATCTTGTTGGTGAGTTCTAGGATCTTCTCTCTATTGATTTCCTCATGGATCAGGGGGTGAGGTGGAGGCTCCATGATTGGGCTCAGGGTTCTTCCCCATCCTTCAGACACAGGGTCCTGACATCGCTCACTAGAGGTCTTCTTCACTACTGTGTAGTCCTGGTTATGGAGAGACACAGTAATAAATATCCCTCCATACATTTCCAGAGTCCCTCACCTCTCCAGTCATGTCCATCTATTAGTAACATAGATAAGATGATGTAATGTGACATCATCAGAAACTCTCACCTCTCCAGTAAGACGGAAGAGGATCTCTAGGGTGAGATTTATTATACTCTCTGCCATCTTGTCCCTGTCCATTCTTGTTGGGTCAATCAGGAGAAGAATCTTATATAGAAGATATCCACTGAGCGGATCCTATATTGTAGGAACCTGAATGGAAAGATGATTAGACAATGGAAAATCCTACAAAATCCAAGTAAAATACAATAACTGGAGATAAGAGGAGACATCGGAGGAGGTAATAAAGTGTAGATGTTGTGTTCTCTCTTTTTATATGGATTGAAACATGTGTGAGGTCAAGGCAATTTCATGGTATGTCACATCTTCACATGACCCTACAGCCAATAGAAGACGTCATTAGTGATGCCAGTATGAACAGCATGAGACCGCTATAGACCTTCGTAGACCTCAATAGTCAGGTGATATCAGGGGAGCACCCAGGAATTTTGGCTAGGGGGGGTCCGAAAGGCAAAAAAATGTGGCATGTGTAGTGTGCTGTGCTAATTCAAATTTTCAAAGCCCCCTTTATATTTAAAACTGCAGGGACGGGGGGGGGGGGGGGGGGTGTAGCGTGTTGCGCTGATTCTTTTACTTGTTGATTTTAAAAGCTCCGCAGGGAAAGAACAATGCAGCGCGCGAAGCGCGCCGCAATTTTTTTGGCCCCGCCCATTATTAAAAGCCCCTCCTACATATAATAGGCCACTCCCAACAAACACTGTACAGCTGACATTCTATAGTTGCGGCCTGTCTCTACACATCATACTGAGAGGGGGAGGCTGTCCTGGCTGCACTGCCTGCTTCACATTATACAATAGACAGCCGGCTGCAGCCAGGAAGCTCCTCCGCTCTCCTCCCTCCCCCGATCCTGCTCAAGGCCTGTGGTTCCCCCCACCATCTGCCTGCTGCCCCCTTTGGCTGTCCTCACCCAGCTCTGAATCCTCCTTCTGCAAATGGCAGGGGGAGGAGCCGGAGCATCTCCTCTCCTACATAGCGCCCCCTACCTCTTACATCCAGTGATGTCACCTTTGTTGTAGACGTTCTTTCCTCATCTTCTCCATTCAGACCAGACCGCCATGATGATTTTTTAGCCATCTCCCGTCTCTGCAGAGATTAACAAACAGATATTAGTTTCCCACATTTCCACATCTTCTGAACCCCCTTTCCTGCCACCCCCAATACTGTGCCCGCTGTGCCCCCAATACTATACTGCTGAAACAGTCCCCCTGGAAATACTACTACCACACAGATAGTGCCTGCTGTGCCCCCAATACTATACTGCAGACACAGTCCCCCTGGAAATACTGCTACCACACAGATAGTGCCCCCTTCAACAATTATTGCCACACAGTGCTCTAAAAAAATAACTGCGCCCAGACACTAATAGTATAAAGATAATGTCCCCCAAAAATGATTGTACCCCCGCTTAGTACCCGCTGTTGAGCTAATGTCCCCATAATGTATGCCAGTATAAAATACCCCTATATAGTGCCCCAGTAAATGCCCTCATAGTGCTCCTCTCCCCTTCCCCATAGTGTCGCCCATAATATGCCAGTAAAAAATGCCCCTTCTAAGTGCCACCATATGCCCCAATAGTGCTCCTTTCCCCCATAGTGCCTACCATAATGTGCCAGTAAAAAAAATGCCCCCCTTAGTGCCACCAGATGCAATAATGCCCCCATAATGTGCCAATAAGAATAAAGGAACCCTTAGAGCCCCCACTTCCCCTTAGTGCCCCCAAATAATGCCCTTATAGTGCCACCAGATGCCCCATAGTGCCCATTCTCCCCTATAGTGCCCCCATAATGGTAAAAAAAAAAAAAGCCCCTTTAGAGCCCCATAGTGCTCCTCTCCCCCATGGTGCCCCCCAAATAATGCCCCCCATAGTGCCGTTCTCCCCTTCTACTGCCCCCCATAGTGCCGTTCTCCCCTTTACTGCCCCCATAGTGCCGTTCTCTCCCCTTTAGTGCCCCCCATAGTTGCCGTTCTCTCCCCTTTAGCTGGCCCCCCATAGTGCCGTTCTCCCCTTTAGCTGCCCCCCATAGTGCCGTTCTCCCCTTTAGTGCCCCCATAGTGCCGTTCTCCCCTTTAGTGCCCCCCATAGTGCCGTTCTCCCCTTTAGTGCCCCCCATAGTGCCGTTCTCCCCTTTAGTGCCCCCCATAGTGCCGTTCTCCCCTTTAGTGCCCCCCATAGTGCCGTTCTCCCCTTTAGTGCCCCCCATAGTGCCGTTCTCCCCTTTAGTGCCCCCCATAGTGCAGTTCTCCCCTTTAGTGCCCCCCATAGTGCAGTTCTCCCCTTTAGTGCCCCCCATAGTGCAGTTCTCCCCTTTAGTGCCCCCCATAGTGCAGTTCTCCCCTTTAGTGCCCCCCATAGTGCAGTTCTCCCCTTTAGTGCCCCCCATAGTGCAGTTCTCCCCTTTAGTGCCCCCCATAGTGCAGTTCTCCCCTTTAGTGCCCCCCATAGTGCAGTTCTCCCCTTTAGTGCCCCCCATAGTGCAGTTCTCCCCTTTAGTGCCCCCCATAGTGCAGTTCTCCCCTTTAGTGCCCCCCATAGTGCAGTTCTCCCCTTTTATAGTGCCCCCCATAGTGCAGCTCCCCCCTTTATAGTGCCCCCATAGTGCCAGCTCCCCCTTTATAGTGCCCCCCAGTGCCAGCTCCCCCCTTTTATAGTGCCCCCCATAGTGCCAGCTCCCCCCTTTTATAGTGCCCCCCATAGTGCCAGCTCCCCCCTCAAAAAATAAAATAAAAAAATACACCGATACTTACCAGCAGCGATGCGATGCAGCCTCTTCCGGCCCGTGTCCCTGCTGTGTGCTGCCCGGCTCAGGCAGCGCGATGATGACGTCATTGCGCCGCCAGAGCCGGCCTCTGATAGGCTGCAGGCATTAGTGCCTGCGGCCTATCAGAAGAACAGGGGAGGGACACACCTCTCCCTCCCCTGCCGCAGCACAGATATGGAGATGAGCGCTTCCACAATGGAAGCGCTCATCTCCTACTGCCCCCCCCTTCGCCGCCGCCGCCGCTACAATTACATCCAGGGCCGCGCCGCCTGTGGTGATCGGCGGTGCGGCCCTGAAGGATTAAAAAAAAATTTTTTTGCCTGGTTGTTCTAGGGGGGGGTCCAGACCCGCTGGACCCCCCCTGTAGGTGCGCCAGTGGGTGATATACATACTGCCATAGGAGCTGCGACCAATATTGTCGTTGCAGTGATGTAAACAGACTGAAGGAGACCACAGGAGCCTCAGTGCTGGAGCAGTGGAGGATTCTACAGGTTCTATGTTATCCGGTTAATTGTAAAACGCTGCGGAATATGTTGGCGATACATAAAGATTATTATTGTTATCTAGACAGACGTTGGGCTGGCAAATTTGTTTTTTTAGAGCTCCTCACGGCCACACAGATGTTGCAGTTTAATAGATTTATCTTTAAAGGGTTTCTGTCAGCAGGAAAATGGTTAGTAACCTGGCTGACATTAGTGATGTACTAATGTCAGCTGAACATAACTATATTAGTGACATCTCACTGCGTGCCACCGTTATTGAGATTTTTTTTTATAATATGCAAATGAGCCTCTAAGAGCAGAGGCTCCGTTCTCCCACTTCTGGCCGCACCCTGCTACACTTGACTTGGCGGCCCTGTCTCCTGTGGAAATCTCGTGCCTGCGCTGTCCCGTTCAGTATTCAGCGCAAGCGCAGTAAGTGAAGGATGCTGGCCATCCCAACACCCCTAAACAGCAGGTAGCGCTTATACAGATACTGTAAATTTTTTATTACATGCCAATATGAAAGTATTCAGATCCAGGTTCTGGTTTGAAAAATTTAGAATATTTTTAATGGGACAACACCTGTAAAATGTACCAGAGTTATCATAGAAAAGTTTGTATAATCGCTGTGCTTCTCTGTACAATTATAACTGTGAAGGAACAGGTCTTTTTGGGGCTTCCCTAATGTCTTTTTCAGACATGTTCCCTGTTTCAGCTGCACACCTAGATGCAATTCACTCAGAAGCAGGGGGCATTTCAATTCTGTAAAACCTGCCATCACTGTACTTTTCCTTACTTCACACTATGTTTTCAGCTTCGGAGCTCACAGAAAAAAATAAGGAGGAGAAAAATCACAATTACAGAAAGGTAGGGGTCTCCTACAATCTTCAGAACAATAGAAGCAGGTTCTCAGGATCGGGATCTCAGCTAGCTCTGACGCCCCCATTTCCTGTTTGCGGTCTTGTAAGTCTGTTACTGGGGATGGATCTTGTTTGACAACAGGCAGTGGACGGCAACTTAGGTGGAAGTGAGAACCCAGTGTCCATGATTTTACAGCTTTTTTTCAGGTGGATGAAGGCAGACTTAAAAAAAATGAAAGGATAAATAAATTTGTTATTTACACCATTGTAAATGTGAAAGTACAGCAAGTATTTATGACTACCCTCCACCACCACTGCGGTGCACTAGGCACTGTATAAGGAACCGCTCTGCACCTTCGTGGGTTATGGCGGTCACTGATCTCAGCGTCCTTCAGCTACAAGCATACAATGTGCACCTCGCGCAGCAAACAGCGTCAAATACAGTTCTAGTCTGAACACGTCTCTAAGGATCGCTCAGAAATAACTGCAGCTGCAACTAGGGGCATGAGAAAATCGACCT
Source organism: Bufo gargarizans (assembly GCF_014858855.1). Classification (NCBI taxonomy): domain Eukaryota; kingdom Metazoa; phylum Chordata; class Amphibia; order Anura; family Bufonidae; genus Bufo; species Bufo gargarizans. The sequence goes on from NC_058085.1 coordinate 27,651,398, forward strand.
TCAGATCGTAGATCCGCAGTCGTTTCCTTTAAAAACTTAGTTTTTAATGCTGTTTCTAGTGATGCCTTGCGGTTCGCCCAGCGGTCGTTTCGCTGCAAACTTTGCGCATTCGCGATTCGCCGGCGATGTTCGCCAGCACCATATTCTTTTGCATTGCGCCCAACTTTGACACATGGCAATAAACTAAGTCCCTTTTAGAGACCCTCGGGATATCAATAAATAACAACTTTAATGGTCAATATAGACCTAGAATCCCTTTAGGGGTCTCTAACTAATATTAAAATTAATATTTTTATTGATATGTATTAAAAGAAGATTATCCTTCACACACACAAGAAAAGGGGAGTATATAAAATTATCAGTGTCTGGTAACATGTGAGCTAAATCCTCTTATAGTGACTGCCACAGTCACTAATTGCATATGTCGGTTCACGGACAACCAAGTGGTGGGTGTGTTTGTGGGAGTCGTGTTAGTATTTGACATGTATTTCACACTTATATTCAGGTAGGCAATACGGGTCTCATCCACCCGTCTGTCACCACCATCAAGAGTTACTCGATAAATATTTTACAGCGATCTCCAGACACGGTACACCACTTGCTACACACGTGCACTCCTGTCAGGGCCCACAGTCTCTATTCCCTGCCAGGGGTAGACGCGCTGCAACAATGTTGCCACGTCTCGCCACTATCTGCACTTGAATTGGTCCTCAGCTGACTTTCGCTGAGGGCCTGCCTCTATTACTATTGATAGAGGTCTAGCAGTGGCCTATTCCCTCAGTCTAAACACACCTTACACACTAGCTGTCCCTCGTCCTAGCTAAATCCGATCCTCACTGCCAAACAACTGTCTAAAACCTAAAGACGCGCTATACCACCCCTCCCGACATGTTTCGCCACTGCAAGTGGCTTCGTCAGGGGATATGGGGTATATATGCGCGCGCGCCAGTCATGCGCCCGCTATATACCGTTTGGTGTCCCGCCCCCCTGTCAATCGCGACCACTCACAACTCAATGCCGCCTATCAGGAGTTCCATATTGGCACTGGACGTCTGTTTTCAACTTTGACACATGACACACACATCAGGTGGGACAGGACAGCCAATTTAGACATTTCAGCACATAGACACACCCCCACCATATAACAGAACCCAATCTGGCAGCCATTTTACATTCTGTGTTTTGCCAGTGTAGGGAGAGTTTGCTTTGTGGAGCAGGGACAGACTGTTAGGGACACCAAACGCTAGCTAATAGGGCCACAAAAGTCCTTATACGGACAGGCATAGGTGTGCTATTGATAGGTGTGATATACTGAGGGGTGCGATATACTTATAATATACTATCTAACATAGAAAGTATATTATAGTGCATTTGTATTGTGCAGCAGTTGTGTGTGGTTCTGCTGCGATACCGCAGCTACAGTGACTTGCAAAATCGCAGGGTGTTCAAATACTTCTGTTCCTCACTGAATATAGAGGGACAAACGCTATTGGAGTAACTAATTGCAACTGGTGTGATATACCTGTTGCCCCCCAAAAAACTAATTGAGGGGTGTGATATACCTATAATATACTTTCTAACATAGAAAGTATATAGTGCATGTAATGCAAGGCACCAACGAAACAGACCAGCGAGGATGAAGTCAAGGGGTTTATTAACAAAATAAACAAAGTCCAGGTAAACTTCACTGGGCAAACATCAGGCAAACAAAAAACAAAGGAAAGCTAGGAGTAGTCCCAATCTGTGCATAAGTCTCTGTGCAACTTGCCAGGTAAACTTGACAAAGTCTTGGGTCCCATTTGGAATGGACGGAGTCCCAGCAAACTTCAGTCAGTAGCTAGCAGTACTGACCTGCACCTGGATAAGGAAGGACAACAGTGGGCACTGACCGATCGGGTAGGCCACCTTTTATGTGCCTGCTAACAAATCCCAGGGCGCCAAGTGTCCACTCCCCATAGGTCATGATCCTGCCCTACACCTGTTTACAAGGCTTTGGTCGGTCATTAGTCAATTAGACCGTTGCTGGCCCCCTAATCTGCTTTGAACTTGCGGCCAGGTTTTATTCCCTTCGCTGGTCGGCGATCACGTATCCCCTTGCGAACCCGTTTTCGAACGTAAATGCGGATGCACGACAGGCTCTGCGGAACGGAATCCGCAATAGGCACCGAAGACAAGCTGGCCCGCAGCGCACTGCCACTAGCCCGGCCAAGCTGTCCCCGAAAAGCCATGCGGTCTTCGCCTCTGGCGCACAAGCGAACGCATCCCCACGTCGGTTCGCAAAGGAGTCGGAGCTGGTGTATCAATAGAGACAAATTGAGGCCTGCGATACACCTGCTTCCACAAAATACTGATTAAGGGAATTGATATACCTGTTTCCACCAAATACTAATTGAGGCCTGTGATATACCTGCTTCCACAAATATTGCTCTTCTCTAGGGACTTTGGCACCGGGTCATTTTAAAAATGACAGGCAGAGGAAGAGGCAGGCAGGTGCACCAGGCCGGAGCCTAAATCGGAAGTTGGAGAAGGTGCGTGTGATTACATCAAAGGTCGCACCAGAGTTGTATAAGTGGCTCACTCAGCCTTCCACTTCTGCACCCTCCTCATTCTCTGTATCTTAACCCTCCTCACTCTGCTGTGTGCACCCCCAAAGACACTAACACCACCATAGCCCCTCCACTCGAGTCAGAGGAATTATTTTCCTATCCATTCCCAGACCTTACTAATGCGCAGCCATTCTTGGCATCGGATGAGGAAGAGGAGGCAGCAACGGCCACCAGCCAGCAGTCTGACGACAGTACCCAGATCAGCCAAAGGAGGGTGGTCCCCGCTGTTGCTGCCTACTCCGAGATCTCTGATGTCAGTGATGGTGAAGGTGACGATGATGACGTGTCGATGGACGTCACGTGGGTGCCCACATGAGAGGAAGAAGAGTGGAGTGTAGCTGGCCAGCTAAGACCTGTCCTAGGTTGCTAATATAGCTTATATGTTTATACAGCTAGTTAATAAAGAAGTTATTTCAAGCATTTGGTGTGCTCTTTAAACCGACTGCTTCCATAGAACGGCGCTAGAGGAATTACAGTCAGAGATATTAAAATTCTTCTAATGCCACAGCGCAAAAGGAACTTCATAGTGCTACGCCTGCCACATGGAGTTCAGACGGAGAGACAGAGCAGCAGATAGAGAGGAGAAGGAAGAGAAGCAGGCAGAACTTGCAGTGCACAGGAGGCAAAAAGCAGACTGCAAATGTATCTGTAGAGAACCATCCACGGTCACATCTTGCGCTCCTAGGACGCCGGCACATGACTCCGCAGTGTGGGCTTTTTTAACGTGTCAGCTGCTGACAATGGTGTTGCCATCTGCAGCCTGTGCTGTCAACACATAAGTCGCGGTAAGCCCAACACTCACCTAGGGACGACCGACTTAAGAAGGCACCTGGCCTCCTATCACCGAGCCCAGTGGGAGCAATGCTGTCAGAACCCACAAAACCACACTCCCGACGCTCCACGTCCTGCCTCTTCTCATTCTCCTCTCTCCTCCAATTTGTCCTCCACTCCACCTTTCACTGTGCCGTTGTCTCGTTCATCTGGCAGTAGGCAGGCTTCCGTGGCCCAAATGTTTGAGCGTAGAAAAGATAATGATGCCGGATAACCCTCTTGCCCAATGGCTGACCGCTGGCTTGTCGGAACTGCTAGGCCGTCGACTACTGCCATATAAACTGGTGGATTCAGAGGCCTTTAGAAAATTTGTGGTCATTGGCACACCGCAATGGAAGGTCCCCAGAAGGAAATATTTCTCCCAGAAGGGCATCCCAGAGCTATATGGCCACATTCAGCGGCAAGTGAATATATCTCAGGCACACAGTGTCGATGCCAAGATACAACTGACCACAACAGACACGTGGTCTAGCAAACACGGGCAGGGAAGGTACATAACTTTTACTGCCCACTGGGTGAATCTTCTGTCTCCCGTGTGGATTTGGTGATCTCCTACTCCATCCTCTGTCTCCTCAGTGGCTGACTCCTCCTTTTCCACTGCTACCGCCTCTTCTGCTGCACCCCCTAAGCGCCCCAGAACCTATTTGACGTGCCAGGTGAGACGTTGCCATGCTGTGCTGCGGCTGTTGTGCCTGGAAGCCAAGAGCCACACCGGTCCTGCACTGCTTTCAGCTCTGCGGTCACAGTCCGATCAGTGGCTAACCCTGCTCAATTTGACATTTGGTAAAGTGGTGTGCGACAACGGTGCCAATCTGCTGAGCGCGCTGAAACAGAACGAAATGACACACATGTTGTGCATTGCACACGTTCTGAACTTAGCCGTGCAGCGATTAGTTGCCAAATACCCCGGACGTCTTGCGGCAGGCCAGGAAAATCTCTGGCCATTTTTGAAGATCTTACACGGCCATGGCTCGCCTTGCTGATGTTCAGCGGTGACACCACCTGCATCAGACGTCTGATTTGTGATAGCCCGACGGGCTGGAGCTCCACCCTGTATATGCTTGATAGGCTGCTCCAGCAGCAACATGCTGTTAACAACTACCTGACCGAACTCTACAGTAGGACACGTTCTGGGGAGCTTGGTTTCTTTTCATAGTGCCAATGGCTGCTCATGCGCAATGCATGCAGACTTCTGCGGCCATTTGATGAGATCACCAAACTGGTCAGTCACAGCCAGGGCACCATCAGTGACATTGTACCTTACGCCTTCTTTCTGGAGCATGCAATGCGTCGTGTCATTGATCAAGCCGTCGAGCAGCAGGAGCTGGAAGATGAGGAAGTCGCAATGCTGAATGAATTCCCAGGGGTGGCTACTCCACCTGAGACAAGTCAGCAGGAGTGTGAAGAGGAATCAGAGGTGGATGGCGGCTGGGGGAGGAGGAGGAGCAAGAAGAGCAGGCTTTGAGGGGGACTTTCAACTTTTCGGGGATCCCTCGTGTTGTCCGTGGCTGGGGGGAGGAGACCGAGGACAACATTCTCCTGGGCAATGAGCAGGAGCCAGGGCACTCCACAGCTTCCAATTTAGTGCAAATGTGGGCTTTCATGCTCTAGTGTTTGAAGAGGGACCCCCGTATTAAAGAGCATAAAGGGCAAGGACCAGTGGCAACGTACTTAGACCCCCGGTACAAACACAAAATGACGGACATGTTACTAGCATCACAGAGGGCTTGCAGAATGCAGCATTTCCAGGGCTTGCTGTGAGAGATGCTGCATTCTGCTTTTGCAGGCGCTGGCAGAGGAATTTCCACCCACAGCGAGTATCAATCCTACTGCGCCTGCAAGAAGAGCGCTGTCTAAGATGTGTTGTTCACTTTGGATTTGAGATCATTCTTGCAGCCAACTCATCAACAGCCGCCCTCCGCATCCAGTCTCAGGGAAAGCCCAGACCGACAGGTGTCTGACTACATCGGGTTAACGGACAATGTGGGCGCTCCTGAGAAGCAAAGAACCCCTGGACTACTTGGTGTGCAGGCTTGACCTGTGGCCAGAGCTGGCACAATTTGCCATGGAACACTTGGCTTGCCCCTCGTCGAGTGTCCTGTCCGAAAGGACATTCAGCGCAGCATGGGAGATCGTGACCGATAAGCGCACTCGCCTAGCTCACGACAGTGTGGACTACCTCACATTTCATGCCAGCCCACACATATCCGCCACCACCCAGAGCAAAGAATGGTCCTTGTCTTATGTATATACAGTGGCATAAAAGGCCTTTTCTGTCAGGTGAATGCCTAATTTTTGGGGCCTCTACTCCAGTGGCCTACAGTAAAATTTTTATCCAGTGACCGCTTAATGTACCTCCAGCAACATAATCGCAAGTTCTTTTTTGTTAAGTGAATGCCTAATTTTTGGCTCCTGTATTCCTGTGGCCTAAATAAAATAGAAAATGTTCTAAGCTCCAGTAGGGCACATTATTGAGAGTTTCCCTTTAAGACGCATAAAAAGGGCCCCGGAATAAAATACATATTTTTTGTGGGAATTTTTCCCGTCGATCCCCCTCTGGTATGTCACTGTCCATGTTGTGGGACTATTTGTGCACTTCTAGTAAGTATTTAGTGGCTGCAAATACAGGGAGTGCAGAATTATTAGGCAAATGAGTATTTTGACCACATCATCCTCTTTATGCATGTTGTCTTACTCCAAGCTGTATAGGCTCGAAAGCCTACTACCAATTAAGCATATTAGGTGATGTGCATCTCTGTAATGAGAGGGGGTGTGGTCTAATGACATCAACACCCTATATCAGGTGGGCATAATTATTAGGCAAAATGGGTCAAAAGAAGGACTTGACAGGCTCAGAAAAGTCAAAAATAGTGAGATATCTTGCAGAGGGATGCAGCACTCTTAAAATTGCAAAGCTTCTGAAGCGTGATCATCAAACAATCAAGCGTTTCATTCAAAATAGTCAACAGGGTCGCAAGAAGCGTGTGGAAAAACCAAGGCGCAAAATAACTGCCCATGAACTGAGAAAAGTCAAGCGTGCAGCTGCCAAGATGCCACTTGCCACCAGTTTGGCCATATTTCAGAGCTGCAACATCACTGGAGTACCCAAAAGCACAAGGTGTGCAATACTCAGAGACATGGCCAAGGTAAGAAAGGCTGAAAGACGACCACCACTGAACAAGACACACAAGCTGAAATGTCAAGACTGGGCCAAGAAATATCTCAAGACTGATTTTTCTAAGGTTTTATGGACTGATGAAATGAGAGTGAGTCTTGATGGGCCAGATGGATGGGCCCGTGGCTGGATTGGTAAAGGGCAGAGAGCTCCAGTCCGACTCAGACGCCAGCAAGGTGGAGGTGGAGTACTGGTTTGGGCTGATATCATCAAAGATGAGCTTGTGGGGCCTTTTCGGGTTGAGGATGGAGTCAAGCTCAACTCCCAGTCCTACTGCCAGTTTCTGGAAGACACCTTCTTCAAGTGGTACAGGAAGAAGTCTGCATCCTTCAAGAAAAACATGATTTTCATGCAGGACAATGCTCCATCACACGCGTCCAAGTACTCCACAGCGTGGCTGGCAAGAAAGGGTATAAAAGAAGAAAATCTAATGACATGGCCTCCTTGTTCACCTGATCTGAACCCCATTGAGAACCTGTGGTCCATCATCAAATGTGAGATTTACAAGGAGGGAAAACAGTACACCTCTCTGAACAGTGTCTGGGAGGCTGTGGTTGCTGCTGCACGCAATGTTGATGGTGAACAGATCAAAACACTGACAGAATCCATGGATGGCAGGCTTTTGAGTGTCCTTGCAAAGAAAGGTGGCTATATTGGTCACTGATTTGTTTTTCTTTTGTTTTTGAATGTCAGAAATGTATATTTGTGAATGTTGAGATGTTATATTGGTTTCACTGGTAAAAATAAATAATTGAAATGGGTATATATTTGTTTTTTGTTAAGTTGCCTAATAATTATGCACAGTAATAGTCACCTGCACACGCAGATATCCCCCTAAAATAGCTAAAACTAAAAACAAACTAAAAACTACTTCCAAAAATATTCAGCTTTGATATTAATGAGTTTTTTGGGTTCATTGAGAACATGGTTGTTGTTCAATAATAAAATTAATCCTCAAAAATACAACTTGCCTAATAATTCTGCACTCCCTGTATGACCTGAAGTTTTTCAGGTTCGCCTGCCAATAATGTGAATGAGGCCCACCGCGAACGCGCGGTTCGCAAACATTTAATCGCGAATGCGCATTCGCAAAATGTCCCGGCCGATGTTCGTCCATCACTAGCTGTTTATGTACAGCATTAAAATGTATTGGCTCCGCGTGGGCAAAATTATTATCAGCCGAAGTCGCACAAAACTTCGATGAATTACTTCGGTACTCCTATCTGCATCTTTAAAAACATTTTAAAAAAAGAATCCGAAGTCGGGTTAGGTACTGGTTGGTACCTCGGTATCAAAAAAGACTTCTGATTCCTATTTGAAAATGTTTTTAAAGACACAGTAATTCACCAAAGTCTTGCGCGACTTCTGCCGAAACTACTTTTTCCTACATGGAGCCAATACATTTTAAAGTTTAAAGTTTTTAAACGAACGCCTCGTTGGAACAGAAACTGCACAATAAAATCCCACCACTTTATCAGCGCTCCAATAAAAATACGTGTTATATCCATATAAACCCACGTATCTAAAGAAATGTATCTATAACATGATGGGCAGTGCACCTACTGTCACATGGTGCACCCTGCTGGATACTGCCGCCTGCACCCGCTCAGTATAATGGGGTCCGGCAGAGATCCAGCTTCTACACAACTAATACCGCTGCACGCAGAATATTCTGTCCGGCCGATTCCTGGCATTCTCTGGTGTGAACGTGGCCTTACCCGATGCCCTGCCCTCTGCAGTACCTCCGCCGCACTGCGCAGCCGATAGAAAAAAGACTCCGCAGACAGAGGTGGAATATGAACCCTTTAAGCCTCCATAATGTACAGATTCGTCATGGCTGCAAACTGTCACCTTGTCTATGTACATGGTGACAGTGCTGAGATCATGGCTGTTACACACAGCCAGCGATGTCAGCTAACCGACCCGGGACCAATGAGGTCTTCTGGACACGTCTTCTATATAACGCCCCCTCCTCCAGTCCACGTCTCTGAGATCTCCTGGATATGTCTTTTATATAACGTCCCCTGCTCCAGTCCACGTCTCTGAGATCTCCTGGATATGTCTTCTATATAACACCCCCTCCTCCAGTCCACATCTCTGAGATCTCCTGGATATGTCTTCTATATAACGCCCCCTCCTCCAGTCCACATCTCTGAGATCTCCTGGATATGTCTTCTATATAACACCCCCTCCTCCAGTCCACGTCTCTGAGATCTCCTGGATATGTCTTCTATATAACACCCCCTGCTCCAGGCAACGTCTCTGAGATCTCCTGGATATGTCTTCTATAGAACGCCCCCTGCTCCAGTCCACGTCTCTGAGATCTCCTGGATATGTCTTCTATATAACACCCCCTCCTCCAGTCCACATCTCTGAGATCTCCTGGATATGTCTTCTATAGAACGCCCCCTGCTCCAGGCAACGTCTCTGAGATCTCCTGGATATGTCTTCTATATAACACCCCCTGCTCCAGTCCACGTCTCTGATCTCCTGAATATGTCCTCTATATAACGTCCCCTGCTCCAGTCCAAGTCTCTGATCTCCTGGATATGTCTTCTATATAACGCCCCCTCCTCCAGTCCACGTCTCTGAGATCTCCTGGATATGTCTTCTATATAACGCCCCCTCCTCCAGTCCACAACTCTGAGATCTCCTGGATATGTCTTCTAAATAACGCCCCCTCCTCCAGTCCACATCTCTAATCTCCTGGAAATGTCTTCTATATAACGCCCCCTATTCCAGTCCACATCTCTGATATCTCCTGGATATGTCTTCTATATAACACCCCCTGCTCCAGTCCACGTCTCTGAGATCTCCTGGATATGTCTTCTATATAACGTCTCCTGCTCCAGTCCACGTCTCTGAGATCTCCTGGATATGTCTTCTATATAACGCCCCCTGCTCCAGTCCACATCTCTGAGATCTCCTGGATATGTCTTCTATATAACGCCCCCTCCTCCAGTCCACGTCTCTGAGATCTCCTGGATATGTCTTCTATATAACGCCCCCTGCTCCAGTCCACATCTCTGAGATCTCCTGGATGTCTTCTATATAACGCCCCCTATTCCAGTCCACATCTCTGATATCTCCTGGATATGTCTTCTATATAACACCCCCTGCTCCAGTCCACGTCTCTGAGATTACACTTATATAAACCACGGCACTCGAAATATTGCAAGATAAGATTCTTTTTTATTTATTGTCCATCCCAAATGGATCTTTTTGTAAATACACTGGCCAAAAAGATCCATTTGGGATGGACAATAAATAAAAAAGAATCTTATCTTGCAATATTTCGAGTGCCGTGGTTTATATAAGTATATTCTGATAGACCCCTTCCACTGAGCACCGACTACCATCAACAGGAGTGCCATCCACTACAATCATTACACGTCTCTGAGATCTCCTGGATATGTCTTCTATATAACGCCCCCTCCTCCAGTCCACATCTCTGAGATCTCCTGGATATGTCTTCTATATAATGCCCCCTCCTACAGTCCATGTCTCTGAGATCTCCTGGATATGTCTTCTATATAACGCCCCCTGCTCCAGTCCATGTCTCTGAGATCTCCTGGATATGTCTTCTATATAACGCCCCCTGCTCCAGTCCAAGTCTCTGAGATCTCCTGGATATGTCATCTATATAACGCCCCCTGCTCCAGTCCACGTCTCTGAGATCTCTTGGATATGTCTTCTATATAATGCCCCCTCCTACAGTCCATGTCTCTGAGATCTCCTGGATATGTCTTCTATATAACACCCCATGCTCCAGTCCACGTCTGAGATCTCCTGGATATGTCTTCTATATAACGCCCCCTGCTCCAGTCCACGTCTCTGAGATCTCCTGGATATGTCTTCCATATAACGTCCCCCTGCTCCAGTCAACGTCTCTGATATCTCCTGGATATGTCTTCCATATAACGTCCCCCTGCTCCAGTCCACGTCTCTGATATCGCCTGGATAAGTCTTCTATATAACGCTCCCTCCTCCAGTCCACGTGTCTGAGATCTCCTGGATATGTCTTCTATATAACGCCCCCTCCTCCAGTCCACGTCTCTGATATCTCCTGGATATGTCTTCTATATAACGCCCCCTGCTCCAGTCCACGTCTCTGAGATCTCCTGGATATGTCTTCTATATAACGCCCCCTGCTCCAGTCCACTTCTTTGAGATCTCCTGGATATGTCTTCTATATAACGCCCCCTGCTCCAGTCCTCGCCTCTGAGATCTCCTGGATATGTCTTCTATATAACACCCCCTCCTCCAGTCCTCGCCTCTGAGATCTCCTGGATATGTCTTCTCTATAACGCCCCCTCCTCCAGTCCACATCTCTGAGATCTCCTGGATATGTCTTCTATATAACGCCCCCTGCTCCAGTCCACGTCTCTGAGATCTCCTGGATATGTCTTCTATATAACGCCCCCTGCTCCAGTCCACGTCTCTGAGATCTCCTGGATATGTCTTCTATATAACACCCCCTGCTCCAGTCCACGTCTCTGAGATCTCCTGGATATGTCTTCTATATAACGCCCCCTGCTCCAGTCCACGTCTCTGAGATCTCCTGGATATGTCTTCTATATAACGCCCCCTCCTCCAGTCCACGTGTCTGAGATCTCCTGGATAGGTCTTCTATATAACGCCCCCTGCTCCAGTCCACGTCTCTGAGATCTCCTGGATATGTCTTCTATATAACGCCCCCTGCTCTAGTCCACGTCTCTGAGATCTCCTGAATATGTCTTCTATATAACGCCCCCTGCTCTAGTCCACGTCTCTGAGATCTCCTGGATATGTCTTCTATATAACACCCCTTCCTCCAGATCTCCTGGATATGTCTTCTATATAACGCCTCCTGCTCCAGTCCACATCTCTGAGATCTCCTGGATATGTCTTCTATATAACGCCCTCTCCTCCAGTCCACGTCTCTGAGATCTCCTGGATATGTCTTCTATATAACGCCCCCTGCTCCAGTCCACGTCTCTCACATCTCCTGGATATGTCTTCCATATAACACCCCCTCCTCCAGTCCACGTCTCTGAGATCTCCTGGATATGTCTTCTATATAACCCCCTGCTCCAGTCCACGTCTCTGAGATCTCCTGGATATATCTTCTATATAACGCCCCCTCCTCCAGTCCACGTCTCTGAGATCTCCTGGATATGTCTTCTATATAACGCCCCCTGCTCCAGTCCACGTCTCTGAGATCTCCTGGATATGTCTTCTATATAACACCCCCTGCTCCAGTCCACATCTCTGAGATCTCCTGGATATGTCTTCTATATAACGCCCCCTGGTCCAGTCCACGTCTCTGAGATCTCCTGGATATGTCTTCTATATAACGCCCCCTGCTCCAGGCTTATGTTGTACCTGAAGAAGGGGAAGGCTGGTCCGCGAAACGCGTTATACGTTACAAGTGAACTCTTGTCAATTGTTTCTTATTTTTATACTTTTAAGCTGGTGCCCTGCCCCAGAAGCCTGCGCGCTTACTTCCTCATTTATGTTCTCAGGAACCTGTTGATTACCAGCAGACAGATCTATGGATCCTTCTGGCTGTGAAGCCTTATATGTGCGGATGTGATGAGTGTTCCACTTACCTGGGGGCAGGCGTGTCTTCCTCTGACAACCCTTCACTATGGAGCCTCCTGGGCTGTAATTTCTACCACCATGCAGTAGTCAGGCTCCAGACTGTGCTGCAGGAGAAGGTACAGGACCTGTGATGATGTCATAACCATGTGATCAGGTCTGGGCGGAGTTAGGCTGTGCTACAGGAGAAGGTACAGGACCTGTGATGATGTCATGACCATGTGATCGTGTGTGGGAGGAGTCAGTCTGTGCTGTAGGAGAAGTTACAGGACCTGTGATGATGTCTTACCCATGTGATCGTGTGTGGGAGGAGTCAGGCTCCCGGCTGTACTGCGAGAGGAAGTAAAGGACCTGTGATGATGTCATAACCATGTGATCATGTGTGGGAGGAGTCAGGCTGTGCTGCAGGAGAAGGTACAGGACCTGTGATGATGTCTTACCAATGTGATTGTGTGTGGGAGGAGTCATGCAGATCACATGACCAGGATTATCCGTTCCCTGTACACAGGTCTCTGCTGTACTGCTTGTAATCCCAGTCTGTATGTAGCAGAGCTGTAAACCTGTAACGTTTGTATAGATGAGCTGTATGTGTGTAATAATATCTGTGTAGTTGAGCTGTATGTGTATACAACCAAGCTGTTTATGTGTAATATGCCTCTCAAGACTTGTATCAGTGTGTGCAGCAGAGCCGAGTATGTGTAATGTTCAGTTACTACAGCTGAGTCTTTGTCATGTCCATGTAGCAGAGCTGTGTATGTGTAATGTTCAGTTACTACAGCTGAGTCTTTGTCATGTCCATGTAGCAGAGCTGTGTATGTGTAATGTTCAGTTACTACAGCGGAGTCTCTGTCATGTCCATGTAGCAGAGTTGTGTATGTGTAATGTTCAGTTACTACAGCGGAGTCTCTGTCATGTCCATGTAGCAGAGCTGTGTATGTGTAATGTTCAGTTACTACAGCTGAGTCTCTGTCATGTCCATGTAGCAGAGCTGTGTATGTGTAATGTGCAGTTACTACAGCGGAGTCTCTGTCATGTCCATGTAGCAGAGCTGTGTATGTGTAATGTTCAGTTACTACAGCGGAGTCTCTGTCATGTCCATGTAGCAGAGCTGTGTATGTGTAATGTTCAGTTACTACAGCAGAGTCTTTGTCATGTCCATGTAGCAGAGCTGTGTATGTGTAATGTTCAGTTACTACAGCTGAGTCTCTGTCATGTCCATGTAGCAGAGCTGTGTATGTGTAATGTTCAGTTACTACAGCAGAGTCTTTGTCATGTCCATGTAGCAGAGCTGTGTATGTGTAATGTTCAGTTACTACAGCTGAGTCTCTGTCATGTCCATGTAGCAGAGCTGTGTATGTGTAATGTTCAGTTACTACAGCTGAGTCTCTGTCATGTCCATGTAGCAGAGCTGTGTATGTGTAATGTTCAGTTACTACAGCTGAGTCTCTGTCATGTCCATGTAGCAGAGCTGTGTATGTGTAATGTTCAGTTACTACAGCTGAGTCTCTGTCATGTCCATGTAGCAGAGCTGTGTATGTGTAATGTTCAGTTACTACAGCTGAGTCTCTGTCATGTCCATGTAGCAGAGCTGTGTATGTGTAATGTTCAGTTACTACAGCGGAGTCTCTGTCATGTCCATGTAGCAGAGCTGTGTATGTGTAATGTTCAGTTACTACAGTGGAGTCTCTGTCATGTCCATGTAGCAGAGCCGGCGATGTAGTCTGCTGGTATCGGGGCTCTGTGCTCAGGAGATGTTTAGGGGTAACTCTGTCCCTTTTCTCCATATCAGTTAGTAGAAATGATGTCAGCGATACCTTATGTCGGGGCAGATGTAGGATTTCCGCTGTGGGGGGGGGGGGGGGGGAGAGATTACAATTATTATCCAATGTTATATTTTAGTTTTAGTTTTAAAGGATTGTCTTTGTAGTTGTTTGAGCTTCTCTGCTGCTCCAATGGGGTAAAATGGGCCCCGTTCTCATGACTGGCAGGGGCCCCCAGCGATCCGATCCCTACAATTCCTAGGACAGCCCCACCCCTTTAATAGCCCCGCCCCCTTTAATAGCCCCGCCTTGCGTCATTGGCTGAATTTGAATGATGAGATTTTAGTCGGCGGAGATTAGAAAAACATAGAAAAAAACACTCGAGATTCGTTTTCGGTCCCGATTCACAAAAGTTTTGAAAAAGTTTGGCTCGGACACGATTCAGGCCAAACCGACGTTGCTCCAATTGCCCTAAAAGCTGGTATTTGCCCCCCTCCAGCCTCCCAGGAATCATCACTTTTAGGAAAACTTGTTCTCTCATTTATTTGTTATGATTTTCCTTTTCCCCCACAAGCTCCGGACCCCAATGACTGCAATAGTAACTGATGTCTGACCCCGACATACATAGCGGTGGGGAAAGGCGCTATCATACAGCGTGTGTAATACCGCACCGCCCCGGTTACGTGTTCTGCTTCCAATAATTGTCCCTTATCGGAGGCAGAAGACGATCAAACACACGGTGTTATGGGGTAGAAAATATTACCAAGTGGCTTGGGTGACCAAGTGTCCAAAAATGATGCCTTGACCGGGTGGGAATGCCGCCTGTACGAAAAACCAGGAGAAGAAGGGGCTTGTTGTGAACGAGCCTAAAAAACGTCTCCCTTCTAATTGGGAGCAGCAGCAGCAGCAGCAGCAGCGGTGCGGATGTGGGAAGGGGACGGGACTGATAAAGTGGCAGCAGCAGGAGCGGTACAGCATGGGACACACAGGGCTGTCTATGGGTGGTAGTAGTGGTGATAGTGGCAGCAGCAGGAGCGGTACAGCACGGGACATACAGGGCTGTCTATGGGTAGTAGTAGTGGTGATAGTGGGGGTAGTAGTAGTGGTGATAGTGGCAGCAGCAGGAGCGGTACAGCACGGGACATACAGGGCTGTCTATGGGTAGTAGTAGTGGTGGTGGGGGTAGTAGTAGTGATAGTGGTGGCAGATGCTTTGTGTTAATGATGGTGGTGGTAGTAGTAGTGGTGGGGGTAGTAGTGATAGTGGCAGCAGCAGGAGCGGTACAGCACGGGACATACAGGGCTGTCTATGGGTAGTAGTAGTAGTGGTGATAGTGGTGGCAGATGCTTTGTGATAATGGTGGTGGTAGTAGTAGTTCTGGGGGTAGTAGTAATAGTGGTGGCTGATGCTTTGTGATAATGGTGGTGGTAGTAGTAGTGGTTGGGGTAGTAGTGATAGTGGTGGCAGATGCTTTGTGATAATGGTGGTGGTAGTAGTAGTGCTGGGGGTAGTAGTGATAGTGGTGGCAGATGCTTTGTGATAATGGTGGTGGTAGTAGTAGTGGTGGGGGTAGTAGTGATAGTGGTGGCAGATGCTTGGTGATAATGGTGGTGGTAGTAGTAGTGCTGGAGGTAGTAGTGATAGTGGTGGCTGATGCTTTGTGATAATGGTGGTAGTAGTAGTGCTGGGGGTAGTAGTGATAGTGGCAGCAGATGCTTTGTGTTAATGATAATGGTGGTGGTAGTAGTAGTGCTGGGGGTAGTAGTGATAGTGGTGGCTGATGCTTTGTGATAATGGTGGTAGTAGTAGTGCTGGGGGTAGTATTGATAGTGGTGGTGACAGTAGGAGAGTAACAGTGAGGAGCAGCAGCTGAGGCAGATGAAGCAGCAGCCATACGGTACATGTTGGCAGAAAGGCCGCAGCATAATGGAGGCAGCAGCAGCCTTACGGGAGATGATGGTCAGCAGTAGAGATGAGCAAATCGAAGCTGACGAAGTGGAATTCAACCTGAATTTCAGGAAAAATTCAATTCGCAAGGAATCCGAATTTCCTCCCGCTTTGTGGTAACAAATACTTGGGCAACAATAGGGCAAGGAACTCTAAGATGGAGGGATGACCCATAATGCCATGCATGCAGCCAATCTTCAGCCAGCCAGCCCTGCTATGTCGCAGCCCTATACATACGGCTGCAGGCGCTAGGGACGTCATTGGAAAAACGTCATTGTGAGAAAAAGCCATTTCCAAGTGCAGGGAAACATTATTTGGGGATCCATATAGCCATTACACAGCTCTGGCATTCCAGCAATCAGTTATTGGGGTGCAAGTGCTGTGTGGAAAAGCCTTTAGTGGCTTATATCTGTGGGAAAAGATAAATGTATACGCCGGTCACTTTTGCTGTTATTTGTGCTAAAAGTTGCATATTTCAGTCCAAAAAGAGAAATATATTTGGGGCTTTTAGGGGGGTTTTAATTTGCTTTTAATTTACTTAGTTCAGCTACAACAGCGGTTCTCAACCTAGGGGTCGCGACCCCTATGGGGGTCGATCGGCCCTTTCCGGGGGGTCGCCTGAGGCTTCCTATTGTGGGTCGCCCGCACAACGGCAGCGGCCCCTTATCCTCGCGCACAGGAAGTGATGTCCTATCACTGCCTGTGCTTGAAGGAGCCTGACGTCTGGACGGGTAAGTCTGCTGAGGTCCGAGTTTTTCCGTTAATGACACCGCCGCTGAGCACCACTGCCACCAATGAGTTAATTGAGCCTGGCTAATTTTATTTTAATTATTTGGCTCAGCAAGGCTTAATTTATTTGGGGGGACCTGAAGCACCTCTGATTTATTTTTTAGGGGGTATTTGTTGTTTATTATTTATTTTAAAGTTATTTATTTGGTTTATAAAAATACATCCTGCATATCAGATATTTACATTACAATTCATAACAGTAGCAAAATTAGTTATGACGTAGCAAGGAAAAAAATGCAATGGTTGGGGGTCACCACAACATGAGGAACTGTATTAAGGGGTCACCGCTTAAGGCCTCTTTCACACTTGCGTTGTCCGGATCCGGCGTGTACTCCACTTGCCGGAATTTCACGCCGGATCCGGAAAAACGCAAGTGAACTAAAAGCATTTAATGACGGATCCGTCTTCAAAATGCTTTCAGTGTTACTATGGCAGCCAGGACGCTATTAAAGTCCTGGTTGCCATAGTAGGAGTGGGGAGCAGTATACTTACCGTCCGTGCGGCTCCCGGGGCTCTCCAGAGTGACGTCAGAGCGCCCCATGCGCATGGATGACGTGCCATGCGATCACGTGATCCATGCGCTTGGGGCGCCCTGACGTCACTCCGGAGCGCCCCGGGAGGCGCACGGACGGTAGGTATGCTGCTCCCCCGCTCCCCGCTACACTTTACCATGGCAAACAGGACTTTAGCGTCCCGGCAGCCATGGTAACCATTGAGAAAAAGCTAAACGTCGGATCCAGCAATGCGCCGAAACGACGTTTAGCTTAAGGCCAGATCCGGATCAATGCCTTTCAATGGGCATTAATTCCGGATCCGGCCTTGCGGCAAGTCTTCAGGGTTTTTGGCCGGAGCAAAAAGCGTAGCATGCTGCGGTATTTTCTCCGGCCAAAAAACGTTCCGGTCCTGAACTGAAGACATCCTGATGCATTCTGAACGGATTTCACTCCATTCAGAATGCATTAGGATAAAACTGATCAGGATTCTTCCGGTATAGAGCCCCAACGACGGAACTCTATGACGGAAGAAAAAAACGCAAGTGTGAAAGAGCCCTTAGAAAGGTTGAGAACCACTGAGCTACAAGTATGTCAGGCAGAGAAGTGCCAGGCCATGCACAGGGGAGGGGCGGAGGCCTAAATGTTTCTGGCGCTGGCACAGGTCGCAGCAGAGTAAGGGTGCGTGGCAGCAGGAGTCGCAGCCAGAGGCCTGAGCTCTCTGCATCATCTAACGGCCGAGTCCTGACTAGCAACCCAGCGGTTCTTGATTGGTTAACTCCGTCATCCAGTTTATCCTAAGTGACATCAGACACCCCCAGCCAACAGTCAGTGGGTTCGGTGGTGCTCACCTGTCCTCAACCTGCCTCTGTTCCTTGCTGTTCCCATACAGCGAGGACGAACTACTAGAGGACAGTCAGCAGCTACTGCCCAGCCTTTCCAAGTGGTGGACTCTGCACCTTTCAGAGAACTTATGGCTTGTGGAGAGTTCCAAGCCTTTAGTGACATATTTCGGTAACCAAACAAATTATGAATATTAAATTGAACCAAAACTTGATTACAATTATAAGAAAGTAAACTTAAATTCGCCAATATATTATCCCAATCTTCGAGGGAAATTCACGGACAACTGCGAATTACACACTCTGTCATTGTGCCACTAACTGACCTCCTCATACCGCTGCCAACTCCAGACTCTGTCATTGTGCCACTCTGTTGCCTCCTCATACTGCTGCCAACTCCAGACTCTGTCATTGTGCCACTCTGTTGCCTCCTCATACTGCTGCCAACTCCAGACTCTGTCATTGTGCCACTCTGTTGCCTCCTCATACTGCTGCCAACTCCAGACTCTGTCATTGTGCCACTAACTGGCCTCCTCATACTGCTGCCAACTCCACACTCTGTCATTGTGCCACTCTGTTGCCTCCTCATACAGCTGCCAACTCCAGACTCTGTCATTGTGCCACTCTGTTGCCTCCTCATACAGCTGCCAACTCCATACGCTGTCATTGTGCCACTCTGTGGCCTCCTCATACTGCTGCCAACTCCATACGCTGTAATTGTTCCACTCTGTAGCCTCCTGATGCTATCGCCAACTCCATTCTCTGTCATTGGGCCACTCTGTGGTCTTCTCATGCTGTTCCTACCCTCCCCACTTCATGACTGGGCCACTATTTTGCCTTTCGGCCTGGCTGACATCATCATTTATTTTACCTTTCTTCTGATCTGTCAGAAGGAGGGAAAAATGAGACGCCCAGCGGATCCTGTCTGTGTAGCAGCTGTAAGGCCTGTATGGTCCCATCAGAATTGGCTTATGATTTGGTAGCCAAAAGCAGGAGTGGGTACAAAACACAGAAGACATGCAAATATTCCATTCACGTGTCATCTCGGTTTTACATCCACTCCTGTATTTTTTGGGCAATAGCAATACTGATGGATTATTGAGCAAATGCTGACCGAGTGAAGGCGGATGCTCCACAGACAGGATCCGTTTTTTGGGTGTTATTGTTATGACGGATCAGAGGAAGGGCAAAATAATCAGTAACGTCAACACAAACTTACTGCTGACACCCTCTCCACTCTGTCGGGGGGGCTCTACTTGTATAAGAGTTTAATAGAACAGGTTCTGTAGACATCTATGTGGAATAAGCTGACGAGCGTGTAAAAGGAGTGCGCTATAAGAAAGTAAACTTAAATTCGCCAATATATTATCCCAATCTTCGAGGGAAATTCACAGACAACTGCGAATTACACACTTTGTCATTGTGCCACTAACTGGCCTCCTGCTGACCGAGTGAAGGCGGATGCTCCACAGACAGGATCCGTTTTTTGGGTGTTATTGTTCTTTAGGCTAACATGGACCTGTAAGGCTGAGTTCATACTTGAGTTATTTGGTCAGTTTTGGCCCCGTGACTGCCAAAATAAGTGAAGTGCGCAGTGATTCTAAGAACGACGCCTGTCATCTGCATGTCATACGGATTCACAGTATTCTTTCACTACCACAGCACACCACTATCAAGGCTCTCAGGAGCCCGGAAATAGCAGTTTTTTAATGCGATTTGTCGCAAATTAATTCGATCCAAAGCAAATTTTTTCTGAAAATTCAGTGAACCAGTCGAATAGAATTTTTGAGAAATTCTAGTCAGCAGGTCACAGTAGTTACATAACTGAGGTGGCAGCAGGAGCAGCCGTACAGAATGTGATAGTGGAAAAGTGGCATTAGTGACATGACCGAATGTAAAGTGTGGCAATGGGAACAGTTCCAGTCCGTCACTTGAGGCATGCTCATGTCCAGGGATCCTATTTAATCCTGCTACTGGATCTTGGGGGTGGCTCACTCTGGAGTGTCTTGTGAAGCAGAGTCCTGGTGAGGCTCTGTGTGAGTGGTCTCAGCCGGGTGGGCTGAAGAGCCAAAAGGCTAGGCGATAGCCTGAACTTTGGGGGACGCGGTGACACCTGTGAAACAAGGATCACGAGGCCAGAGTCGGGAGGACTACTGGGCCACAATCCCCCAAAAGGTATTGAAGTGTCACAGCCTGGAGGTTGCTGGACTGATTGGCTGAGGAAAGCCGCATTTGTGTTCCATGTGTGAACAGGGCTCTTTAGGTGAGTCAGGGATGGAACGCTTATGTGTTTAGTTAGAGCCTAGCAATGGTTTGTTATTTTGTGTGTATGTCACACGTGATAAGTTGAAGCTGCGACTTCGTAACCTGTACAGCAGAGTGAGAGAATGATAGAGCAAAGTTGAGTTTGCCTGCCAGTTTAATGCTAAAGCCTGCTGGAACCAAGAAAAAGCCTGTATACTGTGTGAAGAAACGTTTATTCAAAGTAAAGCTGCCATTGAACTTTATCTCAAGGTCTGGACTCAAGTTATTCTTTCCAATCCCTTAATTATTTCTCCTATTTGTTGCTTTGGAGCCAAAGCCTGGGGTCCAGCCGTATCCAGGTAGGAGCACCATGACACATAAAGAAACAGGCCACACTATACCACTCAGCATTCCTACACTTGGGTCGCATTATAGGAGGGTCCTGGGGAAAGGCGCCCATTGCAATTTTGACGTCATGAAACAGGATCTACATTTTTGCCTGAAAGGCCCCCCTCTATCTGTAAAACCCCCTGCAAGAGACTTTATAGCATCTACTTACTGCTGGAGAGTGTGAATCTGCATCAGTTGCAGCACTGTGGCAAAAAAGGGGTTAATTGGCCATCTTGGATTTGGGCATCCTGCGTTGAGAGGAAGACATTCACCCAGCAGAGGGTTGGGAACCAAACAGCCCGTCTGAACAGAGGAATCATTCTTGCAGCAGAAGGAACTAAAGTGCTCAGTAAAAGATCCCAGGAGGACAAAGAAATCGACTACACCCCTACAGGAAGTGGAAGCGGCGGCCATCTTGGAAAAAGGAAAATACAGTTCCTTCTTCCCTGGATCCGGAGAAGCAATGTCCAGAGGTCTGAGTGAGTACTGCTGGGAAAACAAACCTTGCAAGAGACTGATAGGGGCTATAATCTGCCTGCCAGAGCATCATACTCCCCAAAATTGAGCAGTTGCAGCGACTCTCAAAGGAGTCATGTACCAATTCTCCTGCAGTTACCCATAGCAACGCACCCTTAACTTGCATTGTAGCTTACACTGACCCCTCTAGTCTGGTACAGGGTATCACAAGTCATGTCTGACAGCAAAGATAGCACTCACTTGGACCACAGTGATCCAGCAGCTGCAGCCACATGCATCATGCCTCTTACTAGGCCATACTATTTTAGGGCACCTTGGCTCCCCTCACATTCAGGAGAACCTCATTCACTAAGGGAATTCCGTGATAAAATGTTGGCCACCTTTAAGGCTACTTTCACACTTGCGTTCAGAACGGATCCGTCTGCATTATATTGTTAAAAAATTTCTAAGTGTGAAAGTCGCCTCAGACGGATCTGTCCAGACTTTACATTGAAAGTCAATGGGGGACGGATCCATTTGAAAATTGAGCCACAGTGTGTCATCTTCAAACGGATCCGTCCCCATTGACTTACATTGTAAGTCTGGACGGATCCGCACGCCTCCGCATGGCCAGGCGGACACCCGAACGCTGCAAGCAGCGTTCAGGTGTCCGCCTGCTGAGCGGAGCGGAGGCTGAACGCTGCCAGACTGATGCATTCTGAGCGGATCCGCATCCACTCAGAATGCATTAGGGCTGGACGGAAGCATTCGGGCCGCTTGTGAGCCCCTTCAAACGGAACTCACAAGCGGACACCCGAACGCTAGTGTGAAAATAGCCTTAGCTATATCCAGTATCGCAGGACCAAAAAGTGGAAGTCCTGATTGGCCAGTTACAGGGAGCTGCGCTCCTGGAGGTCAAGTCCTGGCCTCAGCCAGAGCGAAAAACAGCTGAGCAGATCCTAGACCAACTCAGTACCACCTTTGAAACTAGGACTGCCTCTGAGCTTAAGATTCACTTCTTTGGAAAGTGGCAGCAGTCAAAAGAGACTTTGCCCTGCCCCTGCAAGAAGCTCTGCAGGATTTTATCCATATAGATCCCCGTGAAGCTGAAGGACAAGATCAAACCCTCTGATAGAAGTTTATTGAAGGTGTCCTCGACGAATCCCTCAAACATCAACTGAAGATGCTGTCAGCTTAGCACCTAGATACCTCTTTCTTGGGGAGCTTACTATCGGCATCCTGGGGGAAAGTCACCAATCTGAACCTCCCGAATGGAGAGCGAATGGAACAGCAGCCCAAGGCTGAGAAAGGGACTTCTGTACCAAGACACCATCCTACACCCGGTCCACGAGAAGTTCAGAGCCGGACGACTGGTAGGTTGCCAGATCCCGGGTATCGAGACACCAGGAAATGCATATGCCTGCATTGTCAAAAACATGGACACACCGAAAAGAGCTGCTGGCAATTAAACAAGTAACCCCTGAGGTCAAGGACCGCCCCTCGGGAGGAAGAACACTAGGTCACAAAGATCCAGCCTTTATGCCTAGGTATGTGCGCGCCCATCCCGTGGTTGAAGCTAGCATCAATGGAGTAATGTTTTCTGCTTTGATTGATACTGGATCTCAAGTTACTACCACCCGTCAATTTGCATTCGAAAGATGCCAAACGGGAGCCCAGCTGACAACCCCCGGAATCCTGTCTCCACATCATAGCTACCAATGCACAACTAGTGCCTATATTAGGCTATTGGGAACCTACCTTACAGATTGAAGATTCCAAACTCCCACACGAAAGGGTAGTCATGATTCAGGTCCCGGAAGATGACAATTGCCCTGTGATCCTGGGGATGAATGTACTCGGCAACTGTTACACTGAAGTGCTGGAAGCCTTGAAGAAAACCCTAGAAACCGCACCCCCGTGTAACTCAACGTGTCATAAACTAGACCATCCAGGTGCTAGCTGCCCAACAAAAATTCAGCAACCGACAGGGTGAAATCTGTCATGCTCGCATCAAGGATGCTCAGCCTATTAGACACCAGCCTGGAGCAGAGACCCTGATATGTTGCAAGGCTTGCATCGGTGTCCGAGGTCATGATCATCCCCTTGTCCTAGCCTCTAGGAGCTTGGTCACTGTGTCGCACGGAAATGTAACTATACGCTTGGTCAATCAAGTGATGAAGCTGTAGAATTCAAAAAGTACTATCCAGTGGCGAGTCTATATCACATCCGTCAGCAGGATATCCTGGATCACCTTACTGCTGCAACTCAACAATCGCACCAAACAGCGGATGCAGCCAAAGACCCACCTGAGCAGCCCTGGTGGGCCGAGCTACATATTGGAGATGCCACAACCTCTGCTGAATAGATGAAAGGTGTGCTGGACTTAGCCAAGGAACACCACCAAGTTTTCAGCAAACACCCCCTGGACTATGGTCAAACTAGCCTAATACAGTAAACTATTCCAACCGGCACTCATCCTCCAATCAAATAGAGCTATAGGACAGTGCCTCCCGCCCTGTACCAGCAGGTGAAGATGGTTCAGGATATGAAGACAGCTAACATCATCCAGGATAGTCACAGCCACTGGGCTACCCCTCTGGTCCTAGCAAAAAAGAAGGATAGAACCATCCCTTTCTGTGTGGATTACTGCAAGATCAACAACATTACGGGCAAGGATGCATATCCCCTGCCACGAATTAAGGAGTCTCTAGCAGCCCTGGGATCTGCTGCTTATTTCTCAACCCTAGATCTAACCAATGGCTATTGGCCAGTTTCCATGGCACCTAAAGATAAAGAGAAAACAGCTTTCACTACCACAATGGGTTTGTTCGAGATCAACTACATGCTGTGCAACACCCCTGGGACATTTCAGAGACTCATGGAGAGATGTCTTGGACACAAAAACTTTGAAACCGTATTGCTGTACTTGGATGATGTGATCGTCTACTCCAAGACCTACGAAAAGCATTTGCAGCACTTGGTGGAGATGTTCCAGACTCTGGCCCAATATGGATTGAAAGTAAAGCCCTTCAAAGTGCCACTTACTGAAGCCCCAAGTGAAATATCTGGGATATGTTGTGAGTGTGAAGGGCACGAAACTGGACCCTGATAAGATAGCGGCAGAACAAAGCTGGCCAGCTCCTAAGATAGTCAAAGAAGTCAAGAGCTTTCTTGGATTTCCAAATTACTACCGGAGATTTATCCCGCATTTTGCTCAAATTGCGGAGCCTATCCAGGAGCTTTTAAAAGGTCATCATAAAGGATGTCAGAAAGCTAAGATACCAGTAGAGTGGAACGAAGAGAGAGAAGTCTCTTTCCAACTGTTGAAAGAAAAACTCACAGAGCCACTAGTCCTTGGTTACCCTGACTATGGCCTGCCATTCTGCCTTTATACTGATGCCAGTAAGAAAAGTTTAGGAGCCATACTCGTACACAAGCCGGAACTGAGAGTGTCATCGTGTATGCCAGCACGACTACGAGCCGTAGAGGAATGACCAGAATTATAGCTCTTTTAAACTGGAATTCCTAGCTTTGGTATTGGCTGTAATTGAGAAGTTTAAGGATTATCCATCGGCCACGCCTTTCACTGTCTACACTGATAAGAATCCACTGGCTCACTTGAACACTGCGCATCTGGGAGCTCTGGAACAAAGATAGGCCTCTAGACTGCGAACTTCGACTTCACCATTAAGTACCAGACTGGCAAAACTAATGACAATGCAAACGCCTTGTCCAGGCTACCCAGAAGGAACTAATTTCTAAAGATGATCAGTGGGATAATGTGGAAATGCCAATGTTGTACTCCAGATTTGCCCGGCAGGAAGCTCTACACACTAGGCATCAAGCCTCCAAAGCCACTAGTTCTCCAAAAAGCTGTGGTCCCTCACCGCCAGTGGAGAAAGAGCTCTGGCTCAAACTATAAATTATTTTTCCAATGGGCATGTACCAGATAAAATCTGGCAACGGAGAGTTGACTCGGAGCTGGTTCGCCTCTGGCGACAATGGAAACTGCTCTTCCTACAAAGAGATCTGCTCCTCAAGAAAGCACTTGATCCAGTCACCTATGAACGCCTCTATCAGATAGTAGTGCCCCCAAAAGATTCTAAGATGGTAATGGACATGTACTATAACAGGTCTGGTAATTTTGGAACCCAAAAAACAGAAGCCACTATCAGGCGGCGTTACTACTGGATTGGCATGAGAAGTAATATCGAAACCTGGTGCCGGGAGTGTCCCACCTGTTCTGTGGCTAGAGGAGAAAGACTTGACCAGCGAACCCCTCTTCATCTAATAGTGAGTAGGAGTCCTCTGGAAATCATGGCTATCGACTACGTGAAACTGGAACCCAGCAGATCCGGATACACCTATGCTATGACAATCATAGACCACTACACCAAGTTCATCGTGGCTTTACCTATAAAGGACTTAACTGTAGAGTTGAGCGGACACCTGGATGTTCGGGTTCGGCCGAAATTCACAAAAAAGTTTGGGACCTGAACTTGACCCCGAACCAGAACCCCATTGAAGTCAATGGGGACCCAAACTTTTGAGCACTAAAATGGCTCTAAATATGTTATGGAGGAGGAGGCCGGGGATGTGGCGGTGTAGGTAGAAGCGGAGGTGGAGGAGGAGGTAGCGTACACTGTATTTTTGTTTATATATTTTTTTTTTTGTTTAACACCTTAATGACCGGCATTTAGCGCTCTCGTCCTGCAGTCGTTCCTTCCCCCGCGTGCGGTCTTCCCGGTCAGCAGCAGAGATCCGGCGGTTAATGACCGCCAGATCCCTGCTGCATCCACCAGCATCGGCGATAACGCTGATGCCGGTGGATTAACCCCTCATATGCCGCGGTCAGCGCATATGGGAGGTTTGCGCTCCCTCACCTGATGCATCGAGTTCCCGCTGTGCTGTGGCGGGGACTCGATCATTGCCATGGCAGCCCCAAGCCATTCCGAGGCTTGGGGCCTGTTATCTACGGAAGCCTAAGAGGCCCAGCCCCCAGGCTGGGTCTCCTAGGCAACTGTTAGCGTCTTTCAGTGTAAGACACTAACAGTTCAATACAGCACAATACAGATGTATTGTGCTGTATTGAAACAAGGATCAGATCCTGTCCCAAAGTGGAGAAAAAAGTTTCAAGTGGGCTCTTTCACATCTGCGTTCTTTTCTTCCGGCATAGAGTTCCGTCGTCGGGGCTCTATGCCGGAAGAATCCTGATCAGTTTTATCTTAATGCATTCTGAATGGAGAGAAATCCGTTCAGGATGCATCAGGATGTCTTCAGTTCCGGACCGGAACATTTTTTGGCCGGAGAAAATACCGCAGCATGCTGCGCTTTTTGCTCCGGCCAAAAATCCGGAACACTTGCCGCATCGATGGATCCGGAATAATAGCCCATTGAAATGTATTATTCCGGATCCGTCCTAACATCTTCAGTTGTTACAACGCAACGACGGATCCGGAAGTTGCGTCTGCGCCTGCGCCACGAAGTAGGAAGGTCTTGGCTGGCGCGAACTTCCACAGACAACCCGCGCGGGAGAGGACAGGTCGTGTATTCAGTTCCTGGAGGTGAGTATTCAGTGTGTGTTTTGTCTTGGAATATACATTAACTACATGCATCTACTATGTCCTAGACATAGTAGATGCATGTAGGAGGCAGCAAATGAATGTTGGGGGTAGTAGTCCCCTGGGGAATGCTGCCCCCAGCACCCACCGTGCAGTCACCCCAGCTTCAGTCCCAAGTGCTTTTGCTTTGAGACTGCAGCTGGAATGACTGCATGGTGGATGTTGGGGGTAGTAGTCCCCCGGGGAATGCTGCCCCCAGCACCCACCGTGCAGTCACCCCAGCTTCAGTCCCAAGTGCTTTTGCTTTGAGACTGCAGCTGGGATGACTGCATGGTGGATGTTGGGGGTAGTAGTCCCCCGGGGAATGCTGCCCCCAGCACCCACCGTGCAGTCACCCCAGCTTCAGTCCCAAGTGCTTTTGCTTTGAGACTGCAGCTGGGGTGACTGCATGGTGGATGTTGGGGGTAGTAGTCCCCAGGGGAATGCTGCCCCCAGCACCCACCGTGCAGTCACCCCAGCTTCAGTCCCAAGTGCTTTTGCTTTGGGACTGCAGCTGGGGTGACTGCATGGTGGATGTTGGGGATAGTAGTCCCCCGGGGAATGCTGCCCCCAGCACCCACCGTGCAGTCACCCCAGCTTCAGTCCCAAGTGCTTTTGCTTTGGGACTTCAGCTGGGCTGACTGCATGGGGGATGTTGGGGGTAGTAGTCCCCTGGGGAATGCTGCCCCCAGCACCCACCGTGCAGTCACCCCAGCTTCAGTCCCAAGTGCTTTTGCTTTGAGACTGCAGCTGGGGTGACTGCATGGTGGATGTTGGGGGTAGTAGTCCCCTGGGTAAGGTGGTACTGTTGTTTAATATTAATGTGTCAATTTTCATCTTTTTGTTCTCATTTTTTTTAGGTTATATTTTTTGGGAGAGAGACCTGATAGTTTCTTAAAAAATGTCCAGTAAGTATCATTTTCGAGGGATTTTTTTCAATAATTCAAAATCAATTGTTTAATTATTTTTAATTGTTTCAATAGGCTATTCAAGTGAGTCCGGGAACTCTCCTCCAAGGCAACGAGTTCGCTTGGATACGGTATGTCATGTTTTAAAGTTTTATTTTATTATCCCATCCATGTCCAAAATATTTATTTATTTTTTTCTTTTACAGCAATCTTCAACGGAGGAGAGGTATTCCGGCCCTGCTCCGACAGTGGGAGAGGAGGAAGTCGGGGGTGGACACCATGAATTGGTAAATTTAAAAAAAATAAATGTATTGTGTTTTTATTTAATTCTTAAAATTTTAGGTTATTAAGTTTGATATTCTTTTATTTTAGTCTAATCCTACTGTTGCCTCAAGAGGTCGTCAGCAACCACCCACAAGGCGCCGGAGAGCAAGCGGCGGTCGGGGACGTGTGAGTATATCTCAGTATTGAATCTTGTTATATCATATGTGTAAATTATTAAATTATTTTTTAAAATTAATACATTATTTTCTCATTTATTTAGGGTTCAAGGGCCTCTGCCAGAACGGATGAGGAGGAATTATCCGGATTCTATATTGACAATGAACTCCTCATCCATCTGGTGGAGGAACGCGTCCCACTCTGGGACCATACCGACCGCCGCCATGCAGACCATCACCTGACCCGGAGTCTGTGGATGGAGATTTGCGGAAAAATACTTCCGGATTGGGACAACCTCAGTGAAGGCAAACAGGAAGATTGCAGTAAGTAGCCTTAAATTTTTTTAATTGATTAGTTATCTGTCATGTCCAAACTGCGGCCCTCCAGCTGTTGCAAAACTACAACTCCCAGCATGCCCTATCCAGGCATGTCAGGAGTAGTAGTTTTGCAACAGCTGTAGGGCTGCAGTTTGGTAATGCCAGTAATTTGAGAGTAATGTTTATTTTTATATTTTTCAGAGAAGGCAGTCATGGTGCGATGGCGCTCAATAAGGGACCGCTATAAAAAAGATTATAACGAGGAGGTCAATCGCCCGAGTGGGTCTGGCGGAACCCGCCGGCAGCCGTACCGCTATGCGGCTGCCCTAGGGTTCCTACGTAGAACCCTAGAGCTGCGAAGGTAAGTAAAAAATCCCTAATAAAATTGTAAAATGTTGAAATAGATTTTAAAAACATGCAAATTTTTTTGTTTTTGTTTTTTTTACAGAACAACTAGCAGTATTCGGGCACCAGAACCTCCTTGTGAAAGTCATCAAGAGGCGGTCCCTGCTGAGCTGCCACCCGCGGATCCCTCTCCACCTCGTCCAGCACCTGGTCAGGACCCAAATCGTCCTCTACTCATGCCCTCTGGTGACGCAACAATGGCCGTTATGGCGCCACTTTTTGAGGCGTTGATGCGTCGCCAGAGGGCCGGTAGAAGCCGCCAAGCTGATTATGAAGACCTCACAAGGCTCTTGTATGAGACCTTGTGTGGTTACAGCAATAGGATTGTAGCCATGGAGGCCGAGCTGAGAAGTCTGCGGGAGTGTGTGGCGCAGTTTTCTCAGCCGGGCCCGCTACAAACCTATTGGCCATCAGTTAATCAGCTGGTGGCGGACTTCACGCCCGACCAGGTGTTGGAGTTCAGACGTAGGGTGGAGGATGTGGTGTGGGATTTGAGACACCGCACAACTTCCGTCCCCCAACCACCAACCTATCCCACCTCCCATTCCTATCCCCCACCACAACCTCCTCACCACTTCCAACCTCCTCACCCCTTCCAACCTCCGCAAACTCCAACCCGTCCACCTTAACCAACTCCCCATTCTACAACCCCCTAGCCTTTTCACCACTGTTCTCTCTCTCTCCTCCTAACTATTTTCAACAATCAACTTTCACCACTCCTTCTTCGCTGGCTCGGGCAACTCCTTCACCCAATCCCCCATCCCGTTTGCATACTCCCGCTGTCTCTCCTCCCACATCACACATTTCAGTGTCCACCAGAACATACGAAGGTGGAGAGGGATCAAGCCAAGCACTGCCTTCCACCCCCCAACCTCCACCTCCAAATCCTCAATACCAGGATTTGTAATTTTTGTTGTTTTAAATTTTATATTAATATTGTTTTATTTATATATATTTTTATTTTTATAAATTTCAGTAAAATTCTGTTAAAAGTTTTTATGTGTCCTTGTGTTTTTTTTTACTTAACTAAAAATAAAGGCCTGACATGCTCTCCCACCGCTTGTGGAGCGACACTGGAACTGTCGCTCTACAGGCGGTGGGAGAGGGTGTGGTGGATAAAGGCCTGACATGTTCTCCCACCGCTTGGGGAGCCAGCCAATGATAGTGGCTACTCATGCGTGATTTTTTGTAAAAATAATATAAATTATTTAAAAAGAAACACCATACTACTATATTTGAAAAAGTTATTAAACTTTATTAATAAACAATTTTTTGAAAAAAAAAACAGCAACAGTAAAAAATTTCAATTTTATACATTCTGGTCCTGTCACTGTAAACGTCCAGCATCTGAGCTAAAGTAGGCAGCAAATGAATCGCGCATGGCGGACACCGCCACAGTACCACGTGGTCCAAAAGTTGCAATACTAGTCATTTCGCTGTCCTCGATTATTCGCTCAATGGCAGGTTCTTTAGTCCGTATGAAATTGTGAAGAACTACCCCACACTTTACCACTTCGTCTACAGTTTCAATCTTCAACTGAATCGGTTTAGCAAAAACTCTCCATTTAGAGACAAGGATCCCAAAGGTGCACTCGACCATTCTTCGTGCCCTTGTTAACCGATAATTGAAAATGCGTTTTGTGGCATCCAAACCACGGCTGGAGTAGGGTTTAATCAGGTTTCCAGACATTTGGAAAGCTTCATCACCCACCAAGACGTATGGCAGTGGTGGACTGTCGGTTCCAGGCATAGGTTCAGGAGGTGGAAAGTCAAATTGCCGATTGTACACGCTCCGTCCCATGAAAGAGTTTTTTAAAATCATTGAATCATTGGTGCGGCCATATGCACCAATATCAACTGCCACAAACCGGTACTCAGCATC
This sequence comes from Bufo gargarizans, assembly GCF_014858855.1. Classification (NCBI taxonomy): domain Eukaryota; kingdom Metazoa; phylum Chordata; class Amphibia; order Anura; family Bufonidae; genus Bufo; species Bufo gargarizans. The sequence goes on from NC_058085.1 coordinate 27,682,062, forward strand.
AGCGATGGCCATTAAAACAATTGAAAAATATTTTTTATAATTAAAAAATATGTTTTCCGTCCACTGCGTCGACACAATGCGTAAATTGACACACCTCATAAATTTTATTTTCAATTTGTAGCCATCTCTGCTGATTGGGAGTAGGTATGAACTCCTCATGCAGTTCCTCCCATAAAACTTGACACGTTTATTTTACAATTGTTGAAATCCCAAGCCGGAAATGGTAGTGTAGCGAGGTGAAACTGTCACCTGTAGCCAGAAAGCTGAAGAAAAAATAAAAAATTAGATTAGTAATTTGAAATACATAAAAATTTTATATTATGGATTTGTCAAATTTGATATGGCCTGAATCACTATAATTATCATAAATATCGTTATGAGTAAAATTTTTCTATACTTGAAAGCATCAATATATATTTACCGCCTGTAATATTTATATTAAATACGGACAGATTAGTATAGCTGCTATAAAAATCTTCTAAAAAAAATTGTAAATGAAATATAAATACTAAACAACACATATAAATAATTAAAATTAATATATCTATATGTCATTATCTTACCGGATGGTCAATATGAGTCGTTCTGTAGGTGACACACTCCTGCGGAAATACGTATCCATTCTGGCCAGTCTCGGTGATACTCGGTCTAGGAGCTCATCAAAGGTAGCCATATTCATGCGAAAAAAGTTATTACATTTTTCTGGATAATGACGCAATTCCGGGTACAGGACTTCAAATGCTCCTTCGGTAATCCGTGCTGATGATATTGGATGAACCCAATACCGACGAAGACGACGCCGACGTCTATCTCGCTCTTGTTTCCTCCATCTTGAAGCCAAGATCAGGGCTTTGAAAGCAAACTCTTGTTCAGGCATCATCCTGGCGACAATCCTAAGCAGAATCTGAGCTAGTCCCTTAGGTTTACTTTTATAGACCAAAATATTTGCATATTTTATTAGTTGTACAACTATAAATTTAGTGATAAGATTAGTTTCTGATTTAATTTTTAGTGATGAGATTAGTTTCTGATAAGAAATTATTTTACATACCGGATCCGCTCAAAAATACACGACGGATCCGCTGTTTCGACGGATCCGGGCGACGGATCCGGAAAAAAAAGCAAACGTTGCATTCAGGATTTCCGGATCCGTATCTCCGGAAAAAAGCCGGAAAGACGCATCCGGAATGAAAAAATGATGCGTTCTCACGCGTTTTTCCGGATCCGGTGTGTAATTCCGGCAAATGGACTACACATCGGATCCGGCTAACGCAAGTGTGAAAGAGCCCAAAAAGAAAAGAAAAAGCATCCTTTTCCAAAAATAAAGTTAAAAAAAATAGTAAAAAAATAGGGAAAAGACATATAGACATATTAGGTATCGTTGCGTCTGTATCGACCAGCTCTATAAACATATCACATGACCTAACCCCTGAGAGGAACACTGTATTCTAAATAAAAAAAATAATTGTCACCTTACATCACAAAAAGTACAACAGCAAGCGATCAAAAAGGCGTACGCCCACCAATAGTACCAATCTAACCGTCACCTCATCCCGCAAAGAATGAGCCCCTACTTGAGACAATCGCCCCAAAAACTTTTCAACTGGAAAAAAAATATTAAAATGGAAAATATGCCAAATAAGTGAAATTTAGAAATTGTATCTCTATTTTCCATTAATTCTTGTGGAACACCTAAAGGGTTAACAAAGTTTGTAAAATCAGTTTTGAATACCTTGAGGGGTGTAGTTTCTAGAATGGGGTCATTTTTGTGTGATTTCTATCATGTAAGCTTCACAAAGTGACTTCAGACCTGAACTGGTCCTTTAAAAAGTTGGTTTTTGAAAATTTCTGAGAAATTTCAAGATTTACTTCTAAAATTCTACGTCTTGTAACAGCCACAAAAAATAAAATATCATTCCCAAAATGATCCAAACATGAAGTAGACATATGGGGAATGTGAGTGCTACAAGGGTTCTGCTTGGGAATGTCAAGTAATAACTATTTTTGGAGGTATTACTATGTATTATAGAAGTAGAGAAATTTAAACTAAAAAATTTGCTAATTTTTCAAAATTTTTGGTAAATTTTGTATTTTTTTTATAAATAAAAATGAATTTTTTAAAATCCATTTTACCAGTGTCATGAAGTAAAATTTGTGATGAAAAAACAATCTCAGAATGGCCTGGATAAGTCAAAGCGTTTTAAAGTTATCACCACATAAAGTGACACTGGTTCATCCCAGATGGAATTTAAATACGTAGTAAATTCCGTGAGGGATCGACCGTCGCCTCGCCATACGCAGAAAATATCATTGATAAAACGACGGCAAAATATACAATGTTGTTGATATAATGGATTAGAGTAAACAAACTGGCTCTCAAAATACGCCATATACGTATTTGCGTATGGCGGTGTGACGTTCGATCCCATCACTGATAAATGAATGTAATGCGAATATTGCAGCGGCGAAAGAACTAATGAGAGACAACTTGAAATCCGAAGAATATACGATTCTTCACGAAAATCTGGAGAAACAATGTACCGAATAAGGGAGCAAAATCGAGCAAACCAAAAGATCCAAATACCTCAGGGATACAGAGAATTATATGTCACATCGGGTTTACAGATGGCAGGACGCTTCCGGTACTGCAACTCCCACGTCACGTCCAAGATACCGCCAAACCGGTTCAGTATCATCTGGCTCTGGCAGCGAGGCTTCAAATGGTTCTCGGGGGGCCTTTTTTAGGCAAACGCCGTACAAGAAGACCAAAGCAAATACCAGGCGAGCCGGCCGCCATCATCGGCGAGGCAGACGCTCCGAGGAAAACGCGGTCACAGGTACGGGACAAAACTTAGTATTGAATTTGTCATCTAAGCGCCTCAGTCCTGCCCAGATGAATTTATTAAAAAAGGTTTTATCCTTTAGCCCGACCGGTAGCTTCGATACGTTCACCTTGAACACGGACTTGCATCGCTTTTTCCGTAATTTACGTTTAAAAGCTCAGTTTGGTGGTAATGAAGCTGCCTCTCATTTGAATGTGGATCAGGTGGATGATCCTTCTACTACCAGTATGTTGACTGTTAAACAGTTTAACCTGAGAATAAGGAATAATTATATACTACCGAAAACACAGACTTTTGTTAATTTAGTAAAGCGTGATGTGGACACATTATTGCAACAGTGTAAACAAGGAAAATTACATATACAACATAATTTACCAGTGGAGGAGAAACATGCCCTTGATCACTTGTTAAAGGAAAAATCCTTAATATTTAAACCTGCTGATAAGGGGGGAGGGGGGGGGGCACTGTTATTCTAGATAAAGAATATTATGTCACTGAAATCCTGCAGCAATAACAGGACCGTAGTACCTACCAAATATTACATAGTGATCCAGTTTTTCGTATTAAAGACATCTTACAGAAGGTGGTGGACGATGCTAAAGAGAATGGAGTAGTGGATGCCAAATTGGGGGACTTCCTCATTAATCAACACCCGATTACTCCGGTGTTTTATACTTTGCCTAAAGTGCATAAGTCACTTATTAATCCTCCTGGTCGCCCCATTGTGGCGTCCACTGACTCCATTCTCTCATGTCCTGCTATTCTCCTTGAGAAGGTATTAACACCTTTAACCCAGCATGCACCGTCCTATATTCGCGACAGCGGCCACTTTCTGTCAGAAATCGGCTCACTTCAGGTGGATGAAGACTGCATATTCGTCACTCTTGACGTGTGCAGTCTTTATACATCAATTATACATGAGAAGGGAATTAATGCAGTCGCGGGTCTCCTAGACACAAGTACATATAAAGAAGAAAAGAGAGATTTTTTTCTGAAACTTTTGAGGATAATATTGGAGCAAAATAATGTTTCAAGATTCCTTTTATCGGCAGTGCCGTGGGACTGCGAGGGGATGGAACGTCGCACCGCCATACGCGAATTCGTATATATGGCGTATTTTGAGAGCCAGTTTGTTTACTCTAATCCATTATATCAACAACATTGTATATTTTGGCGTCGTTTTATCGATGATATTTTCTGCGTATGGCGAGGCGACGTTCGATCCCTCATGGAATTTACTACGTATTTAAATTCCATCTGGGATGAGCTGAAATTTACAATACATCAAGACCTGGACAGGATTTCCTTTTTAGACACGTGGGTGATCAAGGGAAAGGATGGTAAGGTACAGACAGATTTGTTTATTAAGACTACTGATAGATACAGTCTATTGGCCTTCTCTAGCAGTCATCCAGCATCTATTAAAGAATCAATTGCGTATTCTCAATATCAGAGAGTGAAACGCATTGTCAGTAATAAAGACGTGTCGAAAAAGACTAGATGACATGACTCATAAATTTAGAGAGAGAGGCTACCCCCTCGAGTTATTGAGGACACAGCGAGACAAAGTTGAGAACACACAGGTGGATAGAAATAAGAAAGAGACAAGGATCCCTCTAGTGATTAAGTATCACCCATGGTCCCAACGTTTGAGGACCATTGTTAATCAACATTGGCATATACTATCTAAGTCTTACCCACAGATAGGTGAGTTTCAGAGACCACCTATGATATGTTATAAACGTGCAGACAACATTAGAGATAAAATAGTTTGGGCTGATGTGGGGAGTAATAAAATAGAGAGAGGACAGAGTACCTTGTCTGCTCCTAGACAGGGCACGTTTCCCTGTCTTAACTGTGTGAATTGTTCAAGTGTTATCAAGGGTCCATGTTTTTCGCATCCCCATTCAGGTGAAAGAATTTTGATAGGGGGCACATTCACATGTGATAGTAGATTTGTGATTTACATTCTTAAGTGTCCATGTGGATTATTATATGTGGGGGAAACCTCTATGAGAATGAAGGACAGATTGAGTAAGCACAAATCTACTATCAGAAAAGGAAATTTATTGCTTCCAAAACCCTTTCATTTTCATGAAAACAAACACAATATTTCACAGTTAAGGTATCAGATTATTGAGGGAGTGTCGTTACCCTGTCGTGGGGGCGATAGAAATAAACAGTTACTAAAAAGAGAGGTCTACTGGATCCATCGTTTACAAACGATGGAGCCCAGGGGCCTCAATCATGAATACAATGTGTCTTGCTTCCTATGAGGTATCCTGCTCATATAAAGTTTACAAATGTATTTTTCTTTTTTTCTCCAGCGGGATTGATTACTTTATGTATCGGATTATATCCCATTATAAAATTTCTAAAATTTCGATGATATGGCTACTTTCGTCAATGAGGGGGAGTAGCTTTACTGATGACGTCATTTCCCCTGTATTTCCTTTGTCTATTTAAAGTCTGTAAGTGAGATGTTTGTAGTCTGATGAAAGCACATTAGAACGCGTCACTATGGAATAATAATATGTGACCAATAAATCGCATTCCTGATTGAAAATCCTGCGAAGTGCCGGTCTTCTTACTACATTGTTTGATTGGATGCCATTCCTCTGACACGTGCACCGCGAACTTTGAAAAGGTAGTGCCGACCTGTTATCTACTAAATGTCTCAATAACTTGTCATGTGGCCTTGAGCATCAATTAAAGCGTGACAAGGACCTTTCATGCTGTTTACAAGTCGACTTATTGTCTGCTGAGTAGTGTTGAGCGACCATGCTTGGCTGAACTGCTCTTTGGCTCGAGCATCGCTACGCTCGGCACATCTGAGTGCTCGGCCGAATACTGCGGGTGCTCGAGTACAATTTAATACAATGAAAGTCAATGGGAGACCCGAGCATGAAACTAGGCACCCCCTGCTCTGAAGAAGAGAGGGTGTCTGGTTCACAAAAAAAGGTTAGAAATTGATGGAAACCCCATCAAAATGGTTTGAAAACAGCATTAAGAGGATGGCTGGATGCGTCTTGGACTCAGTGGCGGATCCAGAGCCTGGTCTCGGGAGGGGCACTTCCAGATAATTTTCTGTCCACCGCCACAAAACAATAGTGCTTATAGAACAGACTACACAGTGTAGAGGTATACTGTATATTGTGAGGCACAGTGAATGCTATATGTTTATAATAAACATATTTCACATGAAAATTACAATTACTTGGCTTGGCCCTTGGGGATCTCGGACACCACTTCAACACTTTGGCTGGGGGAGCTCGGTAGAGCTAATGTGTTTTATCCTAATGAGAAAGATTTCATAATAAGGATTTGGAGAAGGGGCAGAGCAGAGAGAGGCTGGTGCTGCTACTAGGGAGCTCATACCATGGGGAAGTAATAAAGCCCACCATAATGCCCCCCCCCCCACTGGAAAAAAAAAATGCTTATAATGTGACAGTGCAAAAAATATCCCCTTGCAATGCCCCCTGTTGAGCTAATATGTTCATAGTGCCTCCATAATGTGCCAGTATAAAATACCCCTATATAGTGCCCACAGTAAATGCCCCATAGTGCTCCTCTCCCCCTTTCCTCCTGGTGCCCACATAATATACCAGTATAAAATGCCCCTATACAGTAAATGCCCTCAGTGTCCCCCATAATCTGCAAGTATAAAATAACCCTTCCTAGTGCCCCCCGTAGAGGACCCCATAGTACTCCTCTTCCCCTTCCCCATAGTACCTACCATAATGTGTCCTAGTATAAAATGCTACTCTACAGAGCCCCCACATAAAATATCCCTTCTTTGTGGCCTCAGTAGAAACCCCTATAGTGCCCACCAATAATGTGCCAGTAAGAAGAACCCCCCCCCCATCATTTGCCAATAATAAGAGCCCCCCATCATGTGCCAGTAATAAGAGCCCACCATCATGTGCCAGTAATAAGCACTCCCCCATCATGTGCCAGTAATAAGCATCCCCCATCATGTGCCAGTAACAAGAGCCCCCCCCCCACCTAATGTGCCAGGGATTGTCAGTAGGTGACCTTTCCCTGTTCCCTAGCAGTGAGGCCTAGCCTGCTATTTTGTTTAATTTTGTTGTGTTTGGTTTGCTTCCCTTCCCTCACCTTCTGTGACACGTATATTTCCCATACATGCAAATGAGCAGAATCTGCCTTGTTTTTCAGCTGAAAAAACATTTGCATGGAAAATTCACGATCTACACTACTCATGAACAGAGCCATCTATCGGTTTCATAGTCTTATGACAAGACTATTACTGTTGTCATTAGACTATGAAGCCAATAGATGGCGTTGTTCATGTTGTTGGGGTGCTAGTAAGTGGGGCACACTGCTCAACAGAGTCCACACACCGTGTAGCACTCAGCTTATAATAGCCTGCGCTAACACTGAGGTGTATATCGGATTGCTGCTATCATTCACACATATTCTAGCACTTTATCTGCAGTAATATAAGCTTGCTAGGGTGTATCTGAGAACTATTGCCCTGCTTGTAATGACTCATGAACAGCGCCATCTATTGGTTTTATAGTCTTATGACAAAACTATAAGCATGGGCATATGGAAAAGACTATTACTCTTGTCATAAGACTATGAAACCAATAGATGGCACTGTTCATAAGTAGTGTAGATCGCAAATTTTCCATGCAAATGGTTTTTCAGCGGAAAAACAAGGCAGATTCTGCTCATTTGCATGTCTTTTTCATATGCCCATGTTTATGTAAATGAGTTTTTGCATGACAAAACTGTATAGAAAGGTTATTGAATATTATGCTAGGACAATCAGAAAACTTTTTGTCTCCCTAATGATATTGATCTAGGTGGGCAGATCCACCCAAGCCATCCAACAGATCTGAAGTAACTTTGAGGCTTACTGGCTTTCAGTCAGATGAGAGCTGGTTTGGAATGTCTCATAGTGTACAAGGCTGCCATTGTAAGGTATGCTGACTAAGCCTGTTATCTGTCTCATGGATAGATTGATGACTTGCACATATGTGGCTTTTGGCATATAGCCTTTGTGTGGTTGTCTATTGTATGTAGTAGATAATAGGAGTCCAAGCACTGGCAGATGCAGGGGGGGGGCAACGGCAATTGCCCCCCCCCCCGAGCTGCTCAAAAGAGGGGGGGGGGGGGCGGCAGCAGCGGGGCACAGGGAGATGAGCGCTTCCATTGTGGAACATTGAGTCCAAGACGCATCCAGCTATCCTCTTAATGATGTTTCCAAACCATTTTTAAGGGGTTTCCATCATTTTTTTGTGAACCAGACACCCTCTTCTCCTCAGAGCAGGGGGTGCCTGGGGTTCTCCCATTAACTCACTTCCATTGTGCTCGGGTGCTCGGTAGAGCACACGAGCATACTGATGTATTCGTCAACCAGAGCACCTGAGCACTTTGGTGCTCGATCAACACTACTGCTGAGGCATGGCATCCCACTCTTCTTGAAGGGCAGCCCTCAGGTCATTGACGTTCTGGGGTACAGAGTTACGAGACTCTACATGGCGACTCAACTGATCCCATAGGTTTTCAATGGGATTCAGGTCAGGAAAAAGTGCAGACCACTCAATTTGAGGTCCCCCAGTCTCCAGCAGCTGTTCCCTAATAATGTGATCTCGATGAGCTAGTAAATTGTCATCCATGAAGATGAAATTAGGCCTGTGCTGTTCATGCAGAGGCACGATGACTGGATTAATTATGTTATTCAAGTAGTATGGGCTTGTCACTGTACTATTCACAAAGTGTAGGGCAGTTCTGTATTGGTTAAACACACCTGACCTCACTGTAACACCACCACCATCAAATGCAAAGATTTTCTGATTCATAGTGCTCTCCAACATAGTTGGCGGCCATAATTTCTGCTCAGCGTGAATCGACTTTCATCAGTGAACGGCACTGAGGCCCACTGGTCCCTCGTCCAGCGAAGATGCTTCCTGGTCCAAGCAAGATGATGACGCCTGTGGTCAGGTACCCTTGCAGGTCGTTTAGCACGCAAACCACACTGATGTAAATGGTTTTAAATGGTCTGACATGACACTTGAGTGCCTCTCACCTCCCTTAAATGTGCCTGGGGTTGTGTGTCATTCATCATCTGGTTCCGCAGGGAATTGCTCTGGTCATTAGTGTAGGATGTAGCCAAAGGACGTCCACTTCTCTGCCTTTCTGTGACTCTTCCAGTCTCTCTCTATCTCTGCTGCAACCTGCTGATGACACTCTGTGACACTCTAGGCTCAGCGGCCACTTCTGTCTGTTACAGAACAGCAAGTTGTGCAAAAATACTGAAACAATGAATAGTTGGACATATGCATTCAAAAGTTTAGAGAAGGTCACATTAAGTTCACCTATAAAGGATAGAGTGCATTTTAGGTTCATCCTGAAATTTCACCCATAAGCCAAATATCCCTAAGTTTTTGTGAGTTAACTATGCAAACAGACGATTGTGGTTTATCACTAAATTTCACTGTAATGCACACAGGTAGATTGATGCAGTAATCACGTACAGTATATATGCTGCATAATAAATTGAACCCCGCCAAAAAAAAGAGCTCTTGTCAAAATGGGGGGAATTGAAAATATTTGCTTGCAGGTAGCTGCTTTTGACCTGGACTTCTGATAGCAGGCACAGTCACCCACAGGTCTTCTCTCTCCCTGTCTGCCAGCTTCCCTGCTTCTCTCTATTCTACACAACAAACACATTTCTTTGTAAATGTTAGCCTTTCCCTTCACTCTCCCTGGCAATAGAATACAAGCTTGATTGATTTCTGATTCTCCCTGACTCCCTAAGCTACTTACTGGCAGACAAGGTACAGCTTAAGTACCTTATCCACAGCCCAGCACACAATGGCTTTCTGCTAGGGCAGCTATTGAAATTAGTGTGTAGGGGGAGGAGGAGTAGAGCCCCCATGATACAGTTAATAAAAGAGTTCCACAGGCTATACGTGGCAGAGAATCCAGTCTTTGATTCTTAGGCAGGCCAACTTTCGTTGTCCCAGGGGAGGACAATTAACCAATTTGAATGGCACAGACAAGACAGGTTTGCACCCCTAGTTTGGGACATTTCCTAAATTGCAGTGACAGAGGGTTCACTTTCTCTCGTTACCTGTATTAATCTTGAGTTCCAGGAAAGTGCGAAGGAAGAAGGCCATGAGAGAAGACTTCTTCATTTGGCACCTTCTTTTCAGAAACCTCTGAATCCTCCTTCTTCACCAGCACCAGAACTCATGCACGTGGATAAACTCAAATAGCCTGAAATGAGGCATTCCAATGGCTTACAACTCTATTGCGATGTAAAGGGGTACTATTAACAAACATGTCATTGCGTCATGAGTATTTTGATCCAATTTTTTTTTACAGGAATAAACGGGTTCTCTGGGATTTTGATATTAATTGCCTATCCCCAAGATAAGTCTTGTAAGCAGTCTGCTTTCCCTACCTACTTGCAGTACAAGCCCTAGATAGCTAGACGGCAACTGGTTGACAGTCCCTACGCTATATAAGTGCAGAGACAGACTGACAAACAAAGACCGACAAACACAATACAGGAAAGTCCGTAAATGGGTCAGTACTAGTCAGTCTATGCAGTATCAAACGAGAAGCAAAGAGTAATCAGAAGATAACCCGAGATCAGAACCAGATGGACTAAACAGTACCAAACAAGTAAAAGAGAGAGGTCGGAAGATAAGCAGCGACGAGAAGCATGAACAATCCAAATAAGCACAGGAACAAGAACCAGGAACACAGCTAGTGAGTCAAAGACTGTCACTGGCACTGATATATGGCCAGGAAGGTATTTAAATAGAGCACTGAGTCCCAGGATCAGAACCTAATAGGTCCATTGACTCAGCACTACATTAGTACTCAGTAATAGAGCAGCTGAGCAATCAGCCCACCGTTAATCTCCCCCAGCACACGCCTGCTGCGGGAGAAACAGAGCATTGCATCCTTTTACTAAGGATGCTGTCACCCCGCTGGAGCCCGGACAGGTAAATTTCTTACAACAGGTGAAAATTACATTTATTTCACAAATGATTCATTTTGAAAACTGTGTTTACTTTGTTCAAAAAGTGCTCCAGGTAAAAAAAAATTACCTAGGAGCCATTGGCTTCTAAATGAAGAAATTACTACTGAGCGAAGCGAGTTTCAGATACTTCAATCAAAGTCGCTTTGTTCAAAACTTCGGAACAATACTGTACGGAGATTAATCTCCATACAGTATTAGAATGTATAGGCGGAGGGGTGCGTCCGGACACCAACTGAGATGGCTGCCTAAGCGCTCGGCTCCTGCCTGCACCTCCGCTACTTGGCTAGTGACACCCGCACAAACGGACATATGGGGGAATTGTACCGCACGTCGCAGGTCCTCTCCTCCAACCCGATCCTCCTCACTGCCCCAGACACTGGAAGAGTGGCTGACAAGGGCTCCCAGGACGGCCGTCCCTGCAAGATGCGCTGCTCAACAGGGAGCACAGGAGATCACAAGGGAGGGAACAAATCAACCACCCACCATCACTGAGGTGGCCCAGCCGCTCAGGGACCCTGTATACCAGAGAACCGGCTTAGAGATCCCCCCTGCAGTAAGGGAAGGTACTGTTCCCTTACCCATACTACAGACCCCAGCCCCTTCATGCTCCCCTGGAAGACCACATATGGACCCTTCTGGAGATCCCAGGCCTGCCTCCCTGGAGGGTATCACACCTGCCCTTGTCACTAAGTGCAGCAGCCCCACACTCTATACAGATACATGGGCTAGCTCACCCAGTCGTCACCCGCTGGCTGCAATATCCTCCTCTGCTGCTCCTGACCCACCACACCCATGGGACTCATACCTCAGCCAATTCCTACAAAAGAGGACTTTAGGCTGCTCATATCTGAAGTTAAAGGGGCCTGTAGGGCAGAAATTTCAGCTGTCCGCAACGATATTAAGCATATTGCCGACCGTGAAAATGCACATGATGACACCAGACAATATATTTCCACCCTACACAAGTCTGTTAAAGCCCAAACGGCGTCTCTCAGTGAGATGGGTCGGCACCTGGAGGACCTTGACAATAGGGGTTGTAGAAATAAAATCAGGATCCGGGGTCTACCGGAGGCAACTGGAGATGAAGACCTCTTTGTCACCTTGGAAGCAAATTTTAATATGATTCTGGCAGAGCCGCCCTCGCACAAGATTAAATTGGACAGAGCCTAAAGAGCACTCAAACCCAAGGGTACCGCTGCTCGCCCCAGGGATGTAATTTGCTGTGTCCATGACTACACCCTTAAAGAGTCCATCATGGCGGAGGCCCGGACCCTACGCAAATTTGAATTTACAGGTGCCCTCGTGCAGATTTTTCCTGAATTTTCCTGGCTTCCCTGCAAAAAATGGAGACAATTACATCCTCTCCTCACACTGCTCCGAGACCGTCAGATACCATACTGCAGAGGATTTCCATTTGCCTTGTCACGCACCAACAGGGAAAGACAGCAACCCTTCGCTCCTTCCCGGACCTGCACCCTTTCTGTGAGATGTTGGGACTTCCTGTACCAGAAATGACGGACTGGGAGATTGTTCCTCCACCAACTCGGGTCTGGTTGCAGGTAGCAAGGAATATAAGAGGAGAACCAAACGGGGGCCCATCCTTATCTCCATCAGAACATGGACCACCAGACCGATCCCACAATCCTCAGAAGAGAGAGACGACCCTTATTCGATATCTGCACTACACATATGAGTAGCAGTTTTCTATTGTTGTGTAAATCCGGCATACCTATGTTCTTCTTTGCCATTCATATTAGCTATTTAGCCAGCTACTAATCTACTGTTATTAAGTTTTTACTTTTACGGTGTGGGCCCACCTGAGCACTGGGTGACCTCCAAGTTCTTATTAGTCAGTACGTGCTCCGTAAAGTGCATCTGTCGGTTGACCACTGACACCATGACCCCAGAAGAGGCTCTGGTTACTGCCTCTAGCAGGGATTAACATCCTTGGGAATCTCCACTCATTTCTATCTATATGTTTTTGAGTTTTGTTTCTTGTCTTGTGTTGTCTACCCCTCCCTCTTGTTTCCATCTTCCTTCTTAGATCCCTCACATGCTTGGGCCAACATCCTTCTGAACCCTGAACCTAATACTGGACGAGAGTTCACTAGGCCCGAGGTTATCCAGCCTTGCAGACCTACAAGGCCCGAGGTTATCCAGGAATATGCAGACCTACAACATGTGAATATTGGTGAGCTGTATCTTTCCTGCACTACACTCCCTCATACATTACCATGGTGCAGTGTGTAACCTTAAATGTCAAGGGTCTCAACTCCAACGCCAAGAGAAGCCTTTTGCTTTTGGAGTTGAAATCCCTTAAGGCAGACGTAGTGTTTTTCCAGGATACCCATTTTGATGAAAATACCTCATTTTGCTTTGCTACTCACTTATATCCCACTGCATACTCGGTCACCTACTCTCGTAGTAAGGCGGGAGTCGCAATCCTCATTTCAGCCCATTGTCCTATTATAATAGATTCTACCATAGTAGATCCACAGGGGAGCTACATTATTCTGAGAGGTACACTCGCAGGTCAGTCAATCATACTTTGTAATCTATATGCCCCGAACACATCTCAAATCCACTTCCTTAGCAGATTGTTCCATAAGGCTTTTGGACATCCTGACCCATTAATCCTGTTGGGAGGAGATTTAACATTATTTTTTCAGACTCTATGGACAGGTTGGCCCTACCATGCAGACCCTTAAACTTATCACAGCAGCGATTAACTAGGGACTTCCGCAAAATAATTAGGCAATATTCCTTATATGACCTATGGCGACTTAACCACCCCACTGATAGGGCATTCTCCTTCTACTTTGCTCCACATGGTACCTACACCCGCATTGATTTCTTTTTTGGAACCATTTCCCCCTTACGTGTGCTGAAAGGAGACACTATGGGTCAAATCACCTGGTCTGATCATGCCCCAGTAATGGTTGGAATTAATCCTGGTTCGGGATATACCTGCCAATGCCATTGGCGTCTTAATGAAACCCTCCTTAAGAGACCACTGCTACGAGAAGAGCTGCATGACCATCTTAAATCTTACTTTGAACTTAATGAAGGGTCGGTGGAGGATGTGTGTTCCTTGTGGGAGGCCCATAAGGCGGTAATGAGAGGGCACTGTTCACTTTGATTTGTACAATGGTGCATTCAGTTGCAATTTACTTGAGATGTTGTATTTCAATAAAAATACAATTATATATAAAAAATAAAATAAACAGGTGAAACTCGAAAAATTAGAATATCGTGCAACAGTTAATTTATTTCAGTGATGCAATTTAAAAGGTGAAACTAATATATGAGATAGACTCATTACATGCAAAGCAAGATATTTGCAAGCCTTTATTTGTTATAATTTGGATGATTATGGCTTACAGCTTATGAAAACCCCAAATTTACAATATTCTAGGCTCAAAGTGTCACACTCTAGTCAGCTAATTAATCCATAACACCTGCAAAGGGTTCCTGAGCCTTTAAATTGTCTCTCAGACTGGTTCAGCATTACTGAAATAAAGGAACTTTTGCACGATATTCACATTTTTTGAGTTTCACCTTATTCACAAATACAAACCGGATTCCCAAATATTTGGGACACTAAACAAATCGTGAATAAAAACTGAATGCAATGATGTGGAGATGGCAAATGTCAATATTTTATTTGTAATAGAACGTAGATGACAGATCAAACGTTTAATCCGAGTAAATGTATCATTTTAAAGGAAAAATACGTTGATTCAAATTTTCACGGTGTCAACAAATCCCCAAAAAGAGGCTGGAAAAAGTAAATTTGAGCATAACGAAGAGCTGGAAGACCAATTAACACTAATTAGGTCAATTGGCAACATGATTGGGTAAAAAAAAAGAGCTTCCCAGAGTGGCAGTGTCTGTCAGAAGCCAAGATGGGTAGAGGATCACCAATTCCCACAATGTTGCGCAGAAAGATAGTGGAGCAATATCAGAAAGGTGTTACCCAGCGAAAAATTGCAAAGACTTTGCATCTATCATCATCAACTGTGCATAACATCATCCGAAGATTCAGAAAATCTGGAACAATCTCTGTGCGTAAGGGTCAAGGCCGTAAAACCATACTGGATGCCCGTGATCTCCGGGCCCTTAAACGACACTGCACCACAAACAGGAATGCTACTGTAAAGGAAATCACAGAATGGGCTCAGGAATACTTCCAGAAACCATTGTCAGTGAACACAATCCACCGTGCCATCCACCGTTGCCAGCTGAAACTCTACAGAGCAAAGAAGAAGCCATTTCTAAGCAAGATCCACAAGCTCAGGCGTTTTCACTGGGCCAGGGATCATTTAAAATGGAGTGTGACAAAATGGAAGACTGTTCTGTGGTCAGACGAGTCACGATTCAAAGTTCTTTTTGGAAATCTGGGACGCCATGTCATCCGGACCAAAGAGGACAAGGACAACCCAAGTTGTTATCAACGCTCAGTTCATAAGCCGCATCTCTGATGGTATGGGGTTGCATGAGTGCGTGTGGCATGGGCAGCTTGCATGTCTGGAAAGGCACCATCAATGCAGAAAAATATATTCAGGTTCTAGAACAACATATGCTCCCATCCAGACGTCATCTCTTTCAGGGAAGACCCTGCATTTTTCAACAAGATAATGCCAGACCACATTCTGCATCAATCACAACATCATGGCTGCGTAGGAGAAGGATCCGGGTACTGAAATGGCCAGTCTGCAGTCCAGATCTTTCACCTATAGAGAACATTTGGCGCATCATAAAGAGGAAGGTGCAACAAAGAAGGCCCAAGACGATTGAACAGTTAGAGGCCTGTATTAGACAAGAATGGGAGAGCATTCCTATTTCTAAACTTGAGAAACTGGTTTCCTCGGTCCCCAGACGTCTGTTGAGTGTTGTAAGAAGAAGGGGAGATGCCACACAGTGGTGAAAATGGCCTTGTCCCAACTTTTTGGGGATTTGTTGACACCATGAAATTTTGATTCGACATATTTTTCCCTTAAAATGGTAAATTTTCTCAGTTTAAACTTTTGTTCCGTGATTTATGTTCTATTCTGAATAAAATATTAGAAGTTGGCACCTCCACATCATTGCATTCAGTTTTTATTCACGATTTGTATAGTGTCCCAACTTTTTTGGAATCTGGTTTGTATATAAAAGTTTTGTGTAGTAGACTCCTGATATTAGCTGCAGTCCCTTTGTAGAAGTAGGTCCCCACTTCTTAGTCCAAAGCGTATAAAAAGTGGTTAGGGTCCGCGCTGCAATATAGGAAAGCTTAGGGATAAGGGTACTTTCACACTACCGCATAGGTTCTCACGGTATTGATATCCGTCATAGGGGCTCAATACCGGAAAAAAACGCTTCCGTTTTGGCCCCATTGTCAATAGGGACAAAACTGAACTGAACAGAACGCTCCAAAATGCATTCTGTTCAGTCCTCATAACGGAGAGAAAAACGCAACATGCTGCGGTTTCCTTTGCGTCCTGGGATGCGGAACAAGACGGATCCGGCATGACCCCCAATGCAAGTTAGTGGGGACAGATCCGTTTTCTTTCAGACACAATCTGCCACAATAGAAAACGGATCCGTCCTCCATTGACTTTCAATGGAGTTTATGACGGATACATCTTGGCAATGTTAAAGATAACGCAACCGGATCAGTTCATAACAGATGCAGAAGGTTGTATTATCAGTAACGGAAGCGTTTTTGCTAAACTCTGCCGGATCCAGCAAAAACGCTAGTGAGAAAGTAGCCTTACACAATAAAAATCCCAGTTTTTTTGATGCTGCTTTCCCCAATCTCCTCCTTTACAGCTTCTTAGTCTCTAAACCAACGAGCGCTAGTGGGTATGCTTCTCACGCAAAATCATAATCTTGATCCTTGTCACATCCTTTCAAATGCCCTTAAAACATTTCCTCGTTATTATGGGCCTGTTTTCAGTATTGCTCAATCATTTAAACACTCATATGCATATACTGTATGTAAAACACTCATAAATAAAATAAAGTAAAACAACAATCAAAACTTTCTCTTCATTTACATGTTCACTTCTGAACGGATTAATTATGTGGGTATTGAGGACAGCAATCAGAGCCCCTAGTATTCTTCAGTTAGGGAAGACGATGAGACGGGATACTCTGCCAGACTGCATGAGTGACCAGAAAAAGACGCTGAGACTGGATACTCTGCCAGACTGCATGAGTGACCAGAAAAAGACGCTGAGACTGGATACTCGGCCACAGACCCTGGGACTCCAGCCTTTAGTCAGGGTACCAGCCTTCTGAGACAGATGGACAGCTTACTCAGGTCTTTCCTTAGCAAACCCTCAAACCCTTCTGTCAGGAAGGAGACTGGAGAAGACAGTCCTATTCCTTGCCTGTATTTTTTTGCACCTGAATTTCTCCAGTAAAGAAGCACTCCGATTTACTGCAGACCCTGACTCTATGGACTTATTTTCCATTCGGGTGCATCTTACCATCCCTTCTGGAGAGCAGCAACACATGGAGACACTTTGACGGAGTCTGGGGGACACAGAGTTGCAGCGCTACTGCAGTGCCAGGTATCAGACCCCTCAATATCATCCAATCTGATAGTTATGGCCTATCCTGATAATAGGCCATCAAGAAAACCCCTTTAATGACATACACATTTATTTAGAGCATATGGTGATTTAATGGACCAGTCTTATAGAGATTGTCTGGGTTCAGAGCTGAACAGACATATCCCCTACTTCATCCAGGCAGCCCCTCTGAGGGGAGCATCTGACATTTATCGCACAGGACAAGACTTTTTCTGCAGATCCGGTGACGTTACAGGGTTTCTGCTAGGCGGAGGCTTCTGCCTAGCAGCTTTGCAGGTGATGTCACCGGCACTAATGGGCAGGCTTTAGTGCTGCCCTAGCCTGTAAAACAACTGAGAGGCCTCCTCCTAGCAGTGTAAAAATGTAAACAAAAAAGCAAAAAACAAAACATGAAATGCTCTGGTGCTCATCTCCGAGGGGCTGCCTGGGTGAAAAAGGGGATATGCTCGGATTCAGCTCTGACCCCGGACAACCCCTTTAATTTTTACTTATTGTGCTGCCTACCTAATTTTTGCAACTTTTTTTTATGACGCATAGGGCTTTTTAATATTATGTTTTTCAGAGATTTATTTTCTTTTTTAATTCATACTCAAGCTCCTTATTCTTTAAATATGCAGATTGACACCAAAATACAGTAAATGGTTAAAATTGGTTCCTGTTTTGTTCATATTGATAGTTTTTTATTTTTTTTGTTTCATGCGAAAAGAGAAACTATGCAGACTTTTTTTCTATTTTATTCTCTGTTTTATATATTTTGATATTTTAAATATATATTTTGGCAGGTGGGACAGTTACACATCACTGTAACTGGGGCACCCAAATGTGACAAGTCATAAGAGCCCTGCCTGGCAAGGTAGAAACCACTATGGGCACAAAACAAGCAATCACTGACAGAATATATTAAGGGGCAGCGTCCAAAACCATCCATAGAAACAGTAAAGGATCACTACCCCCTCTCTCCATCCGAGGTATCGTCATTACTTGTAGAAGTATATGTAGAACTGTAAATGCGCCCATGGAGCTCATGGAACAGTCTGAATATTAGAGATCCTCAAAGTAAAACATATCATCTCCGTATTACCATACAAGGATAGGAATGAAAATAGTCATAGGAAACAAAATGATCAAAAATTCAATATATCCAATAAAAATATTGTATATCAAGTCTTCAGCCAGACTTTTGGAGGAGTCGGATCTGTATTCAGGCATCAGGGTTGGCAAGAAGATATCAAATTGGCATTATATGCTAATGACCTATTAATATTTATGTCCAATTCTCAACAACATCTGCGCCCCTTGATGGATTTGCTCCAACATTTTGGCTCTATCTCAGGTTATAACATCAACTCCACCAAAAGCGAAATTCTTGAATTACCATCCAAACTCCATTTGTGGCAGATGAACGGGATTACCCCCACATCAGTCAAACAACATATAACATACCTGAGACTGAAAATAGGCAAAATTTCTAGCTCACTGTACAATTTAAACTATCCGCCACTCATAGGGAAAATAGTGGCGGAACTACAGAAATGGCACACACTTCCTTTGTCATTTCTAGGACTATGCCATTTGATCAGAATGATGAGTTTCTCCAAATTGCTATATCCTCTTCAAACTCTCCCAATACTGTTAAAACATACAGATGTAAACACACTCAATAAAGCTGTCACTAAATTCGTATGGTCGGGGAAGCGTCCACGGATATCCGTACAAAAACTGATGCCATGGAAGCCTGAGGGAGGAGTGAAGTTTCCAAACGTACAGGGATACATCGCTTGCCTCATGAGACAGATAATGGACTGGTTTCATGACACAGATCACATCGCCAACAAAGATCTGGAACAAAACCTAGTGGTTCCTTGGGGCCTGGTGTCTTGCCCACATTCCAACTTGGCTGCTCTCCCCCCAGAGGTCAATAACTCAGTACTGATAAGAGAGATACAGTGGTAGCATGGAAAGTCATCAGGAAAGCATTCAGACTTCCCCACTCAGTCTAAAAAAAATATACCGCTTTGGAATCATCCTGAGTTTCCTCAGGGAAAACATGTAAGATTATCTGAGGACTGGAAATCCAGAGGGATAGTTAGGGCAGTACATCTGATGCACTTAGAGGAGAAACAAATGTTTTTTCCGCGGGAACTGAAGGCAAAATACCAACTACCAGACTCTCACTTTCTTCATATAATCGAAGTGCTAGGATTTTGCAGGCACAAAGTTTGTGACTTCTCTAAAGAAGCACTCACAAACATCATTGATAATATTGTGGGAAGCTCTCCGCGAAAAGTATCACTTTTGGACCTTTACAGAGCCACGTTCGGCAACTTCACAAAAGTTTTACCATCCAAGATTTTCTACAAATGGGAACAAATAAGATCAGCAGCAAAATCCTGGAAGGGTGCGCAAAGGTTTGCGAGTTATTCTGATTGGAGTCGGGAAGGAATTTTTTTTCCTCTTAAGTGGGGAAAATTTGCTTCTACCTCACAGGTGTTTTTTTTTTTTTTTTGCTGGATAACAGGCCGAACTGGATGGACAAATGTATTTTTTCGGCCTTATATACTATGTAACTATGTACCAAGTGGTATACCTATAACTAACACTTCTACTCCACTAGCACCTCAAGTTCTTCTTTTCTTTCAGATAAATCATTCCCTAGGATCTGATTTACCCTTGCTCTTTACGCTTTCTCCAAATGTAAAAAGCCGGCCTCAGATTTTTGGCATGGCATTTGGTCATGCCCTCAGGTCTCAAAATTTTGGGAAAGTCTGATAGTATATGTCAGGACATACTGGTCGATCAACCTCCCCCTCAAACCGCAAACATTGTTGTTTCACTATATTCGCCTTCCAACACACCAAGCTACTCGCCCTCAAAATGTTCCTCTCTTCCTCCACTCGATATTGCTGGTGGCCAAAATAGTAGTATTACACCACTGGCTCTCCATCTTAATGCCAGATGTATCAACAGTGATTTGATAACTGAAGACATTGTTCAGGTATGATCAGATCGAGGCAAAAAGGCACTAAGAGAGCTCTGCTACTAAATTCTTCCGAAAATGGAAGCCTTTTCTGACCACACATTTCATCCCCTCTGAAATCTCAGAGATAGTCAAACCATTCCAGCATACCTCCTAGTACATTATCTCCTCTTTAAAAAGGTACTTTGGGTGCTCTTCAAACTTAACCTTCCCTTTCCCTCCCCTTTTTATGTTTTTTCTTTATCATACTATTATTATATTTTCTAATATTCTGATTGCTGGAAACACATCTTTATCAGTTGCTTCATGATATAGATGGACTATTCAAACAATGTATAATTCCAGAAATCTTGGTATATTTCCCTCCCCTTTTTTCATTTCTGTCCCTGTTTTCAAAATTTTAAATGTTTCACTAAAAAGAATAAAAACACTAAATACTTAAGAGAGGTCACTAAAGGGCTAAGCATGGCTTTTCTCTGTGAGTTTTTTGTTATAGTAACAAGAGCTGATTTCTGATTAAAACATTTTCCACATTCTGAGCATGAAAATGGCATGTCTTCTCAGTGAGTTTTTTGATGTGTAACAAGAGTTGATTTCTGCTTAAAACATTTTCCACATTCTGAGCATGAAAATGGCTTCTCACCGGTGTGATTTCTCTGATGTATAACAAGAGCTGATTTCTGCTTAAAACATTTTCCACATTCTGAGCATGAAAATGGCTTCTCCCCTGTGTGAACTCTATGATGGAAAACAAGTGCTGATTGCTGCTTAAAACATTCACCGCATTCTGAACATGAATATGGCTTCTCTCCTGTGTGAATTCTCTGATGCGTAACAAGAGCTTGTTTATACTTAAAACATTTCCCACATTCTGAGCATGAAAATGGCTTCTCTTCTGTGTGAGTTCTCTGATGTACAACAAGATGTGAATTATTGTTAAAACATTTCCCACATTCTAAGCATGAAAATGGCTTCTCCCCGATGTGATTTCTCTGATGTACAACAAGAGCCAATTTCTTCTTAAAACATTTCCCACATTCTGAACATGAAAATGGCTTCTCCCCAGTGTGATTTCTCTGATGTACAACAAGAGCCGATTTCTGCTTAAAACATTTTCCACATTCTGAACATGAAAATGGCCTCTCTTCTCTGTGAGTTTTTTTATGTGAAAAGAGAGTTGATTTCTGCTTAAAACATTTTCCACATTCTGAACATGAAAATGGCCTCTCCCCTGTGTGATTTCTCTGATGTACAACAAGAGCTAATTTCTGCTTAAAACATTTTTCACATTCTGAACATGAATATGGCCTCTCTTCTCTGTGAGTTTCTTGATGTTTATCAACAATTGATTTATGCTTAAAACATTTTCCACATTCTGAACATGAAAATGGCCTCTCTTCTCTGTGAGTTTTTTGATGTGTAACAAGAGCTGATTTCTGGTTAAAACATTTCCCACATTCTGAACATGAAAATGGCTTCTCCCCTGTGTGAACTCTCTGATGTACAACAAGATATGATTTCTGGGTAAAACGCTTACTACATTCTGAGCATGAAAATGGCTTCTCTCCTCTGTGAATTCTCTGATGTGTAACAAGAGCTGAATTGTTGGTAAAACATTTCCCACATTCTGAACATGAAAATGGCTTCTCCCCTGTGTGAGTTCTCTCGTGTATAACAAGAGGTGATTTATGGTTGAAACTTTTACCACATTCTGAACATGAAAATGGCTTCTCATTTATGTGTGTTGTTGGATGTTTAGCACCTCTTCTGTGACTTTCATTCTGTTTTACAGTCTGTGATGAATCAGAAGATCGGACCTGTTTAAAAGAATCAAATGATGCATTGTTGCTGTGATTAGATGAAGATATATCTTTTATATTGGCATGCTCTTCAAAATCCAAAGATACCAGATGTTTCTCTAAGTTCCTGGTGCAGTCATCTGCCAAGAACAAAAGACATTTTATTATTGAATAATTCTATTGAAATTTTATTGCATTTCAGTATAAAAAATCCACATAAAGGTATGGCACAAAATACAAGAATGAACTGACTAAAACAGTGGTGGCCAAAAAGATCACAATCTAATAGTAGACCGAAGGGCATAACTAGGCCAGGTTGGCCCCCACCTTGAGCAAATTCTCTGCAACCTTTACCCAATCAGTCATTTTAAATACATTTAAATACATTTAAATCAGTACAGACCAAAAGTTTGGACACACCTTCTCATTCAAAGAGTTTTCTTTATTTTCATGACTATGAAAATTGTAGATTCACACTGAAGGCATCAAAACTATGAATTAACACATGTAGAATTATATACATAACAAAAAAGTGTGAAACAACTGAAAATATGTCATATTCTAGGTTCTTCAAAGTAGCCACCTTTTGCTTTGATTACTGCTTTGCAAACTCTTGGCATTCTCTTGATGAGCTTCAAGAGGTAGTCACCTAAAATGGTCTTCCAACAGTCTTGAAGGAGTTCCCAGAGATGCTTAGCACTTGTTGGCCCTTTTGCCTTCACTCTGCGGTCCAGCTCACCCCAAACCATCTCGATTGGGTTTAGGTCCGGTGACTGTGGAGGCCAGGTCATCTGGCGCAGCACCCCATCACTCTCCTTCATGCTCAAATAGCCCTTACACAGCCTGGAGGTGTGTTTGGGGTCATTGTCCTGTTGAAAAATAAATGATGGTCCAACTAAACGCAAACCGGATGGAATAGCATGCCGCTGCAAGATGCTGTGGTAGCCATGCTGGTTCAGTATGCCTTCAATTTTGAATAAATCCCCAACAGTGTCACCAGCAAAGCACCCCCACACCATCACACCTCCTCCTCCATGCTTCACAGTAGGAACCAGGCATGTAGAGTCCATCCGTTCACCTTTTCTGCGTCGCACAAAGACACGGTGGTTGGTACCAAAGATCTCAAATTTGGACTCATCAGACCAAAGCACAGATTTCCACTGGTCTAATGTCCATTCCTTGTGTTCTTTAGCCCAAACAAGTCTCTTCTGCTTGTTGCCTGTCCTTAGCAGTGGTTTCCTAGCAGATATTCTACCATGAAGGCCTGATTCACACAGTCTCCTCTTAACAGTTGTTCTAGAGATGTGTCTGCTGCTAGAACTCTGTGTGGCATTGACCCTGGTCTCTAATCTGAGCTGCTGTTAACCTGCGATTTCTGAGGCTGGTGACTCGGTTGAACTTATCCTCCGCAGCAGAGGTGACTCTTGGTCTTCCTTTCCTGGGGTGGTCCGCATGTGAGACAGTTTATTTGTAGCGCTTGATGGTTTTTGTGACTGCACTTGGGGACACTTTCAAAGTTTTTCCAATTTTTCGGACTGACTGACCTTCATTTCTTAAAGTAATGATGGCCACTCGTTTTTCTTTACTTAGCTGCTTTTTTCTTTCCATAATACAAATTCTAACAGTCTATTCAGTAGGACTATCAGCTGTGTATCCACCTGACTTCTCCACAACGCAACTGATGGTCCGAACCCCATTTATAAGGCAAGAAATCCCACTTATTAAACCTGACAGGGCACACCTGTGAAGTGAAAACCATTTCAGGTGACTACCTCTTGAAGCTCATCAAGAGAATGCCAAGAGTGTGCAAAGCAGTAATCAAAGCAAAAGGTGGCTATTTTGAAGAACCTAGAATATGACATATTTTCAGTTGTTTCACAATTTTTTGTTATGTATATAATTCCACATGTGTTAATTCATAGTTTTGATGCCTTCAGTGTGAATCTACAATTTTCATAGTCATGAAAATAAAGAAAACTCTTTGAATGAGAAGGTGTGTCCAAACTTTTGGTCTGTACTGTACATATAAATAAAACATTTCCTAGAGTTGGACAAGAGGTGCAGAATGTCCCCTTAGTTACCCCACACCATAGTTATCTACCCTAAGAGTCTCTTTCACAGTAGAATTCCCGTTTAGTGTACTCAGAAGAATGCCCCCTTTATGTCTCCAAACAGTACTTATGCCCCCTTACTGCCCCCACACAATAGTTATGCCCCTTACAATAATGCTTCTCCTTAGTGGCCCGACAGCTATGCCCCCTTTGTGCGCCTTCTGCAGTAGTGCTGTCCCTTAGTGTACCCTGTACACCAGTGAGGATCCTGTACTTTGAAACAAGTTAAAAAGTAATACCGAGCACATCATGCTCTTCCCAGCAGCAGACGTAATGTGATGACGTCATCTCTCCTGCTGAGCTGAAGGAGAGCGCACAGGCCGGGGGATTATCTCTGGTCTGTGCGCTCTCCCTCTCAGCCCAGCAGGTACAATGACATCACTGTATCACACCTGCTGCTGGGGAGAGTGCAGGCCGGGGAATGAGACCTGGGCTATAATGGATGACAGATACAGCAGCTGGACTCGGAGGGAGGAGAGTAGAATGGACAGTAGGAAGCACAGTCCTGTCACTCTCAAGTAAACAAACTGGAAGGCACACTCCATAAAATCATCCTTTTTTTCGTGGATTAATATTAAGTGCTTGCGATTCAGATATAAACACCATCCAATGATAATGAAAATTCTATCACTACAGATGAACTATTTCTTGAAATTAGTTTCAGGTGTAATTCTGATGAATCAATCAGAAGAGTCAATTAGGGAATGTTAAATAATATGTGATCCAGTATTACTTGGTGTTTAATGTATAAGATTTATTATACTGCACACTGACACCATTTATACTGATACAAAAGGGCAATGGAAGGTCCCACCAGATACCAACGGCCATCTGACCAATGATTGCTCATAAAATCTGTCAGATGATCTGTTGGTGTAAATGCAGCTTTAGATATAAACAGCAGATCTTGATGGCTTGCTCGCCCAAATGCATTCAGCATGGCAGAACATTCCTCTGACAATCATTAACCCCTTAGTGACCAGCCTGTTTTGGGCCTTAGTGACCAAGCGTTTTTTCTTCCTTTTTTATTTGTTACAGTCCAAGAGCTATAATTTTTTTCTTTTTATTATATGGAGTTGTGTGTGGGCTTGATTTTTGCGGGACGACTTGTATTTTTTATTGTTATTATGTTGGAGCAAATGGGCTTTTATGATTGCTTGTTATTAAGTTTTTTCCGCGGCAACTAACAATAATTAGCATTTTTCTTTATTTTTTTACGGCGTTCACTGTAGGGGATAATTTATGTAATAAATAATATGGACACGGAAATACCAAACATATGGAGATTTTATTTATTTTTTGCAATTTTTTTCATTGAAAGGCGCATTTTCAAGGGAAAAAAAAAGCGTAATTTTTTATGGGACTTTTTTTTATTGAATTTTTTTTATTTTTCTACCATTTAATAGTCACACAAGAGGACTATAACAGACAGCTTTTTGATTGATTTTAAAATGCAATGCATTATCCCTATAGTGAATTGCATTTTAATGTCAGTGCTATTCTGACATTGACTAGCAAGCTGCGCCAGAGAGGAGCAGCCTGCTGGAAATTACTCCAGCCTAGTCTGGGGCCTACAAGAGACCCCAGCCAGCTTTCACACACATCAGCATGGGAGACAGAGGGAGTCCGCTCCCTCGGTCAGCACTTTACATGCGGCAGGCGCCACTGCCCACAGCATGTAAAGTGTTAAACAGCCTGGATTGGCACTACTGCCAGTCTGGGCTGTTAGAGCAGGGCCGCGGCTCTCTTGTGAGAGCAGAGATCCCACTCCCTTCTGAACGTGGGGACCCGTGCAGCGCTTAGACTGGGCAGCCGTAAAAAAAAATGGTGGCTTAGACTAAGGCCCCTTAGTGACCGCTGTAAAAAGGTGTATGGGTGGTCACTAAGGGGTTAATAGCCCCATTGAT
The DNA here is from genome assembly GCF_014858855.1 of Bufo gargarizans. Taxonomy (NCBI): domain Eukaryota; kingdom Metazoa; phylum Chordata; class Amphibia; order Anura; family Bufonidae; genus Bufo; species Bufo gargarizans. The sequence goes on from NC_058085.1 coordinate 27,708,300, forward strand.
AGCATGTCAAGGCATGTAGATGAATTTATTTATGCATGTGTAAGAAACACAGATTAATACAGATTTTTAAGAATTTTTAGGAAAATAATGTAAGTCATATGTTGCATTGGTATCCTGTTCTCAGCAACTTCCTGGTAATTAGTGCCTATACTTGTCCTCTCAAAGCCAGTGTGAGCGAGTACTGTCTATTTGGACAACGGGCCATTAGCATCAAAGGTACTGTAGTTGTCAATTATCTGAAGAATGGCTGACAATTGTCCAGTAGGTGGTACATGGCTAGTGGGAGGCAGGAAAATGCTGGAAAATCTCTCTGCTTTACTTAGTGGTCACTACTCACCTGGGCGGTTATCTGCAGGAATGTCCTCTGTACTCTGCTCATCACCCCTCACATATGTCTCTGTAGGATTAATATTGTTCAGATCTTTACCCGGATTTACAAGCTGTGAAATAAATATTGTAGAAGTCATCAGATGGTTGGAGAAGTCACGTGGAAGGTTTTATATGACCAGAAAAGATCAGTAATTAGAATCATCACCAAAAATTACCGAACAGCACGACTTATCTGACCCAAATATCTGCAGGTCTCCTGTATAAATCCAATCTGATTGCTTCGTTATTCCAACCAGTTTGCAATGCAGGGAGAGTAGTCCTTATAATTCCATCCCTAACATTACATTGTGTATGACATTACATTGTGTGTATATAACTGTCACGGAAGGTGTACAGAAAACTAGAAGACACAAAATGAAGATCCGACTGACTGGATCCAAAACTAAGGAACCAAAGGGTAAGCCCTGCAACAGCCCTGGCTCTCTCCCTTACTGCTCAGCCTATGCAAACATCTCTATGGTAGATGATTGCATACCCTCGTTCCTCGACTGTTTGACACCTGAACACCCTATAATAGTGAGGGGACACGACCACAGGCTCCCTACACTAAATACGGAGGGAGTCTGGGTCACCTAGGATCCAGCAAACAGGAAAACACAAATGAATGAACAAACTTATCTGTAGAAGACTCAGTAGTAGAATCCAGCATGCACACACTCCAGGAAGTTGTATAAACCGCAAAGTAATGCAGTATGGGAAAGGGATTTAAAGGGATGCAATCAGTGCAACTACATGACAGCTGAGAGAGGCTAACGAGATGAGAAAATGAAAGCAAAACAAAAGGAACCTCAAGGAGGAAGTTCTGAAGAACGTCTGTCAGAGCTTCTCAGATGTCTGGTGGTGACAGTACCCCTCCTTCTATGAGTGGACTCTGGACACTCAGAGCCCACCTTCTCAGGATGGGACCTATGGAAAGCCCTGATGAGACGAGTGGCCTTAATGTCCGTCACTGGGACCCACATCCTCTCCTCAGGACCATAACCCTCCCAATAAACGAGGTACTGGAGAGAACCGTGGACAACACGAGAATCCACAATCCTAGAGACCTGAAATTCAAGATTACCATTAACCACAATCGGAGGAGGAGGCAAAGACATGGGTACAATGGGTTGGACATAAGGTTTTAATAAGGACTTATGAAAAACATTATGGATCTTCCAAGTCTGAGGAAGATCAAGACGGTAGGCAACAGGATTGATGACGGACAAGATTTTGCAAGGCCCAATAAACTTAGGACCCAACTTCCAGGAGGGAACCTTCAATTTGATATTCCTAGTAGACAACCACACCAGATCACCAACATTCAGGTCCGGACCAGGCACACGTCTCTTATCCGCCACACGCTTATATCTCTCACTCATGCTCTTTTGATTATTCTGAATCTTTTGCCAAATAGATGACAAAGACGAGGAGAATCTGTCCTCATCAGGTAAACCAGAAGACCCCTCTCCAGAGAATGTCCCAAACTGCGGATGAAACCCATATGCACCAAAAAATGGTGACTTATCAGAGGACTCCTGACGACGGTTATTTAAAGCAAACTCAGCAAGGGACAAAAAAGAACACCAATCCTCCTGATTCTCCGCCACAAAACAGCGCAGATATGTATCCAGATTCTGATTGACGCGCTCTGTCTGGCCATTCGACTGCGGGTGGAAAGCAGAAGAGAATGACAACCGAACCCCCAAGCGAGAACAGAAAGCCTTCCAGAATCTGGAAACAAACTGCGTGCCCCTATCAGAGACTATGTCTGAAGGAATACCATGCAATTTGACAATGTGATCAATAAATGCCTGTGCCAGCGTCTTAGCATTGGGCAAGCCAGGAAAAGGAATGAAATGCACCATTTTGCTAAAACGGTCCACCACCACCAGAATCACAGTCTTCCGTGAGGAACAAGGCAGGTCCGTAATGAAGTCCATGGACAGATGTGTCCAAGGACGGGAAGGAATGGGTAACGGAAGGAGAGGACCTGATGGCCGTGAATGAGGGACTTTGGCACGAGCGCAGGTCTCGCAGGCTGCCACAAAACCCTCAACCAACTTACGAAGCGCCGGCCACCAGAATCTCTGAGCGATGAGATCCACTGTGGCTCTTGCCCCCGGGTGTCCAGCAAGGACAGTATCGTGGTTCTCCTTAAAAATCTTGTGTCTTAAAGCGAGAGGCACAAACAACCTCCCAGGAGGACAAAGATCAGGAGCCTCTGCCTGGCCTACCTGAACCTCTGCCTCCAATTCAGGATAAAGAGCAGAGACCACCCCACCTTCAGCAAAAATGGGACCCGGGTCTTCAAAATTCCCACCTCCCGGAAAACAACGTGACAGGGCATCCGCCTTCACATTCTTAACCCCAGGGCGGAACGTGAAAACAAAATTAAACCTTGAAAAGAACAAAGACCATCTGGCTTGTCTCGGGTTCAGACACTTGGCTGACTCCAAGTAGGCCAGATTCTTATGGTCAGTAAACACGGTAATAGGGTGTCTGGCTCCCTCTAGCCAATGGCGCCATTCCTCAAAAGCTAACTTGATGGCAAACAACTCCCTATCTCTCACATCGTAATTTCTCTCTGCGACGGAGAGTTTCTTCGAGAAAAAGGCACACGGTCGCCATTTGGCAGGAGAGGAACCCTGAGACAAGACCGCACCCACACCCACCTAAGAAGCGTCCACCTCAACTATGAAGGACAGAGAAATATCAGGTTGTACCAAGATGGGAGCGGAGGCAAAACTCTCCTTGATACTAGAAAAGGCCTTAAGCGCCTCTACCGACCAGGAGGAAAAATCTACCCCCTTTCTAGCCATATCAGTGAGTGGTTTAACAACAGAGGAATAATTCAAAATAAACTTCCTGTAATAATTGGCAAAACCCAAAAAACGCATCAGCGCCTTCTGATTCTCAGGAAGCTCCCACTCAAGCACAGCGTGGACCTTCTCGGGGCCCATGCGAAAACCAGAAGCGGAGAGAAGAAACCCCAGAAATACTAAGCCTAAAGAACTGCAAACACACATTTTTCCAGTTTAGCGTACAATTTATTCCCCCACAGGATGAGCAAGACCTGACGTAGGTGGTCCTTAGTAGTTTTAAAATCAGGAGAAAAAATCTAAATGTCATCTAGATACACTAATACAAATTTCCCCATTAAATGATAAAAAATGCTGTTCACAAAATGCTGAAAGACGGCTGTAGCATTCATCAAACCAAAAGGCATAACCAAATTCTCAAAATGGCCCTCAGGGGTATTGAAGGCCGTCTTCCATTCGTCTCCTTCTCTGACCCTGACCAGGTTGTATGCCCCTCTTAGATCCAACTTGGAAAAAACTTTAGCCCCAACAATCTGGTTAAACAGGTCCGGGATCAGAGGAAGCGGATAAGGTTCACGAATTGTGATACTGTTCAGCTCCCTGAAATCCAAACATGGTCTTAAAGAACCATCTTTTTTCTTAAAGAAAAAAACAGTGGCAACAGGTGACTTTGAGGGTCATATGTGTCCCTTTCTCAGACTCTCAGAGATATAAGCACGCACAGCGACCCTTTCAGGTTGGGAGAGACTCGTTGTATAAACGAGATTTAGGCAGCTTGGCGCCTGGGGTGAGATTAATAGGGCAATCGTACTCCCTGTGAGGGGGCAAGTCCTGAACACCACTCTCAGAAAACACATCCGAAAATTCAGAGAGAAAAGATGGTACAGTCTTAGTAGAAACCTCTGAAACAGATGTCGTGAGGCAATTCTCTCTGCAAAAGTCACTCCAACCATTTATTTGCCTCGCTTGCCAATCAATGGTGGGGTTATGTTTAGTGAGCCAGGGTAGCCCCAACACTAGAGGAGTAGGCAACCCGCTTAGGACGAAACATGACACATCCTCAACATGAGTATCACTCACAATCAAACGGATATTGTGAACTATGCCCTTTAACGATTTCTGAGAAAGTGGAACGGAATCAATAGCAAAAACAGGTATATCCTTTCCAAAAATGCATACCTGGAAACCATGAGTTATAGCAAATTAATTATCAATGAGATTTACAGCTGCTACACTATCTACAAAAATCTCACAAAAAATGTTCTTGCTCTCTAGCGCCACCCTGGCAGGTAGGACAAAACGGGAACTACAAGCAAACGGAAAACCTTCAATTTCCGCATCAACCTTGCCAATAGTAACAGATGGAACATTTTTAGAGGATTTTTTTTCTTTTTATTTCTTTATTACTCTCAAAAAACTGCCTGAATCTCCTAGAGGGACAAACATTTGCCAAATGATTTATACCTCCACAACAGAAACAAACCTTCCTATGAGAGCTGAATCTTCTATTGTCAGAGGCAAGCAAACCCAGCTGCATGGGCTCCTGCTCAGAAGGGATTGAGAGCGACTGAGACCCCTGTGCACTGAATGAGACCGCCGCACTGTCCTTGGACTGAGTATGACAGGAAGGAGTGATCTCTCCTCTCTCTCTAAGACGCCTGTCAATACGAACGGCCCGAGACATGGCAGAGTCCAAGGAGGTAGGTCATCCATCAACGGTATATCATTAAAAACATACATGAAAACAGCAATCATGGGAACACGACGGTGTTACAAATAATTGTATAAAAACGGAGAAAGCTCCAGACCAAAAAGGGACTAGTATCCCCCCATACACACGTGGGGCAGTGTCAGCTTATGCCCCAAGAGGAAGCGTGAAGCGAAACGATCGTCGGGCGGCTGCTTCAGACCAGGGTCAGTAAGGAAGTTGAATTGTTGCACTTATGCACTTTAATAGTTTTTTCTCCCCCTGCAGTTTCTGCCTTGTGAGGGCTGCACTCAGGCTCACACTTCCTTAATTGGTTGTAGTGTTTTATTATGCATGCTCTGGGTGCATTTTGCTACATGTGCCCCACTAAGCTGACACTGCCCCAAGTGTGTTTGAGGGGATACTAGTCCCTTTTTGGTCTGGAGCTTTCTCTGCTTTTTTACAATTATTTGTAACACCGTCGTGTTCCCATGATTGCTGTTTTCATGTATGTTTTTAATGATATACCGTTGATGGATGTCTAACAAAGGAATTAATTGATTATAATAATTCTCTGTGTGGATGCTTTTTTGAGCATTGTAGGTGATATACGATTAACTCTATGCGAGATATTCATGATTCTGTTTTGGTGTTTTACAAATATATAACATTCTCAACTTAAAAATTAGACTGCTATATGTAGTCAAAATGGCACCTGTATTATTTGTAATATATAGCGCAGGCGCCATTTTGCGCTGCAAAAATAAAGCTCTCTAGATTTTTTTAATTGAAGAGCAATTTCTGTAACTTACCCCTAAGTCACTTATATCTTTGACCAAATATAGCCGGAAAAACATTTTAAGTTGAGAATTTTTTTTTGCCCGCGAACAATGTTACAAATATTCAAATGGCCCTCGGCAGCAAAAAGGTTTCCCACCCCTGCTGTAAGGGCTGCTGTCGCTACTGAGCCTAGGAGCCTGAGGGGGCCCAAAGACCCTTGTGCCACATAAGAAGACACCGGTACTATACAAAGTTCATGCAGGCCAAGTTACATCTCTGGCTGGAGGGAAGGGGTAAGGTCAAGAATTTGGCATGGAGCAGGGAATGCAGTTTAAATTTTCGCCTCAGACAGCACGAAGGCTATGTGCTTCCCTGCCCCTGGCCACAAAGCACTGAGGGAAGGGTCCCAAGCTGAACTCTTGCACCAAGGCACATGAGCCTTTAGCTACGCCCCTGAATATTATATTATACTCCATGCAAGAAGGATGACTTGCATCTACATGTGCTAGAATAGAATCCGTGGTATGATCTTGGTACTGACATTCTTATATCAAGGAGACACCAGGAAACTGAACCCTAGACTACAAAACCTTCGAAGATAATGATGCATTTATCTCCTGATGTTCATTTTCAAGATGACAATCTGAGCACAATTTTGGTTGACCATTTGTAGTAGAGCATGGACCCGGCCTTGTGCAACCACAAAAGATCTGCAGCAGTTGACAGAGAAGGCCATCTAAAAAGTCTCTACAGGGAGTAAATAGTGAGAAGATCCTGACAACATGTAATGTCTATGGTCAGCTGTAATCCTGTCATCTCCATCTATCTCATTAATACAAGGATAAATCACATAATACTGAAGGATAAAACAAGACTGAACACAAGATCTTCACAGTCTTCTACAGATCAGAGGGGACATTTCATGAGACCTTATCTCTATCTACCTGATCATCTTTGGGACATTATGATGTTCTTCTGAACCATCCTGTAGAAGAGGAGGACTGGGACATCTCTCTGGTGTTCTTATCTCTTCCTTAACTGTAGGAAACACATCCAGTGACTGAATTCATTCCTTACATACAGATAATGATAGGTGTGCATTTAGTCATGTCTACTACCTGGTGATATGAGGGGCCGGTGATCCTCCATCATGATGTCCTTATATCCATCTACCTGATCATCCTGTGGGACATTGTGATGTTCTTCTAAATTATCCTGTGGAAGAAGAGGACTGGGACATCTTTCGGGTGTTGTTCTCTCTTCCTTAACTGTAGGTGTTTTAGAATCAGGATTAGATTGGATGGTCAGCCATCTTGTCTTAGGTATACTTCTTGGGGCACATTTATTAAGACCGGTGTTTTAAATGCTGGTCTTAAAGCCCTAAGTTGGCGGGGGTTGCCGAAGTTATGAAGATGCGCAGGCCCGTTACCTTTGCCGTCCACGCCACACCCACAATTGTAGACCTGGCATGAGGGCGAAGTTGCAGATAGCGGCGCTACTAACTGTTGCATCGACATCTGCCCCTTGAAATACACTTAATTTAGGCTTATTTCAGAATAGTAAAGGACCCCCCTTGTGTTTACACCTCAAAAAGGAGCTTAGATAAAGAGTTAATCGCCATTTTGAAGTGAATACTGAGTACTTTTAATACTAACTACTTCTGCTGAGAAAAAAAGAGGCCTTTAAGTAATACTTTTTTTGATGATAGAATGGTTACCTTTAGAAAGCAGATAATATTTGCACTAGAAGTTGAAGCCTTGGACAAGATAAATGTATTTGTCTATTAAAACTAACCATTTGCATGTTTATGATCGATCCTTGCTGTTGGACAGGTGATAAATCAAAGAGCCGATCTTGGCTTTATGGACCATGGGGCTCTTTGGAAAGAAAAATGGAGATTGGTACTTGAATTGGAGAGGACTAATGGAAGGCCCCAGGAACAAATTATTTATGCAAGAAGATTGTGATAAGGAAATTTTATCCAATTAGAAGTTGCTGTCGGTGTAACTTGTGTAGATGTATGGTTACATAGAAATGATGATGAAATGAGGTAATCTGTGTGTAAAACATTGAAGTCTACGTACAGCGAAAAATTTATTAAAATATTAATTATTCCTTTGTTCTCTGAGTTATAAAGGACGGTGTCCAGGACTTATAACCAAGTGCTGCCTTTTACCATGGCTGTAATTCACTCCCATTTACGTCTTATGCCCTAATCTGCCTAAATTTTACATTGACTTAAATACTGTCTTGCTGCTCTTGTATCTGAATAAGGCCTCATTCACACGTCAGTGTTCGGTCAGTGATTTTCAGCCGAGATTTTGAGTCAAAACCAGGTGAGGCTCTGAACACAGAACAGGTACAGATCTTTCCCCTATACCTTGTCATGAACCCACTGTGCCACTAAGTGAGCCCCTCATTATTTACAGTACCCCTAGTGGTGGGGATAGACTTTTCCGAGAGGAACACCAAGTCGCGAGCTCTTGTGAAGGATTGACACACGAGGCAGCTGGTCCAGACAGACCAAGAGGTACCTGATCAAGGTACCAGAGGTACAGACGTAGTTAGCAGGCCAAGCTGTAACCATGAGCAATAGTGAAGGACCAAAGGATGAGGCAGAGGCAAAGTCAAACAAGCAGTAGTTCTGGGCAGGTGGCACAGGTATAGGTCAGGCAATCCGGATTGGCAACAGGGGAATTCAGGCAAGTTGGCAGGGATCAAACAGGTAGCGGAGTCCAGAAACACAAGCGCGGGTCAGATACACAGGAAGACGAGCAGAGATATCAGCAACCTTTGCAGGACACAAGGACCTTGACGCTCAGGCACCTGCAAAGGGTGCTGAGCCACTTATATATGTGCAGGAGGGCTAGGATTTCGTCAGCAAGGTCATATGAGCTAACCCATAAATCACAGGAAGTGACGTGCGCTAAAGGAACTGCTACAGACGATAAGCTGTAACCATGCTGTGCTCAGGGCTGGAAGGAAACTGCGGAGCGGATCCCAGGACAGACAATGCCTGTAAGGAAAGAGCCAAGGACTGCAGTGATGAATGGGGAAACACCGGTGGCAGATCAGCGCTGAACACGGAGCTTGCAGCGATAAGCAAGGGGACATTGGCTCATAGCAGCCACTGTTACATAACTTATGTGTGTGGAGGCTCAAATCCTAGGTTTTGGCTCACAATCACTGATGGAAATCACTGACGTGTGAATGAGGCTTAAACAAAAGAATATTCTGAGGAAGAAGTTGCTTCAAAAGGTTTAAGTTGCAAATTTCCAACAGTAGGAAACACATCCAGTGACTGAATGAATTGATCACATACAGATAATGAGAGGACATGTTTATTTAGTCATGTCTATTACCTGGTGATATGAGAGGCTGGTTTTCCACCATCATGATGTCCTTGTACAGATCTTTGTGTCCTTTTACATACTCCCACTCCTCCATGGAGAAATAGACGGTGACATCCTGACACCTTATAGGAACCTGACAACACAATGATACAGTCATCACCTAGATTCCTGCATAGCGTTCTTTATAATGTTCCAGCATTCCCAGCAGTGTCACCTCTCCAGTCAGCAGCTCAATCATCTTGCTGGTGAGTTCTAGGATCTTCTCTCTATTGATTTCTTCATGTATCAGGAAGTGAGGTGGAGGCTCCGTGATTGGACTCAGGGTTCTTCCCCATCCTTCAGACACAGGAGCCTGACAGCGCTCACTAGAAGGTCTTCTTCACTACTGTGTAGTCCTGGTTATGGAGAGACACAGTAATAAATATCCCTCCATACATCTACAGAGTCCCCTCACCTCTCCAGTCATGTTCATCTGTTAGTAACATAGATAAGATGAAGTAATGTGACATCAGAATCTCTCACCTCTCCAGTAAGCCAGAAGAGGATCTCTAGGGTGAGATTCATTATCCTCTCCGCCATCTTGTCCCTGTCCATTCTTGTTGGGTCAATCAGGAGAAGGATCTTATATAGAAGATATCCACTGAGCGGGTCCTATATTGTAGGAACCTGAATGGAAAGATGATTAGACAATGGAAAATCCTACAAAATCCCAAGTAAAATACAATTACTGAATATAAGAGGAGACATGGGAGGAGATAATAAAGTGTAGATGTTGTGTTCTCTCTTTTTATATGGATTGAAACATGTGTGAGGTCAAGGCAGTTTCATGGTATGTCACATCTTCACATGACCCTACAGCCAATAGAAGATGTCATTAGTGATGCCAGTATGAACAGCATGAGACCGCTATAGACCATCATAGACCTCAATGGTCAGGTGATATACATACTGCCATAGGAGCTCCGACCAATATTGTCCCTGCAGTGATGTAAACAGACTGAAGGAGACCACAGGAGCCTCAGTGCTGGAGCAGTGGAGGATTCTACAGGTTCTAAGTAAAACGCTGCGGAATATGTTGGTGATACATAAAGATTATTATTGTTATCTAGACAGACGTTGGGTTGGCAAGATTTGTTTTTTTAGAGCTCCTCACGGCGACACAGATGTTGCAGTTTAATAGATTTATCTTTAAAGGGTTTCTGTCAGCAGGAAAATGGTTATTAACCTGGCTGACATTAGTGATGTACTAATGTCAGCTGAACATAACTATATTAGTGACATCTCACTGCGTGCTGCTGTTATAATATGTAAATGAGCCTCTAGGAGCAGGGGGGTGTTGCTCCTGCTTCTAGAGGCTCCCTTCTCCCATTCTGGCCACGCCCTGCTATACTTGATTGACAGGGCCAGGCAGCGTTAGTCTCCACTTGCCGGCCCTGTCTCCTGTAGAAATCTCCCGCCTGCGCTGTCCCATTCAGAATTCGGCGCAGGCGAAGTAAGTGAGGGACGCTGGCCATCCCAACAATCTTAAACAAACAGCAGGTGGCGCTTAGACAGATACTGTAAATGTTTCATTACAAGCCAATATGAAATTATTTAGATCCAGGTTCTGGTTTGAAAAATGTAGAATATTTTTTATGGGACAACACCTGTAAAATGTACCTGAGTTATCATAGAAAAGTTTGTATAATCGCTGTGCTTCTTTGTACAATCATAACTGTGAAGGAACAGGTCTTTTTGGGGCTTCCCTAATGTTTTTTTCAGACATATTGCCTTTTTCAGCTGCACACCTAGATGCAATTCACTCAGAAGCAGGGGGCGTATCACTTCTGTGAAACCTGCCATCACTGTACTTTTCCTTACTCCACACTATGTTTGTTTTCAGCTTCGAGCTCACAGAAAAAATAAGGAGGAGAAAAATCAAAATCATAGAAAGGTAGGGGTCTCTTACAATCTTCAAAAGAATAGAAGCAGGTTCTCAGGATCAGGATCTCAGCTAGCTCTTGTGAGTCTATGTTACTAGGGACGTATTTTGTCTGACAACAGGCAGTGGACGGATTTTTCCAGGTGGATGAAGGCAGATTTTAAAAAAATGAAATGATAAATAAATTTGTTATTTACACTATTGTTTGAAAGTACAGTAAGTATGACTACCCTCCACCAGCACTGCGTTGCACTAGGTACTGTATAAGAAATCGCTCTGCACCTTCGTGGGTTATGGCGGTCACTGATCTCAGTGTTTTTCAGCTACAGGCATACAATGTGCACCTCGCGCAGCAAACAGCGTCAAATACAGTTCTAGTCTGAACAAGTCTCTAAGGATCGCTCAGAAATAACTGCAGCTGCAACTAGGGGCATGAGAAAAATTGACAGATTAGTTTAAAACTTAGGTTTTAATGATGTTTCTAGTGATGGCCTTGCGGTTCGCCCAGCGGTCGTTTCGCTGTGAACATTGCGCGTTTCGCGATTCGCCAAACATGTGAACATATGGCAATGTCCGCCAGGCGCCATATTCTTTTGCATTACGCCCCCAACTTTGACACTATGACACACACATTCAGGTGGGACAGGACAGCCAATTGAGACGCTTCAGCACATGGACACCCCCCTACCATATAACAAAACCTGATCTGGCAGCCATTTTACATTCTGTGTTTTGCTAGTGTAGGGAGAGTTTGCTTTGTCGAGCAGGGACACACTGTTAGGGACACCAAACTGCTAGCTAATAGGGCCACAAAAGTCCTTTTAATGACATGACATAGGTGTGCTATCGATAAGTGTGATATACTGAGGGGTGTGATATACTTATAATATACTTTCTAACATAGAAAGTATATTATAGTGCATTTGTATTGTGCAGCAGTTGTGTGCGGTTCTGCTGCGATACCGCAGCTACAGTGACAGAAGTATTTGAACACCCTGCGATTTTGCAAGTTCTCCCACTTAGAAATCATGAATGGTCTAAAATTCACATTGTAGGTGCATTCCCACTCAGAGACAAAATGTAATTATTTTTTTCAGGAAATCACATTGTATGATTTTTTAAGAATGTATGTGTCTTGCACTGCTGAACATAAGTATTTGAACACCTGAGAAAATCAGTGTTAATATTTGGTACAGAAGCCATTGTTCGCAATTACAGAGGTCAAACGTTTCCTGCAGTTATTGACCAGGTTTGCACACACTACAACAGGGATTTTGACCCACTCTTCTACACAGATCTCCTCTAGATCTGTCAGGTTTTGGGGCTGTCGCCGAGCAACACAGAGTTTCAGCTCCCTCCAAAGATGTTCTATTGGATTTAGGTCTGGAGACTGGCTAGGCCACTCTAGAACCTTTATGTGCTTCTTACGGAGCCACTCCTTGGTTATCCTGGCTGTGTGCTTCGGGTCGTTGTCATATTGGACCCATCTTCAATGCTCTGGATGAGGGAAGGAGGTTGTTGCTCAAATTCTCACAATAAATGGCCCCATTCATCCTCTCTTAATACAGTGCAGTCGTCCTGTCCCCTTTTGCAGAAAAGCACCCCCAAAGCATGATGTTACCACCCCCATGCTTCACAGTAGGGATGGTGTTCTTGGGATGCAACTCATCCTTTTTCCTCCAAACATGACGAGTGAAGTTTAGACCAAAAAGTTCTACTTTGGTCTCATCTGACCACATGACTTTCTTCCATGCCTCCTCTAGATCATCCAGATGGTCATTGGCAAACTTCAATCGGGCCTGGACATGTGATGACTTGAGCAGGGGAACCTTCTGTGCAATCCATTAATTGAAACCATGACGGCGTAGTGTTCTACCAACAGTGACCTTTGAAACTGTGGTCCCAGCTCTCATCATGTCATTGATCAGCTCCTCCCTTAAAGGTTCTGGGCTGATTCCTCACCTTTCTTATCATCGAGGTGAAATCTTGCATGGAGCCCTAGTCCGAGGGACTTTAGCCTCTTCCATTTTCTAACAATTGCTCCAACAGTTGATTTATTTTCACTAAGCTGTTTGGCAATTGCCCCGTAGCCCTTTCCAACCTTGTGGACGTCCACAATTTTGTCTCTGGTGTCTTTTGACAGCTCTTTGGTCTTGCCTATGGTAGTAGCTGGCATCTGACTAACTGTGGGGTGGACAGGGGTCTTTAAAGAACTCAGACAGGTGCTACTAAGTTAGATTAATGAGTGGAGCAGAGGTGGACTTTTTAAAGGCACAGTAACAGGTCTTTGAGAGCCAGAATTCTTGCTGTTTCTCAGGTGTTCAAATAATTATGTTCAGCAGTGCAAGACAAATAAATTCAGTCTCTCAGAGTGAGAATGCACCTACAATGCGAATTTCAGACCCCTCCATGATTTCTAAGTAGGGAGAACTTGCTAAATCTCAGGGTGTTCAAATACTTCTGTTCCTCACTGTATATAGGGGGACAAATGCTATTGGAGTAACTAGTTGCAACTGTGTGATATACCTGTTTCTCCCCAAAAAACTAATTGAGAGGTGTGATATACCTATAATATACTTTCTAACATAGAAAGTATATAGAGCATTTGTGTGCAGTTCTGCTGCGATGCTGTAGGTATATAGAGGGACAAGCGCTATTCGAACAACTATTTGCAACAGGTGTGATATACCAGTTGCCCCCCAAAAAATTGATTGAGGGGTGCAATATACCTGCTTCCACAAAATACTTAAGGGGTTTGATATACCCGCTTCCACCAAATATTGACTGAGGCCTGAGCTATACCTGCTTCCACAAAATACTGATTAAGGGGTGCGATATACCTGTTTCCACAAAATACTGAATGAGGGGTGCAATATACCTGCTTCCACAAATTACAGATTGAGGGGTGCGATATACCTGCCTCCAGGTATAAGGTCCTTTAATATTCATATTGATTGCTAAAGCATTTAAAGTAAAAATGTCTAAGCCTAGTATTACCATGCCATTGTTAAAGAGGTTAAAAAGATAGATAGGATAGAAGGCGAAGAGCAAAAAAACCTGTCTGAGTAAGCAGAGTCTAATGCAGCATTAGTTTTGCCTCAAACAAATCTAGTCCAAACAAATGAACTAAGACATTGTTCATCACGTGCCAGAAAACAGACCCCAAAGATGCTGGAAAATATGGAGCAAGAAGCAGCATTAAAAAGAAAAAAGTTCACCCGAATGTATGATGAGTGGAAATTATACTTTAAAACAATTGTAAAAAGCTAAAGCAAGAAAGTAAAAAAGGGAACTTGAGTGATATGGTAGAGACAGCAGAAGACCTGCGGTCATTTACGACACCTTCCCAGGATATTGTAAGGTACATAGACACATGTACAGCAGTCATTAAAGATTTAGTGAAGCTCATGAGAGAATTTTTATCTGCCGCTAATTAGGATGAAGTTAAAGCAAGAAGTAGAATAAACGAGCTATTTATGAGAGACTATGCTAGGTCCTTAGGGGGAACCACAATCTCAAGTGTGACTTCCTTCGCTAGCTGAAGTGCCACCCACATATCAGAGTCCTAAAATACTTCAGCCAAAAGAAAGGAATTAGCTAAAACAACTGGCTGTCAAGAGAGCAGAAATTTAGATGGAAGCTGCCATAGAGGTGCAGTGCCAACTGATAGCTGAAAGGGATGCACAGCGCCATTAAATGGAAGCCGAAATGGAGGCACAGCGCCAACAGATGAAAAGTCTGAAAAGGCAGAAAGAAGTTAAGATTGTAGAAGCCAGACTCAGAGTGCATGAAGAGGATATGAATGAGAGTAGTCATAGGCTCAAATCTGTACTAAGCGAAGAAACAGACTCCTACTTTCCTTCATATGCCCGGGAGAATGGAAGACAAAAAGACAAAGAGAGGCCTGGTCCAATGTTAGGAAAAAGGTGTGTGAATTTACCCTCTATCTCAACCAGAAAAGATAAAGAAAGGGACTCACCTAATTCAGAACCAAGTGAGGAAATAGAACCAGATGATTCTATTCCTAGATGTCACGGCAATGATGAGGAGAGTGTTACAACCTTTGTACCAGCAAGACAAAAGAGAACAGTCCTAGGTAGACTTCCCGTTCCGGAACCCACTGTATTTTCAGCAGACGTACTGAAGTTCATAAAGTCGAAGGCAAGTTTTGAAAATATAATTGAGCATCATTGCTTCAGTCCAGTCGACAAGTTATTCCACCTTCAGAGATATGTTTGTGGGGAAGCAAAGAGAGTTCTTGAAGGTAACTTCTATAGAAAAGACAAAAAAGCCTACAAGCAAGCTTGGGAAAATGAAAGATATGGTCATCCTTACTTAGTACAAAGAGCTTTTAGAGAGAAATTGAATAACTGGTCTAAAATAGGTCCTACAGAACACTTCAGACTCCAAGAGTATGGTGACTTCCTGCAAGCATGCAGCAATGCCATCCCACATGTTCAAGGACTAGAAGTACTGAACGACTATCTAGAAAACCACAGGATGATAGCCAAGCTACCTGAAGAAGTGGCTTCTAGATGGAATCGCTATGCGACTGAACAGTTAGATCTAGGCAAGAACTTCCCAAGCTTTAAAGAGTTCTCTGAGTTCATCAATAAGGAAGCACAGATAGCATGTAATCCAGTAACATCACCTTACATCTTAAAATCCTTAGAAGAAAGGCCTGCAAGAGAGATAAGACATGCAAGAGCAACTAGTTTTGCTACCAACACAGCAGCTAAAGGTCCAGATACCTACGAGAGCAAGTTCAAAGTTACTACTGGGATCAGTAGAGAGACAGAACCGACAAATCTTCAGACTTCCTTCAAGTGTATGTTCTGTGGAGAGAACCACTCCATACACAAGTGCCAACAATTGAAGGAGAAGTCCCCAGATAAAAAGAAAAAAATTGTACTTGATAACTATTTTGGATGTCTAAGAAAAGGCCATGTTACTAAGGAGTCTAAGAAAAAGGCCACATGCCGCTTTTGCAAAGGATGCTATCCTACACCACTACATAAAGAACTTCCAAAGAAAGATAAATCCTCAATACCTAGATACTTAGGAAGAAAAGAAAGTATCAGATTCGGCATTCTCTTGCAGAGTGAGGGAAGGAGAAAGCAACGGCACATCAATGGTTGTATCAGTTTGCATTTCAAATCCTAAAAGGAGGAACAAGAAGGTATACGCCTATGCACTACTGGATGCCCAGAGTGACATCACCTTCATTGATCAAGGAACCTGCAAGAAATTACAAGTGGCGACAGAATCAGTGAATCTCAAACTCACCACAATGACGGGAAGAGACACATTAGTGAACAGTCAAAGGACAGAGTTAGAGGACTTCATTCAAACTTAACATTAGATCTACCTCCAGCTTATACAAAAGACGATATACCTCTAGATCGAGATCGCATACCTACCTGTGAAACAGCCAATAAATGGGAGCACCTGTCATATCTCATGAAATGTCCCTGCTGAAGGAGTTTGGTGTTGGACTGTTGATAGGCTACGATTGTCCCTAAGCCTTGGTACCACGAAAGGTAAATCACAGGAGGAAAGGGTGAACCCTACGCTGTTCAAACTGATCTAGGATGGGGTTGTTGGAGGAAAACAGCAGATTGCAAACTCAAGACAGGTGACAGGATTGTGTCATCGAATATCTGTCCAAGAATATCTGTCCGTATTCAACACGTGTTTTGTACATGGACTATCTGCTGTGAGGGCGGCAGTGTTATATATGAAGAAAAGTTTAAGTTAATAAATAAGTTATTTCAAGCATTTGGTGTGCTCTTTATACCTACTGTTTCCATAAAACGGCGCTAGAAGAATTACAGAGTAATAGTCTGGTTAGACTAAAAGGTCAGAGATATCAAAATTCTTCTAATGCCACAGCGCAAAAGGCACTTCATAGTGCTGCGCCTGACACAAGGAGTTCAGAGGGAGAGACAGAGCAGCAGATAGAGAGGAGAAGGAAGAGAAGCAGGCAGAACTTGCAGTGCACAGGAGGCAAAAAGCAGACTGCAAATGTATCTGGAGCGAGCCATTCACCATGCATGGTCACATCTTGCGCTCCCAGGACGCCGGCACACTGACTCCGCAGTGTGGGCTTTTTTTTTTTATGTGTCAGCTGCTGACAATAGTGTTACCATCTGCAGCCTGTGCTGTCAACGCATAAGTCGCGGTAAGCCCAACACTCACCTAGGGACGACCGCCTTAAGGCACCTGGCCTCCCATTCACCGAGACCAGTGGGAGCAACGCCGTCAGAACCCACAAAGCCACACTCCCGACGCTCCACGTCCTGCCTCTTCTCATTCTACTCTCTCTTCCTATTTGTCCTCCACTCCACCTTCCACTGTGCCGTTGTCTCATTCATCTGGCAGAAGGCAGACTTCCATGGCCCAAAATGTTCGAGCGTAAAAAGATAATGATGCCTGATAACCCTCTTGCCCAACGGCTGACCGCTAGCTTCTCGGAACTGCTAGCCCACCGACTACTGCCATATAAACTGGTGGACTCAGAGGCATTTAGAAAATTTGAGGCCATTTGCACGCCGTAATGAAAGGTCCCCAGAAGGAAATATTTCTCCCAGAAGAGCATCCCAGAGCAATATGGCCACATTCAGTGGCAAGTGAATATATCTCTGGCACACAGTGTCTGTGCAAAGATCAGACACGTGGTCTAGCAAACACGAGCAGGGAAGGTACATAACTTTCAATCCCCACTGGGTGAACCTTCTGACTGGCCGTCAAGCATGTAACCTGTGGCTCCCGTGTGGATTTGGTATAACCGTCACAGATTGCATGCAGGCCTGCCTTTCCTTCCTCCTCCTCCTAATCCATCCTCTGTCTCCTCATTGGCTGACTCCTTCTTTTCCACTGCTACCGCCTCTTCCGCTGCACCCTCCAAGCTCCACAGAACCTATTCAACGTGCCCGGTGAAACAGTTGCCATGCTGTGCTGCGGATTTTGTGCCTGAAAGCCAAGAGCTACACCGACACCGATCCTGCACTGCTTTCAGCTCTGCGGTCACAGGCCGATCAGTGGCTAACCCCACTCAATTTGCCAGTTGGTAAAGTGGTGTGCGACAACGTTGCCAATCTGCTGAGCACGCTGAAACAGAACGAAATGACACACATGCCATGCATTGCACACGTTCTGAACTTAGTCGTGCAGCGATTCGTTGCCAAATGCCCCACAGGTACAGGACGTCTTGCGGCAGGCCAGGAAAATCTCTGCCATTTTAGAAGATCTTACAAGGCCATGGCTCGACTGGCTGACATTTAGCGGCGACACCACATGCCTGTCAGACGTCTGATTTGTGACAGCCTGGCGCACTGGAGCTCCACCTTGTATATGCTTGATAGGCTGCTCCAGCAGCAACATTCCGTTAATGACTACCTGTACGAACTCTGCAGTAGGACAGGTTCTTGGGAGCTTGGATTCTTTTCACCACGCCAGTGGCTGCTCATGCGCAACGCATGCAGACTTCTGCGGCGATTTGATGAGATCACCAAACTGGTCAGTCACAGCCAGGGCACCATCAGTAACATCGTAACTTACGCCTTCTTTCTGGAGCATGCATTGCGTCGTGTCATTGATCAAGCCATCGAGGAGCAAGAACAGGAAGATGAGGAAGTCGCACTGCTGAATGAATTCCCAGGGGTGGCTACTCCATCTGAGACAAGTCAGCAGGAGTGTGAAGAGGAATCAGAGGTGGACGGTGGCTGGGGGAGGAGGAGGGGGAGCAAGAAGAGCAGGCTTTGAGGGGGACTTTAAACTTTTCGGGGATCCCTCGTGTTGTCCGTGGCTGGGGAGGAGGAGAACGAGGACGACATTCTCCTGGGCAATGAACAGGAGCCAGGGCGCTCTACCGCTTCCAATTTAGTGTAAAAAGGGGCCTTCATGCTCCAGTAGTTTGAAGAGTGACCCCCGTATAAAAAGCATAAAGGGCAAGGAGCAGTGGCAACGTGCTTAGACCCCCGGTACAAATACAAAATGGCGGACATGTTAATAGCATCACAGAGGGCTTGCAGAATGCAACATTTCTAGGCCTTGCTGTGAGAGATGCTGCATTCTGCTGTTGCAGGCGCTGGCAGAGGAATTTCCAACCACAGCAAAACAGGTGCAGTATCATTCCTACCGCGCCTGCAAGAGGAGGGCGGTCTAAGATGTGTTGGTCACTTTGGATATGAGATCATTCTTGCAGCCAACCCATCAACAGCCGCCCTCCGCATCCAGCCTCAGGGAACGCCCAGACCGACAGGTGTCTGACTACATCGGGTTAGGCTACTTTCACACTTGCGTTAGGAGCGGATCTGTCTGGTGTCTGCACAGACGGATCCGCTCCTATAATGCAAACGCTTGCATCCGTTCAGAACGGATCTGTTTGCATAACTGTTTATTTCAGATCTGATTTTTCACTTCGGAAAACTCAGATCCGACAGTATATTCTAAACACAGAAGCGTTCCCATGGTGATGGGGACGCTTCAAGTTAGAATATACTGAGAACTGTGTACATGACTGCCCCCTGCTGCCTGGCAGATGCTGCCAGGCAGCAGGGGGCAGACCCCCCCCTCCTGTATTTAACTTATTGGTGGCCAGTGCGGCCCCCCCTCCCTCCCCAGTATTAATTGCAACCAGTGCGGCCCCCCTCCCTCTATATTCATCGGTGGCCAGTGCGGATTCCCAGTATTAAATATGACCAGTGCGGCCCCCTCCCTCTATATTCATTGGTGGCCGGCCAGTGCGGATTCCAAGTATTGTGACCAGTGCGGCCTCCCCTCTCTCCACCCCCTAATTAAAATCACCCCCCCATCATTGGTGGCAGCGGAGAGTACCGATCGGAGTCCCAGTTTAAATCGCTGGGGCTCCGATCGGTTACCATGGCAGCCAAGATGCTATTGCAGTCTTGGCTGCCATGGTTACTTGGCAATAAATACAAACATTATACTTACCTGAAGAGCTGCGATGTCTGACCGGCCGGGAGCTCCTCCTACTGGTAAGTGAAAGGTCTGTGCGGCGCATTGCCTATAGCACAGACCTGTCACTTACCAGTAGGAGGAGCTCCTGGCCGGACACAGACATCGCAGCTCTTCAGGTAAGTATAATGCTTGTATTTATTGCTAAGTAACCATGGCAGCCAAGACTGCAATAGCGTCTTGGTTGCCATGGTAACCGATCGGAGCCCCAGCGATTTAAACTGGGACTCCGATCGGTACTCTCCGCTGCCACCAATGATGGGGGGGGGGGGTGATTTTAATTAGGGGGGGGGGAGAGGGGAGGCCGCACTGGTCATAATACTTGGAATCCGCGCTGGCCACCAAATAATACTTGGAATCCGCGCTGGCCACCAATAAATATAGAGGGAGGGGGAGGCCACACTGGTTATATTTAATACTGGGGAGGGAGGGAGGGGGAGGCCGCACTGGTCATATTTAATACTGGGAATCCGCACTGGCCACCGATGAATATAGAGGGAGGGGGGCCGCACTGGCTACAATTAATACTGGGGAGGGAGGGGGGGCCGCACTGGCCACCAATAAGTTAATTACAGGAGGAGGGGGGGGGTCTGCCCCCTGCTGCCTGGCAGCATCTGCCAGGCAGCAGGGGGCAGTCATGTACACAGTTCTCAGTATATTCTAACATGAAGCGTCCCCATCACCATGGGAACGCTTCTGTGTTTAGAATATACTGTCGGATCTGAGTTTTACGATGTAGCTCAAATCCGATGGTATATTCTAACATAGAGGCGTTCCCATGGTGATGGGGACGCTTCAAGTTAAAATATTCCATCGGATCGGAGAAAACTCCGATTTGATGGTATATTAATAGGGACTCCTGACTTTACATTGAAAGTCAATGGGGGACAGATCCGTTTGAAATTGCACCATATTGTGTCAACGTCAAACGGATCCGTCCCCATTGACTTGCATTGTAAGTCTGGACGGATCCGTTTGGCTCCGCACGGCCAGGCGGACACGAAAACGCTGCAAGCTGCGTTCGGGTGTCCGCCTGCTGAGCGGAGCGGAGGCCAAACGGTGCCAGACTGATGCATTCTGAGCGGATCCGCATCCACTCAGAATGCATTGGGGCTGTACGGATCCGTTCGGGCCGCTTGTGAGAGCCTTCAAACGGAACTCACAAGCGGAGCCCCGAACGCTAGTGTGAAAGTAGCCTTAACGGCCGATGTGGGCACTCTGAGAGGCAAAGAACCCCTGATTTACTTGGTGTGCAGGCTTGACCTGTGGCCAGAGCTGGCACAATTTGCCATGGAACATTTAGCTTGCCCCTCATCGAGTGTCCTGTCCGAAAGGATGATCGTGACCAATAAGCGCACTCGCCTAGCTCACGACAGTATGGACTACCTCACATTTCATGCCAGCCCACACATATCCGCCACCACCCAGAGCAAAGAATGGTCCTTGTCTTATGTATATACAGTGGTATAAAAGGCCTTTTCTGTCAGGTGAATGCCTAATTTTTGGGGTCTTTACTGGCCTACAGTAAAAATGTTATCAGGTGAACGCCTAATGTACCTCCAGCTACATAATCACTTGTTCTTTTCTGTCAGGTGAATACTCAATTTTTGGGGCCTGTAAGGGCTTACAATAAATTTTTTATCAAGTGAGCGACTAATGTACCTCCATCCACATAATCACAAGTTCTTTTCTGTCAGGTGAATGCCTAATGTTTGGTGCCTCTGCTCCAGTGGCCTAGAGTAAAAACTTTATTAAGTGAATGCCTAATGTACCTCCAGCAACATAATGACAAGTTCTTTTTTGTTAAGAGAATGCCTAATTTTTGGGGCCTGTACTCCCGTGGCCTAAAAAAATAATAAAAAAAAATAAATAAAAAAATTCTAGGCTCCAGTAGGGCATATTATTGAGAGTTTCCCTTTAAGATGCAAAAAAAGGGCCCCGGATTAAAATACATATTTTTTGTGGGAATTTTTCCCGTCGATCCCCCTCTGGTACGTCACTGTCCATGTTGTGGGACTATTTGTGCACTTCTAGTACTTTGTAAGTATTTAGTGGCTGCAAATATGACCTGAAGGTTTTTCAGGTTCGCCTGCCATTAAAGTGAATGAGGCCCGCTGCGAACGCGCGTTTTGCGAACATTTAATCGCAAATGTGCGTTCGCAAAACGCCCCGGCCGATGTTCATCCATCACTAGCTGTTTCTGTACAGCATTAAAATGTATTGGCTCTGCATAGGCAAAATTATCAGCCGAAGTCGCACGAAACTTCGATGAATTACTTCGGTACTCCTATCTGCATCTTTAAAAACATTTTAAAATAGGAATCCAAAGT
The DNA here is from genome assembly GCF_014858855.1 of Bufo gargarizans. Classification (NCBI taxonomy): domain Eukaryota; kingdom Metazoa; phylum Chordata; class Amphibia; order Anura; family Bufonidae; genus Bufo; species Bufo gargarizans. The sequence continues at coordinate 27,730,541 of NC_058085.1, forward strand.
CGGGTTTGGTACTGGTTGGTACCTCGGTATCAAAAAAGACTTCCGATTCCTATTTGAAAATGTTTTTAAAGACACAGTAATTCACCAAAGTCTTGCGCAACTTCAGCCGAAACTACTTTTTCCTACATGAAGCCAATACATTTTAATGTTTAAAGTTTTTAAACGAACGCCTAGTTGGAACAGAAACTGCACAATAAAATCCCACCACTTTATCAGCGCTCCAATAAAAATATATGTTATATCCGTATAAACTCATATTGGAAATTGGAAAAGTTGCTGCTTAAGTTTTTATAATAGCAATTTGCATATACTTCAGAATGTTATGAAGAGTGATCAGATGAATTGCATAGTCCTTCTTTGCCATGAAAATTAACTTAATCCACAAAAAAACTTTCCACTGTATTTAATTGCTGTCTATAAGGACCTGCTGAGATCATTTCAGTAATCATCTTGTTAACTCAGGTGAGAATGTTGACGAGCACAAGGCTAGAGATCATTATGTCAGGCTGATTGGGTTAAAATGGCAGACTTGACCTGTTAAAAGGAGGGTGATGCTTGAAATCATTGTTCTTCCATTGTTAACCATGGTGACCTGCAAAAAAAACGTGTGCAGCCATCATTGCGTTGCTTAAAAATAGCTTCACAGGCAAGGATATTGTGGCTACTAAGATTGCACCTCAATCAACAATTTATAGGATCATCAACAACTTCAAGGAAAGAGGTTCAATTCTTGTTAAGAAGGCTTCAGGGCGTCCAAGAAAGTCCAGCAAGCGCCAGGATCATCTCCTAAAGAGGATTCAGCTGCGGGATCGTTGATCAGTGCAAAAAGTTTGGTGAATGGACTGCTGAGGACTGGGGCAAAGTCATATTCTCAGATGAAGCCTCTTTCCGATTGTTTGGGGCATCAGGAAAAAGGCTTGTCCAGAGGAGAAAAGGTGAGCGCTACCATCAGTCCTGTGTCATGCCAACAGTAAAGCATCCTGAGACCATTCATGTGTGGGGTTGCTTCTCATCCAAGGGACACCCTCCAACAGCAACTTCTTCCAACAATCCAACAACAGTTTGGTGAAGAACAATGCATTTTCCAGCACGATGGAGCATCGTGCCATAAGGCAAAAGTGATAACTAAGTGGATCAGGGATCAAAACGTTGACATTTTGGGTCCATGCCCTGGAAACTCCCCAGATCTTAATCCCATTGAGAACTTGTGGTTAATCCTCAAGAGGCGGGTGGACAAAGAAAAACCCACTAATTCTGACAAACTCCAAGAAGTGATTATGAAAGAATGGGTTGCTATCAGTCAGGAATTGGCCCAGAAGTTGATTGAGAGCATGCCCAGTCGAATTGCAGAGGTCCTGAAAAAGAAGGGCCAACACTGCAAATACTGACTCTTTGCATAAATGTCATGTAATTGTCGATAAAAGCCTTTGAAACGTATGAAGTGCGTGTAATTATATTTCGCTACATCACAGAAACAACTGAAACAAAGATCTAAAAGCAGTTTAGCAGCAAACTTTGTGAATACTAATATTTAGGTCATTCTCAAAACTTTTGACCATGACTGTATAACATGATGGGCAGTGCACCTACCAGTACATGGTGCACAACGAAGGATACTGACGCCTGCACCCGCTCAGTATAATGGGGTCCAGCAGAGATCCGGCTTCTACACAACTAATACCGGCCGATTCCTGGCATTCTCTGGTGTGAACGTGGCCTTACCCAATGCCCTGTCGCTACACTTTGCAGTACCTCCGCCGCACTGCGGAGCCAATGAAAAAAAGACTCCGCAGACAGAGAATATGAACTCTTTAAGCCTCCATGGTATACAGATTCGTCATGCGTCATGTCTGCAAACTGTCACCCTGTCTATGTACATGGTGACAGTGCTGAGATCATGGCTGTTACACACAGCCAGCCATGTCAGCTAACCGACCCGGGACCAATGAGATCTTCTGGACACGTCTTCTATATAACGCCCCCTCCTCCAGTCCTTGTCTGTGAAATCTACTGGATATGTCTTCCATATAACTCACCCTGCTCCAGTCCACTTCTCTGAGATCTCCTGGATATGTCTTCTATATAACGCCCCCTGCTCCAGTCCACATCTAAGATATCTCCTGGATATGTCTTCTATATAACACCCCCTGTTCCAGTCCACGTCTCTGAGATCTCCTGGATATGTCTTCTATATAACGTCCCCTCCTCCAGTCCACGTCTCTGAGATCTCCTGGATATGTCTTCTATATAACACCCCCTGTTCCAGTCCACGTCTCTGAGATCTCCTAGATATATCTTCTATATAACGCCCCCTGCTCCAGTCCACGTCTCTGAGATCTCCTGGATATGTCTTCTATATAACGCCCCCTACCCCAGTCCACGTCTCTGAGATCTCCTGGATATGTCTTCTATATAACGCCCCCTGCTCCAGTCCACATCTAAGATATCTCCCGGATATGTCTTCTATATAACACCCCCTGTTTCAGTCTACATCTCAGATAACCTCGATATGATTTCTATATATGTCTTCTATATAATGCCCTCTACTCCAGTTCACGACTCTGAAATCTTCTGGATGTCTTCCATATAATGCCCCCTGTTCCAGTGCACACCTCTGAGATCTCCTGGATATGTCTTCTATATAACGCCCCCCCCTCCAGTCCATGTCTCTGACATCTCCTGGATATGTCATCTATATAACGCCCCCTCCTCCAGTCCACGTCTCCGAGATCTCCTGGATATGTCTTCTATATAACGTCCCTGTGAGAGAGGATTTATATCTCTCTATATATCATGTAAACATTGTGTAGTACACATTTTTGTCCAATAGATGGCAGCAAACTATATGTATAAGCCTTTTGTCTTAAAGGGTTTCTACCACTTCGGTTTCACATATTTAGCTGTCAGACACTAGCGATCCGCTAGTGTCTGCTCTGCCCAACCATCCTAATATAATTGCTTTTGGGGCAGCCGTTTTGCTAAAAAAAAGAACTTTTATTAATATGCTAATGAGCCTCTAGGTGCTATGGGGGCGTCATTAGCACCTAGAGGCTCCGTCTACCTTCAGAAACTGCCGACGCCCAGCGCGTCCCTCCAGCCCGCCCATCTCCTCCTGAATGCGATCCTCCTTGTGAGCGCCTGTATTCGGCGCATGCGCACTGAATGTCTGACAGCTTCCCTGCTTAGACATCTCCACTGCGCCTGTTCCTCGGAGCACTATGGCGTCATCGCGCAGGCGCAGTGGAGATGTCTGAGCAAGGAAGCGGTCAGACATTCACTGCGCATGCGCAGAATACATAAATTTTGGGCAAATTAGCTAATTTCCAAGTTTCAATTTCTCTACTTCTCTACTATAATACATAGTAATACCTCCAAAAATAGTTATTACTTTACATTCCCCATATGTCTACTTCATGTTTGGATCATTTTGGGAACTTTTGGGAAATTATTTATTGGGGACATTACAAGGCTTAGAAGTTTAGAAGCATTTTTCAGAAAATTTCCAAAACCCATTTTTTAATGACCAGTTCAGGTCTGAAGTCACTTTCTGAGGCTTACATATTTGAAACCACCCAAAAATGACCCCATTTTGGAAACTACACCCCTCAAGGTATTCAAAACTGATTTTTACAAACTTTGTTAACCCTTTAGGTGTTCCACAAGAGTTATTGGCATATGGAAATTAAATTTCAGAATTTAAATTTTTTTGAAAATTTTCAATTTTAATCTATTTTTTTCCAGGGTTAACAGCCAAAAAAAACTCATTATTTATGGCCCTGATTCTGTAGTTTACAGAAACACCCCATATGTGCTCGTAAACTGCTGTACGGGCACACGGCAGGGCGCAGAAGGAAAGGTGCGCCATATGGTTTCTGGAAAGCAGATTTTGCTGGATTGGTTTTTATTTTATTTTAATAAATGTTCTTATTTTTTTATAGACATATGAGTATACACCGATAGGCATAACAAAATTAACAATTTCCAAAGCAAAAATACCTCGGCAAGCCTTTACATCAATCGATATGTTGGAGAAATAAATATAAATACAATCTGTAGATCACAGTAACTGGAGGTAATCCTGGTCTGGAGAACAACTCCAAAAAGAGGTGGAGAAAAGAATAGAAAAAGAAACAAGGGGAGAGGGGGGGAGTCTGAGGGGACGAGGGTAAAGGGTACTATCATTCCATACTCTTACACTCTAAGGTAGCAAGTATGAGGTCTCAATCTTCTTCACAGGACAACTAGATCATTCAGCGAACCCTCTAAACAGTTTCCACGGACCCCATATATCATTGAAACGTTGAGGTGACCTAGAATCCCAATGTGCAATTTGTTCCAATCTATAAATCTGGTCACTTTCATAACCAGTGTTGCAAAGGAGGGCGATCTGTCTTTCGCCAGTATACTGCCACTAGTAGGCGGGCCGCTGCTAACAGTATTCCACATAAAGTAGAAGTTACTTTCGATCTCAAATTTGTTGACTCTCCAACCAAACCAAATAAGCACAGTTTTGGTGATGCTTTTATGGTCACTTTACACACCTTGGATAGAATTTCACAAATTCCTTGCCAATACATTTGGATTTTAGGACATAACCACCAGATATGGCTCTGCGTCCCTAAATTATTATCACACCTCCAACAGACGGAGCTGACCTCCGGATACATAATGTGTAATCATTGCAGCGTATAATACCAGTGGGTGAGCACTTTGTAACTATTCTCCTGTAATTTTACACACCTAGAAACCTTCACTGGAGCTGTTAATAATTTCGGCAATTCCCTGTTATCGAATTTAATGTCTAGTTCCTCTTCCCATTTATCTATAAATTTGCATCTACTTGGATTGCTGGAGGAATTAATCAAAGAATAAAGTAGGGATATCTTCTTTTTAGGTTCCTGCCTTTGTAAGGCCATCTTCTCAAACATCGTGTGATCGGTGCCCCATATTGAAGCTCTAGTTAATTTCTTAAGTGTATGGTAACAATGTATAATTTGGAACGTAGTGCATTGTTTCAAAGCAGAGTGACTCTGCAGTGCTGCCAATGGTGGCAAATCAGCGTTTTGGCACAGGGACAGTATCGGTGTCCCATTGTTCTTTTTGCTCTCTTTAACCGTGTTCCAGAAACACAAATTCGACTGGCACAGGACGTCCCTTACCTGCATTAATAAAGCATAATTTGGTATCAACTTCTGCAGCATATTCAGTGTACACCATTTAGTTATTGTATATTTGGTAATCGAGCTATATGTTATAAGCATCTTGTTGACTTTTGACAGGTCCATAAATAGTAGTGACCTCAATGGAAGGTTTGACATCGCTTCTTCCACCATTACATCTAGACGCCCTGCAGGGGAGCGTAGCCAATCTAAACCTCTGGTACAAAGGATCACCCTATGGTAATTATAAACGTCTGGTACTCCCATACCCCCTCCTGAGGGGTGTCGCGTCACATATGCCGAGGGCATTCTCGCTTTTTTCCCTCCCCACAAAAATTTGAGAAAGATCCTTTGAACCTTTTTAAAAAACTCTAGGGGGATAGGGATCGGCAATGCCTGCAGGTAATAAAGTACTTCAGGGAGAAGTATAGTTTTTATTAGAGACCTGCGGCCGAACCAAGAGACAAAGGGGATATCCCAGCTACTAATCAGATCCTCCAACTGTCAAGGGATCAGTAAAAAGTTTTCAATATATAATTGACTGAACTCGGGTGTAAGTTCTATTCCAAGAAAGGTGATGGCTTTTGACGTCCATTGAAAGGCCGTATTTTTTTGCAAAGTGGCCTGTTCTTGTGTCGATAAGGACACATTCAAGACTGTCGATTTAGCAAGGTTAACTGAGAAGTTAGAGACTTCGTGAAACTGTCCTAGTATAGACATAATCACTGGGAATGCTTCTTTTGGGTTTGTGACTATTAGTAACACATCATCCGCGAAAGCGGCTGTCTCCCCTACTCTCATCCCCTCTATCTCTTCGTTCTAAAGGCCTGTAGCAAGGTTTCAATTGTTAATATGAACAGTAAGGGCGACAAGGGACAACCTTGCCTAGTACCATTTGTTATTTTGAAGGCAGGGGAGAGAGTACCATTCACCAGGACCCTTGCTGTAGGATGTCGATACATTGCCATTACTCCAGCGATGAAGGACTGGGGGACTCCAAACCGGGACAATGTTTGGGACATGAATTGCCAGTCCACTCTATCAAACGCCTTCTCGGCGTCCGTACTGAGTAGAACTAAAGGCGTAAACGTGCGCTTTGCTAACTGCATAAGATTTATTACTCTAATGATATTGTTTTTGCCTTCTCTGCCTGGGACAAAACCCACTTGTTCCGGGGAAATCAGGTCTGGCAAGAATCTTTTCAGTCGGTTAGCTAGCATCTTTGCATAGAGCTTAAGGTCGTTGTTGAGCAACGATATAGGCCTATAATTTGCGCAAAGTGAATGATCCTTCTTTGGTTTAGGAATAATGGAGATTTGTGCCTGCAGCATGTCACTGTTGAAGGCTCCTCCCTCCCTCGCCTCATTACAAGCTTTCAGAAAATATGGCAATAGAATCTCTTTGAAGGAGGAGTAATATGAGACAGGTAGGCCATCTGGCCCTGGACTTTTATGCACAGGAGACTCCTTTAGTGCTATCTCCAATTCTTTTAATGAAAAGGGGATTTCCAGAGAAGCTGACTGTTCCTTAGTTAAAACTGGTAAATTTAGGTTATCTAACCATCGTTTTGTTGCTAATTTTAAATGGTCACCCCTAGAGGGGGAAAGTGTGCCTCTAAGGTTATATAGCTGACTATAAAAGTTACAAAACTGTTGAGCTATCAGATCGGTCCTGCGCACAACCTCAGAGTTGGGCGATTTAATCTTAGATATATATGAGGATATTTTCCTTTTCTTTATTTGGGACAACAGCACTTTGGTGGCTTTTTTACGGTGGGCGTAAAATTATATCTTGTGGAAAGGAATAACTTTGCCGTATTAGCGTTTAGTAGATTTTTCATTTCTGAACGGAGAATATTTAACTGCTCTAGTACACTCTCTAGTTGGGATTGCCTATGGCGTCTCTCTAGAAGCTCAATCTTCTTATTTAAGTCTTTAATTTTCTTTTGTTTTTGCTTTTTTGTGAACGCACCTAGAGCTATTAGGTGACCCCTTATAACTGGTTTATGAGCCCCCCATAAATACATAGATGAAATATCACCCGTATTATTTATCTGAAAATATTCCTGCAAAATCTGAGATAATTTCGGGATATTAGAGCTATTAAGCAGTGTTTCATTTAGTTGCCAACGGAATTCTGATTTTGGCATATTAGGTATCACTAATGACAGAAAAATCGGAGCGTGGTCAGATAATAAAATAGATCCAATATTTGAAGAGACGCAAAACTGGAGATATTGGACTTTCAGAAAGATATAGTCTAACCTCTGATAAGTCTTGTGGGCTGTCGAGTAAAAGGAATAATCTTTCTCATCCGGGTGCATACTGCGCCATACATCAACATAACCCTCTTGTGACAATGCAGCATTAACTCTCTGAAGAGCAGTATTGGAAAGAGCAGATAATCCCGTGGAGGAGTCTAGTCTAGGGATTAATGTGGGATTTAAATCTCCAGTCAGGATTACAATGCCCTCTTCAAAGCTGTTCAAATCCGTCAAAGCAGTAACTAGCCATGAGACCTGTGACACATTTGGAGCATAGACATTACTAAAAGTATACATTTGTGGACCAATCGTTCCTTTCACAAAAATATATCTACCTTCCGTGTCCGTCAATGTGGATTTATGAATGAAGGGTATATTTTTATGAAAAGCTATACTCACACCTCTAGTTGCTGCTCCAGGTGTAGTGCTATGATACCATTGGTTGTATAACAAATGTGATAGCCTAGGGACATGGTTTGCCCGAAAATGTGTTTCCTGTAGACATGCTACTTGTACCTTGTTTTTATGTAAGAAATTGCATATTTGGCTCCTTTTTTGGGGAACATTAAGACCTTTCACATTGTACGAGCAGACATGAAGACTAGCCATAATCCCTGTAAATCGTACTACCTTCCTTATATCCTGTCAAGTACCTTAGACTGAGTATGGTTAAGGGGAGGGGGGATGGAAGAGCAAGGAAGAAGGGGAGGAGAACATTTGATCCGTTTCCACGGATACATACATATAATCATATCAGGTATGAAAAACATTAGTAACATACTAATCCAATAGTAATAAGAGTAAATAACTCCTTAACTCGGGGAGGGGAGCTATTCCAAGGGGCCGGGTGGTCACCCGAGCCAGCAAATATGGGTAATCAGCTCAATGAGCCTTTATCTCACATAAGGTAATGACCTAATATCGCCATTAGGCGTCGCCATAATACCAGAGGATGCTAATACAGGGGATACAAGTCGGCATGAACAGACATATTTAACCCTTCCTGGTACAAACGAGAACCCGTGTGCAATAGCAAACGTTGCTAACAATTAAAGAAAGGTGGACATATATGAAAAAAAAAAACTGTCAGTCCACACAATAACGATAAGGCACTGCAAATTCTACCATCTTGCGTCTTTCAGTGGTCTGGCACCCCATTAGCCGACATCTCGGGTCTGGGCACCGTATTCGTTAGATGCCTCTTGCTCCTGTGGCGCTTAGAAGTACTCATTTGCCACGAGTCATACGTTGGAATGGACGGCAGCGTTGCGATGTTCTGAGCGGTGCACCAATCCGGAATGTCCAACATAGGTGACCCAAGGACTTCACAAACCCTAGGTAAGTCTGCATGAGATCTAATCACTTGCTTACGGTTGGGCGTATTAATCAGCGGACCGAAGGGGTGCAACCACCGGTATGTAATTTTCTTCTGGTTCAAGACTTCCAAAAGGGGGCTTTAGTTGCCTCCGCTTTCCCAATGTTATTGGTGAGAGATCTTGAAATAAGGCTACTGGGGAACCTTCGATTTCTGCCGATCGGTTCGCTCGCGCTGCGATCATTAGCTGTTCCTTCACTTGAAAATTCGAGAGACTGGCATATAACGTCCCTAGGGGGTTCTTGCGGTTTTGGAAGCGGTCTGAGCGCTCTGTGGACCCTGTCCATTTCGAACTTTCGGCTGGCAGATCAGGGAGTAAACACATGAAAAACCGCCGTACCTCTTGTTCTAGCGATTCAGCCGTGACCACTTCTGGGATCCCTTTCATGCGGATGTTGTTTCGCCGCGCTCTATTATCCTGGTCTTCCACCAGTGAGTAGAGATAATTTACATGCGCTTGAGCATTATCTAGATTACCTGCAACCTGGCCATGGAAGTCCAGTGAGGCCTGTTGCGAGGTTTCCAAATCGTCCATCCGGACATTAAGCTGATGCATGTCTCTCTTGATTTCCGCTAGATCGCTGCGTATAGGTTCCAGCGCTTCAGCTAGCAGGGACTTCATGAAGCCTCTGGACAAAGGTAAGTCCGCCTGTGCCGTAAAATCTTCTCTTTCACTATCTTCCTCTGCTTCCGATTCTCTATCTGTTCCCGCCGGGAGTGAAGCTTGTCGAGCGGCGGCCATCTTGGAATCATAATGAACTCCGGTTTTCTTTATAAATTTGTCCAAATCTCCCTGACTTAGGGCTTGTTTCGACTTCCCTGGGGTCTCCTTGGACTTTTCTCGTACAGTTTTCCCCATTTTGAAGCGAAAAAGATGCTGTTTAAGGCTCGGTTTCACCCGGTTAGCAGCAGAGCTCTCTAAAGCGCCTGCATCCGGCTCTGCTGCTAGGCTCCGCCCCCTCTGGATTGGTTTTTAGACACCATGTCCCATTTGAAGCCCCCTGATGCACCCCTAGAGTAGAAAATCCCCAAAAATGGGTTTAGGTGGCAGTTTTGTTGGTACTATTTTAGGGTACATATGATTTTTGAAAAGGTGCGCCATATGGTTTCTGGAAGACAGAAGACAGGTTTTTAGACACTGTCCCATTTGAAGCCCCCTGATGCACCCCATGAGTAGAAACTCCCAAAAAATTGCCCCATTTTGGAAACTACGGGAAAAGGTGGCAGTTTTGTTGGTACTATTTTAGGGTACATATGATTTTTGGTTGCTCTATATTCCACTTTTTGTGAGGCAAAGTAACAAAAAATTGAAATTCTGAACTTTCATCTCCATTTGCCATTAACACTTGTGGAACACTTAAAGGGTTAACAAAGTTTGTAAAATCAGTTTTGAATACCTTGAGGGGTGTAGTTTCCAAAATGGGTCACTTTTTGGAGTTTATACTCTAGGGGTGCATCAGGGGGGCTTCAAATGGGACATGGTGTCAAAAAACCAGTCCAGCAAAAACTGCCTTCCAAAAACCATATGGCATTCCTTTCCTTCTGCGCCCTGCCGTGTGCCCGTACAGCAGTTTACGACCACATATGGGGCATTTCTATAAACTAAAAATTCAGGGCAATAAATGAGTTTTGTTTGGCTATTAACCCTTGCTTTGTTATGGGAAAAAATGGATTAAAATATAAATTTTGCCCAAAAATAGCTGTTTTGACACTGTTTTTATTTTGTATTATTTACAACGTTTATCTGACAGGTTAGATCATGTGCTATTTTTATAGAGCAGGTTCTTACGGACACGGCGATACCTAATATGTATAATTTTTTTATTTATTTAGGTTTTACACAATAATATCATTTTTGAAACAAAAAAAATCATGTTTTAGTGTCTCCATAGTCTGAGAGCCATAGTTTTTTCAGTTTTTAGACGATTGTCTCAGGTTGGGTATGATTTTTGCATGATGAGATGACGGTTAGATTGGTACTATTTTGGGGTGCATATGACTTTTCGATCGCTTGCTATTACACTTTTAGTGATGTAAGGTAACAAAAAATAGCTTTTTTGACACCGTTTTTATTCTTTTTTTTTTTTACAGTGTTCACCTGAGGGATTAGGTCATGTGGTATTTTTATAGAGCAGGTTCTTACGGACAATGTACTATTTTGGCGTACATGCGACTTTTTTGATAACTTTTATTACCTTTTTTGGGAAGTAAGGTGGGCAAAATTTCTATTTCCTCATAGTTTTTAATTTTTTTATGGCGTTCACCGTGCGGGGGAAGTATTATGACTGTTTTATAGATCAGGCCGTTACGAACGTGGCGATACCTAATATGTGTAGTGTATTTTTATTTATTTTTTATTCAGTGATAAATGTGTTTTTTTTTATCTTTACTTTTTTCACTTTTTTTTTTACATTTTTTGGACCAAGACCCACTTGGTTCTTGAAGATCCAGTGGGTCTGATGTCTGTATAATACAGTACAGTACACTATATAGTGTACTGCACTGTATTTCACTTACACTTTGTCTGAACAGAGTTCTGCCTTTAGCACAGATCTGTTCAGCACCATGGACAGCAGGATACCTGAGAAGGCGTCCTGTTGCCATGGGAACCTCCCGTGTCTGCCACAACTGAGCAGACGGGGAAGGGGAAGGATGGGGGCTGTCTGGGGGCTCCCTCCCTCTCCCATCGGGGGGCTGCAAAAGTACAGCAGCCCTCCGATGGGAGAGGAAGGGAGCTTCCTGACTGTTAACCTTTTCCATACAGCGGTCTGTACGGACCAAGGTATGGAAAGGGTTAAACAGCTGACATTGCAGCACAGATGTCAACCGTTTATACCAGAGTATCAGCAATGTGCCACTGGCCACCAATGAATATTCAAGAGGAGGCGGTCCCGCCTGCCGCACCGCCCGCAACACCCCTTGTTTCAATGCCGAGGGGGGTCCTGTGACCCCCCCTATTGGCGATCGCTGCAAACCGAAGGTCAATTCAGACCTGCGGTTTGCTGCGCTTTCTGCAGTTTCTGATCCCTGCGGGGATGCCCTAAATAAAGATTTTTCACCCCTGCACACCTGAATGATTTTATGCCGGCGGGTGGTGCAGGGGGGTGAAAAATCTTTATTTTGGGCATCCCCGCAGGGATCAGAAACTGCAGAAAGCACAGAAAACCGCAGGTCTGAATTGACCTGCGGTTTGCAGCGATCGCCGATAAGGGGGTCACAGGACCCCCCTCGGCATTGAAACAAGGTGCCTGGCTGTGTGTAACAGCCGGGATCTCATCGCTGTCACCATGTTTGCAGACATGGTGACAGTTTAATGCCATGACGTGTATACTCGTCATGGAGCGCTAAGTAGCAGTGCTCCATGACGAGTATACCCGTCATAGGTCTGGAAGGGGTTTTTATGTACAGCAGCTTTTCACACTCTCTCCTTCTCTGATCACTTCCCTGACATTGGAATTGGGACGATCAGAGAAGGATAAGCACATAGTCCCTCCCTAACCCCCCCTTACCTGCCCCCATGCACTGCGATTGGTCCCTCTGCAGTATTGGACAAATCACAGTGATCGCGGGCGGGTCAGAGCTCCGATGCAGTTCCTGCCAGCTTCTCTGGTTGCCTAGCAACCCCATCACACCGACTTTACTGAACCTTCAGCGCTTCGCTCCCTACGCTGACAAAAATAGCCAATCACGTACATGCACGTGGGGGTGCTGTGTGGCACCATATTCTCCCACGTACATGTACGTGATGTTGCGTGAAGGGGTTAAATATTCTCTCATCTTTTACCTTGTTGATTCCTTTTATGCATTTAAAAGTTTCTATCATATCCCCTCTGTCTCGTCTTTCTTCCAAGCTATTGTCACGGCTGAGGATGGGGGAAACCCTCAGCCGTGAGATGCCAGGTGTTGAAGTGGCTACTCGGCCATGAGGCCACAGGATAGGGAGCAGGTCACCTCCTCACGCATCCCTACCCTGACCCTAACTCCTAACCTGCATGGGCCGACCTTTAGGGTAGGAGGGCCCATGCGCAGGAACCTCGGAGCCCTATCTTACCCTCCGCAGATCCCTGCGCTAGGAGCTGGGTAAGGCAACCTACTCCTCCTTGACACGGAGGAGCAGGAGCCTCAATGGCCAAGCTGTTGGGAAAAGGGGGGACAGAAACAGCAACACGGAAATGGCAGGCGAACTGAAGTTCACCAACCTGCCACAGCCCTGCTGACTGGATCCCTAAACAGACAGGGATCCAGAACCGTATGCTGCACAAACACATGTGAAAATCCCAACAGACAACATCCACCAACAACACACACATAAAGACATAAGCATAACATACATAAAATCTTATGACCACAGTGGTGGCTCTCACAGGCAGATGGAAAAACACAGGAGGCTGCTCCAGCTAGCAAGGCTGCAGCAACCTACTGAGCCCTGCCACAGAGAGAGGTTATATAGGCCTAAAGGCCACACCCACCGGTCAACCACACCCAGTGACATCACACACTGGGAAGGAAGTTAACCCTTCCAGTACACAGAAGGGAAAACACACATATAGGGGAAGTGCACACAATACATGAAACACAGTGCACACCACACACACACCTAACATAATAGCAGTCAGGTGAGACCGCATGCCAAGGCAGCAAGCTGCCTAGGCAACGCTCAGGCTGCTCTGCTGCCAACAACCAAACTAGTTGCCTGCGGCAACCACAAGTGAGGCCACACACCAGCGGCCCTCACCCGTGGCTGAACGCCCATATAAAACCGCAGGCAACCGCATGCGGTCAAGGAGTCACGGTCATGGGCATGGCCGTGACACTCCCACCCCTCAAAGCCCCCCCACCGAAAAAAAACGAAACTGGTGAGGAACTCACACAAGGGGATGGGAGGAGGGGACGTCCACTCTCAGCCGGTTCCAAAAAAGGGTCGCTGTCAGCTGCATCCTCTCCCGGCTCACACTAGCCAGTCCGACGAGGACTGCAGCCCGCACCAGCGACAAAGGGGAAAGAACCACTGAGAGATGGACGAGGGGACTCTCCACTCACGTCCCCACTCCAGTCGCTGCCAGCAGACACTCCTAACCAGCACACAGCCGGACCACTTACGGAGTGCTGCCAGCAGACGACCAGAGATGGGAGCATGGAGAGGGACAAGGGACCACCAACACGGACACGGAAGGTACGGTGGCGGGGAAAAGCCACTAACCGTGCCGTTAACGGTGATCCCCCCGGGACGTTCTCCCTCCGGAGAACGCGCATGCAGGCCACAAGGGTATGGCACTGCATGCTGCACCCTCTTCCGAAGGTATGCACACGCATACCAAACAACACCCACACACCAAAAAACACCAAGGTGAGGGGATAAAAACAACAGGGGACGCCAAACAAACACGGTGAGGAAATGGCGGGGAAAAGCCACTCACCGCGCCGTAAGCGGCGAAACCCCCATAACGCTCTTCCTCCGAGGAGCGCGCATGCACCCCATCCATAGACGGCGGTGCATGCTCTACCCTCTTTCGAGGGAGCCGCCACATGAGATGCCGTTGTGGTCATACTGTCACGGCTGAGGATGGGGGAAACCCTCAGCCGTGAGATGCCAGGTGTTGAAGTGGCTACTCGGCCATGAGGCCACAGGATAGGGAGCAGGTCACCTCCTCACGCATCCCTACCCTGACCCTAACTCCTAACCTGCATGGGCCGACCTTTAGGGTAGGAGGGCCCATGCGCAGGAACCTCGGAGCCCTATCTTACCCTCCGCAGATCCCTGCGCTAGGAGCTGGGTAAGGCAACCTACTCCTCCTTGACACGGAGGAGCAGGAGCCTCAATGGCCAAGCTGTTGGGAAAAGGGGGGACAGAAACAGCAACACGGAAATGGCAGGCGAACTGAAGTTCACCAACCTGCCACAGCCCTGCTGACTGGATCCCTAAACAGACAGGGATCCAGAACCGTATGCTGCACAAACACATGTGAAAATCCCAACAGACAACATCCACCAACAACACACACATAAAGACATAGGCATACATTAAATCTTATGACCACAGTGGTGGCTCTCACAGGCAGATGGAAAAGCACAGGAGGCTGCTCCAGCTAGCAAGGCTGCAGCAACCTACTGAGCCCTGCCACAGAGAGAGGTTATATAGGCCTAAAGGCCACACCCACCGGTCAACCACACCCAGTGACATCACACACTGGGAAGGAAGTTAACCCTTCCAGTACACAGAAGGGAAAACACACATATAGGGGAAGTGCACACAATACATGAAACACAGTGCACACCACACACACACCTAACATAATAGCAGTCAGGTGAGACCGCATGCCAAGGCAGCAAGCTGCCTAGGCAACGCTCAGGCTGCTCTGCTGCCAACAACCAAACTAGTTGCCTGCGGCAACCACAAGTGAGGCCACACACCAGCGGCCCTCACCCGTGGCTGAACGCCCATATAAAACCGCAGGCAACCGCATGCGGTCAAGGAGTCACGGTCATGGGCATGGCCGTGACAGCTATACATGTTAAGGTCCTTTAATCTTTCCTGGTAAGTTTTATCCTGCAATCCATGTACCAGTTTAGTAGCTCTTCTCTGAACTCTCTCCAAAGTATCAATATCCTTCTGGAGATATGGTCTCCAGTACTGCGCACAATACTCCAAATGAGGTCTCACTAGTGCTCTGTAGAGTGGCATGAGCACCTCCCTCTTTCTACTGGTAATGCCTCTCCCTATACACCCAAGCATTCTGCTAGCATTTCCTGCTGCTCTATGACATTGTCTGCCTACCTTTAAGTCTTCTGAAATAATGACCCATGAATCCCTTTCCTCAGATACTGAGGTTAGGACTGTATCACTGATTTTATATTCTGCCCTTGGGTTTTTACGTCCCAGGTGCATTATCATGCACTTATCAACATTCAATTTTAGTTGCCAGATTTTTGACCATTCCTCTAGTTTTTCTAAACCCTTTTCCATTTGGTGTATCCCTTCCAGGAACATCAACCCTGTTACAAATCTTTGTGTCATCAGCAAAAAGACACACCTTACCATCGAGGCCTTCTGCAATTTCGCTGATAAAGATATTAAACAATATGGGTCCCAGAACAGATCCTTGAGGTACCCCACTGGTAACAAGACCTTGGTCTGAATATACTCCATTGACTACAACCCTCTGTTGCCTGTCCCTCAGCCACTGCCTAATCCATTCAACAGTATGGGAGTCCAAGCCCAATGACTGCACTTTATTGATAAGCCTTCTATGTGGGACAGTATCAAAAGCCTTACTAAAGTCTAGATAAGCGATGTCTACTGCACCTCCTCCATCTATTATTTTAGTCACCCAATCAAAAAAAATCAATAAGATTAGTTTGACATGATCTCCCTGAAGTAAACCCATGCTGTTTTTCATCTTTCAATCCATGGGATTTTAGATGTTCCACAATCCTCTCCTTAACCCCTTAAGGACCAGGCTCATTTTCACTTTAAGTGCTGATAACTTTAAAACGCTTTTACTTATACAGGCCATTCTGAGATTGTTTTTTCGTCACATATTGTACTTCATGACACTGGTAAAATAAAGTAAAAAAAATTAATTTTTTTGCATAATAAAATACCTATTTTACCAAAAATTTGGAAAAATTTGCAAATTTCAAAGTTTCAGTTTCTCTACTTCTGTAATACATAGTAATACCCCCAAAAATTGTGATGACTTAACATTCCCCATATGTCTACTTCATGTTTGCATTATTTTGGGAATGATATTTTATTTTTTGGGGATGTTACAAGGCTTAGAAGTTTAGAAGCAAATCTTGACATTTTTCAAAAATTTACAAAAACCCAATTTTTAGGGACCACTACAGCTCTGAAGTCACTTTGCGAGGCTTACATAATAGAAACCGCCCAAAAATGACCCCATTCTATAAACTACACCCCTCAAGGTATTCAAAACTGATTTTACAAACTCCGTTAACCCTTTAGGTGTTGCACATGAGTTATTGGCAAATGGGGATGAAATTTGAGAATTTCATTTTTTTGCCTAATTTTCCATTTTAACCCATTTTTTCCACTAACAAAGCAAGGGTTAACAGCCAAACAAGACTGTATCTTTATTGCCCTGACTCTGCCGTTTACAGAAACACCCCATATGTGGCCGTAAACTACTGTACGGCCACACAGCGGGGCGTAGAGTGAAAGGTGCGCCGTATGGTTTTTGGAAGCCAGATTTTGCTGGACAGTTTTTTTTGACACCATGTCCCATTTGAAGCCCCCTGATGCACCCCTAGAGTAGAAACTCCATAAAAGTGACCCCATCTAAGAAACTACACCCCTCAAGGTATTCAAAACTGATTTTACAAACTTTGTTAACCCTTTAGGTGTTGCACAAGATTTAATGGAAAATAGAGATACAATTTCAAAATTTCACTTTTTTGGCAGATTTTCCATTTTAATATTTTTTTTCCAGTTACAAAGCAAGGGTTAACAGCCAAACAAAACTCATTATTTATGGCCCTGATTCTGTAGTTTACAGAAACACCCCATATGTGGTCGTAAACCGCTGTACGGGCAAACGGCAGGGCGCAGAAGGAAAGGAATGCCATACGGTTTTTGGAAGGCAGATTTTGCTGGACTGGTTTTTTGACACCATGTCCCATTTGAAGCCCCCCTGATGCACCCCTAGAGTAGAAACTCCAAAAAAGTGACCCCATTTTAGAAAGTACGGAATAGGGTGGCAGTATTGTTGGTACTAGTTCAGGGTAGATATGATTTTTGGTTGCTCTATATTACACTTTTTGTGCGGCAAGGTAACAAGAAATAACTTTTTTGGCACGTTTTTTTTTTGTTATTTACAACATTCATCTGACAGGTTAGATCATGTGGTAATTTTATAGAGCAGGTTGTCACGGACGCAGCGATACCTAATATGTATACAATTTTTTTTATTTATGTAAGTTTTATACAATAACTTCATTTTTAAAACCAAAAAATTGTTTAGTGTCTCCATAGTCTGAGAGCCATAGTTTTTTCAGTTTTTGGGCGATTATCTTGAGTAGGGTCTAATTTTTTGCGGGATGAGATGACAGTTTGATTGGCACTATTTTGGGGTGCATATGACTTTTTGATCGCTTGCTATTACACTTTTTGTGACGTAAGATGGCAAAAAATAGCTTTTTTTACACCGTTTATTTTTTTTTTACGGTGGTCACCTGAGGGGTTAGGTCATATGATATTTATATAGAGCCGGTCGATACGGACGCGGCAATACCTAATATGTATACTTTATTTTTATTTATGTAGGTTTTACACAATGATTTTATTTTTGAAACAAAAAAAATGATGTTTTAGTGTTTCCATAGTCTAAGAGCCATAGTTTTTTCAGTTTTTGGGCGATTATCTTGAGTAGGGTCTCATTTTTTGCGGGATGAGATGACGGTTTGATTGGTACTATTTTGGCGTACATGCGACTTTTTTGATCACTTTTATTACCTTTTTTGGGAAGTAAGGTGGGCAAAATTTCAATTTTCTCATAGTTTTTATTTTTTTATTTTTATGGCGTTCACTGTGCGGGGAAAGTAACATGGGCGTTTTATAGATCAGGTCGTTACGGACGCGGCGATACCTAATATGTGTAGTTTATTTTATTTTTTTAATTTTTATTCAGTGATAAATGTGTTTTTTTTTATCTTAACTTTTTTCACTTATTCTTTTTATTTTTTGACCCAGACCCACTTGGTTCTTGAAGATCCAGTGGGTCTGATGTCTGTAAAATACAGTACAGAACCCCTATAGGTTTCTGTACTGTATTTTACTTACACTGAACAGATCTATGCTTTCAGCACAGATCTGTTCAGCACCATGGACAGCAGGACGCCTGAGCAGGCGTCCTGTTGCCATGGGAACCTTCCCCGTCTGCTCAGTTATGGTCAGAACTTCGCAGACGGGGAAGGGTGAGGACGGGGCTTCGGGGGGCTCTCTGGGGGCTCTCTCCCTCTCCATCGGGGGGCTGCAAAGGCACAGCAGCCCCCCGATCGGAGAGGGAGGGAGCTCCCTCTTACTGTTAACCTTTTCCATACAGCGGTCCGTACGGACCGCTGTATGGAAAGGGTTAAACGGCTGACATCGCATCAACGATGTCAGCCGTTTATACCAGGGTGCCAGCAATGTGCTGGCACCCTGGTATACCCACTGTACACCAACGATTACGCAATAGGAGGCGGGCGGGGGATCGCGATCCCGCCTGCCGCACCGCCCGCCTCCCGCAACGCCCCCACCGCCTGCGACACCCCCCCTGCACCACCCGCCGCCATCAAATCATGCAGGGGTGCAGGGGGGGGTGTACTATATTGATTTTAGGCACTCTAAAGTTTCTGATCCCCGCGGTCGGGATCAGAAACTGCAAAAAGCGCAGCAAACCGCAGGTCTGAATTGACCTGCGGTTTTCTGCGATCGTCGATGCGGGGGGGTCAAATGACCCCCCCCCTGCATTGTTACAGGATGCCGGCTGAATGATTTCAGCCGGCATCCTATTCCGATTAACCCCCGCGGCGCCGGCATCGCTATTTAAAGCCATGACGTACCGGTACGTCATGTGTCCTTAAGGACTCGGGAAACATGCCGTACCGGTACGTCATGTGTCCTTAAGGGGTTAAGTATGGTTTCCATTAATTTCCCCACTATTGATGTCAGGCTTACTGGCCTATAGTTGCCCGATTCCTCCCTACTACCTTTCTTGTGAATGGGCACATTTGCCAATTTCCAATCTTCTGGGGCGACTCCTATTACCAGTGATGGGTTAAATAAATCTGTTAATGGTTTTGCTAGTTCACCGCTGAGCTCTTTTAATAGCTTTGGGTGTATCCCATCAGGCCCTTGTGACTTATTTGTATTAATTTTAGACAGTTGACTTAGAACCTCTTCCTCTGTAAAGACACATGCATCAAAAGATTCATTAGTCTTCCTTCCTAACTGAGGTCCTTCTCCTTCATTTTCCTTTGTAAAAACTGAACAGAAGTATTCATTGAGGCAGTCAGCTAGTTCTTTATCTTCTTCCATATACCTTCCTTTCTTTTGTTTTTAATTTGGTAATTCCTTGTTTTAGTTTCCTTTTTTCATTTATGTATCTGAAGAATGCCTTATCGCATTTTTTCCCTGACTGAGCTAATTTCTCTTCTGCCTGTGCTTTAGAAGCTCTTAAAACTTGTTTGGCCTCTCTCTTTTTTTTTTTTATAATTACTAAATGCAATCTTTTTGTTTTTAATGATTTTGCCCACTTCTGCTGAGTACCACAGTGGTCTCTTCCTTTTTTTGCTTTTACTGACAAGCCTAATGCAATTATCTGTTGCCTTCAATAGTGCCACTTTTAAGTAGTCCCATTTCTCCTGGACTCCAATGAAACTGTTCCAGTCTGATAGGGACTCGTATACCACTAATCTAATTTTAGTCAGTTTTTCTAAAATCTAAAACTTTTGTTTTTGTGTGGTGTCACTCAGTCACTGTACTTATAGTAAACCACACTGACTAGTGATCACTAGATCCCAAGCTTTCCCCTACAGTAATATCAGATACCAAATTCCCATTTGTGAATACTAAATCTAAAATGGCCTCCTTCCGGTTTGGCTCCTCCACTACTTGCTGTAGAGATAATCCCAGTAGGGAATTTAGAATATCTGTACTCCTGGCAGAACTAGCTATTTTGGTTTTCCAGTTTACATCAGGAAGATTGAAGTCTCCCATAATGATAACTTCCCCTTTTAATGTGATTTTAGCTATTTCCTCAACTAGTAGATCATCTAATTCTTTGACTTGGCTAGGTGGTCTATATATCTCACCTACATGAGTTACCTCATGATTATCATGCTGCAAGGTAACCCAAACTGACTCTAAATCGGTCACGCTAACTTGTATTAAATTAGATTTTATGCTATCTTTCACATGGATTGTTTGAGGATTTGCATCTTTTAATTTACAGAACATGCCCACAACTTTGAATATTTTTTATTTATTTTTATTGTGAAGCAAAAAACCATTAGGACAAATTAACAGAAAAAGGCAATGTGCATAACTATTCACCCACCTAAAGTCAATACTTTGTAGAGCCCCTTTGTGGCAATCACAGCTCCAAGTCACTTTGGATAAGTCTCTATGAGCTTGCCACATCTTGCCACTGGGATTGTTGCCCATTCATCCTTGCAAAACTGCTCCAGATCCTTCAAGTTGGATGGTTTGCGCTTGTGAACAGCAATCTTTAAGTCTGACCACAGATTTTCTATTGGATTGAGATCTGGGCTGTGACTAGGCCATTCCAACACATTTACATGTTTCCCTTAAACCACTCAAGTGTTGCTTTAGCAGTGTGTTTGGGGTCATTGTCCTGTTGGAAGGAGAACCTCCGTCCTAACCTCAAATCACGCACAGATTGGTACAGGTTTTGCTTAAGAATATCCCTGTATTTAGCACCATCCATCTTTCCCTCAACTCTGACCAGTTTCCCAGTCCTGGCTGCTAAAAAAACATCCCCCCAGCATGATGCTGCCACCACCATGTCTCACTGTGGGGATGGTGTTCTTTGGGTGATGTGTTGGGTTTGCGCCAGACATAGCCTTTTCTTTGGCCGAAAAGTTAAATTTTAGTCTCCTCAGACCAGAGCACCTTTCTCCATACATTTAGGGAGTCTCCCACATGCCTTTTCGCAAACTTACAACGTGACGTTTAGTTTTTTGCTGAAAATAATGGTTTTCTTCTGGTCACTCTGCCATAAAGCCTAACTCTATGAAGCATACGGCTTATTGTCATCCTATGTACAGATACTTCAGTCTCTGGTTACCTTAGGTCTCTGTGCTGCCTCTCTGATTAATGCTCTACTTGCCCGGTCTGTGAGTTTTGGTGGGCGGCCATCTCTTGGCAGGTTTGCTGTTGTGGCATGTTCTTTCCATTTGGTTATGATAGATTTGATGGTGCTCCTGGGGATCATCAAAGATTTGGATTTTTTTTATCATGTGACACTTAGATTGCCCACAGGTGACATCATCTCACTAATTATGTGACATCTGAGGGTAATTGGTTGCACCAGAGCTTTTTATGGGCTTCCTAACAAAGGGGGGGAAATACATACGCACATGACAATTTTCTGTTTTCTATTTCCAAACAATAGTTTTATTTAGATATTGTTTTTTTTTTTGACAATTGTGTTCTAATCCATCACATAAAATTAAGATCAACAAAACATTGAACTTAAAAGTTGTAATGTAACAAAACACAAAAAAGTCAAGTGGGGTGAATAGTTTTGCAAGGCACTGTATGCCTTCCATATAATGTCCCCTGCTCCAGTCCACATCTCTGAGATCTCTTGGATATGTCTTCTATATAACGCCCCCTGCTCCAGTCCACGTCTCTGAGATCTCCTGGATATGTCTTCTATATAACGCCCCCTGCTCCAGTCCACATCTCTGAGATCTCTTGGATATGTCTTCTATATAACGCCCCCTGCTCCAGTCCACGTCTCTGAGATCTCCTGGATATGTCTTCTATATAACGCCCCCTCCTCCAGTCCACGTCTCTGAGATCTCCTGGATATGTCTTCTATATAACGCCCCCTGCTCCAGTCCACGTCTCTGAGATCTCCTTGTTATGTATTCTATATAACGCCCCCTGCTCCAGTCCACGTCTCTGACATCTCCTGGATATGTCTTCTATATAACGCCCCCTCCTCCAGTTCAGATCTCTGAGATCTCCTGGATATGTCTTCTATATAACGCCCCCTGCTACAGTCCACGTCTCTGAGATCTCCCGGATATGTCTTCTATATAACGCCCCCTCCTCCAGTCCAAGTCTCTGAGATCTCCTGGATATGTCTTCTATATAACGCCCCCTGCTCCAGTCCACGTCTCTGAGATCTCCCGGATATGTCTTCTTTATAACGCCCCCTCCTCCAGTACACGTCTCTGAGATCCCCTGGATATGTCTTCTATATAACGCCCCCTGGTCCAGTCCACATCTCTGAGATCTCCTGGATATGTCTTCTATATGACGCCCCCTGCTCCAGTTCATGTCTCTGAGATCTCCTGGATATGTCTTCTACATAACGCCCCCTGCTCCAGTCCACATCTCTGAGATCTCCTGGCTATGTCTTCTATATAACGCCCCCTGTTCCAGTCCACGTCTCTGAGATCTCCGGGATATGTCTTCTATATAACGCCCCCTGTTCCAGTCCACATCTCTGAGATCTCCTGGATATGTCTTCTATATAATGTCCCCTGCTCCAGTCCACATCTCTGAGATCTCTTGGATATGTCTTCTATATAACGCCCCCTCCTCCAGTCCACATCTCTGAGATCTCCTGGATATGTCTTCTATATAACGCCCCCTCCTCCAGTCCACATCTCTGAGATCTCCTGGATATGTCTTCTATATGATGCCCCCTGCTCCAGTCCATGTCTCTGAGATCTCCTGGATATGTCTTCTATATAACGCCCCCTCCTCCAGTCCACATCTCTGAGATCTCCTGGATATGTCTTCTATATAACGCCCCCTCCTCCAGTCCACATCTCTGAGATCTCCTGGATATGTCTTCTATATAACGCCCCCTCCTCCAGTCCACGTCTCTGAGATCCCCTGGATATGTCTTCTATATAACGCCCCCTGCTCCAGTCCACATCTCTGAGATCTCCTGGATATGTCTTCTATATGACGCCCCCTCCACCAGTCCAAGTCTCTGAGATCTCCTGGATGTGTTTTCTACATAACGCCCCCTGGTCCAGTCCACATCTCTGAGATCTCCTGGATATGTCTTCTATATAACGCCCCCTGCTCCAGTCCACGTCTCTGAGATCTCCTGGATATGTCTTCTATATAACGCCCCCTGCTCCAGTCCATGTCTCTGAGATATCCTGGATATGTCTTCTATATAACGTCTCCTGCTCCAGTCCACGTCTCTGAGATCTCCTGGATATGTCTTCTATATAACGTCCCCTGCTCCAGTCCACGTCTCTGAAATCTCCTGGATATGTCTTCTATATAACGCCCCCTGCTCCAGTCCACGTCTCCGAGATCTTCTGGATATGTCTTCTATATAACGCCCCCTCCTCCAGTCCACGTCTCTGAGATCTCCTGGATATGTCTTCTATATAACGCCCCCTCCTCCAGTCCACGTCTCTGAGATCTCCTGGATATGTCTTCTATATAACGCCCCCTGCTCCAGTCCACGTCTCTGAGATCTCCTGGATATGTCTTCTATATAACACCCCCTGCTCCAGTCCACGTCTCTGAGATCTCCTGGATATGTCTTCTATATAACGCTCCCTACTCCAGTCCACGTCTCTGAGATCTCCAAGATATGTCTTCTATATAACGCCCCCTGCTCCAGTCCACGTCTCTGAGATCTCCTGGATATGTCTTCTATATAACACCCCCTGCTCCAGTCCACGTCTCTGAGATCTCCTGGATATGTCTTCTATATAACGCCCCCTGCTCCAGTCCACGTCTCTGAGATCTCCAGGATATGTCTTCTATATAACGCCCCCTGGTCCAGGCTTATGTTGTACCGGAAGGAGGGGAAGGCCGGTCCGCGAAACGCGTTATACGTTAGAAGTGAACTCTTGGCAATTGTTTCTTATTTTAATATCTTTAAGCTGGTGTCCTGCCCCAGAAGCCTGCGCGCTTACTTCCTCATTTATGTTCTCAGGAATCTGTTGATTACCAGCAGACAGATCTATGGATCCTTCTGGCTGTGGAGCCTTATATGTGTGGATGTGATGAGTGTTCCACTTACCTGGGGGCGGGCGTGTCCTCCTCTGACAACCCTTCACTATGGAGCCTCCTGGGCTGTAATTTCTACCACCATGTACAGGAGTCTGGCTCCAGGCTGTGCTGCAGGAGAAGGTACAGGACCTGTGTGATGTCATAACCATGTGACCATGTGTGGGAGGAGTCAGGCTTCAGGCTGTGCTGTAGGAGAAGGTACAGGAACTGTGATGATGTCATGACCAAGTGATCATGCGTGGGAGGAGTCAAACTCCAGGGTGTGCTGCAAGGGGACGTAAAGGACCTGTGACGATGTCATAACCATGTGATCATGCGTGGGAGGAGTCAGACTCCAGGCTGTGCTGCTAGAGTAAGTAAAGGACCTGTGGTGATGTCATAACCATGTGATTATATGTGGGAGGAGTCAGGCTGTAGGCTGTGCTGCAGTAGAAGGTACAGGACCTGTGATGTCATGACCATGTGATCGTGTGTGGGAGAAGTCATGAAGATCACATGACCACCAGGATCGCTCCCTGTACACAGGTCTCTGCTGTACTGCTTGTAGCTCCAGTCTGTATGTAGCAGAGCTGTAAACCTGTAACGTTTATGTAGATGAGCTGTATGTGTGTAATGTCTGTGTAGTTGAGCTGTATGTGCATACAACCAAGCTGTATATGTGTAATATGCCTCTGAAGACTTGTATCAGTGCAGGGCCGGACTGGGGATAAAAATCAGCCCTGGAAAAAGTTGCACACCAGCCCCACAGCATTGTGTCCTTATTTACTTGTTTATAAAAGGCAAAAACATTCATTTTAACCACCTCCCGACCGCTGTACGCATATATGCGTCCGGGAGGTGGTTGCTTTATTCCTCCTGGACGCATATACGCGTCTTCTCGCGAGACGCGAGATTTCCTGTGAACGCGCACGCTCACAGAAACGGAAGGTAAGCGAGTGGATCTCCAGCCTGCCAGCGGCGATCACTCGCTGGCAGGCTGGAGATCCGAATTTTTTAACCCCTAACAGGTATATTAGACGCTGTTTTCATAACAGCGTCTAATATACCTCCTACCTGGTCCTCTGGTGGTCCCTTGTGTTAGGATCGACCACCAGAGGACTCAGGTAGGTCAGTACAGTCGCACCAAACACCACACTACACCCCCCCCCGTCACTTATTAACCCCTTATAAACCCCTGATCACCCCATATAAACTCCCTGATCACCCCCCTGTCATTGATCACCGCCCTGTCAGGCTCCGTTCAGATGTCCGTATGATTTTTACGGATCCACGGATACATGGATCGGATCCGCAAAAAGCATACGGACGTCTGAATGGAGCCTTACAGGGGGGTGATCAATGACAGGCGGGTGATCACCCATATACACTCCCTGATCACCCCCTGTCATTGATCACCCCCCTGTCATTGATCACCCCCCTGTAAGGCTCCATTCAGACGTCCGCATGATTTTTACGGATCCATGGATACATGGATCGGATCCGCAAAACACATGCGGACGTCTGAATGGAGCCTTACAGGGGGTGATCAATGACAGGCGGGTGATCACCCATATACACTCCCTGATCATCCCCTGTCATTGATAACCCCCCTGTAAGGCTCCATTCAGACGTCCGCATGCGTTTTGTGGATCCGATTCATGTATCCATGGATCCGTAAAAAATCATGCGGACGTCTGAATGGAGCCTTACAGGGGGGTGATCAATGACAGGGGGGTGATCAGGGAGTCTATATGGGTGATCACCCCCCTGTCATTGATCACCCCCCTGTCATTGATCACCCCCCCCCCCCCCCCCCCGGTAAGGCTCCATTCAGACATTTTTTTGGGGCACAAGTTAGCGGAAATTTTTTGTTTGTTTTTGTTTTTTCTTACAAAGTCTCATATTCCACTAACTTGTGTCAAAAAAATAAAATCTCACATGGACGCACCATACCCCTCACGGAATCCAAATGCGTAAACATTTTTAGACATTTATATTCCAGACTTCTCACGCTTTAGGGCCCCTAAAAAGCCAGGGCAGTATAAATACCCCACATGTGACCCCATTTCGGAAAGAAGACACCCCAAGATATTCCGTGAGGGGCATATTGAGTCCATGAAAGATTGAAATTTTTGTCCTAAGTTAGCGGAAAGTGAGACTTTGTGAGAAAAAAAACAAAAAAAAATCAATATCCGCTAACTTATGCAAAAATAAAAAAAATTCTAGGAACTCGCCATGCCCCTCATTGAATACCTTGGGGTGTCTTCTTTCCAAAGTGGGGTCACATGTGGGGTATTTATACTGCCCTGGCTTTTTAGGGGCCCGAAAGTGTGAGAAGAAGTCTGGGATCCAAATGTCTAAAAATGCCCTCCTAAAAGGAATATGTGCCCCTTTGCCCACCTTGGCAGCAAAAAAGTGTGACACATCTGGTATCGCCGTACTCAGGAGAAGTTGGGCAATGTGTTTTGGGGTGTCATTTTACATATACCCATGCCGGGTGAGAAAAATATCTTGGTCAAATGCCAACTTTGTATAAAAAAATGGGAAAAGTTGTTTTTGCCAAGATATTTCTCTCACCCAGCATGGGTATATGTAAAATGACACCCCAAAACACATTCCCCAACTTCTCCTGAGTACGGCGATACCAGATGTGTCACACTTTTTTGCTGCCAAGGTGGGCAAAGGGGCACATATTCCAAAGAGCACCTTTCGTATTTCACCGGTCATTTTTTTACAGATTTTGATTGCAAACTACTTCTCATGCATATGGGCCCCTAAATTGCCAGGGCAGTATAGCTACCCCACAAGTGACCCCATTTTGGAAAGAAGACACCCCAAGGTATTCCGTGAGGGGCATGGCGAGTTCCTAGAATTTTTTATTTTTTGTCGCAAGTTAGTGGAATATGAGACTTTGTAAGGAAAAAAGAGAAAAAAAAATCATCATTTTCCGCTAACTTGTGACAAAAAATAAAAAATTCTAGGAACTCGCCGTGCCCCTCACGGAATACCTTGGGTGTCTTCTTTCCAAAATGGGGTCACTTGTGGCGTAGTTATACTGCCCTGGCAATTTAGGGGCCCAAATGTGTAAGAAGTACTTTGCAATCAAAATGTGTAAAAAATGGCCTGCAAAATCCGAAAGGTGCACTTTGGAATATGTGCCCCTTTGCCCACCTTGGCAGCAAAAAAGTGTGACACATGTGGTATCGCCGTACTCAGGAGAAGTTGGGGAATGTGTTTTGGGGTGTCATTTTACATATACCCATGCTGGATGAGAGAAATATCTTGGCAAAAGACAACTTTTCCCATTTTTTTATACAAAGTTGGCATTTGACCAAGATATTTTTCTCACCCAGCATGCGTATATGTAAAATGACACCCCAAAACACATTCCCCAACTTCTCCTGAGTACGTCGATACCAGATGTGTCACACTTTTTTGCTGCCAAGGTGGGCAAAGGGGCACATATTCCAAAGTGCACCTTTTGGATTTCACCGGTCATTTTTTACACATTTTGATTGCAAAGTTCTTCTCACACATTTGGGCCCCTAAATTGCCAGGGCAGTATAACTACCCCACAAGTGACCCCATTTTGGAAAGAAGACACCCCAAGGTATTCTGTGAGGGGCATGGCGAGTTCCTAGAATCTTTTATTTTTTGTCGCAAGTTAGTGGAATATGAGACTTTGTAAGAAAAAATAAAAAAAATAAAATCATCATCATTTTCCGCTAACTTGTGACAAAAAATAAAAAGTTCTATGAACTCACTATGCCCATCAGCGAATACCTTAGGGTGTCTACTTTCCGAAATGGGGTCATTTGTGGGGTTTTTCTACTGTTTGGGCATTGTAGAACCTCAGGAATCATGACAGGTGCTCAGAAAGTCAGAGCTGTTTTTTGTACCATAGTTTGTAAATGCTATAACTTTTACCCAAACCATTTTTTTTTTTGCCCAAACATTTTTTTTTTATCAAAGACATGTAGAACAATAAATTTGGTGAAAAATTTATATATAGATGTCGTTTTTTTTGCAAAATTTTACAGCTGAAAGTGAAAAATGTCATGTTTTTGCAAAAAAATCGTTACATTTTGATTAATAACAAAAAAAGTAAAAATGCCAGCAGCAATGAAATACCACCAAATGAAAGCTCCATTAGTGAGAAGAAAAGGAGGTAAAATTCATTTGGGTGGTAAGTTGCATGACCGAGCGATAAACGGTGAAAGTAGTGTAGTGCAGAATTGTAAAAAGTGCTCTGGTCATGAAGGGGGTTTCACCTAGCGGGGCTGAAGTGGTTAAAACACGTGTTTAAACACGAATATGAATTTTTATGGGGGATCTGTGGATGGCACTGTTATGGGGGATCTGTGGATGGCACTGTTATGGGGGATCTGTGGATGGCACTGTTATGGGGGATCTGTGGATAGCACTGTTATGGGGGGATCTGTGGATAGCACTGTTATGGGGGGATCTGTGGATGGCACTGCTATGGGGGATCTGTGGATGGCACTGTTATGGGGATCTGTGGTTGGCACTGTTATGGGGGATCTGTGGATAGCACTGTTATGGGGGGGATCTGTGGATGGCACTGTTATGGGGGATCTGTGGATAGCACTGTTATGGGGGATCTGTGGATGGCACTGTTATGGGGGATCTGTGGATGGCACTGTTATGGGGGATCTGTGGCTGACACACTGTTATGGGGGATCTGTGGATGGCACTGTTATGGGGGATCTGTGGATGACACTGTTATTGGGGATCTGTGAATGGCACTGTTACGGGGGATCTGTGGATGGCACTGTTATGGGGAATCTGTGGATGGCACAGATGCCAGCTCTTCCGCTGGTGTAGCCTATGGGGAGTCAGGCTCTAGAGAAGGGGATAGGGGAGGGCAGAGGCCAACTGCCCCCAAGACCTTGTTGCAGATCAGCTGTGGAGAGGAGAGATCGCTTACCTTCCTTCTCCTGGCATTCTTGCTGGGTTGGTGGGGGATCCGTACCGGCCGTCCAGCATCCCAGTAGGCCTGGTGCAGAGACTGCGGTCCCATCTGCACCATCGGAGTTAGCGGTGCTGTCCCCCTGTGGTTGGGGAGAGAGACCGATTGTCTCCTCTCCCTTCAAGGTACACTGCCGCTGGGAAATGGAGACGATGCTCTCCTCTCCCTGCAAAACATACTGCCGCTGGGGAGCAGGTCCAACTGTCTCTACTCCCTGAAACTCCGGCTGCCGTTGGGGATCTGGGCCGACTGCCCAGCATCCCTGTAGGGCCGGTGGAAAGATCTCGGTCCCATCTCCACCTGCCATATGGGTTTCCCCCCCAGGACCAGTCTATGAGGTCCCCTACCTCTGTAGCTGGTATTGAAGCAGGGGATAGTTCAGTCGGGTCTTCTCAGCTGTAGGGTTGTAGGTCTGGGACTGCCACCCAGCTCTCTGGCAGTGTATATTGGGACCGAATTGAGCTGAACAAGTATTGGTAGTCCTGCTCCAGCTCCCACTCCTTTGTCACTAGAGATGCCAGGTCTTGTCCCAATCATGCATAGCCTCCCTGTAGTGATAGATATTCCAGAACCGGGACTCTCCAGCATCTCCGAATTCCGGTTCTGCGAAGGCCTCAAACAACAGGCCAGGGCAATCATAATCCTCACCCTCGGGTCTGTCATGCTCAGCCGTCCAGGGGGAGTGCCGAATCACATACCACCAGAGTGCCTGGTAGGCGTTGTCTAGCCAAAGCTCCTTCCATACCAGGCTCTCCAGTTCTGTCAACCACTGATCCAGGGGCTTCTCTCCCCAAAGGGGCATTCGCAGGGCCACTTGCATCCGCAACTGCTGCTCCTCACAGGGGAGACACTCGCCCCGCCGACGCTGTACATCTTCCAGGGCCTCGTAGTGAAACGCTTTTCGAAGACTAGCCGATTCCATCCTGCTGTAGCCAGGGGCGCTGTACGGATACTAGCGTTGCCCTCAATTTTGTAAATCCACGAACGGTGTCTCCGAGCTGCTTCTCCTCTCACTAGGACGCCATCCCACTGCTTGCCACCAATGTAACGGATCTCCTAGCACCCTGACCGGGTACCTCCGTCGATGGATGCTCCCAGTGCTTCCCGAGGACTCCAAGTAATCCGCTCTACACCAAAACCACCACAGGAGCCAGGAACAGCTCTTACAAGAGCTAGTAGTTATAGCCAGGGGAGTATAGCAAATCTTCAGCGTATAGCAATCCCCACACACATGAGAAGAGGCTCTATGTTGATTGCAAAACAGGAACTCTTTAATATGCAGGTCTCCTAGCAAGGGACACTCCACTAGGGGCCCTTGTAGAAGACTGTGACAGTTTATATTTTAGCCAATCACATGCATTTACAGTATTGAAACCTTCCCACCATTGTACAGAAAACCCCCTTCCCTCTGTCTGTAACGCAATCAACAAAATACAAGCATTGTCTTTGACGCAATTAACTAACACACTGGCATTGTGATCTGTGAATGACACTGTTATAGAGGAGATCAATGGATGACACTGTCATGGAGGGGATCTGTGGATGGCACTGTTATGGGGGATCTGTGGATGACACTGTTATGGAGGGGATCTGTGGATGACACTGTTATGGAAGGGATCTATGGATGGCACTGTTATGGAGGGGATCTGTGGATGGCACTGTTATGAAGGATCTGTGGATGGCACTGTTATGGAGGGGATCTGTGGATGGCACTGTTATGGGGATCTGTGGATGGCACTGTTATGGAGGGGATCTGTGGATGACACTGTTATGGAGGGGATCTGTGGATGGCACTGTTATGGAGGATCTGTAGATGACACTTATGGAGGAGATCTGTGGATGGCACTTTTATGGGGGATCTGTGGATGGCACTGTTATGGAGGGGATCTGTGGATGACACTGTTATCGAGGAGATCTGTGGATGACACTGTTATGGAGGGGATCTATGGATGACACTGTTATGGAGGGGATCTGTGGATGGCACTGTTATGGAGGGGATCTGTGGATGGCACTGTTATGAAGGATCTGTGGATGGCACTGTTATGTGGGATCTGTGGATGGCACTGTTATTGGGGATCTGTGGATGGCACTGTTATGAAGGATCTGTGGATGGCACTGTTATGGAGATCTGTGGATGGCACTGTTATGGAGATCTGTGGATGGCACTGTTATGAAGGATCTGTGAATGGCACTGTGGCAAAACCAACCTCGCCACTATGTTTTTGAGGGGCCTGGTTGCCAGCCTCTTGCCCCAGGATTATGGCCCATACTAACTTTGAAGGAGAAGACAGACTGCCCGCACAGCTTAAATCTTTGGAACTGTTTTGGGCAGGAAAGCCATGCTTACGGCCGGCCAAATGTGACTTCCATGGAATTCGGGAACCCCTGCTCGGATCTGGGTGATTTTTGGATATGTTGTTCACCCAGATCAGAGCTATCTATGGATGTACAGTACAGACCAAAAGTTTGGACACACCTTCTCATTCAAAGAGTTTTCTTTATTTTCATGACTATGAAAATTGTAGATTCACACTGAAGGCATCAAAACTATGAATTAACACATGTTGAATTATATACATAACAAAAAAAGTGTGAAACAACTGAAAATATGTCATATTCTAGGTTCTTCAAAGTAGCCACCTTTTGCTTTGATTACTGCTTTGCAAACTCTTGGCATTCTCTTGATGAGCTTCAAGAGGTCGTCACCTGAAATGGTTTTCACTTCACAGGTGTGCCCTGTCAGGTTTAATAAGTGGGATTTCTTGCCTTATAAATGGGGTTGGGACCATCAGTTGCGTTGTGGAGAAGTCAGGTGGATACACAGCTGATAGTCCTACTGAATAGACTGTTAGAATTTGTATTATGGAAAGAAAAAAGCAGCTAAGTAAAGAAAAACGAGTGGCCATCATTACTTTAAGAAATGAAGGTCAGTCAGTCCGAAAAATTGGAAAAACTTTGAAAGTGTCCCCAAGTGCAGTCACAAAAACCATCAAGCGCTACAAATAAACTGGCTCACATGCGGACCACCCC
Source organism: Bufo gargarizans (assembly GCF_014858855.1). Classification (NCBI taxonomy): domain Eukaryota; kingdom Metazoa; phylum Chordata; class Amphibia; order Anura; family Bufonidae; genus Bufo; species Bufo gargarizans. The sequence goes on from NC_058085.1 coordinate 27,763,079, forward strand.
AGGAAAGGAAGACCAAGAGTCACCTCTGCTGCGGAGGATAAGTTCATCCGAGTCACCAGCCTCAGAAATCGCAGGTTAACAGCAGCTCAGATTAGAGACCAGGTCAATGCCACACAGAGTTCTAGCAGCAGACACATCTCTAGAACAACTGCTAAGAGGAGACTGTGTGAATCAGGCCTTCATGGTAGAATATCTGCATATATTCAAGTTCTTTTTGGAAATCTGGGACGCCATGTCATCTGGACCAAAGAGGACAAGGACAACCCAAGTTGTTATCAACGCTCAGTTCAGAAGCCTGCATCTCTGATGGTATGGGGTTGCATGAGTGCGTGTGGCTTGGGCAGCTTGCATGTCTGGAAAGGCACCATCAATGCAGAAAAATATATTCAGGTTCTAGAACAACATATGCTCCCATCCAGACGTCATTTTGCATTTTTCAACAAGACAATGCCAGACCACATTCTGCATCAATCACAACATCATGGCTGCGTAGGAGAAGGATCCGGGTACTGAAATGGCCAGTCTGCAGTCCGGATCTTTCACCTATAGAGAACATTTGGCGCATCATAAAGAGGAAGGTGCAACAAAGAAGGCCCAAGACGATTGAACAGTTAGAGGCCTGTATTAGACAAGAATGGGAGAGCATTCCTATTTCTAAACTTGAGAAACTGGTCTCCTCGGTCCCCAGACGTCTGTTGAGTGTTGTAAGAAGAAGGGGAGATGCCACACAGTGGTGAAAATCGCCTTGTCCAAACTTTTTGGGGATTTGTTGACACCATGAAATTCTGATTCAACATATTTTTTCCTTTTATATGGAAAAATATTTCTCAGTTTAAACTTTTGTTCCGTGATTTATGTTCTATTTTGAATAAAATATTAGAAGTTGGCACCTCCACATCATTGCATTCAGTTTTTATTCACGATTTGTATAGTGTCCCAACTGTTTTGGAATCCAGTTTGTATATTAATGCTTGATCAGAGAAGGTATTTGGGTCAATCCGTGTCCCAGTTAGCTGTTCCAGCCTGGTGTGATGCAGGAAGAAATAGACGAATCTGGAGTATGAGTTGTGGGGATTGGAGTAGAATGTATAGTATAGTATAGTGCCGGGTGTAAAAGCGCCAGACATCCACCAGTTGGTGGCTATGCAGGAGTTCCCTTAGTCTGGACTGTGTGGAATGAGGTATGTATGAGTGACCTTTAGAGGAGTCAGTAGTAGGGTCTAATGTGAGGTTAAGGTCCCCCCCCCCCCCCGTCCCCACAATATTAGGATCCCCTCCGCAAATTCATCTAGGGCTGCTAGTGTCTTGTCTAAAAATCGGACCTGCCCTGTGTTTTGGGCAGTGTTTTGGGCATATATTGTGGCTAGAGTTGTCACCGTGCCAGCCAGCTTACCTTTCACAAAGATATACAGTCAGGTCCATAAATATTGGGACATCGATACAATCCTAACATTTTTGGCTTTATACACCACCACAATGGATAACGACTGGGTTTTTCTTTCTTTCAAATTTCTTTTTATTAAGCATATTTGATCAAAATATACTTTATGTTCAATAAACATAAAACAGAAATAAAGGGGAAAAAACACGCCCCAGGATCATACAACATAGAGCATGACACATAATATGAAAACCAAGTTGAAGCCTCAGTTATGAGATTAGCGCAACAACACAGATGACTCAGACATAAATGCAGGGGGGGGGGGGGGTTTATGTAATTTCAAGATTTCTCAAGCCATTTAGACCATGTGATCAAGAACTTATCATGGGATAAACTCTCCCAGCTAGACATTTCCTCCATTATACATATCTCTTGCACTTTCTCCCTCTACATCTGCACGGTTGGAGGTTGCGCCGAAAGCCACTTTAGTGGGATGAGTAATTTGGCAGCAGATATAAGGTGAGATAATAAGGAATGTTTACTAAGAGGACAATGGAGATCCGGGAGATTAAGAAGAACAGCAGTTGGTGAAAGGGCCGTGTTGGTAGAACAGATGTTCTTTATTTCACTGGCTACCATATCCCAAAATGGACAGATAACAGGGCACGACCACCAAATGTGCAAGGCAGTACCTCTTTCTGTTGCACACCTCCAACAGTTAGCAGATACTTCAGGATACATTTTGTTCAAAAGATCAGGCGTACGGTACCACCTAGTTGCGATCTTGAAAGCATTTTCCTGGACAGAGATGCAACGGGAAAAACCATGTGAGTGGCTAAGGATCCTTTTTACATCTGCATCAGAGAAATGTGTATTCAGATCTGACTCCCATTGGGTAATATAAAGAGGGTGCTTATCTTTTGGATCCAGACTTTTGTTATAAATATATGAGAGTAATTTGCTTCTAAGGTTTGGAGACTGGAGGATAACATCATACCAAGATGGATCATACCCCTGGGGAGATTTTTGTAGATATTCCAAGCAAATTTTTCTAAAATGGAGGTAATGTAAATGCGACCATTTTTGCATTTCATAAGACGTCTTCATAACCTCCACTTCAGGTACCTTTTTATCTTTCAGTACGTCACCCACCACATCGTTACCAAACCTAGGCCACAAGTTAAAGACGTCAACATAATCTGAATGAAGAAGATAAGGAATTAGGCGGATTGGCGTGAAAGGAGAGGGGCCTTTTGGTAATGACACCTGAGAAGTAAATTTCTTCCAAGTTTTATGGATCCCTACAAACGAGGGGTTATTTAAGTTATTTGCCACTACAGTTGTAGGTGAGGTATCCCACAATCTGGCCAATTCCGAGGGGGTCCAGGAAGTGTTGGCTATTTGACAACCTAATTTGTGGGAGTTGGGGTTAAGAATTTCTGAGTGCAGTCTAATCAGGTTGGCCAAATAGTAGTTTTTAACATCAGGGAGGCCAAATCCACCTCTGATAATAGGCTGGGATAAGCAACTATAAGATAGCCTGGGCCTAGATTTTTTCCAAATAAAACTTGAGAAAAGGGTTTGGACTTGAGATAAGTAGGAGGTAGGGAGGGAGATCGGCAGGGTCTGAAAAAGGTATAATAATCTAGGTAGGACATAGGAAAAACCTCCTGAAAACCTACCTATCCAGGACAAGAAGGGGATCTTAAGGTTTTCCAATTGTGACCTAATGGCAGACAATAAAGGTGCATAATTTGAGCGGAATAGGTGTTTAGGGAAAGGGGTTAAATTTACCCCGAGATATTTAATATGGGATGTGGACCATTGAAAGGGAAAGGCGTTGGATAGGTCGTCCACTATATCCCTGGGTAAGTTAATACCCATTACTGAACATTTAGGAAGGTTAATTTTGAAATTAGATATATGGCCAAAATCATCTAAGAGTTTCAAAACTTCAGGGAAGGCAGTGACCGGGTCTGACAAAATAAGCAACATATCATCTGCAAAGGCCGCCACGGTATGATAAGTCGAACCAACTCTAAACTCCCTTAATAACGTCACTTTGTCTAATTTTCTGTATTAGTGTCTCTAAACAAAGAATGAAAAGGGATGGGGACAATGGACACCCTTGGCGAGTACCGTTGGAGATAGAGAACGAAGGGGATAGGACGCCATTAACCCTCACCCGTGCGTGAGGGGCTGAGTACAGGGACATCACTGCATCTATAAATTTAGGGTGGAAGCCAAACTTAGAGAGAGTGGCCGCCATAAACCCCCAATCTACTCTATCAAATGCCTTTTCTGCATCCGTACTTAATAGAGTCAGATTATTTTTAGATCTCAAAGCTTGTTGAATTAACAGCTGAACTCTAAAAGTGCTGTCCCTGCACTCCCGCCCCCCAACAAATCCAGATTGATCTGGGGGTATGAGATTTTTCAGAAAGGGGGCAATTCTGTGGGCAATTAATTTGGCCGATAATTTTATATCGGTATTTAAGAGAGATATAGGTCTGTAACTGGACGGAATTTCTGGATCTTTGTTAGGTTTGGGGAGGACTACAATATGAGCCTCAAGGGCCTGTTTTGCTGGGGAAACCCCGTTTAATACTGAGTTAAAATAAGATACCAGGTGGGGACCTAATACATGAAAAAATTTCTTATAATACACAATTGGCAGTCCATCAGGGCCGGGGCTTTTCCCTGAGGGAGTGGAATTAAGGATTTTCTGGACTTCTGGAAGGGTAACAGGGGAGGTCATAGATTCACTGTCAGTAGGGGATAATTTTGGTAAATTGAGCGAAGATAAAAAGGAATTAGTAAGGATATTCCTGTCCTGGATGGCAGTAAGGGACTCTTTCCCGCGTAAATTATATAAGGCAGAGTAATATGCGTTGAATATTTTGGCTATGCTCGGGGTGTCAGATACGGTCTTATTCAAGTTATCTCGCATCCTAGTGATGTAAGATTGTTCATTTCTCATTTTGATTTGGGCCGACATTAATCTATTTCCTCTGTTCCCATGTGCATATTGTCTATGTCGAATCTTGAGGAAGGCTTTAGCAACTTTAACATTCAGAAGATCCCCTAGCTCTCTTCTCAAAGCCAGAAGAGCCTCCAAAACAGATTCTGACATAGACCTTTTGTGTATTTGCTCAAGGGAAGTGATTTTAGAAAGCAGGAAATTTAGGCGACTATCACGTTTCTTTTTTAGGAATGAACCCAATGCTATGAACTCCCCTCTAACCACCGCTTTATGCGCCTCCCAGAGAGAAGCTGGAGAGGTCCCCTCCAGGTCATTAGGAGTGAAATAGTCAGCTTTCTTTTTCTCAAATGAGACAGTATCAGCTTGATTAGATAGGAGTGTAGGATTAAGGGTCCAAACCCACTCTCTACTAGAAGCCCAAGGAACGTCTAATGAGAGAGTAATCGGAGCATGGTCCGAAATTGTGATGCTGTGTATTTGAACACCCCTGACCTGAGGCAGCAATCTATCAGAAATGAAAAAGTAATCCAGTCGCTGGTAGGATTTATGGGGGTGCGAGTAGTAAGAGTATTCTTTTTTGTCAGCATGAATAGATCTCCACACATCACATACACCCATATTCCTAAGTTTACTAAGTAACCCCTTCAGTACCACAGTGGAGACCACGGACCTGCAAGTGGAGGCATCCAGAAGGGGGTTCAATGTTAAATTGAAATCCCCGCCCATGACCAACAAGCCTGAGGAAAAAATGGAAATTTTGCGCAAGGCCCTGTTCAGCCATTTAGAAGTATTGTTATTAGGAGCATAAACATTGCATAAAGTAATTTCTACACCCCCGAAAATGCCTTTCAAAAAGAGAAACCTCCCCTCAGGGTCCGCCATCTCCGCCACCACACGCAAGGGGACACTTTTATGTATACCGATACTAACCCCTCTAGAGGCTGTAGAATTATTACATGCGTGGAACCAATGTTGAAAAGAGGAGCGGGCCAGATAGGGGACCCTGTCTTTTTTTAAATGCGTCTCTTGAAGCATAGCTATTTGAGATTTGCCCGATCTTAGTATCTGGAAGATGCGACTCCTCTTAATAGGGTTATTACCCCCATTTACATTAAATGTGGTCACATTTAGTTTTAGGTCAGACATCTGTAAAATTATACCTCACTAAAGGCTGAGAATTGAAAGCTCTATGATCCAACATATCAAATCATACAATAACAAAAAGGAGCTTGCTAAAACTTAAGGCTCCAAGTGTGCGCACAGGTCTTGTGCACAAAAATGTGAGGGTTAAGAAGAACAATAACATGTGATAGCCTGATCTGCCCAAGCCTCAAATGACTTGAGCCCATGTCAGATGACATGGTAAAAGGACTAACCGGTGGAAAGGTGACCAGGAAAAATACTTAAGCGCTTGCCTTATAGATCCAGCCTAATTCAAAGCAGTGTATAACAGACAGTTACAAAAAGGGGAATAATACAATAATGGAGGGGGGGGGGGAAGGGATAAGAAAGAAAAGGGGGGGGGCAAACAAGACTGACATACAGTTACAACAAGTAAGGCTCAAGTAAGAAGCAGGCAATATACAATGCCCGACTTAGGTAAAGTAAAGAGAGAGGGTTAACTCAGCAATCAATCATTAGTGTCCATTCTGGCCATTTCTTCTAGTCTTTTGTTTCTTGACTGTAGACCATTTCTGCGGGACTTGCAAAGGGGGTAAGTCCTCCTCTAAAGGGATCGGCAACCAAGAGGATAGGAACATAGGTTCCAGATTAAGTGGCTCCCAAATCTGTCGTAGGTCTTCTGGCGTGCGAATAGTGAAGCGCTTATTTCCATTGGTGATGAGAAGGCCAAACGGAAAAAGCCAGCGGTAAGCGATTTTTGAGGAGCGCCAAATATCAGTGAGGGGTTTCAATAGCCGTCGTTTCTGTAGAGTAGAAGAGGCAATGTCCTGATATATCTGTACTTTGGAGCCCATAAGATGGATTTCTCCCATAGATCTAGCTCGTTGTAGGACCGCTTCAGTGTCCCTAAAGCTTAGCAGCCCGCATATAATGTCTCTGGGGTTATCAGATGGCGAGGATTTCGGACACAGGGCCCTGTGCACTCTTTCCACAACAACCTTGCTAGCTCTGTCAGGGCCAAGTAGTAAATCAAATAGGGACTCCATTACTTTAAACAAGTCTTCCTTGTCAGCTGCTTCAGGGAGATTTCTAATTCTTAGATTTTTCCTCCGACTCCTATTCTCCTGATCTTCCAGGAGCAATAGGGAGCTGTTTATAGCCATGCGGTGCGAGTCTAATGTGACCCCAACTGCCTTGCTGAAAGTTATCAGGGCGTCCTGGTTTTGGTTCTAGGGTCTCAACCCTATCTCCAATATGGCGGACCTCTGTCTTAAAGCCCTAGACAGAGCCCTCGTCCAGGTAGCTACTGGTGAGGGTGACCGGATCGCTCACCTCTGACTGCGAGGAGATGTCTGCCCCATCCTCGGCGTCTGGCACCGGGGAGTCGGGATGAAGAACGGCCGTGTCTTTCAGCCGATGCGCTATCTTAGGAGTGCGCCCAGCCTGCTGTGAGGGTTGGCGACTGACGAACTTCTCCATGTTCTGTTGAAGCTGTGAACTCTCCGGAGATGATGTCGAGATGCCCGGTAAGTTCTTCGGCTGGATTTTCACCATTCCGGACGATTAGTGTGCTGAAAAATAGGCTTAATAGAGGCTTGATGGCGGGAGCTCTACTCTCTTGCTTCCACCATCTAGCGCAGTCAGGTCACGACTGGGTTTTTCAACAGGACATCGCTACAGTACACAATGCCCGCAGGACAAGGGGACTTCCTCCAGGAGAATAACATCACTCTTTTGGCCCATCCTGCGTATTCCACTGATCTAAATCCAATTGAGAACCTTTGGGGATGGATGGCAAGGGAACTTTACAAAAATGGACAACAGCTCCAGACAGTAGATGGCCTTCGTGCGGCCGTCTTCACCACTTGGAGAAATGTTCCCACTCACCTCATGGAAACGCTTGCATCAAGCATGCCGAAACACATTTTTGAAGTGATAAACAATTACGGTGGAGCTACTCATTACTGAGTTCATGTTTGGAAGTTGGATTTCTGTTTTGGGGTTTATTTTTTATTTTTTGGAGGTGTGGTCCTAAACGTTTGATCAGCTGAAAAACAACCTGTTTCAGTTTATTCATTGTTTTCATTAAATTGAATGCTCAAAAAATGTTTTGTCTCACTCCCATTTCTTCTTGTTGCATGTTGAAGCTCTACTTGGAACCTTGTTAAGATCCAGCCATGCTAAATATGATTTTTTGCCATTTTTCAAGTGGTCTTAAACTTTTTATCAGGACTGTACTACAATCCTTTGTAGTCAATTACAGCCTTACGTTTGGAACGCATAGACATCACCAGATGCTGGGTTTCATCCCTGGTGATGCTCTGCCAGGCCTCTTCAGTTCCTGCTTGTTCTTGGGGCATTTTGCCTTCAGTTTTGTCTTCAGCGAGGGAAATGCATGCTCAATTGGATTCAGGTCAGGTGATTAACTTGGTCATTGCATAACATTCCACTTATTTGGTTGCTTTTGCAGTATGCTTTGGGTCATTGTCCATCTGCACTGTGAAGCGCTGTCCAATGAGTTCTGAAGCATTTGGCTGAATATGAGCAGATAATAATTGCCCGAAACACTTCAGAATTCATCCTGCTGCTTTTGGCAGTAGTCACATTATCAATAAATACAAGAGAACCAGTTCCATTGGCAGCCATACATGCCCACGCCATGAGACTACCACCACCATGTTTCACTGATGAGGTGGTATGCTTAGGATCATGAGCAGTTCCTTTCCTTCTCCATACTCTTCTCTTCCCATCACTCTGGTACAAGTTGATCTTGGTCTCATCTGTCAATAGGATGTTGTTCCAGTACTGTGAAGGCTTTTTTAGATGTCGGTTGGCAAATGTTAATCTGGCCTTCCTGTTTTTGAGGCTCACCAATGGTTTACATTTTGTGGTGAACCCTCTGTATTCACTCTGGTGAAGTCTTCTCTTGATTGTTGACTTTTACACACATACACCTACGTACCTCCTGGAGAGTGTTCTTGATCTGGCCAACTCCTGTGAAGGGTGTTTTCTTCGCCAAGGAAATAATTATTTGGTCTTCCACCACAGTTGTTTTCCGTGATCTTCCGGGTCTTTTGGTGTTGCTGAGCACCGGTGCGTTCCTTCTTTTTAAGAATGTTCCAAACAGTTGTTTTGGCCACGCTTAATGTTTTTGCTATCTCTCTGATGGGTTTGTTTTGTTTTTTAGGCCAAATGATGGCTTGTTTCACTGATAGTGACAGCTCTTTGGATCTCATCTTGAGAGGTGACAACAACAGATTCCAAATGCAAATAGCACACTTGAAATGAACTCTGGACCTTTTATCTGCTCATTGTAATTGGGATAATAAGGGAATAATGCACACCTGGCCATGGAACACCTGAGAAGCCAATTGTCCTATTAATTTTGGTCCCCTAACAAGTGGGAGGTACATATGCAAACTGTTGTAATTCCTACACCGTTCACCGTTCACCTGATTAGGATGTAAATACCCTCAAATTAAAGCTGACAGTCTGCAGTTAAAGCACATCTTGTTTGTTTTATTTCAAATCCATTGTGGTGGTGTATAGAGGTAAAAAATTTTGAATTGTGTCGATGTCTCAATATTTATGGACCTGACTGGATATACCCGCTCTATCAATGCAGACATCGATCAGTTCCCAAGAGACGGAGTTGGAAATGAGGATGGATACGCCCTTGGTCTTAGAGTCTGGGTGAGTCTTGGTCTTAGAGTCTTACAGTGGTACACATGGGGAAACCGGACACTGGTAAGAAACTGGATGACATCTGAGGGGAAATGGGTCTCTTGTATAAATGCGATTTGTGCTCTTTTCTTCCACAAAAGCCCGAGAAGGGAGGACCTCTTTTCTGGAATGTTCAAGCTCTGGGCGTTGAGAGAAACTATTAGTACATCTGACATAGTAATAATGATAATAATAATAATAAAAAAAAGGAGGGTAACGAGGAAGATGAGAGTGGGAGGTAAGGTAAGAGGGAGAGGGAAGGGATTAAAGTGATTTAAAAAGGTTGGAGTAAATTGTAGATGAGACAAAGTCTCTACAGTAAAATCTAGAAATGAGATAAACCTCTGTTTAACTGTGGTTCGTTTATTTAATACAATAAAAATCAATGGAAGACCCAAGCATCAAACCAGGCACCCCCTGCTCTGAAGAAGAGAGGGTGCCTGGTTCACAAAAAAAGGTTAGAAATTGATGAAAAGCCCATCAAAATGGTTTGGAAACAGCATTAAGAGGATGGCTGGATGCATCTTGGACTCTTCCAGATAATTTTCTGTCCACCGCCACAAAACAATAGTGATTATAGAACAGACTACACAGTGTAGAGGTATACTGTATATTGTGTGGAACAGTGTATGCTATATGTTTATAATAAACATATTTCACATGAAAACTTACAATTACTTGGCTTGTCCCTTGGGGATCTCGGACACCACTTTAACACTTTGGCCGGGGGGCTGGGGGGCTAGGTGGAGCTGATGTTGTGTTTTATCCTAATGAGAAAGATTTCATAATAAGGATTTGGAGAAGGGGCAGAGCAGGGAGAGGCTGGTGCTGCTACTAGGGAGCTCATACCATGAGGGACTAATAAAGCCCATCATAATGCCCCCCCCCCCCCCAGTAGAAAAAAATTCTGCTTATAATGTGATATTAAAAAAAGACCTCCTTGTAATGCCCCAGTTGAGCTAATGTGCCCATAGTGCGCCAGTATAAAATACCCCTATATATAGTGCCCCCAGTAAATGCCCCCATAGTGCTCCTCTCCCCCCTTCCTCCTAGTGCCCCAATAATGTACCAGTATAAAATGCCCCTATATAGTGCCCCAGTAGATGCCCTCAGTGTAACCCATAATTTGCAAGTATAAAATACCCCTTCCTAGTGCCCCCCATAGATGACCCCATAGTACTCCTCTCTTCCCTTCCTCATAGTACCTACCATAATGTGTCCCAGTATAAAATGCTACTGTACAGAGCCCACATATAAAATACCCCTTCATTGTGGCCTCAGTAGAAGCCCCTATTGTACCTACCAAAATTGTGCCAGTAGGAAGTGCCCCCAATAATGTGCCAGTAAAATGTGCCCCCATAGATGCCCCCCAATAATCTTTCAGTAATAAGAGCCTCCCTATCATGTGCCAGTAATAAGAGCCCCCCATCATGTGCCAGTAATAAGAGGCCCCCATCATGTGCCAGTAATAAGCACCCCCCATCATGTGCCAGTAATAAGCACTCCCCCATCATGTGCCAGTAATAAGCACTCCCCCATCATGTGCCAGTAATAAGCACTCCCTCATCATGTGCTAGTAATAATCACCCCCCCATCATGTGCCAGTAATAAGCCCCCCCCATCATGTGCCAGTAACAAGAGCCCCCCCCCCTCAATATGCCAGTAAAACTATTGTACGTATAAAAAAAAAACACTTATACTTACCTACTTGGCAGCGATGCGATGAAGGCTTCTTCCGGCCTGTTTCCCGCGCTGTACGGCTCAGGCGGCACAATGACATCATCGCGCCACCCTCTGATAGGTTGCCGGCCTAGTGCATGCAGCTATCAGAGGAAGGGGAAGGGACACGCCTCTCCCTCCCCTGCCCCAGAGCACAGGCATATGTATCGCTGTCCTGAGTACACAATGGAAGCGCTCATTTCCCTGTGCCCCGCTGCCCCCCACCCCAATCCGCCAGTGCTTGGACTTCTATTATCTACGACATACAACAGACAACCACACAAAGGCTATATGCCAAAAGCCAGGTATATGCAAGCCATCAATCTATCAATGAGACAGATAACAGGCTTAGTCAGCATACCTTACAATGGCAGTCTGTTGCACTATGAGATATTCCAAACCAGCTCTCATCTGACTGAGAGCCAGAAACCTCAAAGTTACTTCAGATCTGTTGGATGGCTTGGGTGGACCTGCGCACATTGATCAATATTATTAGGGAGACAAAAGGTTTTCTGATTGTCCTAACATAATATTCAATAACCTTTCTATACAGTTTTGTCATGTAAAAACTTATTTGCATAAACATGGGCATTGTCACACTCTGCCCTGTGAGTGATCTGAGAAGATCTGTCAGACTTGCTGCTCGTAAATCTATCTGACAGATTGCTTTGTTGTGACTTTGGGCAGGATCCCACCCCCTCACAGGTTCTGCTCATTAGTTTGTTAGTGATGCTATTTATACCTGCCTCTCACTATAACCCTTGCGGTTTATAGTTTCTCCTGGAGTTCCCTGCTGGTGTTTTGTGGATCTCCTGCTCTCAGTTCGTCTTTAGTTAAGTCCTCCTTCCTTCGCTTATGTTGTTTGTACTGGCTAGGCTTTAGGTAGACGCGGGTTCCTTCATTTTGTGCAAGGAACCGGTTGTCTTTTTGCCTGCTCCCTAGCTGAGGGTTTGCATCAGTTGCAGCAGGGCTTAGGTTCGAGTGCATGAACACTTCTACCATCGAGATTTGTTAATGTTGGTAGCAGTCAGGGAAAGGCTCAGGGATTGTCAGGAGGTGACCTTTCCCTGTTCCCTCGCTGTGAGTCTCTGGCTGAATCTAAGCTGCGTAGCTTCTGTCAGGGAGAACATACAGCTGAGTCATATTGTGCTGAATTTAGAAGATGGGCGACTGACTCGGAGTGGAATGACCCTGCACTCCGTAGTCAGTTCTGTCAGGGGCTGTCTGAGAAACTAAAAGACGCCCTTGCATTTCATGAAAATCTTTGGAGGCAGCCATGGCTCTAGCCGTAAGGATTGATAGACGTCTGAGGGAGAGGTGCGAGATTCCCCTCAGGCAGGAGGCACTGTCATTTGGGGAATCTGTCCCTCGGGGTACAGTGACACTTCAACCTGGGACTGGAGATAAACCTATGCAGTTAGGTCAAGTCTCTTCTTGCATTGGTAATAGGAACTCTAGAGTGCAGAGAAGACTGTTATTTCTGTGGTAAAGAAGGGCATTTCGTTAATGTGTGTCCGTTTATTAAGCCTCAAAGTGGTAAAGAAAATCAAAAGGAGGGTTCTTTAAAAAAAAAAAAGTTCCCTTACTGTTTGTAGCGTGAATGAAGAGTCAGAACAGGTTTATTTGTATTCTACCTGCAGTACCTGATTCCTCCTGCCTGCCATGGTGGCGCTAAACTCTAAAAAAAATATTGAATTAGAAGTATTTGTTGACAGTGGCGCAGGGGTTAATTTTGTTGATTATCAATTTGTTCAGAGTCATGGTTTTAGAACTAACGCATTAAGCAAAGAGATATCAGTGTTTGCTATAGATTCCGCTCTTTTCTCGCAAAAAAAGTCTAACTCATATTGTGCAGGATATTCATTTGAGGGTAGGTGATTCTCATGTTTAATCCATTTCTTGTTTTGTTCTTAAAGGTTTGCCTGCTCCACTGGTTCTGGGTTTACCATGGTGGACCAAACATAATCCAACCATTGACTGGCAAACTAGACAAATCAGTAATTGGAGTGATTTTTGTATGGCGCATCTATTTCCACTAAGTTGTTACCTCCCTTTCTTTCAGATTTTTCAGACGTATTCTCGGAGGGTAAAGATCAGGAGTTGCCCCCCCACCGAGAGTATGATTGTCCGATCAATCTTATTCCCGGAGCATAATTGTCAAAATCTCGGTTATATAATCTTTCTCAACCCGAAAGAGTAGCTATACAGGAGTATTTTGCCGAGAGTTTGACAAAAGGACATATTAGACCATCTAAATCACCTATGGCAGTGGGCTTCTTTTTTGTAAAAAAAAAAGATGGGTCCCTTGGACCGTGCCTAGATTTCCGGGAACTGAATATCATTACTGTCCGCGACCCTTATCCCCTTCCATTGATTCTGTATCTTTTTGATCAGATTGTCGGTGCCAAGGTGTTTTCTAAGTTGGATTTAAGAGGAGCTTATAATCTGATAAGAATCAGGGAAGGGGATGAATGGAAGATGGCCTTCAACACCCCTGAGAGTCACTTTGAGAACCTGGTTATGCCCTGTGGTTTAACTAATGCCCCGGCAGTCTTCCAGAACTTTATCAATGATATTTTTTCACCATTTGTTGGGGAGGTTTATCGTTGTTTACCTCGATGGCATACTGATTTACTCACCCGATTATGTAGACTCATCAGGATCATTTAAGACAAGTATTATTGATCCTTCGGGTGAATAAATTGTATGCTAAGTTGGAAAAATGTGTGTTTGCTGTTCAGGAACTGCAGTTTTTGGGTTACTTACTTTCTGCCTCAGGTTTTCGCATGGATCCCGAAAAGGTCCGTGAGGTACTAGAATGGGACCAGCCTTAGAATCAGAAAGCTCTGATGCGGTTTTTAGGATTTACTAATTACTACAGGAACTTCATCCTGAATTATTCCACTATTGTTAAACCTTTGACCGATATGACTAGGAAGGGCGCTGACTTCTCTGTCTGGTCAGAAGAGGCATTACAGCAAGCATGTCAAACTCAAAGGCTAACATGGGCCAAAAAAACAAAATGTAAGTTTATGTGGGCCGCATCTGCATTATATGAGCGGATCCGTCTCAGACGGATCCGCTCTGAAAGCAAGTGTGAAAGTAGCCTTAGGGGCGAGAACCTGGGATCTTTCATCCCTTGTCCTATTCAGCTCTATCAGGGTGAATAGGACTTCACACTGTCCCTGCTGCTCTGTGCCTTGTGCACACAGCATCAGGGATGTTACCATGGCAACCAGGGCTTCTGTAGCATCCTGGCTGCCATGGTAACTGATCGGAGCCCCAGGCTTACACAGCTGGGGCTCCGATCAGAAGCTGCCTCTGCACCACCAATGAGGGGGAGGGGAGAGGTCCCTGTGGCCACTGCCACCAATGATTTTAATACTGGGGGGGGTTGAGAGGGGCTGGCGCACTGTGCCACCAATGATTTTAATGGGATGGGGGTTGAGGGGGGGGGGGGAACACTGCACCACCAATGATAAATTACCCCTTTATACAGGAGGCTGGTACTGGCAGATCAGCAGTTAACCCCTCAGGTGCGGCACCTAAGGGGTTAACTATCTATGATCGCAGCTCCCTGTCAGCGGCAGGGTGCCGGCAATGCGATTCTGCTGCCGGCACCCGCCTCCTGTATTGTGTTAAAGACTGACTTTCACTATCAGGCCCAGCGATGTCTCAGCACTCACCATTAGTCCTGGGCGCCGCTCCGTTCGCCCTCAGTGCTCCATTACCGTCTCCTCTCCTGCTCCACATGCTGCTGATTACTATCGGAGCGATGGGAGGAGACATCAGCTTCACTAGTGGGCGTTCCTTCTTCCTGGCTGTAGCGCTGTCCAATCGCAGCGCAGGGAGAAGGAACGCCCACTAGTGAAGCTGATGTCTCCTCCCATCGCTCCGATAGTAATCAGCAGCATGTGGAGCAGGAGAGGAGACAGTAATGGGGCACAACGGAGCGGCGCCCAGGACTAATGGTGAGTGCTGAGACATCGCTGAGCGCCGCTCTGTGTGGGAAATGGGAATAGTCCCATCATTGGTGGCTCAGTGCGCCCGCCCCTCCTCCGCCCCTCTCTCCTCATTGGTGGCGCAGTGCGCCCGCCCCTCCTCCCCCCCTCTCTTCTCACTGGTGGCAGCGGCAGCAGCACAGGGGGAGGCGGGACAGCTTCCTTCTCCCTGTGCTGCTGAGAGAACATGAGCGCGCCGATAGCAGCGCGCTCATGTTCAGAGATACTAGACTGCCGGGCCGCAAAGATATTCGTTGCGGGCCGCATGTTTGACACCCATGCATTACAGGCTTTTTCTGCAATTAAGGAATGTTTTGCTTCCGCTCCCATTCTGATGCAACCCGATGTGTCTCAACCCTTCATTGTGGAGGTTGACCTGTCAGAAGTGGGAGTCGGAGCAGTTTTGTCGCAGGGTCCCTCTCCTAGCAAATTGGGTTCCTTGTGCTTTTTTCTCTAAGAAGATACTCTCTGCTGCCGAAATAAATTATGATGTTGGAAATAGAGAGTTGTTGGCCATCAAATTGGCCTTTAAGGAATGGCGTCATAGGCTAGAAGGAGCGATTCATCCGATTACGGTAATTACTGACCATAAGAATCTGGCTTACCTGCAATCAGCAAAGCGTCTGAACCCTAGGCAGGCCAGATGGTCATTGTTCCCGTAGATTCTGGTGGCCAGGTTTGCGTAAATGTTTTGAGGGCTGTGTAAAAGCTTGTGAGACCTGTGCACGCGCTAAGGTAGCTCACACTCGGCCATCAGGATCTCTTCTTCTGTTGTCCATTCCATCTCGTCCTTTGACTCATTTGTCCATGGACTTCATCACTGATTTACCAAGTTCCTCTGGCAAAACTGTGATTTTGGTGGTGCTGGACCGCTTTAGTAAGATGGCTCACTTTGTACCATTATCAGGTTTGACCAATGCAAAAACTCTCACTCAGGTGTTTATTGATAACATCGTGAAATTACACGGCATCCCCTCTGGTGTCTGATAGGGGGACGCAATTTGTTTCCAGGTTTTGGAAGGCGTTTTGTACTCGTCTGGGTATTCAGTTGTCTTTCTCTTCGGCTTTTCATCCTCAGTCGAATGGACAAACTGAACGCACTAACCAGAACCTGGAGACTTATCGCTGAGAATCAGGAAGAATGGTCCTCGTTTTTGTCCTAGGCTGAGTTTGCCTTGAATAACCGTAGCAGGAGTCCACTGATAAGTCACCATTTTATGGCGCATATGGTATTCACCCTCAATTTGGTACTTTTTCTGGGACTGAATCTTCTGGTATACCTTAAGAGGAGAGATTCTCTTCTTCGTTGTCTTCTATCTAGCGGAAGATTCCGGTTAATTTGGAAAAGATGGGAGAAAGATATAAACGGATGGCTGACAAGAGACGTATGACTGGTGTGGGTGTCCACTAAGAACATTAAGTTGAAAGTACCCTCTTGGAAGTTGGGCCCAAGATTTATTGGTCCTTACAAAATCTTGGCCATTATTAATCTGGTGGCGTCTGGAACTTCCGCAGGCCTGGAAGATCCATAATGTGTTTCACAGGTCCTTGTTGAAGAAGTATGTTGATCCTGCTGAACCATCTCCTTTGCCTCCTCCTCCTGTCTTGGTAGATGGTAATCTGGAGTTTCAGAACTCCAGAATACTCAACTCGCATGTTCTTTGGGGTTCCCTTCAGTACCTGGTGCATTGGAGGGGCACACTGCTCAACAGAGTCCACACACCGTGTAGCACTCAGCTCATAATAGCCTGTGATAACACTGAGGTGTATATCGGATTGCTGCTAGCTATCATTCACACATCTTCTAGCACTTTATCTACGGTAATATAAGCTTACTAGGGTGCATCTGAGGACTATTGCCCTGCTTGTACTGACTCATGAACAGCGCCATCTATTGGTTTTATAGTCTTATGACAAAACTATGGGCATGGGCATATGGGAAAGACATGACAATTAACAGAATCTGCCTTGTTTTTCAGCTGAAAAATCATTTGCATGGAAAATTTGTGATCTACACTACTCATGAACAGAGCCATCTATTTGTTTCATAGTCTCATGACAAGACTATTACTCTTGTCATAAGACTAGGAAACCAATAGATGGCGCTGTGTAGATCGCAATAGATGGCGCTGTGTAGATCGCAAATTTTCCATGCAAATGGTTTTTCTGCAGAAAAACAAGGCAGTTTCTGCTCATTTGCATGTCTTTCCCATATGCCCATGTTTATGCAAATGCATTTTTAGACAACAAAACTGTGTAGAAAGGTTATTGAATATTATGTTAGGACAATCAGAAAACTTTTTGTCTCCCTAATGTTATTGATCTAGGTGCGCAGGTCCACCCAAGCCACCCAACAGATCTGAAGTAACTTTGAGGCTTACTGGCATCCAGTCAGATGAGAGCTGGTTTGGAATGTCTCATAATGCACAAGGCTGCCATTGTAAGGTATGCTGACTAAGCCTGTTATCTGTCTCATAGATTTATGGCTTGCACATACGTGGCTTTTGGCATATAGCCTTTGTGTGGTTGTCTATTGTAGATAATAGGAGTCTAATCACTAGCGGATCCAGGCAGGGGCAGTGGGGCAATCGCCCCCCGCCCCCGGGCTGCTCAGAAGTGGAGGGGCGGCGGCAGCGGGGCACAGGGAGATGAGCACTTCCATTGTGGAACATTGAGTCCAAGACGCATCCAGCTATCATCCTGCTGTTTCCAAACCATTTTGATGGGGTTTCCATCAATTTCTAACCTTTTTTTGTGAACCAAACACCCTCTTCTCTTCCGAGCAGGGGGTGCCCGAGATTCTTCCATTGTGCTCGGATGCTCAGTAGAGCACACAAGCACACCGATGTGTTCGGCCAGAGCACCCGAGCACTTTGGTGATCGATTAACACTATTGCTGAAGCATGGCATCCCACTCTTCTTGAAGGTCATTGAGGTTCTGGGGTACAGAGTTGCGAGCCTCTACACGGCGACTCAACTGATCCCATAGGTTTTCAATGCGATTCAGGTCAGGAAAAAGTGCAGGCCACTCCATTTGAGGTTCCCCAGTCTCCAGCAGCCGTTCCCTAATGATGCGATCTCGATGAGCTAGTAAATTGTCATCCATGAAGATGAAATTAGGCCTGTGCTGTTCATGCAGAGGCACGATGACTGGATTAATGATTTTATTCAAGTAGTATGGGCTTGTAACTGTACTATTCACAAAGTGTAGGGCAGTTCTGTATTGGTTAAACACACCTGACCTCACTGTAACACCACCACCACTAAATGCAAAGATTGGCTGATTCATAGTATTCTCCAACATAGTTGGCGGCCATAATTTCTGCTCAGCGTGAATCGACTTTCATCAGTGAACAGCACTGAGGCCCACTGGTCTCTCATCCAGCGTAGATGCTTCCTGGCCTAAGCAAGATGATGACACCTGTGGTCAGGTACCCTTGCAGGTCGTTTACCAAGCAGACCACCCTTCTTTATTTATACACTGATGTAAATGGTTTTGAATGGTCTGACGTGACACTTGAGTGCCTCTCACCTCCCTTAAATGTGCCTGGAGTTGTGTGTCATTCATCATCTGGTTCCGCAGAGAATTGCTCACAATGAAGTTGTCATCAGTGTGGGATGTGGCCAAAGGACGTCCACTTCTCTGCCTTTCTGTGACTCTTCCAGTCTCTCTCTATCTCTGCTGCAACCTGCTGATGACACTCTAAGCTCTGTGGCCACTTCTGTCTGTTACAGAACAGCAAGTTGTGCAAAAATACTGAAACAATGAATAGTTGGACATATGCATTAAAAATTTTAGAGAAGGTCACATTAAGTTCACCTATAAAGGATAGAGGGCATTTTAGGTTCATCCTAAAATTTTACCCACAAACCAAATATCCCTAAGTTTTTTTGAGTTATCTATGTAAACAGACGATTGTGGTTTACCACTAAATTTCACTGTAATACAGACAGGTAGAATGCTGCTATACCTTGGGTATTGCTGCAGTAATCACGTACAGTATATATGCTGCTTAATTAAATTGAACCCCACCCAAAAAAAAAGCTCTTCTCTAAATGGGGTGGAAACAAAATGAAAGTATTTGCTTGCATGTAGCTGTTTTTGAGGTCTGCACTGCAGCACCTGGACTTCTGATAGCAGGCACAGTCACCCACAGATCTTCTCTCTCACTGTTTGCCAGCTTCCATGCTTCTCTCTATTCTACACAACACACACATTTCCTTCTTTGTGATTTTAGCCTTTCCCTTCACTCTCCCTGGCAATAGAATACAAGCTTGATTGATTTCTGATTCTCCCTGACTCCCTAAGATATTACTGGCAGACACAGTACAGCTTAAGTACCTTATCCACAGCCCAGCACAGAATGGCTTTCTGCTAGGGCACCTATTGAAATTAGTGTGTAGGGGGGAGGGGGAGTAGAGCCCCCAGGTTACAGTTAATAAAAGAGTTCCACAGGCTATGCCTGGCGGAGAATCCAGTCTTTGATTCTTAGGCTGGCCAACTTTCATAGTCACAGGGGAGGACAATTAAACAATTTGAATGGCACAGACAAGACAGGTTTACAGTACTAACATTTCCTAACTTGCAGTGACAAAGGGTTCACTTTCTCTCGTTACCTGTATTGATCTTGAGTTCCAGGAAAGTGAGAAGGAAGAAGCCCATGAGAGAAGACTTCTTCATTTGGCACCTTCTTTTCAGAAACCTCCGATTCCTCCTTCTTCACCAGCACCAGAACTCATGCATGTGGATAAACTCAAATAGCCTGAAATGAAGCGTTTCCATAGGCATTCCAAAGGCTTACAACTCTATTGCGATGTAAAGGGGTACTATGTACAAACATGTCATGAGTATTTTGATCCAATGGTTTTTTGCAGGAATTAAATGGGTTCTCTGGGATTTTGATTGCCTATCCCCAAGATTCCAAGAAGTCCAAAGTGAGGCAGTTTCTTTAGTGATAGGGACCCATCTGCGGAAGCCACCTTGACGCCTGGTAGATGGGCCCAACATGTCTGTGCGCTAAGAGCTTCCATTATTCATTTATACTCATTTATAGTCGGTATTGTACCACTTTTATCTAGAATGACCCCCATTTCTGAGCTCTATTGTTTGTAGATATAATAGTGTGCAGCCATTCTGTTTTTTTGTAATTATGTTTGCTTCATGGATATGCACCTGGGATTCTGAAGGTTTTAGTCTAAATTTTCTTGCAATATATTGGGGGTGGCACCCCTTTTAGACTGGATATGCCCATCTACCTGGGACTTCTGAGCAGAGTACGCTTGTAGCTGGTTCCTACACTGCCCTGAATATTGTAGGCTTAAGTAAGTCCAAAGTGAGGCAGTTTCTTTAGTGATAGGGACCCATCTGCGGAAGCCACCTTGACGCCTGGTAGATGGGCCCAACACGTCTGTGCGCTAAGAGCTTCCATTATTCATTTATACTCATTTATAGTCGATATTGTACCACTTTTATCTAGAATGACCCCCATTTCTGAGCTCTATTGTTTGTATATATAATGGTGTGCAACCATTTTGTTTTTTGTAATTATGTTTGCTTCATGGATATGCACATGTGATTCTGAAGGTTTTAGTCTAAACTTTCTTGCGAAACAAAGACAGACAAACACAATACAGGGTAGTACGTAAATGGGTCAGTACTAGTCAGTCTATACAGTATCAAACGAGAAGCAGAGTAATCAGAAGATAACCCGAGATCAGAACCAGATGGACTAAACAGTACCAAACAAGTAAAAGAGAGAGGTCAGAAGACAAGCAGTGGTGAGAAGCATGAACAATCCAAATAAGCACAGGAACAAGAACCAGGAAAACAGCTAGTGAGTCAAAGACTGACATAAGGCCAGGAAGGGATTTAAATAGAGCACCAAGTCCCAGGATCAGAACCTAAAAGATCCATTGATTCAGCGCTCCATTATTACTCAGGCAGAGTTCACATGGGTGAGATTTCCGCGCGGGTGCAATGTGGCAGGTGAACGCATTGCACCCGCACTGAATCCGGCACCATTCATTTCAATGGGGCTGTGTACATGAGCGTTTTTTTTTTTCACGCATCACTTCTGCAATGCTTGAAAATCGCAGCATGCTCTATATTCTGCGTTTTTAACGCAGGACAGGCCCTATAGAAGTGAATGGGGCTGAGTGAAAATCGCAAGCAAGTGCGGATACAGTGCGATTTTCACGCATGGTTGCTAGGTGACAGTCTATTCACTGTATTATTTTCCCTTATAACATGGTTACAAGGGAAAATAATAGCATTCTGAATACAGAATACTTAGTAGGTGATCAATTGAGGATTAAAATAAAAAATAATAATTAACTCACCTTCTCCTCTTGATCGCGTAGTTCCTGGTCTCTTCTTTACTTCTTTAATGATGAATTACCGGCTAGGACCTATGGTGACGTCAGATCACATGCTCCAATCACATGGTCCATCACCGTGGTGATGGACCATGTGATTGGAGCATGCGATCTGACGTCACCACAGGTCCTTTAGCCGACAGCTCATCATTAAAGAAGAGACCGGGAACTACGCGATCAAGAGGAGAAGGTAAGTTTATTTTTTTTATTTTTTTAACCCTCAATTGATCACCTACTAAGCATTCTGTATTCAGAATGCTATTATTTTCCCTTATAGCCATGTTATAAGGGAAAATAATAACATCTACACAACACCGAATCCAAACCTGGGTACCACAGTCGGTTTTTTATCACGCGCATGCAAAACACATTGCACCCGCGCAATAAAAACTGAACATCGGAATGCAATCGCAGTCAAAACTGACTGCAATTGCGTACCTAATCGCGCGGGTTTGCCGCAATACACCGGGACGCATCCGGACCTAATCTGGACACGCCCGTGTGAACCCAGCCTAATAGAGCAGCTGAGCAATCAGCCCACCGTAAAATCTCCCCCAGCACATGCCTGCTGCGGGAGAAACAGAGCATTGCATCCTTTTATTAAGGATGCTGTCACAGCGCTAGAGCATGGACAAGTTTGTTTCTTACAACAGGTGAAAATTGTATTTATTTCACAAATGATTAATTTTGAAAACAGTGTAATTTGTACAAAAAGGGCTCCAGATAAAAAAAATTGGCCATTGGCTTCTAAATGAAGAAATTACTATTGAACAAAGTGAGTTTCAGATGCTTCAACCAAAGTCGCTTTGTTCAAAACTTTGGAATAATACTGTACATAGATTAATCTCCATACAGTATTAGAATGTATAGGTGGAGGGGCGTGTCCGGACGCCAACTGAGATGGCTGCCTAAGCGCTCTGCTCCTGCCTGCACCTCCGCTACTTGGCTAGCGACACCTGCATGAACGGACATATGGGAAATAAAACCGCACCTCGCAGGTCCTCTCCTCCAACCGGATCCTCTCACCTACCAGGACGCTGGAAGAGTGTTTGACAAGGGCTCCCAGGACGGCCTTCCCTGCAAGATGTGCTTCGCAACAGGGAGCCTCCCGCCATTGCTCCCCCAGCCCAACATAGCGTTCATGCGGGAGCGCAGGAGATCACAGGGGAGGAAAGAAATCAACCACTCACCATCACTGAGGTGGCCCAGCCGCTCAGGGACCCTGTATACCAGAGAATCGGCTTAGAGCTCTCCCCTGCAGCAAGGGTAGGTACTGTGCCCTCACCCATACCACAGACCCCAGCCCCTTCATGTGGACCCTTCTGGAGATATCCCAGGCCTGCCCCCCTGGAGGGTATCCCACCTGCCCTTGTCACTAAGTGCAGCAGCCCCACACTCTATACAGATACATGGGCTAGCTCACCCAGCCCTTCCCCGCTGGCTGCAATATCCTCCTCTGCTGCTCCTGACCCACCACACCCATGGGAAACATACCTCAGCCAATTCCCTACAAAAGAGGACTTTGCGATGCTCATATCTGAAGTTAAAGGAGCCTGTAGGGCAGAAATTTCCGCTGTCCGCATCGATATTAAGCATATTGTCGGCCGTGAAAATGCACATGATGACACCAGACAATATATCTCCTCCCTACACAAGTCTGTTACAGCCCAAACGGCGGCTCTCAGTGAGATGGGTCGGCACCTGGAGGACCTTGACAATAGGGGTTGTAGAAATAATATCGGGGTCCAGGGTCTACGGGAGGCAACTGGAGACGAATACCTCTGTCACCTTGGAGGCTATTTTTAATTCTTGGAGAGCCATCCTCGCACAAGATTAAATTGGACAGAGCCCAAAGAGCACTCAAACCCAAGGGTACCGCTGCTCGCCTAGGGATGTAATTTGCTGTTTCCATGACTACACCCTTAAAGAGTCCATCATAGTGAAGGCCCGGACCCTACACAATTTTTAATTTGATGGTGCCCTCGTGCCTCTTTTTCCTGACCTCTCCTGGCTTACCTGCAAAAAGGAGACAACTACAGCCTCTCCTCACACTGCTCCGAGACCGTCAGATACCATACTGCTAAGGATTTCCATTTGCCTTGTCAGCGCACCAACAGGGAAAGACAGCAACCCTTCGCTCCTTCCCGGACCTGCAGCCTTTCTGTGAGATGTTGGGACTTTCTGTACCAGAAATGACAGACTGGGAGATTTGGTACCACCTCGGGTCTGGTTGCAGGTATAAAGGAAGATAAAAGCAGAACCAAACGGGGGCCTATCCTTATCTCCATCATAACATGAACCACCAGACTGATCCCACAATCCTCAGAAGAGAGAGACAACCCCGATTTGATATCTGCACTACTCATTTGAGTAGCAGTTTTTCTATTGTTGTGGATATCCGGCATACCTATGTTCTTCTTTGCCATTCATATTAGCTATTTCGCCACTTACTAATCTACTGTTATTATGGTTTTACTTTTACGGTGCGGGCCCACCTGAGCACTGGGTGACGTCCAAGGTCTTATTAGTCGGTAGGTGCTTTGTAAAGAGCATCTGTCGATTGACCACTGACACCACGACCCCGGAAGAGGATCTGGTTGCTGCCTCTAGCAGGGATTTACATCCCTGGGAATCGCCACTCATTTCTAGCTATATGTTTTTGAGTTTTGTCTTGTCTTGTCTACCCCTCCTTTCGAACCCTGAACTCAATACAGGACGAGAGTTCACTAGGCCTGAGGTTATCCAGCCTTTGATTGAGGAATATGCAGACCTACAACATGTGAATATTGGCGTGCTGTATCTTTTCTGCACTACACTCCCTCATACATCACCATGGTGCAGTGTGTAACCTTAAATGTCAAGGGTCTCAACTCCAACGCCAAGAGAAGCCTTTTGCTTTTGAAATTGAAATCCCTTAAGGCAGACATAGTGTTTTTTCAGGAAACCCATTTTTATGAAAATTCCTCATTTCGCTTTGCCACCTATATCCCACTGCATACTCGGTCACCCACTCTCGTAGGAAGGCGGGAGTCGCACTCTTCATTTCAGCCCATTGTCCTATTAGAATAGATTCTACCATAGTAGATCCACAGGGGAGCTACATCATTCTGAGAGGTAAACTCACAGGTCAGTCAATCACACTTTGTAATCTATATACCCCGAACACATCTCAAATCCACTTCTTTAGCAGAGTGTTCTATAAGGCTTTTGGACATCCTGACCCATTAATCCTGTTGGGAGGAGATTTAACACTATTTTTTTGGACTCTATGGACAGGTTGGCCCTACCAGTCAGACCCTTAAACTCATTACAGCAGCGATTAACTAGGGACTTCTGCAAAATAATTAGGCGATACTTTTATACGACCTTTGGCGACTTAACCACCCCACTGGTCATTCTTCTACTGGAATGGATCCTGGTTCGGGATATACCTGCCAATGCCATTGGCGTTTTAATGAAACCCTCCTTAAAGAGGACCTTTCACTACTCTACAAACGAAAAACTAACTATACCTGTGGGCAGAGCGGCGCCCAGGGGTCCCCCTGCACTTACTAGTAAGTCTGGGCGCCGCTCCGTTCGCCCGGTATAGGCTCCGGTGTCTGCGCTCCCTCTGACTGTTTTCTTGTAGGAGGCGTTTCCCTTGCTGCACTGCTGGCCAATCGCAGCGCACAGCTCATAGCCTGGCTATGAGCTGTGCGCTGCGATTGGCCAGCAGTGCAGCAAGGGACACGCCTCCTACAAGAAAACAGTCAGAGGGAGCGCAGGCACCGGAGCCTATACCGGGCGAACGGAGCGGCGCCCAGACTTGCTAGTAAGTGCAGGGGGACCCCTGGGTGCCGCTCTGCCCACAGGTATAGTTAGTTTTTCGTTTGTAGAGTAGTGAAAGGTCCTCTTTAAGAGACCACTGCTACGAGAAGATCTGTGTGACCATCTAAAATCTTACTTTGAACTTAATGAAGGGTCGGTGGGCGATGTCCCTTCCTTGTGGGAGGCCCATAAGGCAGTAATGAGAGGGAACTGGTCACTTCAATTTGTACAATGGTGCATTCAGTTGCAATTTACTTGAGATGTTGCATTTCAATAAAAATACAAATATATATATAAAAAAAAGAGAATGTACAGGTGAAACTCGAAAAATTTGAATATCGTGCAACAGTTAATTTGTTTCAGTAATACAACTTAACCAGTTCCAGACACATGACGTACCGGTACGGCATGTTGTCACGATGTGTATTTCCAATCACCACCACCCGGCGGGAGGTGATCGGAACAAGGTGCCTGCTCAAGTCTTCGAGCAGGAACCATTAGGTATCACCGCGTCTGTAATAACCTGCTCTATTAAAATATCACATGACCTAACCCCTCAGGTGAATACCATAAAAAAAGATGTAAAAAAAGCAATTTTTTGGCACCTTACATCAGAAAAAGTGTAAAAGCAAGCAATCAAAAAGTCACACACACCCCAAAAATAGTGCCAATAAAACCGTCATCTCATCCTGCAAAAATTATACCCTACCCAAGATAATCGCCCAAAAACTGAAAGAAACTATGGCTCTCAGACTATGGAAACCCTAAAACATGATTTTTTTTTGTTTAAAAAATGAAATCATTGTGTAAAACTTACAAAAATAAAAAAAAGGATACATATTAGGTATCGCCATGTCCGTGACAACCTGTTCTATAAAAATATCACATGATCTAACCTGTCAGATGAATGTTGTGAATAACAAAAAATAAAAACGGTGCCAAAATAGCTCTCTTGTTACTATGCCTCACAAAAAGTGTAATATTAAGCAACCAAAAATCAAATGTACCCTAAAATAGTACCAACAAAACTGCCACCCTATCCCGTAGTTTCTAAAATGGAGTAACTTTTTTGGAGTTTCCACTCTAGGGGTGCATCAGGGGGGCTTCAAATGGGACATGGTGTCAAAAAACCAGTCCAGCAAAACCTGCCTTGCAAAAACCGTATGGCATTCCTTTCCTTCTGCGCCCTGCCGTGTGCACGTACAGCGGTTTACGACCACATATGGGGTGTTTCTGTAAACTACTGAATCCGAGCCATAAATATTGAGTTTTGTTTGGCTGTTAACCCTTGCTTTGTAACTGGGAAAAAAAAAATATTAAAATGGAATTCTGCCCAAAAAGTGACATTTTGAAATTGTATCTCTATTTTCCATTAATTCTTGTGGAACAACTAAAGGGTAAACAAAGTTTTCAAAATCAGTTTTGAATACCTTGAGGGGTGTAGTTTCTAGAATGGGGTCATTTTTGAGTGGTTTCTATTATGTAAGCCTCACAAAGTGACTTCAGACCTGAACTGGTCCTTGAAAAGTGGGGTTTTTTTAAAAATTTCAGAAAAATTTAAAGATTTGATTCTAAAATTCTAAGCCTTGTAACATCCCCAAAAAATAAAATGGCATTCCCAAAATGATCCAAACATAAAGTAGACATATGGGGGAATGTAAACTAATAGCTATTTTTGGAGGTATTACTATGTATTATAGAAGTAGAGAAATTGAAACTTGGAAATTAGCAAAAAAATATATAAATAAAAAAGATTTTTTTTTACTCCATTTTACCAGTGTTATAAAGTACAATATGTGACCAAAAAAAATCTCAGAATGGCCTGGATAAGTAAAAGCGTTTTAAAGTTATCACCACATAAAGTGACACTGGTCAGATTTGCAAAAAATGGCCAAGTCCTTAAGGTGAAATAGGGCTTAAGGGGTTAAACACTCATAAGCATATACTGTATGTAAAACACTCATAAATAAAATAAAGTAAAACAACGATCAAAACATTCTCTTCATTTACATGTTCACCTGACTATGTCCAAAAATAGCAGTTCTGTGCAAAGCGATACTCCTGAACGGATCAATGATGTGGGTATTGAGGACAGCAATCAGAGCCCCTAGTGTTCTGCAGTTAGGGAAGATGATGAGACGGGATACTCTGCCAGACTGCATGAGTGACCAGAAAAAGACGCTGAGACTGGATACTCGGCTACAGACCCTGGGACTCCAGCCTTTAGCCAGGGTACCAGCCTAGCTCAGGTCTTTCCTTAGCAAACCCTTCTGTCAGGGAGGAGACTGGAGAAGACAGCCCTATGCCTTGCCTGTATTTTTTTGCACATGAATTTCCCCAGTTAAGAAGCACTCTGGTTTACTGCAGACCCTGACTCTATGGAGTTAATTCCCATTCAGGTGCATCTTACCATCCCTTCTGGAGAGCAGCAACACATGGTGACACTTCAACGTAGTCTGGGGGACACAGAGTTGCAGCGCTACTGCAGTTCAAGGTAACAGACCCCTCAATCTGGTGATGCTACAGGGTTTCTGCTAGGCGGAAGCTTCTGCCTAGCAGCTTTGCAGGTGACATCACTGGCACTAATGGACAGGCTTTAGCGCTGCCCTAGCCTGTAAAACAACTGAGAAGCCTCCGCCTAGCAGTGTAAAAATGTAAACAAAAAAACAAAAAACAAAACATGAAATGCTCTGATGCTCATCTCCGAGGGGCTGCCTGGGTGAAAAAGGGGATATGCCCGGATTCAGCTCTGACCCCAGACAACCCCTTTAATTTTTACTTATTGTGCTGCCTACCTAATTTTTGCAACTTTTTTTTTACATAACACATAGGGGATTTTATTATTATGTTTTTCAGAGATTTATTTACTTTTTTAATTCAAACTCAAGCTCCTTATACTTTAAATATGCAGATTGACACCAAAATACAATGGTTAAAATTGGTTCCTGTTTTGGTCATATTGATAGTTTATAGTTTTTTTTTTTGTTTCATGCGAAAAGAGAAACTATGCAGACTTTTTTTCTATTTTATTCTCACTTGTATTTTATTATATATTTTGATATTTTAAAAATATATTTTGGCAGGTGGGACAGTTACACATCGCTGTAACTGGGGCATCCAAATGTGACAAGTCACGCTTCTGCACCATAACAGCCCCTGCATGGCAAGGTAGAAACCACTATGGGCACAAAACAAGCAATCACTGACAGAATATATTAAGGGGCAGCGTCCAAAACCATCCATAGAAACAGTAAAGGATCACTACTCCCCCCCCCTCCATCCGAGGTATCGTCATTACTTGTAGAAGTATATGTAGAACTGTAACTGCGCCCATGGAGCTCATGGAACAGTCTGAATATTAGAGATCCTCAAAGTAAAACATATCATCTCCGTATCACCATACAATGATAGGAATGAAAATAGTCATAGGAAACAAAATGATCAAAAATTCAATATATCCAATAAAAATATTTTATATCAAGTCTTCAGCCAGACTTCTGGAGGACTTGGATCATCAGGCAGCAGGGTTGTCAAGAAAGAGGTCAAATTGTCATTATTATACGCTAATGACCTATTAATATTTATGTCCAATCCTCAACAACATCTGCTCCCCTTGATGATTTTGCTCCAACATTTAGTCTCTCTCTCGGGTTAGAACATCAACTCCGCCAAAAGCAAAATTCTTTAATTACAATCCAAACCCCCCCCCCCCCTCCATCTGTGGCAGATGAACGGGATTACCCCCATATCAGTCAAACATCATATAACATACCTGGGACTAAAAATAGGCAAAATTTCTAGCTCATTGTACAATATAAACTATCCGCCACTCATAGGGAAAATAGTGGCGGAACTAAAGAAATGGCACACACTTTCTTTGTCATTTCGAGGACGATGCCATTTGATCAAAATGATGAGTTTCTCCAAATTGCTATATCCTCTTCAAACTCTCCCAATACTGTTAAAACATACAGATGTGAACACACTCAAAGCAGTCACTTAATTCATATGGTCAAGGAAGCGTCCACGGATATCACTACATAAACTGATGCTATGGAAGCCTTATGGACTGGCTTCATGACACAGATCACTTCTCCAACAAAGATCTGGAACCAAACCTAGTGGCTCCTTGGGGCGTGGTGTCTTGCCCAAATTCCAACTTGGATGCTCTACCCCCAGAGGTCAAGAACTCAGTACTGATAAGAGATACAGTGGTATCATGGAAAGTCATCAGGAAAGCATTCAGACTTCCCCACTCAATCTAAAAAAAAAAATGCCGCTTTGGAACCATCCAGAGTTTTCTCAAGGGAAACATGTAAGATTATCTGGGGACTTTAAATCCAGAGGGATAGTTAGGGCAGTACATCTGATGCACGTGGAAGAGAAACTATGGTTGTCTCCGCGGGAACTGAAGGAAAAATACCAACTACCAGACTCTCACTTTCTTCATATAATGCAAGTGCTAGGATTTTGCAGGCACAAAGTTTGTGACTTCTCCAAAGAAGCACTCACAAACATCTTTGATAATATTGTGGGAAGCTCTCCACGAAAAGTATCACTTTTGGAACTTTACAGAGCCATGTCCGGCAACTTCACAAAAGTTTTACCATCCAAGATTTTCTACAAATGGGAACAAATAAGATCAGCAACAAAATCCTGGAAGGGTGCGCAAAAGTTCGCTCCTGTGTCATAAATGACGGTGGGAATCTTACTTCAAAATGATGCATAATGCCATATTATGGCTTTAATTTTCCAGCCTCTTCCAGGTTCACAGATCACATCATTCATTGTCCCAAATTTCACCTATTATTTTGGCTAAATGGACCTAGGAATTTTAGTGAACAGCAAACTAAGCTGTAAAAGCTAGTGTCAGGCAACTGCTGCCAAGGCCAATAGGATAATGAGTTGCATAAAAAAGGGCATAGATGCCCATGATGATAGCATAGTTCTACCACTTTACAAATCAGACCACACATAGAGTACTGTGTACAGTTTTGTAACAAGGCAGACATAGAGCTGGAGAGGGTTCAGAGGAGGGCATCTAAAGTAGTAAATTGAATGGATGGACTACAGTACCCTGAAAGATTATCAAAATTAGGGTTATTCACATTTGAAAAAAGACGACTGAGGGGAGATCTAATAACTATGTATAAATATATCAGGAGTCAGTACAGAGATCTCTCCCATCATCTATTTATCCCCAGGACTGGGACTGCGACTAGGGGACATCCTCTGCGTCTGGAGGAAAGAAGGTTTGTACACAAGCAAAGAAGAGGCTTCTTTATGGTAAGAGCAGTGAGACTATGGAACTCACTGCCTGAGGAGGTGGTGATGGTTAGGGTTAGTTAGTCACTAAAAGAGTTCAAGAGGGGCCTGGATGTATTTCTGGAGTGTAATAATATTACAGGCTATAGCTACTAGAGATTGGTCGTTGATCGGGAGTTATTCTTATTTTTGTTTCCTCTTAAGTGGGGAAAATTGGCTTCCACCTACCTCACAGGTGTTTTTTGCCTTTTGCCTCTGGATCAACTTGCAGGATAACAGGCCGAACTGGTTGGACAAATATTTTTTTTCCGGCCTTATATACTATGCAACTATGTACCAAGTGGTATACCCACCACTAACATTTCTACTCCACTGGCACCTCAAGTTCTTCTTTTCTTTCGGATAAATCATTTCCTAAGATCTGATTAATCCTCGCTCTTTACTTTTTCTCCAAATGTAAAAAGCTGGCGTAAGATTTTTGGCATGGCATATGGTCATGCCCTCAGGTCTCAATATTTTGGGAAAGTCTGATAGTATATGTCAGGACATACTGGTCGATCAATCTCCCCCTCGAACATTGTTGTTTTACTATATTCATATTGTTTTACTATATTTCCAACACACCAAGCTACTCGCCCTCAAAATTTTCCTCTCTTCCTCCACTCGATATTGCTGGTGGCCAAGAGAGTAGTATTACACCACTGGCTCTCCAGCTTAATGCCAGACATATCAACAGTGATTTCACAACTGAATATACTGTTCAGGTATGATCAGATTGAGGCAAAAAGGCACAAAGAGAGCTCTGCTACTAAATTCTTCCGAAAATGGAAGACTTTTCTGACCACACATTTCATCCCCTCTGAAATCTCAGAGATAGTCAAACCATTCCAGTATACCTCCTCATACCTAATCTCCTCTTTAAAAGGTACTTTGGGCGCTCTTCAAACTTAACCTTCCCTTTCCCTCCCCTTTTCATGTCTTTTCTTTATCATACTATTATTATATTTTCTAATATGATGATTGCTAGAAACCAATTTTATATATAGATGGACTATTTCAAACGATGTATAATTCCAGAAAACTTGGTATATTTCCCTCCCCTTTTTTCATTTCTGTCCCTGTTTTAAAAATGTAAAATGTTTCAATAAAAAGAATTAAAAAAACAACAAAACATAAAGGAGGTCACTAAAGGGCTAAGCATGGAGATTGCTTCTGTCTGTGAGTTTTTTTATGTGTAACCAGAGCTGATTTCTGCTTAAAACATTTTCCACATCCTGAGCATGAAAATGGCTTCTCCCCTGTGTGAACTCTCTGATGGAAAACAAGAGCTGAAAGCTGCTTAAAACATTCACCGCATTCTGAACATGGATATGGCTTCTCTCCTGTGTGAATTCTCTGATGCGTAACAAGAGCATTTTTATGCTTAAAACATTTCCCACATTCCGAGCATGAAAATGGCTTCTCTCCTGTGTGAGTTCTATGATGTACAACAAGCTCTGAACTATTGCTAGAACATTTCCCACATTCTGAACATGAAAATGGTTTCTCCCCGGTGTGAATTCTCTGATGTACAACAAGAGCCGATTTCAGCCTAAAATATTTTCCACATTCTGAACATGAAAATGGCTTCTCCCCGGTGTGAAATCTCTGATGTACAACAAGATACGATTTCTGCTTAAAACATTTTCCACATTCGGAACATGAAAATGGCCTCTCCTCTGTGTGAGTTTTTTTATGTGAAAAGAGAGTTGATTTCTGCTTAAAACATTTTCCACATTCTGAACATGAAAATGGCCTCTCCTCTGTGTGATTTCTCTGATGTAAAACAAGATATGATTTGC
Organism: Bufo gargarizans; assembly: GCF_014858855.1. NCBI lineage: Eukaryota > Metazoa > Chordata > Amphibia > Anura > Bufonidae > Bufo > Bufo gargarizans. Next base: position 27,795,296 of record NC_058085.1, read on the forward strand.
GAGTAAAACTCTTACTACATTCTGAGCATGAAAATGGCTTCTCTTCTCTGTGAGTTTCTTGATGTTTATCAAGAATTGATTTATGCTTAAAACATTTTCCACATTCTGAACATGAAAATGGCCTCTCTTCTCTGTGAGTTTTTTGATGTGAAACAAGAGCTGATTTCTGGTTAAAACATTTCCCACATTCTGAACATGAAAATGGCTTCTCCCCAGTGTGAATTCTCTGATGTACAACAAGATATGATTTGTGAGTAAAACGCTTACTACATTCTGAGCATGAAAATGGCTTCTCTCCACTGTGAATTCTCTGATGTGTAACAAGATCTGAATTATTGGTAAAACATTTCCCACATTCTGAACATGAAAATGGCTTCTCCCCTGTGTGAGTTCTCTCGTGTATAACAAGAGGTGATTTATGGTTGAAACTTTTACCACATTCTGAACATGAAAATGGCTTCTCCCCGGTGTGAACTCTCTGATGTACAACAAGATGTGATTTCTGAGTAAAACGCTTACTACATTCTGAGCATGAAAATGGCTTCTCTCCTCTGTGAATTCTCTGATGTTTAACAAGATCTGAATTATTGGTAAAACGTTTTCCACATTCTGAACATGAAAATGGCCTCTCTTCTCTGTGAGTTTTTTGATGTGTAACAAGAGCTGATTTCTGGTTAAAACATTTCCCACATTCTGAACATGAAAATGGCTTCTCCCCAGTGTGAATTCTCTGATGTACAACAAGATATGATTTGTGAGTAAAACGCTTACTACATTCTGAGCATGAAAATGGCTTCTCTCCACTGTGAATTCTCTGATGTGTAACAAGATCTGAATTATTGGTAAAACATTTCCCACATTCTGAACATGAAAATGGCTTCTCCCCTGTGTGAGTTCTCTCGTGTATAACAAGAGGTGATTTATGGTTGAAACTTTTACCACATTCTGAACATGAAAATGGCTTCTCCCCGGTGTGAACTCTCTGATGTACAACAAGATATGATTTCTGAGTAAAACGCTTACTACATTCTGAGCATGAAAATGGCTTCTCTCCTCTGTGAATTCTCTGATGTTTAACAAGATCTGAATTATTGGTAAAACGTTTGCCACATTCTGAACATGAAAATGGCTTTTCTTCTACGTGTGCTGTTGGATGTTTAGCACTTCTTCTGTGACTTTTATTCTGTGTTACAGTCTGTGATGAATCAGAAGATCGGACCTGTTTAAAAGAATCAAATGATGCATTGTTGCTGTGATTGGATTTAGATATATCTTGGATATTGGCATGCTCTTCAAATGTATCTCGTGTGATACCACAGTCATCTACTTCAAAATCCAAAGATACCAAATGTTTCTCTAAGTTCCTTGTACAGTCATCTGCCAATAACAAAAGACATTTTATTATTGAATAATAATATACCAAAATATTCTATAGAAATTTTTATTACATTTTAGTAATAAAAATCTACATAAAGGCATGGCACAAAATCCAAGAATTAACTGACTAAAACAGTGGTGGCCAAATAGATCATGATCTAACAGTAGACTGAGGGGCATAACTAGGCCAGGTTAGCTCCCACCTTGAGCAAATTCCCTGCAACCTTCACCCAGTCATTTTAAATACATATAAATAAAACATTTCCTAGCGCTGGACAAGAGGCGCTGAATTTCCCCTTAGTTCCCCACACCATAGTAATCTACCCTAAGAGTCCCTTTCACAGTAAAATTCCTGTTTAGTATCCTCAGGAGAATGCCCCCTTGTTGTCTTCAAACTGTATTTATGCCTAGAGATGGCCTTGCGGTTCGCCCGGTGGTCGTTTTGCTGCAAACTGCGCGTTCGCGATTCGCCTTTGTCTTCAAACTGTATTTATGCCTAGAGATGGCCTTGCGGTTCGCCCGGTGGTCGTTTTGCTGCAAACTGCGCGTTCGCGATTCGCCAAACAAGAGAACATATGGCGATATTCGCGCCCGCCATATTATTATTTTTATTTACATTGTGAAGAACTTCGACCCATGACACATCCATTAGGTGGTACAGGACAGCCAATTGAAACGTTTCAGCACATGGACATACCCCCTACCTTATAAATAAACCTGATCTGGCTGCCATTTTACATTCAGTCTTTTGCCAGTGTAGGGAGAGGTTGCTGTGTGGAGCAGAGGCAGACTGTTAGGGACACCAAAATCTTGTTAATAGGACCACAAAAGTCCTTTTAAAGACTGGTATAGGTGTGCTATCGATAGATGTGACATACTGAGGGGTGTAATATACATATAATATACTTTCTAACATAGAAAGATGATAATTACTTACCGATAATTAGATTTTCCCTCCACAACGGCACTAAGCAGGAGGGTTACCCCGCCTCCCAGGGACAGGAAACAACGTGGAGAACCAACCTTTAAAAGCATCCTCCCATGTTCCTTCTCTATTAAGTATCCGAGTAACTCAAAGATGATGCTGAACATAAGAGTTTATTAAAGAAAAAGAAACAGAGCACCATGCAAAACTAGTTAAGGTACATCGAAAATTGGCATAAGAAATCATAAGGGTGAGAAATTCCAGTGCCATTGTGGAGGCTAAATGGAAAATCTAATTACCGGTAAGTAATTATCATCTTTTCCATACGCCTCCCCAATGGTACTAAGCAGGAGGATTAACAGAGAATTCATCAAGCCCCCTAAGGTGGGACCACCGCAGACAGAACCTTGCGTCCAAAAGAGAGGTCCCTGTTGGAGGCAATGTCCAGCCTATAGTGCTTGAAAAAGGTGTTTGGGCCAGACCAGGTGGCCATCTGACATATTTAACTCAGAGAGGCGGAAGAATTTTCCGCCTAGGAGGTAGAGACAGGCCTGGTAGAATGGGCCGTTAGCCGAGATGGAGGAGAAAAACCTTTTTCTTTGTATGCCTGGTAAATAACAGTTTTTATCCAATGAGAGATAGTCATTTTAGAGGCCCCTAGGCCCTTATTTTTCCCTGCAAATTGGATCAGTAGGCGGCTAGACTTTCTAAAGTCCCTTGTCGCTTCTAGGTAGGCCAGGACACATCTTCCAACGTCCAAGTTATGGAATTTGGCTTCCTTTTCAGTCTTGGCCTGTGGACAGAAGGTAGGCAAATAGATCTGTTGGTCGCAGTGAAATTTAGAGAACACTTTAGGAAGAGAAGAGGGTTCATGTTTTAATATTATCCTGTCGTCTAGCACTGTCAAGTATGGTATGAAGAAAATCATAAAAATATCAGACCACTATCCGGCGCTGCAGGCATAGAAATTAGTCCTTAGGATGAATAATATTATTTTTATTAAAGTCAACGCGTTTCAAGGGCGAAGTGCCCCCTTCGTCAGGACAATATACAGATTCTGTATATTGTCCTGACGAAGGGGGCACTTCGCCCTTGAAACGCGTTGACTTTAATAAAAAGAATATTATTCATCCTAAGGACTGATTTCTATGCCTGCAGCGCCGGATAGTGGTCTGATATTTTTATGATTTTCTGCATACCTACTTCCCTGGAACTATTGAGACAGGAAGAGACCCAGGCAGCAGCACGACATTCCCTGATGCTGGTGGGGAGAGATACCAGCTAAGACACATACAGCTGTTGTGACTCCTCACAACAAATTCCGGTAAATGAAATACGCACCACAATATTATATTATCTATAAGGCGGTACCACACATGAGGCGCTGTGTTTTTTGTCTTTTTTCTTGTCTACTGTCAAGTATGGTGGGAGACAGGACAAGGCTTGGATTTTGCCTATTCTTCTAGCAGAGGTGATGGCAATTAGGAAGGTGGTTTCATGGAGAGCAGGCTAAGAGGTATCTCTGAGAGGGGTTCAAAAGGAGGGTCCACTAGAACAGAAAAGGACCAGGTTAAGGTCCCATTGAGGAACCATGGTTCTGACTGTAGGTTCCAACCATAAAGAAACACCAGAGAATCAGAGGCACCTCAGCTAGCTTAGAGTCCAAAAAGGCACTAAGGGCTGCTATCTGAACTTTCAGAGTACTAACTATTAAACCGCTCTCAAGACCTTTCTGCAGAAATTCTAGGATTGTTTTAATTTCTGGTTTCTTTGAAGGATCTCAACAATGCTCTGAAAATTGCAGAAAGGCTTTCCAGATCCTAAGGTAGATTTTTGAGGTGATCGGCTTACGGCTGTACAACAGAGTGTTGATTACCGCATCTGAAAGACCCCTAGCTCTTAGGAGGGAAGGCTCAGTCTCCAGGCAGTCATATTCAGTTGCCAGACATCCGGATGATGAACAGGGCCCTGAAGAAGAAGATCCGGGATCCGAGGAAGCGTCCAGAAGTCCCCTTTTGCTAGGCTTAACAAGAGGGGAAACCAAGTCCTTCTTGGCCAGAATGGGGCTACCAGGATTATTTATGTCGCATCTGTCCTCCATTATTTTGGCTAGGGTTCTGGGGATTAGAGATATAGGGGGTAGGCATATAGTAGGCCTGTTGGCCAAGGGATCGAGAATGCATCCACCCCGTTTGGGTTGTCCCGAAAGGACAGGGAAAATAATTGATCTACCTGTTCGATTTCGAGGCAAACAGATTCAGGGTTGGAGTGCCGTATTTTTCGCACAGAAGTTGGAAGACCCTCTTGTTCAGGGACCATTCTCCTGACTTTAGGGGTTATCAGGTAGTCTGCCAGCTGATTCTCTTTTCCTCCGAGATGGACCGCCGAAATAGAGTTTACCCAGACCTGTGCCCAGGAGAACAAAAGGTAAGATGTATGATTGAGGTTTTTGCTTCTCGTGCCCCCCCTGCTTGTTTACAAAGGCCACTTCTAGACTGTTGTCCGATAAAATCTTTACGTCTTTTCGATGTATGGCTGATGAAAAAGCCTTTAGGGCCAGGAAAATTGCTTGAAGTTCCCTCAAGTTTGAAGACATGGGAAGGTCCGACTGTTTCCAAACTCCCTGTACAACCAGGTCTCCGCAATGAGCTCCCCAACCTAAATTGCTCGCGTCAGTGGTAATCACAATTGGGTTCTGTGGTCTCCAATGGACTCCTTGAGCCAAGTGATCCTTCTTTAACCACCAGGGTCGTTCTGATCCGAAACAAGAGTGACACTTTCCTGTCCAGCAAAAGGGAGCTTTTGTTCCAGGTTGATAAAAATACATTTTTGTAGAGGTCTGCTGTGGAACTGTGCCCATTTGACGGAGGGAATGGTTGAAGTCATCAGCCCCAGGACAGCCATAATTTGTCTGAAGGAGACTTTCGGTAACGACTTGAATGACAGGATTCTTAACCTCAGGTCCTGAATTTTTTCCTCTGGGAGAAAAGATGTTATTACCCAGGAATCCAGGAGAACTCCTAGAAATTCTTTCCTCTGGGTAGGAAAGAGATCTGATTTTTCTAGGTTTAATATCCACCCCAGGGAATGAAGTGTGTTTTTGACTACCTGTAAATCGCTGAGAAGGTTTTCCGGAGAATAAGCAGCTATCAGGAAGTCGTCCAGATAGGGGGATGAACAGGATCTTCTGCTGATGGACGTAAGCCGATACTTCCGCCATGACTTTCGTGAACACCCGAGGGGCGGATGAGATGCCGAATGGAAGTACCTGGAATTGAAGATGAACAAGACGGCTGCCCAGAGAGATTGCAAACCTCAAATACTTTTGATGTTCTTTGTAGATGGGGACGTGATAGTAGGCGTCGGCCATGTCGAGCGTCACCATATAACAGTTTTAATACAATAGGTTGATAGTGGATTTTATTGCTTCCATTTAGAATTTTTTGTAGGAAACAGGTCTGTTTAGGTCTCTTAGGTTTATAATTGCCCTGTAGGAGCAGTTCATTTTTTTCACCAGAAAGACCGATGAATAGAAGCCTTCCCCTTCCTGATCCTGGGGCACTGTTGTCACTGCCTGTTTTAAGAGCAAGGACTGAATCTGTACTTTTAGAAGGGATTGATCTTTTTTGCAGTTTCTTGTTTATGTAGAATCTTTTTGGTGGAGGGGAAGCGAACTCTATTTTGTACCCTGAAGAAATCAGATCCAAGACCCAGAGATTTAGCAATTTTTCCCCAGGCTGGGAGAAACTTTTGGAGTCTTCCTTCTACCGGCTGCTGGCGTCATTGTCCGGGTTGCTTGGAAGATTTGTCCGGGTTGAAGAGAAATCCTCTTCCTCTGCCCCTGGATGGTTCCAATGTACCCGAACTTTCCCTTTTCCTGTGGTCTGGTCTACCTTTCTTTTGGGGACGAAAGGACCGGCGGTTATGGAAGAATCTAGCTTCTGATGGAAACCCTTTTTTCCTGTCTGAGGCTTTGTCCAGAATATCATCCAGGATGGAGCCAAAGAGCCTGTCTCCTTCGCAGGGGATACTACATAGTTTGTTCATAGAGGTGTTATCCCCTGACCTTAGCCATATAGACCTCCTGGCTGAATTAGCCAAGGCGGCCGATCAGGCTGATAGCTTTACCAGATCAGCAGAGGCGTCTGACAGAAAACTAGTGGCCTGCTTAAGGACGGGGAGGGAGGCTAGAATGTCTTCCGTAGGAATACACGCAAGCAGATGCTCTTCTAACTGGGCAAGCCACATTGAGAGGGTCCTGGCAGAACAAGTAGCCACAATGCTGGGCCATAACATATCGGTGCAAGTGTCCCAGGATTTCTTAAGGATTGACTCACATTTTTTGTCCATGGGCTCTCTTAAGAGTCCCACATCTTCAAAGGGAAGTGAGGACTTTTTTGAAATCCTGGAGACTGGGGCATCGACTCGTGGGGTTTTATCCCAGTGAGCGGAGTCCGATTCGCTGAAGGGGTACTTGCGTTTAAAAACCCTGGAGACTCCTGATCTTTTCTCCGGGTCTTTCCATTCATTAGCAATTAATTTTTTAATATTTTCATGTACCAGAAAAACTTGTCTTTTTTTGTCTGCCAGACCCCTAAACATGTGATCTTGGATGGATTGAGGTTCTTTAATTTGCTTAATATTCATGGCCGCTCTAATACCTGTGTGAATTTGGCACCCCATGTTCTTAAATTTCAAAAGGAAATACACCATTCGTTTGTGCTGGTTTGTGCTGCAAAAATGAACATTTGCACCGCTTTGGTTTCTGAGATATTGCGCGTTTGATTTGCTGAAACCCTGCCCATTTTCCACCCCACGTTTTTTACATTTCAAAAAGAAATACACCATTCGTTTGTGCTGGTTTGTGCTGCAAAAATGAACAGGTGCGCCGCTTTGGTTTCCGAGACATTGCGCGTTTGATTTGCTGAAACCCCGCCCACTTTCCACCTTATGTTTTTAAATTTCAAAAATAAATACACCATTCGTTTGTGCTGGTTTGTGCCGCAAAAATTAATGTTTGCGCCGCTTTGGTTTCCGAGATATTGCGCGCTTGATTTGCTAAAACCCCGCCCACTTTCCACCCCATCTTCTTAAATTTCAAAAATAAATACACCATTCATTTGTGCTGGTTTGTGCTGCAAAAATGAACGTTTGCGCCGCTTTGGTTTCCGAGATATTGCGTGCTTGATTTTATTAAACCCCTCCCACTTTCCACCCCATGGTTTAACCCCGACTCTAACCCCCTAGGTGTGATGCAACTTGCCCCCCTCCCGCCCCCCCCCCAACTTATTTTGGGGCACAAGCATATTATTTTATATTTTTCTGCATACGCTGACTGTGGCCGGGACTCTTAGCGACCGGCCACTGTTAGCGCATCGCACACCCCACCGCTGATCAACTTCGGACTTTTTTTTTTGTCTGTTAGGTTTAGGGTAAGTTCGTGAACACCCGTCCCCCCCCACACGCACACCAAATAAAGTTTATCACGCATGCACACACTCCCCTATGGCCCGCCGGATGTTCTCGGCTAAGGAGGCATATGCCCAGCTTGCCTCCGAGTCCGAGAGCCCCAGTGAGGACGAGGATGACCCCACTTTCCTTTTGTCATCCGCATCCTCCTCATCATCTAGCAATGATGATGGGACCCCAAGGCGGTGGAGCAAGGGGAACACCATGCTAGGGACCCTGTGGCCCACACTAGTACGAGAAGCTCTGGGGCTCATACTAGTTTTCCAGCCCACCAGTTAAGTCCACCGGAGCCCCCTACCGGTGAACTTGTCTGGTATACCCAAGAGCGTTTGGAGCCCGTGATTCCTGATTTTGTAGGCCAACCAGGAATCCAGACTTCCACAGTGGGTTTCACTGAATACGACTACTTTAGTCTTTTTTTTTAGTGACGCCTTTGTGAATCTGATGTTGGAGCAGACGAACCTGTACGCCCCACAGTTCATTGCTCAACATCCGGGCTCCTTTTTGGCTAGGACCGGTGGCTGGACTCCGGTCTGTGCAGCCAAGATGAGGACATTTTGGGGTCTCGTGCAGCATATGGGCCTAGTCAACAAACCTAGTGTCAGGCATTACTGGAGTGGGGACGTCCTCTACCAGACCCCACTTTACAGTACGGCCATGACACATACCCGGTTTGAGGCCATCTGGATTATGCAGATAATGCAGCATGTCCCCCCAATGTGATCCTGCCTATGACCGCCTGTACAAAATCAGGCCGGTCATCGATCACTTTGGGGCCAAATATGTGCAGGCCTATGTACCTGGAAGAGAGGTCACGGTTGATGAGTCTCTCATTGCTTTCAAGGGGAGACTCATTTTCCGCCAGTATATTCCCTCTAAGCGGGGGAGGTATGGCGTGAAGCTGTACAAACTTTGTGAGAGTACCTCAGGGTACACTTACAGTACAAGTTTTGTGTGTACGAGGGGCGAGATTCCCGTATTCCACCCTCAGAATGTCCCCCCACTCTGGGTGTTAGCGGGAAACTTGTGTGGGACCCTATGCACCCACTGCTAGATAGGGGTTACCACCTGTACGTGGATAACTTTTATACTAGTATCCCCGTGTTCCAGTCCCTCGCCGCCAGATCCACGTCCGCTTGTGGGATCGTGCGGAAAAATCAACGGAGCCTCCCTACCCACCCCCTCCAGGTGTCACGGCCATGGTTATGGCCGTGACTCCTGAACCGCATGCGGTTGTCAGCGGTCTTTGGTTTGGTTGTCAATCACAGGTGAGGGCTGTGGTATTTGCCTCACCTGTGGTTGCCGCTGGCAACAGTGTGTATGTGGCAGCATAGCAGTCTGAGCTGTGTCATGGCAGCTTGCTATGTTGTGCATGCGGTTGCGTGTGATATTTATGTATTGTGTGCCCTTTCCCCTTTAAGTGGTGTTTTCCCTTCCCTGGTGCTGGAAGGGTTAACTCCCTTTCTGTGTGTGTGAGACACTGGGTGTGTCTGTGTGGGTGTGGCCACTTTGGCCTATAAAGCCTCTGTGTTTGGCATGTCTCAGTGGGTTGCTTCAGCCATGCTTAGCTGGAGCAGCCTCCTGTGCATTCCATCTGCCAGTGGGGGCCACCCTTGTGGTCATAAACAAACTGTGTCTCTTAGGTTTATGTTGATGTCCACTTGATGTTTTACTTTGTTATGTTATGCACCTATGGATCTGGGTTCCTGTGTGTTTGTGTGTGTGTTGTGTCCATTTGTGTTTGGGTGTGGACACTTGCTGTCTTGCACGGGATCATGTCTGAGTGTCTGTGGCAGGTAGGTGTGGAAGTGCTTTTCAGCCTCCTGCCATATCCATAGGCTGTTTATGTTCCTTTCCCTGCAGCTTGGCCAGTGAGACTCCTGTTCATTCGTGTCCAGAAAGAACAGGTCGTCTTACCCTGCTCCTTGTTCCAGGGCAATCCGGAGGGCTAGTAGGGACCCCTAGGCATCGGGTGTATGAGTCCTCCCACCTTCAGGGTTGACTCATATGGATAGGAGTCAGGGTCAGTTTAGGGACGCGATAGGAGGTGACCTGCTCCCTAATACTGTCGTCCTGGTCAAGCAGCGCGTAACATCTTCTGGCATCGCACGGCTGAGTGTTTTCCCCATCCTCAGCCGTGACACCAGGTACCTATCCCCAGGGGGGCGACCCATCCCCTTACCAGTGGAAACCTGTTGCTGGTCAGATATAAGGATAAGAGGGATGTCCTTGTACTGTCCACAATTTACGGGCAACAGCATCACCCCTGTGCGAGGTACCGCGGCAATGGTCCTCAAGCCCGATTGCATCGTCGACTGCAATTTGTATATTGGAGGAGTTGATCTATCTGATCAAGTCCTCAAGCCATATAAAGCCATGCGCAAAACCCGGGCATGGTACAAAAAATTTGCGGTCTGCTTGGTGCAGGTTGCCTTGTACAACTCTTTTGTGCTGTCCCGGAGCGCTGGCAACACAGGGACATTCCTTCAGTTCTATGAGGCAGTCCTCAAGGACCTGATCTTTTCTGATCGGGAAAGAGCAGGCCGGAGTACCTCGGGAACTGGAGGCGCCCGGATCGTCCCTGGCAAACGCTTTCCAGGTGTGGTCCCACATACTGGAAAGAAGGGGCGGACCCAAAAAAGGTGCAGAGTGTGTCACAGGAAGCTGATACGGAAGGACACCACTACTCAGTGTGACACGTGCCTGATCATCCGGGCCTCTGCATTATTGGTTGCTTCAGGGAGTACCACACTTCCATGGAGTACTAAATTTATGTTACCCTTCCCCAATTTAGCCACTGACAATTGGATAAAAAACTATGGTTCTCAGACTTGAGACACTAAAACAAAAAAATATTTTATCAAAAATATTTAGTAAAACTAAAATAAATTAAAAAAGTAGACATATTAGGTATCGCCGCGTCCGTGAGAATCTGCTCTATAAAAATACCCCATGACCTAACCCCTCAGGTGAACATGGTCGAAAAATAAAAATGGTGCAAAGAAAGTTGTTTTTTGTCACCTTACATCACCGTTCATCTGAGGGGTTAGGTCATGGGGCATTTTTATAGAGCAGAATCTTACAGATGCGGCGATACCTTATTTGTCAGCTTTTTATTTTTTTTGTTTTAGTGTCTTAAGTCTGAGAACTATAGTTTTTTATCCGACTGTCAGTGGCTAAAATGGGGAAGGGGAACATAAATTTAGTACTCCATGGAAGTGTGGTGCTCCCTGAAGCAACCAATAATGCAGAGGCCCGGATGATCGGGGCACGTGTCACACTGAGTAGTGGTGTCCTTCCGTATCCCCCTCCTGTGACACACTCTGCACCTTTTTTGGGTCCGCCCTTCTTTCCAGTATGGGGGACCACACCTGGAAAGTGTTGGCCAGGGACGATCCGGGTGCCTCCAGTTCCCGAGGTACTCTGGCCTGCTCTTTCCCGGTCAGAAAAGATCAGGTCCTTGAGGACTGCCTCATAGAACTGAAGGAATGTCCCTGTGTTGCCAGCGCTCTGGAACAGCACAAAAGAGTTGTACAAGGCAACCTGCACCAAGCAGACCTCAACTTTTTTTATACCATGCCCGGGTTTTGCGCATGGCATTGTATGGCTTGAGGACTTGATCAGGGAGATCAACTCCTCCCATATACCGATAAGGTCCCACACAAGTTTCCCGCTAACACCCAGAGTGGGGGGTACCAAGAAAGAAGATGGAGGCAGCATATCCGGTACAAAAATCCCTTTAATGGGAGCCGCCAAGGTGAACAAGCGTGCAACAGGTCGTGACGTTTCGGCTAATTCACAGCCTTTATCAAACACAATGTAAAATCTAAAAGTACCTGCTTAAATACATTAAAACACGCCCACTCACACAGGAGTGGCCAATAACACAATGAATAAAGTGCTGATGTCATCAAAGATGAGTCCTCTTGTGCGCCTACAAAGTGTCAGTATACACCCACCATGGGTATAAGATCCATTGCCCCACATACCTTCATGGCGCACATGTTCCTAGGCATCTCTTGGCAGCCAGCACGCATGTCCGGGGAGGAGGGGTCACGCCACTGCATGACCAAATCTGGGTCACCTGATCGCGAGCGGCTCCGCCCATGTGATCATCGCGTCATCTCGAACCTCCCATAGTATGCGCGCCGTTGCGAGGGACGCCTGTGAGCCAGTCCGCCCACCTCCACGTGATGAGGGCGATCAACTCACATCCACACGTCATCAACACCGGCTCACAGGCGTCCCTAGCAACGGCGCGCATACTATGGGAGGTTTGAGATGACGCGATGATCACAAGGGCGGAGCCGCTCGCGATCAGGTGACCCAGATTTGGTCATGCAGTGGCGCGACCCCACCTCCCCGGACATGCGTGCTGGCTGCCAAGAGACGCCTAGGAACATGTGCACCATGAAGGTATGTGGGACAATGGATCTTATACCATGGTGGGTGTATACTTAGACACTTTGTAGGAGCACAAGAGGACTCATCTTTGATGACATCAGCACTTTATTCATTGTGTTATTGGCCACTCCTGTGTGAGTGGGCGTGTTTTAATGTATTTAAGCAGGTACTTTTAGATTTCACATTGTGTTTGATAAAGGCGGTGAATCAGCCGAAACGTCACGACCTGTTGCACGCTTGTTCACCTTGGCGGCTCCCATTAAAGGGATTTTTGTACCGGATATGCTGCCTCCATCTTCTTTCTTGGGACTTGTTACTTAGGAGCCCTGATGAATCTTGGACTCCAGGTAGGCTGTTGCATGCCGGACGACCTCGAGATCTAGTGAGTGCGATTCCACTACTATTTTTTGTTATTACCCAGAGTGGGGGGACATTCTGGGGGTGGAATACGGGAATCTCGCCCCTCGTACACACGAAACTTGTAAGTGCACCCTGAGGTACTCTCACAAACTTTGTACAGCTTCACGCCATACCTCTCCTGCTTAGAGGGAACATACTGGCGGATAATGAGTCTCCCCTTGAAAGCAATAAGAGACTCATCAACCGCGATTTCCCTTCCAGGTACATAGACCTGCACAAATTTGGCCCCAAAGTGATCGATGACCGGCCTGATTTTGTATAGGCAGTCATAGGCAGGATCACCTTGGGGGGGACATGCTGCATTATCTGCATAATTGTAAAATGGGGTCTGGTAGAGGACGTCCCCACTCCAGTAATGCCTGACACTAGGTTTCTTGACTAGGCCCAAAACGCTCTTGGGTATACCAGACAAGTTCACCGGTAGGGGGCTCCGGTGGACTTAACTGGTGGGCCGGAAAAATAGTACGAGCCCCAGAGCTTCTCGTACTAGTGTGGGCCACAGGGTCCCTAGCATGGCGGTGCCGTTGCTACGCCTGGCGGTGTCTTTGCCGCCTTGGAGTCTCATCATCATCGCTAGATGATGAGGAGGACGCGGATGACAAAAAGGAAAGTGGGGTCATCGTCGATCTCACTGGGGCTCTCGGACTCGGAGGCAAGCTGGGCATATGCCTCCTTAGCCGAGAACATCTGGCGGGCCATAGGGGAGTGTGTGTGTACGTGATAAACTTTATTTGGTGTGCGTGTGTGTGGGGGGGACGGGTGTTCGCAAACTCACCCTAAACCTAACAGACAAAAAAATAAAAAAATGCCCCAAAATGAGATTTTAATTATTTTTTTTTTATTCAAACTCGCTGATCAACCGTCCGAAGTTGATCAGCGTTGGGGTGTGCGATGCGCTAACAGTGGCCGGACGCCAAGAGTCCCGGCCACAGTCAGCGTACGCAGAAAAAAATAAAATAATATGCTTGGGCCCCCCAAAAAGTTGTGGGGGGGCGGGAAAGGGGCAAGCTGCAGCACACCTGGGGGGTCTAGAGTCAGGGTTAAAAACATGGAGTGGGAGGGGTTTCATGAAATCAAGCACGCAATATCTCGGTAACCAAAGCGGCGCAAACGTTCATTTTTGCAGCACAAACGCAGCACAAACGAAAGGTGTATTTATTTTTGAAATTTAAGAACATGGGGTGGAAAGTGGGCCAGGTTTTAACAAATCAAGCGCGCAATATCTCGGAAACCAAAGCGGTGCAAACGTTCATTTTTGCGGCACAAACGCAGCACAAACAAATGGTGTATTTCTTTTAGAAATTTAAGAACATTGGGTTCCAACTTCACACAGGTCGCTCTAATAGTCTTTAATAAGGAGTCAGTATCTTCAACTGAACAGAGGGGCCTCACAGAATTATTGTCAGATGAATCTGAATCTGAGGATACTTTGCCTTCATCCAAATCAAATTCAGTTTCTAGAGGATTCTCTGGAATGGATTTTGAAGTGGAGGGAGCATGAGGGAGGGAGGCTATCCTGGTTTCGAAGGCTGATGAAACTTCTTCTTTAATAATGGATCTTAAACTGTCCACTAGAGAGGGCGTTTCCTCTGACATTACTTTATCTGCACATTTTTGGCAGAGTGTCTTTTTGGAGTGTCCTGCTAGTTGTTTTTTACAGATGGAACATTTCCTTTTAATAGAGGATTCTCCGACCTTGGGTTTTCCCTAAGAATTACAAGAAAAAGATTCCTTTAGGCAGTATTCATAAAGGAAAATTTTTCAGTGAAAGGAGCCTTCACCCCAGTGAACTTAAAATGGCAGGGGTGAGCAGAGAGATGTTAAATAAAAATAAAAAATTACTCCCATTAGGAGGAGGCTTACCGGGCTCAGGGCCTTCGGAGGGTCTGAGGGCAGATCCGCAGAAAGACATACTGGTCCGATCTGTAAATCGCACGCCGAGACAGGCGTCCTTCTCTGCCTCTAGCAGGCCGCAGATGGAGACCGCGTCACCCGGCGTAGCCTGCAAACCGCAGGGCTTACATCTAGATGTTGGAAGGGCCTCTGTCTTGCCCTGCGATCCGACATTCTGCTGCAGCCCTCCTGACACGCGGCCAGGGAGAAAAAAGGTATTAGGCTGCACGATAATGGTAACGAGCAGGAGAGAACCCCCCCTCCGTTCTCCACTTCATCCCAGAAGGGACAGGGAATAACTGGAGAAAGAACATGGGAGGAGGCTTTTAAAGGTTAGTTCTCCACGATGTTTCCTGTCCCTAGGAGGCGAGGTAAACCCTCCTGCTTAGTGCCGTTCGGGAGGATTATGGAAAAGTATATTATAGTGCAATTGTATTGTGCAGCAGTTGTGTGCGGTTCTGCCGCGATACTGCAGCCACACAGAGTGCCAAACGCTATTGGAAAAAATAACTTCCACTGGTGTGATTTACCAGTTGCTCCCCAAAAATAACCGATTGAAGCAGGGGTGTCATATACCAATAATATACTTTCTATATAGTGCATTTAGGTAGTGCAGCATTTGTTTGCGGGTTTGCTGAGTTACCGCATCTACACAGAGTGACAAACACTATTGGAACCAATCATTTCTATTGGTGTGATTTAAAAGTTGCCCCCCCCCCCCGATTGAAGCAGTGGTGTTATATACCAATTATATACTTTCTATATGGTGCATTTAGGTAGTGTAGCATTTGTTTGCGGTTTTGCTGCGTTACATCAGCTACAGATAGAGACGAACGACATTGGAACAAATAATTTCTACTGGTGTGATATACCAGTTGCTCCCCCAAAAAAGTGAAAAAAGAAGTGGGCTACAGTAAAATTGTCATTCAGTGACCGCGTAATGTACCTCGAGCCACATAATCACAATTTATTTTATGTCAGGTGAATATGCCTAATTTTTAAGGCCCGTACTCCTGTGGCCTAAAATAAAAAAATTCTAGGCTCCAACAGGGCACATTTCAGAAAATTTCCCTTTAAGATGCATAAAAATGGCCCCTGATTAAAATACATATTGTACATATTTTGTGGGAATTTGTGCCATTGATCCCCTCTAGTATGTCACTGTCCATGTTGTGGGACTATTTGTACACTTCTACTAAGTATTTGGTGGCTGTAAATATGTGTACCCTTTACATCAGTGAGGTTCCTGTACTTTGAAAAAAGTTAAAAAGTAATACCGAGCACATCGTGCTCTTCCCAGCGGCAGACGTGATGTGATGACGTCATCTCTCCTGCTGAGCTGAGGAGAGCGCACAGGCCGGGGGATTATCTCAGGTCTGTGCGCTCTCCCTCTCAGCCCAGCAGGTACAATGACATCACTGTATCACACCTGCTGCTGGGGAGAGTGCAGGCCGGGAAATGAGACCTGGGCTATAATGGATGACAGATACAGCAGCTGGACTCGGAGGGAGGAGAGTAGAATGGACAGTATGAAGCACAGTCCTGTCACTCTCAAGTAAACAAACTGGAAGGCACGCTCCATAAAATCTTCCTTTTTTTTGTGGATTAATAATAAGTGCCTGCGATTCAGATATAAACACCATCCAATGATAATGAAAATTCTATCACTACAGGTGTAATTCTGATGAATCAATCAGAAAAGTCAATTAGGTAATGTTTAATAATATGTGATCCAGTATTACTTGGTGTTTAATGTAGAAGATTTATTATGCTGCACACTGACACCATTTATACTGATACAAAAGGGCGATGGAAGGTCCCACCAGATACCAACGGCCATCTGACCAATGACTGGTCATAAAATCTGTCAGATAATCTGTTGGTGTAAATGCACCTTTAGATATAAACAGCAGACCTTGATGGCTTGCTTTCCCAAATGCATTATATGTAAGGGATACCACCCCTTGTGCCCTCTTGACATCAACTACGTCGAGCTCACGAGACGCTGGTATGGTCCCTGGTTACCAAGGCGTGATGTTACGCTCTCCCAGAGGAGCAGGTAAGGTCAGCGTGGTACAGTTTAAACAGACACCTCCTGTCCACGCGGGCACAGAGAGGCAACAAGCAGAAAGAGCCTTTTCACTGCCGCAGTGAAACAGTGCTTTCTCAGCCCGGGTAATCTACCACCAGCTTCTCGTTTGATATAAGCCCGGTCCGCTAATGGGATTATATAGGGTGAGAAACCAACCCGCGGTACCTTATAACTAGCCCGAAACACGGACGTGGAGATTCGTGATCGAAATACAAGACAGTACAAGATTAAATTATATATTTAATTGCCTTAAGGGCTCACTAGATAACACAATATACACAAAGAATATTATACAGTGGTCTGAGGTTACAAATAGGGTTGTTGCGGGTATTGAAATTTCGATACCTAATCAATACTTTTGTCCCGGTATCGATACGATATCGGGATTTCCATTTTTTCGACACTGGCCTGCACTGCTGCGCAGTCTAGTATCTCTGAACATTAGCGTGTTGCTGAGGTGTTAACTGCAGCGGATCGCAGCTCCCTGTCATAGAGGTCGGGTGCTGGCTATTTGATTCCAGCACCCGCCTCCTGTATTTGTATTAACAGGTCAGTTATCTTCAAGGGTGGCACAGTGCACCCCCCCCCCCCTAACACCCCAGTATAATAAATATTGGTGGCGCAGTGCCGATGAGGGTTAAAAAAATAATAATAAACTCACCTCCTCCAATTGATTGCGTAGCTACCGGTCTCCTGTTTTTTCTTCAGGACCTGTCAAAAGACCTGTGGTGATGTCACTGAGCTCATCACATGGTCCATTACCATGGTGATTGATCATGTGATGGATCATGTGATGAGCGCAGTGACGTCACCACAGGTCCTTTTCCTCACAGATGAAGACAGAAGAGAAGCCGGGCTGCGCGAACAAGTGGATTAGGGCGAGTTAAAAAAAATATTCATTTTTATTTAGCATTCTGTTTTAAGAATGCTATTATTTTCCCTTATAACCATATTATAAGGGAAAATAATTACATCTACACAACCTTGAACCCAAACCTGAACTTCAGTGAAGAAGTTTGGGTCTGGGTACCACAGTCAGTTTTTTTATCACGCGTGTGCAAAACACAATGCACCCACGCGATAAAAACTGAACGGAACGCAATCGCAGTCAAAACTGACTGCAATTGCATACCTACCCGCACGGGTTTGCCGCAATGCACCCGGGACGCATCCGGAGCCAAAACGTGATGTCCGTCTGAAAGAGGCCTAAAGCTACTTTCACACTTGCGGCAGTATGATCCGGCAAGCAGTTCCGCCGATCTGGATGTGACTGAAAGCATTTGTGAGACGCATCCGGATGCAGATCCATCTCACAAATGCATTGCAAGAACAGATCCATCTCTCCGCTTGTCATGCGGACAGACGGATCCGTCTTGTATCTTTTTACACATTTTTACCGGTCTGCGCATGCGCAGACTGGAAGGACGGATCCGGCGTTCCGGCATTTTGAATGCCCGATCCGGCACTAATACATTCCTATGGGGAAAAATGCCGGATCCGGCATTCCGGCAAGTCTTCAGTTTTTTTCGCCGGAGATAAAACCGTAGCATGCTATGTCAAAATGACTGAACTGAAGACATCCTGATGCATCCTGGATGGATTACTCTCCATTCAGAATGCATGGGGATATGCCTGATCAGTTATTTTCCGGTATAGAGCCCCTGTGAAGGAACTCTATGCCGGAAAAGAAAAACGCTAGTGTGAAAGTACCCTGAAATATTAAGTTTAAATCCCCCCTTTCCCATTTTACATATAAAATATATAAACAATAAATAAACATATTACGTAGCACTGCGTCCTAAAAGTCCAAACTATAAAAAAAATTTAAAATATCTCCTATGCGGTGAGCGCCGTAACAGAAATAAATAAATAAAAACCATGCGAATCGCCATTTTTTTGTCACCATGTCACCCCCAAAAAATAGGATAGGACTGTTCTATTATGGGGCGAAAGTTTCATTAAATGCAAAAAGCATGCAGCTTTTTTTGGTGTTCTGATCGGCATAGCGTTGTCACGATACCAAAATTTTGATTCGGTTTCGATTTGGAGACTAAAAATTTAATTTGGCTTCTAAATTTTTAAGTTCAGGAGCCAATGGCTACTAAGTATTTGTTTTAGTCTAGAGCACTGCACCCTTTCCCAATTTTACATATAAAATATATAAACAATAAATAAACATCGCCACGTACGAAAAGTCAAAACTATTAAAATATAAAAAAATTATAATAATCTGCGCAATTCGCCATTTTTTAAAATGCAGAATGCACGTGGCTTTTTTTTTTTTTTTTTTTTCGCGTGGTATCGAGTATCACAATACTTTTTTATGGTATCGAAACCGAATAAAATTTCTGGTATCGCAACAACTATAGTTACAAGTACAGGTAATATGGTACAAACAGGATTACGAAGAGCACAAGTCAGTTACCGGGTAGATGAATATTCCGTTGGGTTATGATTAGTCCTTTGCTGTATTCACATGGAGGGCAGTGAGGTCAGCTGGTTGCAGGTTTCTCTAAACACATGGCACGATGTGACCCTCCTTCAGAGAAATGACACGCCCACTTGCTGGCACAAGCCTTTGAAACTGGATCACCTCCTCCTCTTCTGGGCTGGCAGCTAAGGACCCACAACAAAACCCATTAGGGCCCATAGCTCCAGACCAGAACATCACATGGGGATGGTTCTGGGACCAACAGATCCGCCTGGGTTCCGGCTACAAGTAGAGTCGAAACATGGTACCGTTATTTGGTTTCTGTGGGGAGGTATGTATATCTCCCTTCCCTGGCATCCCACCACCAAACTAAGACCATGGGCATGTTCATTGTGGCCACCGGTACACAAATATGTATCCGGTTTGCGCCTGTGATGGCCGATTGATTCATAATTCCTTAGAAATCGCTGGTTACATGCTCTCTGCTAGATTTGATTGAACTGGGGAATGGCTTAGACCCCCTGCAGTGAGGTTTTCCTGCAGGATCCATGCTGTCTAAATGGAGTGTGAAATTGTCGACAAAGGTGGCCTGCAAGAAATTTCCCTGCCATATGGCTGGGGCTTTGAAGCAGGCCCCCCCTGTGGAGTTCACTACCTCTGCTATCTTTCAGCAAATGGCGGCTGTGGGGACATAGCTGACAATAAATATTAATCCATATTCCTCACACATTCAGCATGGCAGAACATTCCTCAGACAATCATTAACCCCTTATTAACCAGCCTGTTTTGGGCCTTACTGACTAAGTGTTTTTCTTACTTTTTTCATCGTCTTGTTGCAAGAGCTATAACTTTTTTATTTTTCTTTCTATGGAGTTGTGTGGCTTGATTTTTGCTGGCCTATAACAGATCTGATTGATTTTAAAATGCAATGCATTATCCCTATAGTCCGCAAAAACGGGTTCCGTAGTTCCGTGATCCGTGTCAGTTTTTTCTTCCGTGGGTCTTCCTTGATTTTTGGAGGATCCACGGACATGAAGGAAAAAGTTATTTTGGTGTCCGCCTGGCCGTGCGGAGCCAAACAGATCCGTCCTGACTTACAATGCAAGTCAATAGGGACGGATCCGTGTGACGTTGACACAATATTGTGCAATTTCAAACGGATCCGTCCCCCATTGACTTTCAATGTAAAGTCAGGAGTCCCTATTATACCATCGGATCTGAGTTTTCTGCTAAGCCATATTCTAGACAATGCTAGGACTGGCTGTTAGGAAGGAAGGAAGGTAGAAGCGAAGCGGCAGAAGAGAGAAGAAGAGAAAAGTGCTACAGAAGAGCAAACCTGGAGGGGCCAGAGCAAAGACCGGGACTGGAGAGACATGAGAAGACCTCTGTATAGTAACTACACTGTACTGTAGAGGGATAGGAATTTGTGGTTTAGTTACCAAGTGGTCTTGGGAGTAACTTTATTATTAGTAGTAATTATTAGTAATTGTTATTGTGTACAAGTCTCTCCGTATGTGATATTATTTTTGTTCCTTTATACTTTCATATATACTCATCAATAATAATTGTAATAATAATTGTAATATCATTATTCTCACATTGCACAATATATCTATTTTTCTTTATTTGTATAAGCAGAATCTTAGAGACCTCTCTGCTTTACTTAGTGGTCACTACTCACCTGGGCGGTTATCTGCAGGAATGTCCTCTGTACTCTGCTCATCACCCCTCACATATGTCTCTGTAGGATTAATATTGTTCAGATCTTCACCCGGATTCACAAGCTGTGAAAGAAATATTGTAGAAGTCATCAGAAGGATGGAGAAGTCGTGTGGAAGGCTTTATATGACCTGAAAAGATCAGTAATTAGAATGAGGACCAAAAATGACCGGACAGCAGGAGTTATCTGATCCAAATATCTGCAGGTCTACTGTATAAATCCAATCTGATTGCTTCATTATTCCAACCAGTTTACAATGCAGGGAGAGTAGTCCTTATATTCCATCCCTAACATTACATTGTGTATATAACATAACATTGTGTGTGCACTTGTTGCCCTTGCTGGCCGCCCCAGGACTGTGAAGCCGGTAAGCCAAAGTTCTTTTGGTCCGTGGCTTATTTTCCTCCTTGGAATAGGCATAATCATCTGCTCTGATGCAGCCAATGACTGGATTCAGGGGTAACATGTCCACAAGATACACATCACCACTAAAGCCAGTCATTGGCTGCAGTAAAGCAGGTGACCATGCCTGTGTCGGCGAGGGAGCAAACAACATTTACTGGAAGATGGACACACAGGAGCTGGCACACATAACCGGAGCTAAGGGTAGCAGGTACATATGAATCTTTCCCTAGTAGAGGCTTCGGGCACATGTGGAAAGTTACTTATTCCTGAACAAACCCTTTAATGCTGTCTTCCTGTTCTATCTAGAAGTTTTGGTATGACTGCAGGCATGAAGATACTGTACCTACCGTAGTAAAAGGGACAATGGAGAACACAGTACAGGGTAGAACTGATTATCATCACTAGATCATCCTGATTATCCCTCTCTATAGTATAAGGACAGAAGAGGTGAGAACTGATTATCTATCACCACTAGAACACCCTGCTTATCACTGTTTATAGTAAAAGGACAGGAAACGTGCGAACTGATTACGATTATATTATATGATTATTACTATTATTAGTACCTTCCAAAAGCCTCTGTACTTTTTTTTAACAAACGCTGCACGACTAGACTTATCGCATGTATCATTCAGGGAGCATGTGTTATTTCTCCCAAACACAAAGCAGCCACAATGTTCCTGCAATTGTCTCTGACCACCTTGCCCAGTTGGAGTTAGGAGAGGAGACAGCCAGCGCAGTTGTTTGCTGCTTGATGCACTTTATAAAGTATTTGGCTATGTGGCTACTATCACCCAGGGACATCAGCTCTAAAACGGCATGGCACCGCTTCACATGATAGGAAGAAGGGGGAGTGGGAGCGATGTTCTGCCCTGCTTCTGTTTGGGACAGGAAGGATATCCATGGAGGAGGCCTGATAAGTGCCTGGTGTCGGAACAAACATGGAGGTGTCAATAGGACCTGGCCTTCTTGCTACAGTGCTGCCTCGCTGCAAAAAACATTGATCTAATGGGCTGTGAAAGGCATGAACTGTTCCAGTCTGTAGCCGTTGCTCCAGGTGTCCATTGTGTGCACCTTGCTACACACCTAGAATTGCAAGGAGTGGCCTACATTCACCGCCACTTGAGAGTACAAAGCAGGGATGGCTTTTTTTGAAAAAATGCTAGCTAGATAACTTCTAGTGAGGCTGATCACATGCCATTAGCCCCCTAAAGGCAACAGAATCCACAAAGTGATACCACAGACACTGCACCACCAGTAACTTGTGCAAGCAGAGTCACTCCCATGGCTTATTGTAATCTGGCAGATCTTGCACAGGGCATTGCTTTTGTTTTCCAGCACCGTGGAGAACTGCCAGACAGGAGATACTTGCACACTGCACACAGAGGCTAGCTGCAGCCGAGCTTGTTTTAGGTCTGGCACGTTTTCAGCCTGCGACCACAGTATCATCAGAATCACCAGTTCCCAAGCTGACAATACTAGAAGCAGATAAGAGTAAAAGAGTCCGGCACTCGCTTGTTTAGATAATCTTGCTGTGATTTATTGTCACATTCCAGTGACGCGTTTCGGCATACAATCTGCCTTTGTCAAACTTGTCAAAAGTTTGACAAAGGCAGATTGTATGCCGAAACGCGTCACTGGAATGTGACAATAAATCACAGCAAGATTATCTAAACAAGCGAGTGCCGGTCTCTTTTACTCTTATCTACATGGGACGCCGGCCCTGAGACACGTGCACCGCTACTCCACTTCAAACCGCAGTGCCGATTAATATATTGTAATACTAGAAGCAGATCTGGCCCTGGCAGGTTTTGGGAGGTTCTAACTGTATTTTGCCTTCACTCTGTATTGCTGCCACTGCCACCATCCTCTTCCTCTGATGTCACCTTCTACTCAGCACCCTGATCTAGGTCCCAGATCCTGTCCATTACACAATCATTGTAAGGCCTCTTGTACACGAACATTTATTTTTCTGTTTACATTCCGATTTTTGCGTTCTGTATACGGACCGTATATGGAACCATTCATTTAATTTCAATGGAAGGTACTGCACACTGACTTGTGGTTCCCCCTCTGGGGAACCCTGAGACCCCCTTCCGGAGGTACACAACAAAAGGGGACATGTCTCGCAAACATGCTGGGCTACAGACAACAACAGACCAGACATATAACAATAACAACTAGACAAGACAACAAACACCCATACATAAACATCACCAAACATATGCAAGGGTAGTGAGAGGAACGAAGACAATGTGATGACATCGGGGAGACATCAATGTCCAACCAAGTGGCCCTCAAGGACTGGGCAGATAAAACCCAGGACAGGAGCCAGCTCCAGCGACAGCAAAGGATGGAGTACAACTGACTCCAGCCTGGAAGCCACAGGTGATAAAAACCAAGTGGCCCCACCCAGCCAGGAAGTTAACCCCTCCAGCACCAGACAGGGGAGGAACCAGGAGAATGGGAGCAAAGCACATACATGGTGCGACAAGGCGTTGCCCGTGGCAACAGGCATGCACGGCAATGTGTCACGGCGCACAACAGCGAGGCCGTGACACTACCACTGCCCCTACCACCACCAGTGCAGCTACAGGCACCACTACTCTTACTACCCTACCA
Source organism: Bufo gargarizans (assembly GCF_014858855.1). Classification (NCBI taxonomy): domain Eukaryota; kingdom Metazoa; phylum Chordata; class Amphibia; order Anura; family Bufonidae; genus Bufo; species Bufo gargarizans. The sequence goes on from NC_058085.1 coordinate 27,819,054, forward strand.
CAAACACAGCTATGCATGGGGTGCACCTCCTTCCCCCGAATCTCCTCCTCATGGTAGTCTAAACGCTGAGCCATCTAGTCCACAATTCCATCCTCTATGTCCTCAATAATATTAGGAGCCAGAGAGAACTTTGGCCAACTACTACTACTCCTGGCAGGTACTGATACTGCTGGTACAACATACATTCTGACTCTGGGAGGAAGAGACATGGGTCTTTCGTTTTGCACTCTTACATTTCTCAGAGATTTTATTATGAGACTTATAAATGAAAAGTCAGGGGTTTGGTACAAATTATTTAACAGTACAAGCAAAATGGCAAGTGTGTTTTTTGTAAATTTAAAGACAGTGGCACAATTAAATGTCTCTCCACTTCTACAAGCACACTCCACACTGGTATTGACAATTTACTTTGGGAAGAATGAAGTGAAATGTCTTAGAACTATGTGTTTAATATCAGTGGTAAAACAATGAAAACTCTGTACTAAAATGTCTTTGAAACACAGTCTGATGTACTAATATGTCCACTAACAAAATATAACAATGCAGCGTTTGTTGTAAATTGTCTTTGAACCAGGTGTTTAATAATATGGATACTAACAGAGGAGAGTAAAATACTAAACCGACCCATAGATTTAAAGGAAATACATGAGGCTGTGAGGACAATTCGGGGTAATTCCTTCCCAGGGACGGGCTCCCGTTCGAAATCTATCGCCAATATGGAGACACAATTTTGCCAATGTTATTACAGGTCCTAAATAAAACTTATCAGACCGGTGAGCTCCCCTCATCTTTATCCAAAGCTGTGATTCTAAAAAAGGACAAGGATGAAAGAGAGATCCGTGCGTATCGCCCGATATCTCCTTTAAATACAAACTATAAAATCTGTGCAAAAATATTTGCTAATAGACTAAAGGGAGTTATAGATGGGTATGAACCCAATCTGATCTGGGTGAATTAACCTAAGAGATTGGTATAATCAAGCATACGTAGAGCTTTCCTAAATATGCAGGATGAGCGGGGAGGTGGTTCCCGCTCCATCCTGTCATTAGACACTGAGAAGGCGTTTGACAGGGTGGAGTGGGAATACATCTGGAAGGTAATGCATAGGATGAACCTGGGTAAATATTTTATCAAAAGGGTACAGATCCTATATAATCACCCTTAAGCTAAAATTAATATTAATGGAGTATGGTCTGAGCAAATAGAGCTGCACAAAGTGTGGGGAACTGTACTCATTTGACCAGTGTACAGAGGCAGGGACACCAAAACATTCAACAAAAATACTCTTTATTTAGGCTCTTCATATCAGTACAGCCAGTACAGTGTTACCTCCATACTGAGACACACCTAAGATCCAGCAGCAGGATTAAATAGTATCCCTGGACACGAGCATGCCTCAAGTCCCGGAATGGAACATGCGGAACAGGCACCCACCTAACACATTGCCTGTTCCCAGTAAAAGTCCGCCCTGAACTAGCTGAACCAGCTACACTATCTATTTTCTGTGTCCACCAGCTAACTTAGTGGACACCTAGACTAGGGCTTTTACTCCACCAAGGCCGGGCACCTTGGTGGCACATTCATGGTAAGCAAGCCGCTTTACAATGCTTCCTGCAACATTCTGGGTCACACATATCACCCCTCATAGATGATTACTTTCCCCGCCTTACATACCCCCCCTTTGTTCAAACCTGTGGGGGTGAACACATGCCATACAGTGGACTCTGGACAGGGCGTCCGCTTTCTCCTGCAGCGTCCACGACCTGTTTTCAACTGTAAACTTAACATTTTGCATGGAGAGGAACCATCTGGTGACCCGAGCATTCCTCTCCTTCACCTGTCTCTTCCACGCAGTGCTCCAGACTAAAAAAAAAATATCAAGGAGCCATTGGCTCCTAACCTGAAAAATTTAGGAGCCAAATGAAATTTTTAATCGCCAAATTTAAAATACATAATATAGCTGGGATGCTTAGGAGCATGGGGTTTTCGAAGCTACAGCCCACGCAGTTTAAGGAGTTGTACACTCATTTCCATGACCTGTCAGACTAGCCAGATTCACGTTGGTAATCCCTATGTGCTGGGTCCCGGCTCATTCGCTTCCCGGCCTCCGCTGCTTGTCTTGGGTTTCTCCATGAAAAACGTTTGGCTGCAGTGGCATCAAGACAATCTCTGGCCACAGTGGAGATCTGCTCCCCTTGCATCACATGACAATTTAACATAATGCACGGGAAGCAGTGGTCAGTCATTGGCTGTAACGCCGTCAAATAGGAGGTTTTCATGAAGGGACTCAAGACAAGCAACAAAGGGTGGGGAGCAAACGAGCCGGGACCCCGCACTGGGCTTTAGGAAAGTATGGTCACCAACAAATGTCCTGCCAGTCTCAGAGGTCCAGAAATTAGTGTATCCAAACCCTTTAAGGAGTAATTTTTATATTTTTCTTTAAGGGGTTTCAAACCAGTATTATTATATATGTGACACAGAATGGGTTCAAATAAACTATCCCCACTGCACTCCTTAAAAGACTTGAGTCGCCACTGTAACCAGTGACCACATCAGCAGGCATCACGTGTTGACGGGACCAGCATGTCAGTGGGGGTGGGGGGAGGGTAGCTTTTTTTTTTTTTACATAAAGAAAAAATATAACAGATACAAATATAATACTTCACGAGCCTTACTCTTTATTCTCAACCCCTCTGCTGGCCGGTCAGTGAATGAAAACCTCTTGTTTGCTGTTGTTTCTTGAGGAAAGATTGCCCATATTCTAGTGCTGCTCACTGTGTAACTGTGGCTGGACATGGACATTCAGTCTGTGAATGTCAACCTTAAAGGTTTCCATTCACTGCCAGCAAGCAGAGATGTAGGAAAGCTAGGGGACCTCCTCTGCAGCTGAACTAGCCTGTGCTTAACCCCTTATAGGCTGCTTCAGTGCCCTTTTCCCTCTTTTTAACTCTACCACATGTCTTTGGCACAGAAAGGAGTCGTTAAGGGCTCTCTGCCCATCACCCACGTGTCAGTAAGGAGCCGTGCACGGACATCGCCGTCCTTTTCTAGAACGTGCGCAGTATAGGCAGCAATCTCTCCTTGTCAATCTGTGGGCCTTGGGACTGCTGAGCGAACCCCTAGGCCGGGGGAGTCCCATTGTTTCATCCTTCTGCCAGCAGTAACACGGACTGACGGGAAGGCTGAGGGCTGATTGCTATTCCCTATGTGGAGGTGAATATTGGTCTTGTGAAATAAGGGGAATAGATTATATGATTTATGATCAGAAATGGTTACTAGTCTGTGCATTGATAGGATTGCGCTGGTTTCACACCGGAGTCTGTCTGCAGGAGCTCTGTACTGCCAGGGTCGCATAGCATTATATTGATTTATGATGCTATGTAACCCTTACAGTTCTGGAATGTATTGGATAACACTGACTGCATTAGGGCAGTGTTATCCAGTACATTCCAGACCTCCAAGGGTTACATAGCATCATAAATCAATATAATGCTATGCGACCCCGGCAGTGCTATGCAGACCAGGACAGCGAGTGTTAAAGCAGCACAGCCGGTACTTATACTTGTTCTTATGGATCTCTGCCTTCTCCTTGTGACCCCAAAAGGGCCCAGTCCTATAAAACACACTAATAAATCTGCATACGGGTGACTCGCCTCGTGTTATCAGCCGTGGATTGTGCGGCCCTAGTTGAAATGTCTCCAGCAGCTCAGCGCCACAGCACAGACTCAACTCCAAAACTTGCCAGACTGCTGGAAATGGGAGCACAAGATGCGGCAACCCAAGCCACGCCCACCATCTATGCCGGGTAATCTGAGGGGCGGATCTTCACCCAGCAGACGTCTGCAGCGTGTGTCTGTCTGCTGGATGAAAGCCTTTTTTTTTCCTTAGAGGCAGAGCAGCGAGCGGAGGGTCTAGGCGCAAATTTAGCAGTTCTAAGTCGCATTGGCGACCATTTTGGTCGCCATCTGGAGCCCTGCCACGTGAGAGGTGAGTGATCGGTCACCAGGCGGAACATCCTCCCAAGCAGATAATAGCGTAGCGATTCAAGTGCCCATTTGATGGCGAGACACTCCCTCTCCACTACACTATACCTAGATTCGGCTTGCGTTAGTTTGCGGCTCAGGAAACTAACAGGATGCTCCTCCCCGTTAACCCCCTGACACAGTACAGCACCTAGACCTACTTCAGAGGCGTCTGTCTGTACAATAAACTCTTTATTGAAGTTTGGTGTAACTAGGACAGAGGTCCCACACAACACCGACTTCAGTGACCTAAAGGCCTCCTCTGCCTGAACACTCCAGCGGACCATCACAGACTTCCGTCCTTTCAGGAGGTTCGTTAATCGAGAAGACAACGTGGGGAAATTGGGAATAAACCTCTGGTAATTTCCCACTAATTTCCCACTACCTGCCTCTTCGTAAGGGGTATGGGCCAGTTCTGTATGGCATCTATTTTATTTACCCAAGGTTTAATGACTCCCCATTCAATTACATACCCCAGGTACCGAGCTTCTTATAACCCTATTGTACATTTCTTCGGGTTGGTTGTCAACCTCGCTTTCCGGAGAGAGTCTACCACCGCCTGCACCTTGGGTAAGTGACTCCCCCAGTCCGTGCTAAACACTACAATATCATCGAGATAGGCCGAAGCATATTGACGATGGGGCCGGAGCATGATATCTTTTAACCGTTGGAAGGTGGCCGGAGCACCATGTAAGCCAAAGGGCAACACCTTATACTGAAACAGCCCTTCGGGGGTGACAAAGGCCGTTTTCTCCTTTGCAGCCTCCATTAAGGGCACCTGCCAGTACCCTTTTGTGAGGTCCAAGACCGAAAAGTATCGTGCTTGCCCTAACCGTTTTATCAATTCATCGACCCGAGGCATGGGGTAGGCGTCAAACTTTGATACTTCATTGAGCTTCCGGATCGTAACCTTCTGTCTGGTTTTGGTATAAGGACTATTGGACTAGCCCACTCACTCTGAGACTCTTCAATGACCCCTAGTCGCATCATCGACTTCACTTCTTTAGAGATGGCTTGTCGCCGAGCCTCTGGCACCTGATATGGCTTTAAGCGAACTTTGACCTGAGGCTTGGTGACAATGTCATGTCTGACTACGGAGGTGCGTCCAGTAAGTTCGGAGAATACATCTTTATTCCGACTCACAAACTCTCTGACCTCCTAAACCTGTTTAGTAGACAGGCCATCTGCTATCTTCACCGCAGAGGAGGCTTTCTGCAGGATCACTGGTGGAACCAGAGCCTTCCCCGCAGTCAAGACAGAGAGTGGGCTGTCCCCAAACATACTCTCCCTATCTCTCCAGGGCTTTAGTAAGTTAACATGGTATACCTGCTCTGGCTTTCGCCGACCCGGCTGGTATACCTTGTAGTTCACTGGTCCTACTTTCTCCATCACTTCGTAGGGTCCCTGCCACCTAGCAAGGAATTTACTGTCAATCGTGGGCACAAGTATCAGTACCCGATCGCCCGGGTTAAAAGTCCTTACCTGGGCGGCCCGGTTGTATACCTGGCTCTGGGCCAGTTGTGCCGACTCCATATGCTCCCGGACAATCAGCAGAACTGTCCCTATTCTTTCTTGCATTTTCTCTATGTGTTCGATAACACTCTTGTGTGGGGTGGGCTGTTGCTCCCATGCTTCTTTAGTTCAGTCAAGCAACCCCCAAGGATATCTGCCGTACAATAGTACAATAAAAGGGCGAGAACCCAGTGAAGGCCTGGGGCACTTCTCGCACACCGAATAATACATACGCCAGCAAAAGATCCCAGTCCTTCACATTTTTGGACACGGCTCTCTTGAGCATGGTCTTTAAAGTTTTGTTAAACCTTTCCACAAGTCCGTCTGTTTGGGGATGGTAAACAGACGTGTGTAAGTGTTTAAAATTTAACAACCGGCAGAGTTCCTTCATGACCTTCGACATGAAAGGAGTCCCCTGGTCTGTCAAGATCTCCTTAGGTATCCCTACCTGAGAGAACATGCCCATGAATTCTTTGGCTATAAGCTTAGCCGATGTATGGCGCAGTGGAATTGCCTCAGAATATCTGGTAGCGTAATCTAAGACCACCAAGATATGCTGGTGACCTCTGGCCGACTTATTTATAGGGCCTACCAGATCCATGGCTATCCTTTCAAATGGTACCTCTATTATTGGCATAGGTACCAATGGACTACGGTAATGGGGCTGGGGGCTGGTTATCTGACACACAGGACAGGACTGACAGAACCTCCTAACCTCCTCATATATCCCGGGCCAAAAAGAAAGTCTGCAATATTCGCTCTAGGGTCTTTTTCACCCCCAGAAGACCTCCCAGTACATGCGTGTGGCCTAAGTCTAACACCATCCGGCGGTAGGGCTGGGGTACCACCAGCTGCTCTATTACCTCTTGTTTCACCTTGTCCATCCTGTATAATAGGTCTTGATTAAAAGCCAGGTGGGGAAACACAGATTCTACTCCTTCTCTCGCCCGCATCAATGTAGGATCCCGGAGCTGGGCTGTCCCGAACGTTTCTCAGGACACCTCCAGGTCCGGGATGGTTGGGGTCTCTACCGTCTCACCAGCCAACACCTCTAGGGGAAACCTATCGGGATTACACTCTATATCTGTGGTGGTGACCCCCTATTGCTGGTACCCCAGCATCGGGCTCATGGCCCGGACAGTCTTCCCCCTTAAGAGAATGCGTACCGTTCTTCCACAGTGTCCAGAACATGGGCAAGTCCCTTCCCAAAATAGCGTCATAAGGGAGATGTCGCCCCACCCCGACAACATGTTGTAAATCTCTGCCTGACATGGACAGGGTAACCCTCATTGTGGGATACTGCCGGAGGTCTCCATGGATACAGACTATGGCTATTTACTGATTTCGCCTGGTATTTCTTCTGAAATCAGTGACTCATGCACAAGGGTTACCAGGCTCCCAGAATCCAGCAGCGCCATGACCGCGTACCCATTAACAGAGACCTGGCACAAGGGAGGCGTATCAGCGGCCAGCAGGGGTATGCACAGGCTATGCATAGAACGAGGACCGGCGAGCGAACCCGCAGTCCATGGGTTCAGAAGTCATAGGGCAGTTAGCCACAACATGTCCAGAGCCTTGGCAACGCTAGCACCGAATCACAGTGGCCTTGCGGGTCCCCGGGACTCGCCTCACAGGAGTTTTGGTAGCGTTCCCCCCCATAGAAGGCCGGGCCCTTGCTCCAGGCTCCCTAGCATGGGAGGTGGGCTGGCGTGTCTCTCTCAACTGAGCAGACCCCCGCATCAAGTCCTGGGTCGCCATATACCACTCGACCAGGTTAACCAACTAATCAAGGTTGCCTGGGTCTCCTTGGCCCACCCAGCGCTGTATGGCCCTCGGCAGCGTGCGCACAAAACGGTCCACTACCACCCGCTCAATCATTTGTGAGGGACTCAAGGTCTCTGGCTGGAGCCACTTCTTCACCAGGTGCAGCAAGTCATATGCCTGAGACCTGGCTGGCGGGGTCTCTGAAAAAGCCCACTGGTACACCCTTTGTGCGCGCACATACGTGTTAACCCCCATCCGAGCCAAGACCTCACCTTTAAGTTTCTCATAGTCCTGGGCGTCCTCACGACTGAGGTAAAAATAGGCTTTCTGGGCGTCTCCTACCAGGAATGGTGCCACCACCTCAGCCCACTGTTCAGATGGCAGGTTTTCCCGCTGCACCATCCTTTCAAATACCGTGAGGAATGCCTCCCCCCCATCCTCAGGACTCATTTTCCTCAGCGCTGACCGAACTTTCTGTAAAGGGTCTCCTGACACCCCGACTGCGTACCTCTGTTGATGGATGCTCCCAGTGCCTCCCGAGGACTCCAAGCACTCCACTTGACACAGATAGCACCACAGGAACCAGGAACAGGAACAGCTCTTACAAGAGCTAGGAATAATAGCCAGGGGAGTATACACATATAGCAATCCCCATACACATGAGACGAGGCTCTATGTGGAATGTAAAATAACAACTCTTTATTTGAACACACAGCATTGATTTATACACATCTTCCAACAAGGTTACCACCCACAGGGTTTTGTAAAAACAGCCAATCGCATGCATTTACAGTATTGACACCTTCCCAGCAATTGTACACAAAACCCCCTTCCCTCTGTCTGTAACGCAATCAACAAAATACAATGAGTATTGTCTTTGACGCAATTAACTAACACACTGGCATTGTCTGAGACGCAATTAACTAACACACTGGCATTGTCTGAGACGCAATCAACAAAATACAATTACCAAGCATGATGTCTAACTTAAATCAGTCACAGACAGAACACACACATTTTTCCCAAAACACAGAAAACACCTCAAAACCCCACATATCCCCATAATGTATACATCCATGGATAGCTCTGATCTAGGTGAACAACATATCCAGAAAATCACCCAGATCTGAGCAGGGGTTCCCGAATTCCATGGAAGTCACATTCGGTCTGTCTTCTCCTTCAAAGTTAGTATGGCCTTAATCCTGGGGCAAGAGGCTGGCAAACAGGCCCCTCCAAAACCCAGTGGCGAGGTTGGTTTCGCCACACTTTATCTCTGGCAGCAGACGGAAACGGGGTCACTGCAGGTGGGGTTCCTTGCTGGGATGCTTGTAGGGTCTCTTGCATGACCGCCAGCTGTTGAATCAATAGGCTGTTTGTCTGTTGTTGCTGGGCGTTCGCTGCTTGCTGTTGTGCATTGTACTTGGCTTGATGGGCATTAGCCTGGACCAGCTGCTGTAGTATTGCCTCCATTTGATCCGCTCTCTTATGGCAAAACTTAGCTGGCTTTATAAAGGACATGCACAATAGTGTTTGCCTCACTGGTCACTTGCCTGCATCCTCCACCACTTGTGGGGAACCGTACTCACTTGACCAGTGTACAGAGGCAGGGACACCAAAACGTTCAACAAAAATCCTCTTTATTTAGGCTCTTCATATCAATACAGCCAGTACATCCGGATCGCAGCCGGGTCAAGCAGTTGTAGCACACTGACCGTGTTACCTCACACTGTCTGCCTTTCCTCCAGACTGAGACACACCTAAGATCCAGCAGCAGGATTAAATAGGATCCCTGGACATGAGCATGCCTCAAGTCCCCGACTGGAACATGGGGAACAGGCACCCACCCAACACATTGCCTGTTCCCAGTAAAAGCCCTCCCTGAACTAGCTGAACCAGCTACACTATCTATTTTCTGTACATACAATATTGTCAACAAGCGCTACACCACATCAAATTCGCAGCGGTATATTAGCAGTCCCGTAACCTGCTAAGTAAAGTAGTGTACAGACCAGCTGTACAAAACACAAATATTTATCTGTATAAAATAATGTAACACCGCGCGCTATATTGCAATTGATGCCACAAAGCTACACAAAGCGCCTTCCTACTTATCACGTAGTAGCCGATCGCTACAAACATATGTCTATGTCTTGGTCCTACCTTCACTTAGACGTGTCTGCTGCGGTACAGTGTTCTGTGATGGTCCACGTTTCTATTCTGGATCTGGTGCAGAACAGGAGGAATGGATCCAGGGGAGGATGGCTGTAGCATTGGCTTTTAATATTTAGGTATTAGGAAATTCGCCCCGGCCGGTGGCAGAATATACCCGTTACCTGTTGAATTGAACGCTCACGTCTGAGCTGGTGACATCACCGCGGGTGAGCTACGGGTAGCAGTGGAAGTCAAACCTACGCGTTTCAAGTGCAACGGCACTCTTCGTCAGGGAATATTACAGCCACTGCCTTAGTTCTAGTCATTTATAGTCCATGCTGTCCATCCTTCTCTCCCTTCTGTTTCCGTAATTACTATTCAAAACCAAATAGTTCAATCTCTGAGTTTAAGCCCTTTGGCAACATTGTATCTAGCTTAAATATCCATTCTGTTTCTTTTTTTGATTGCTTCTTTATATAGTCTCCACCCCGGGCATCCAGTTCTACCTTTTCTATGCCCAGGAAAGACATACCTTCTAATTGTCCTCCATGTTGCTCCGTAAAGTGTCTAGATAAGGGATGTCCTATAGATTTTTTCTTTATATTATTCATATGTTCACTGATACGTTTTTTTAATTTTCTTTTAGTACGTCCAATGTATAACTTATTACAGGGGCATTTGATGGCATAAATTACCCCTTCTGTATTACAGGAGATATGGCCACTTATCTTCTGTTCAAAACTGCCCTCATGGTTTTTTATATGTTGTATTTTAACTGTATTTTAACTGTATTCTTTGCAAGAAAAAATCCTTGTGGGAGATTTCCTTTTGCATACGTCTTTTTCCCCAATATTCCTGCACCTTTACTAGTAGAAGCGATCTTACTACCTATATTGGTTGCCTTTTTATATATGGGTAATACAACTAAGGCAGAAAGAGACGCAATACGGAATATGCAACAAAATAATGAAATAATTATCCGCCCCGCAGACAAAGGGGGCGGCATTGTGATACTAAATAATGACGACTATGACAAAGAAGTTTTAAACATCTTGGGCGACCAGAAAACATATAAACGCCTTAAAAAGGACCCCACAGAAGATTACAAAAAAGATCTAAAACAATTAGTACAAAAAGGTAAGATGAAAGGTATCTTAAACAAAAATGAAAGTATTTATATAGATATAAAAAATCCAAAAACAGCTATTTTTTATCAAAATCCCAAAATTCATAAAGACACACAGAGACCCCCAGGCAGACCTATTGTGTCCGGGATTGAATGTCTGACCAGTACACTGTCTAAATATATAGACCAGTTCTTACAACCGTGCGCACAAGCGCTACCATCATTTTTAAAAGACACCAATCATGTATTGCAGATTCTAAAAGATATAGAATGGAAAGAAGGATACATAATGGGTACGTTAGACGTAAAATCTTTATACTCTATTATTGAGAACCAAAAAGGATGTGCAGCGGCGAAACATTTTTTATACCAAAAAGGGGAATTAAACGGCGCCCAAATAGAGTACATAGGGGAATGCATTTTATTTATACTGGAAAAGAATTATTTTAAATATAAGGAGGAATTTTATCTACAGATATGGGGGGCCGCAATGGGGACGAGGTTCGCACCGGGGTTCGCTAATTTATACGTTGGACGGTGGGAGGCGGATTACATACACCCCAACGGCGAGCTCCGGGCGGGCCTCGTCCTCTGGCGGCGTTTCATCGATGACGTGATTTTTATTTGGGATAAAGGGGAAAGTGCACTTAAATTATTTTTAGAGGATATTAATAAAAATGAATTTTATTTGGATTTTACTTTGACGCACAGTAATTATGAAATACATTTTTTAGACCTCACTATTTATGTTACGGGGGACCGTATTAGCACAAAGACCTATTCAAAACCTACAGACTCAAACAGTTATATTAATAGAGGAAGTTGTCATCTGCCCAGATGGTTAGATAATATCCCCAGGAGTCAATTCCTTCGCCTAAGAAGAAACTGCACTGAAACTAAAGAATATGAGAAAGAGGCAGAAATTCTAGGAAAAAAGTTTACAGCAAAGGGATATAATGTGGATATAGTAGAAGCTCAGATAAAAGAAATAAAAATGATAGAAAGAGAAAAATTAATAACAAATAAAAATGAAGATGAAAAACAGAAGGAAATAGAAATGAAAGACAAAATACCACCAATTATAATCCCATATAACGCACAAACCTATATACTCAAAAAAATCGTAAGCAAATATTGGGATATATTGAAAGAAGACAAAATTGTAGGTAACCTTATACCAGCAAGACCAGTCTTCATATATAAAAAGGCAACCAATATAGGTAGTAAGATCGCTTCTACTAGTAAAGGTGCAGGAATATTGGGGAAAAAGACGTATGCAAAAGGAAATCTCCCACAAGGATTTTTTCCTTGTAAAAGATGTGCCCCATGCAGAAATACAGCAAAGAATACAGTTAAAATACAACATATAAAAAACCATGAGGGCAGTTTTGAACAGAAGATAAGTGGCCATATCTCCTGTAATACAGAAGGGGTAATTTATGCCATCAAATGCCCCTGTAATAAGTTATACATTGGACGTACTAAAAGAAAATTAAAAAAACGTATCAGTGAACATATGAATAATATAAAGAAAAAATCTATAGGACATCCCTTATCTAGACACTTTACGGAGCAACATGGAGGACAATTAGAAGGTATGTCTTTCCTGGGCATAGAAAAGGTAGAACTGGATGCCCGGGGTGGAGACTATATAAAGAAGCAATCAAAAAAAGAAACAGAATGGATATTTAAGCTAGATACAATGTTGCCAAAGGGCTTAAACTCAGAGATTGAACTATTTGGTTTTGAATAGTAATTACGGAAACAGAAGGGAGAGAAGGATGGACAGCATGGACTATAAATGACTAGAACTAAGGCAGTGGCTGTAATATTCCCTGACGAAGAGTGCCGTTGCACTTGAAACGCGTAGGATTGACTTCCACTGCTACCCGTAGCTCACCCGCGGTGACGTCACCAGCTCAGACGTGAGTGTTCAATTCAACAGGTAACGGGTATATTCTGCCACCAGCCGGGGCGAATTTCCTAATACCTAAATATTAAAAGCCAATGCTACAGCCATCCTCCCCTGGATCCATTCCTCCTGTTCTGCACCAGATCCAGAATAGAAACGTGGACCATCACAGAACACTGTACCGCAGCAGACACGTCTAAGTGAAGGTAGGACCAAGACATAGACATATGTTTGTAGCGATCGGCTACTACGTGATAAGTAGGAAGGCGCTTTGTGTAGCTTTGTGGCATTAATTGCAATATAGCGCGCGGTGTTACATTATTTTATACAGATAACTATCTATTTTCTGTGTCCACCAGCTAACTTAGTGGACACCTAGACTAGGGCTTTTACTCCACCAAGGCCGGGCACCTTGGTGGCACATTCCTGGTGAGCAAGCCGCTTTAGAATGCTTCCTGCAACATTCTGGGTGACACATATCTCCCCTAATAGATGACTCCCGTCACCGCCTCACAAGAGGAACAAGACAGGGATGTGCCCTTTCACCTTTATTGTTTGCCTTATTTATAGACCCACTGGCCTTGAAAATTAGATCGGATGAGGGATATCAGCGGATTTGGTATGAAGGGGACCTCTGATAAGATAAGTATGTATGCAGATGACATTCTGATCTTTTTGGAGAACCCAAAATTGCACTAATAAAGATGGTCTTACTTCCCTAGATTTTGTATATTTTGGCAGCCTGTCTAGTTTGGATAGAGGACCGCTTCTTCACCCATCTGGAACGGCTGCTGAATGACAATCTGGGGAAGAAAAAGGGTAAAACTAAACCAAAAATATCTTTGGTCAGCGGAAGAGGATGGAAGGTTATCAGTCCCTTTTTTTCAGGGATATTATTTAGCCTCCCAAGTGCAGTGGATAAAGTCAGGCAGAAACAACATAACAGAATACTTGGAACGGGGCTTTAATGTCCCAGAATATAATATATTTAGTATAATAGTGATATTATAGAATTTCAATTAATCACTGATTATAAGTATTGAGAAAAACATGGCATTATTTACGTATCACAGTTAGTTAAGAATGGGAAATAAGAGCACTAAATGAATTATGCCCAGGAATAAATATAGATTTAATGAGTCAATATCGGTATCACCAATTAAAACACGCATTCGAGGGCGGGGGGGGGCGTGGCCAGCCATGAACGAGTGAGGACGCGCGCTCTGTGAGCTCCTCTGCACCCCTGGCAGAATCTGCTTCAATCCAGCCTCTCAAGATGGGGAAGACACTCAAAAAGGGTAGAGCCCGTCCTTGCTGCATCTCAAGGAGATCTGCCCCAGCTCTTCGCCCGGCACGTCTCTCCTCCGGGCTCCGGCCTACCCGGCCCACATGCCGGATCGCAACATGGCGCCGGCGCTCAGGCCGCGCGCTCACCTGCTCACCGCCCGGCAGCCCAAGTGACCACAGCTCTTTCGGCACCACTCCTCCTCGGTGCCCCCTCAGCTCTTCTCCTCACCTGACGCGGCCGACCAGTATGCTCCGGATCGGGCCTCTCCGGCCTCCATGCCGCCTCACTCCCCGCCGCCATCGGGCCCTCTAGAGCGCACCTCTATCAAGCCTGGATTAGCTCCTGCCGCAGGCGCAGCACCGATGATACCCGTTCAGCAGGTCAGTCACAGGGGCCCCCCCACTGGTCTTCCTCAATGGGGGATGTGATGCTGGGAAATCTCCCTCCCAGCTGACAGGCTCACTGAGGCCCCTTGCCTCCCCCTTCTGGCCATATAACCGGCCGACCACCCCTAGTCCCCTGGGGGACCCCTTGACCTCTTCGGTTGGTGCGCAGCCCCCTCCTGCGGAGCCCCACCTCGCTGAGGATCCTCATGCTGCTCAGGACCCCTTCCGGCCTCCATCACGCTCCCCTGGGCCCTCCCTGGTTGCCTCCCCGCACTGGTCCACTGGATCTTCCTGGGATGGGCACCATCAGCCCTCGTCAGGGGTTTCTCCCAAAAAGCCGGGCCTTACACATCTTTCTCCCTGTTCAAGGGCCCCATCTGCCTCAGCCGACCTGTTTAATGATGACACCAGGCCGCCAACGATGGCCGATCTGCGCACTCTCATCTGTTCTCTTCCCACCAAGGCGGACTTGTCCAGTTTTGCCACTAACATATTGCAGGAGTGCAAGCGCAAATTCTCACAAGTCTGCTCTGAAATGGCCGTCCTGGACTCCAGGATTGACTCTGTCGCCCCAAGACCACACGTCGCTGGTGACTACGGTCTCAGCCCTTCCCATGAGACCCAGCTATATTCCCTACATCAGCATTTGGACGACATTGAAAACCGTAACCGCCGTAAAAACATACGGATACGCGGCCTGCCGGAATCTGTTAAGGCGCCTGACCTTTTAAGTACCATCACTGGACTGTTTAATAGACTCCTTGGTCGATCGCCAGGCTCCCACGTCGAGATTGATCGGGCACATAGGGCCCTTAGACCCCCTGGTCCGGATGGCTCCAACCCGAGGGATGTCATTTGCAGAATCCACTTCTATGTGATCAAAGAACAGATCTTGAACAGGGCCAGAAAGTCCTCGCCTTTGTCATTTGATGGAGCTCCCCTCCAGCTTCTTCAAGATCTCTCCCGTCACACCCTCGGCCAGAGAGCTGCCCTGCGACCCCTCCTTGATCTTCTCAGGGAACGAGGCATCCCCTACCGATGGGGCTATCCCTTTGCTCTCTATGTGGGTCTCAAAGGCCAAGCCGTGACGCTCCGCAAACCCACGGACCTTACTGAGTTCCTGCGCCTTCTGGATCTCCCAATGGTCGAGTTGGGCCTCTGTGCTACAACATACACCGACCCGGCAAGGTCCGACCAGCTCGCTCCTGTCAGCTTCTGCCAGATTGCCGATGACAGCTTTACCAAACCCCTCTGGACGGGGACGGCGTCGCTCTTCAACCCGGGCTGGCAGATCTCAAGTTGCCGCAGACTTTGTTTCCTGAAGCCGGACCTGTGGTTTCGCTTGAGACCTCTGCTCCGATACTATTGAGATGCCTTGTTGCTGTTTTCTTTTTGTTTAGTGTCCCCTTGGCAGTAGGCATGGCTATTGTCACATCTGTGTTCTGCTGTCTGCCAGGGCCTGCAGTAGGCCCGCTCTTTCCTGGTTGTCACTTTCCCCAAGTAGTTTGAGACACCCTCTGGGGGCTGATTACTCCCCAGCGATTGTCTCTTTGGATCTGTTTGATCCGGGTAGTTATCTACTTGTTTTTCTTATTTTTTTTTCTCGTTTCTCTCTCTCCTCCTTCTCGCTCTTCCCTTACCGTGTTCGTCTGCCCCCCCTTTTTGTCCCTTGTGTCTTCTCCCTTTGCTCTAGACATGACGTCGCTCAAGATCGCGTCACTCAACGCCAAGGGCCTCAACACGCCCGAGAAGAGATCCCAGATCCTTTATCACTTCCACCGTCAAAGGGCGCAGATTGTGTGCTTCCAGGAAACTCACTTTAAGGAAGGTAAGGCCCTTGCTATGCGCCACAGACACTACACGTCCTGGCACCTCGCGAACAACTCTGAGAATAAACCCAAAAGGGGTTGCCATAGCGATCCACAAATCTTTGGTGCTCCAGGTGCTGGGATGCGTAGCCGACCCTGGGGCGCGTTATCTGATCCCCACACTCCTCATTGGTGGTCGGGAATTTACAATCCTCAATGTCTATGCTCCTAATAGCCACCAGGTCCCCTTAATCGTGGATTTAATGGATAAAGTCATGCCCTTGATCTGGGGCACCCTAGTACTCTGCGGCGATCTCAATCTTACCCTTGACCCCACGCTTGACAACTCCGCAGGTAAAGCTTCCCTTTCCTACGCTGCCATTAAACGGGTTAAAAGGGCATTGTACCAGTTACAAATGTGCGATCCGTGGCGTATTCACCATCCGGCAGATAAAGACTTTACCTTTTTTTTCAGCCCCCACTCCTCGTATAGCAGGATAGATTACGTCCTAGTCCAGCAACCCGCCCTTTCCTGGTTGGTCTCTACGTCCATTGGCAATATCCTATGGTCCGACCACGCCCCAGTTTTTTGCTCTCTAGTGCTCCCCTCCCTGGCCAGGACTGAATGGACCTGGCGTTTAAATGAGTCCCTTTTGCTGGACACAGTATGTGCCGCTGATCTCCTCACCACTGTGTCCAACTTCCTTTCCGATCACTCCTCAGACCGAAACCCCCCTTCCTATGCCTTAAAATGTGTCCTCCGTGGGACTCTCATTAAACATGGCTCCCGCCTTAAAAAAGAAAAGGCCATCTCCCTGAAGAATGCCCTACAGAAGGTTGCTTCCTTAGAGCTCCTTCACAAGCGAGCCCTTTCTCAATCTGTCCTTGGCGACCTACAGAACGCACGCATGGACGCGCGTCGCCTTCTGGAAGCGTCTTACAAACGGATGGTCCTGACCTGCCGTAGCAAATTCTATGAGTATGGTAATAAAAGCGGACGCCTGCTTGCGAGAGCTCTCAGGGGTCATATTGTTGCCTCCCACGTTTAGGCCGTTAAAGATTCCACAGGCCGTATGGTACACACAAATGAGGAAATAGCCTCCTCCTTTCAGTCGTTCTATTCCCAGGTATACAATCTCCCTGGCCCTCATGATGTGACGAATGACCCGTATTCCAGCTCTTCTCCTCGTGGCCCCAAACTGTCAGCTGAACAAAGTGCCAGTTTGGACACCCCTTTCACAGAGATGGAGCTGCAGGAGGCGATTAAGTCCATGCCAAGTGGCAAGAGCCCTGGTCCCGATGGATTCACGGCCAGTTTTTACAAATCTCTTTCGGCCTCCCTCACTCCTTTTCTGTCAAAGGTTTTTAACAATGTGTCCGCTGGGTGCCCCTTCCCGGCGCAAACGACCATGGCCCATATCACGGTCATTCCAAAGCCTGACAAAGACCCGCATCTCTGCCCCAGCTATCGGCCCATTTCCCTGTTGAACGTGGACCTAAAGTTATTTGCCAAGCTTCTTGCTAACCGTCTGAACGTGTTCCTACCCCACTTAATACACCCCGACCAGGTGGGTTTTATCCCTGGGAGGGAAGCTCGCGACAATACCCTCAGGACTCTAGATATAATCCACCATGCAAAAATGGCCAATACCCCCCTCATGATCTTGTCCCTCGACGCGGAAAAGGCTTTCAACCGTGTCTCCTGGCAGGCGATCCGATCCACCCTCTCGGGATTGGGGATTGGCCCGGATTTTCTGGGGAAAATCTTTAGTTTATATTAGCACCCATCCGCCCGCGTTAAGATAAACGGCACGCTTTCCCACCCCTTCCTCATCCGCAATGGCACTCGCCAAGGCTGCCCGCTGTCCCCTCTCCTATATGTCATAGTGATGGAGCGCCTTCTCGCTTCTATCCGTGAGAACCCGGATATCTCCGGAGTCAAGATAGGTAAGACGGAACACAAGTGCGCCACCTTTGAGGATGATCTTCTATTATACATAACTAATCCGCGTATCGCACTCCCGTCCCTACTCCGCGAGCTCGCGCGTTTCGGCAATTGGACGAACTTCAAAGTAAATATATCAAAATCAGAAGCATTAAACGTCTCTTTGCCCCGAAAGCTCCTCCCCTCCCTCCATACTTCATTCCCGTTCGCCTGGCCGCCTTCAGGTAAAAGATATCTAGGCATGAAAGTTTCGGCGGATCTCTCAACTCTTCCAGCTGAATTTCTCCCCGCTCCTCCGGCGGTTCCAGGCGGATCTGGAGTCTTGGCATCGCCGCGACTTTTCCTGGTTTGGCAGGGTCAATATCCTTAAGATGAACCTGTAGCCGAAATTGCTCTACCTTCTGCAGACCGTCCCTATCCGTATACCGGCAGCCTATTGGTTGCAACTGAAACGCTTCTTCACTCGGTTTGTATGGGCTCCGGGCAGACCACGGATAAGGTATGAACTACTGACCAGATCTAAGGAGACGGGCGGGTTAGGTCTGCCGGACTGTAAATTGTATTACTTTTCCGCGGCGTATGCCAGGCTACTGGACCTGTTGAGAGTAGACTCTGCCAAGGCGTGGGTCCATATGGCTAGGGACTCCTCACCGATCCCGCCCCAACCCACTCTTTTACGGTTAACCATACCCTCGCAATACTTGGCTCCGTACGTAATCTCCACTCGCTCATCGATACTAAAGATCCCCTGACCCCAATTACGGGCCATCCTGACTTTCCACCGGGGCGCTCCTCGCGTACCTTCTTGTCAGGTAATAGCACGCGCCCTCTTCGATTTTATCATGTTTTACACTGGTCCTCGCTGAAACCCCTTGATCAGTTGTTAGAACCCTCCGCCATTCGCCCCAGGCATACCTTTGAGCACCTCCAACTTCAACATTTTTATTCAACCTTGCGCAGAACTCATGACCTATCCAGAGCCCTCACTAAGTTTGAGCAAATGTGCCTGGCTCCATCAGTAGTTTTCAGGGACATCTCCACTATATACAACTTGCTCATTCAGCAACACTCCTCCAGTCCTCCTCCCGTTTGTTCGGCGTGGGAACATGATTTAGGTGTCCAACTCACCCCCTCCCAATGGCAGAGAGCTTCCTTCTGACTCACAAGGCGCTGATCTCCACGAAAGCGCAGGAAACTAACTACAAGGTCCTCTCCAGGTGGTACAGAGTGCCCGCTCTTCTCCACAAGTGGTTTCCGTCTGTGCCGGACAGATGCTGGAGATGTTTATCAGAGGAGGGCACCATGATTCATATCTGGTGGCAATGCTCTGTCCTGCGCCCTTTCTGGGACTCGGTGCATTCTATTGTGCGCAAAGTGACAGGGATTCCCATTCCCAATACCCCCGAATCCCTCTTGCTCTTCGCCTTTGACCTCACCATCCCAGCCTACAAGGCCTCCCTCTTGAAATATATGCTTCAAGCTGCCAAAACGGTCATTCCCCGCCACTGGAAGTCACCCTCCCCTCCCTACTAATGGAGTGGTTTGATAACATGTAGGGCTTTGATAACAGGGTAAAGTGTAGTACTAGGCCCATACAGAGGGAAATGTTCCGTATGGGGTCGCCCCTGTCGGGGCGGCTGCTCTGTGTCTGTTAGGCAGGTGATGAGATTAGCCCCTAGCCCTATTTTAGGGAACCTACTACCAGGGATAACTAGGAGATTAATCTATGCTGCCAGACACAAGCACCGTGGTCACCCGTGTCCTTCTGTAATCCATCACAAGGACCTTTCTCCACTGGATGTGGATTCTCCCACAAGACGTGGTAAGATCCACCCATTTATTTCACCTCTATGTGATTTATAACTAACTAGTGGAGTTGTATGCATATTTGTTGTCTCTCACCAACTGGTGCTATACCTATTTTAAATGATTTAGTAAAAGCTATGCTTTAAGATACCCAGTTCACATGTAATTTCAGGATCTGTGGGTGGCACCGTTACGGGGGATCTCTGGGTGGCACCGTTACGGGGGATCTCTGGGTGGCACCGTTACGGGGGATCTCTGGGTGGCACCGTTACGGGGGATCTCTGGGTGGCACCGTTACGGGGGATCTCTGGGTGGCACCGTTACGGGGGATCTCTGGGTGGCACCGTTACGGGGGATCTCTGGGTGGCACCGTTACGGGGATCTCTGGGTGGCACCGTTACGGGGGATCTCTGGGTGGCACCGTTACGGGGGATCTCTGGGTGGCACCGTTACGGGGGATCTCTGGGTGGCACCGTTACGGGGGATCTCTGGGTGGCACCGTTACGGGGGATCTCTGGGTGGCACCGTTACGGGGATCTCTGGGTGGCACCGTTACGGGGGATCTCTGGGTGGCACCGTTACGGGGGATCTCTGGGTGGCACCGTTACGGGGGATCTCTGGGTGGCACCGTTACGGGGGATCTCTGGGTGGCACCGTTACGGGGGATCTCTGGGTGGCACCGTTACGGGGGATCTCTGGGTGGCACCGTTACGGGGGATCTCTGGGTGGCACCGTTACGGGGGATCTCTGGGTGGCACCGTTACGGGGGATCTCTGGGTGGCACCGTTACGGGGGATCTCTGGGTGGCACCGTTACGGGGGATCTCTGGGTGGCACCGTTACGGGGGATCTCTGGGTGGCACCGTTACGGGGGATCTCTGGGTGGCACCGTTACGGGGGATCTCTGGGTGGCACCGTTACGGGGGATCTCTGTCTCTGGGTGGCACCGTTACGGGGGATCTCTGGGTGGCACCGTTACGGGGGATCTCTGGGTGGCACCGTTACGGGGGATCTCTGGGTGGCACCGTTACGGGGGATCTCTGGGTGGCACCGTTACGGGGGATCTCTGGGTGGCACCGTTACGGGGGATCTCTGGGTGGCACCGTTACGGGGGATCTCTGGGTGGCACCGTTACGGGGGATCTCTGGGTGGCACCGTTACGGGGGATCTCTGGGTGGCACCGTTACGGGGGATCTCTGGGTGGCACCGTTACGGGGGATCTCTGGGTGGCACCGTTACGGGGGATCTCTGGGTGGCACCGTTACGGGGGATCTCTGGGTGGCACCGTTACGGGGGATCTCTGGGTGGCACCGTTACGGGGGATCTCTGGGTGGCACCGTTACGGGGGATCTCTGGGTGGCACCGTTACGGGGGATCTCTGGGTGGCACCGTTACGGGGGATCTCTGGGTGGCACCGTTACGGGGGATCTCTGGGTGGCACCGTTACGGGGGATCTCTGGGTGGCACCGTTACGGGGGATCTCTGGGTGGCACCGTTACGGGGGATCTCTGGGTGGCACCGTTACGGGGGATCTCTGGGTGGCACCGTTACGGGGGATCTCTGGGTGGCACCGTTACGGGGGATCTCTGGGTGGCACCGTTATGGGGGATCTCTGGGTGGCACCGTTATGGGGGATCTCTGGGTGGCACCGTTATGGGGGATCTCTGGATAGCACCGTTATGGGGATCTCTGGATAGCACAGTTATGGGGATCTCTGGATAGCACCGTTATGGGGGGATCTCTGGATGGCACTGTTATGGGGGGGGGGGATCTCTGGATGGCACTGTTATGGGGGGGGGGGATCTCTGGATGGCACTGTTATGGGGGGGGGGGATCTCTGGATGGCACTGTTAAGGGGGGGATCTCTGGATGACACATATATAACATCTTATGCTATGTGCCATCCACAGATCCTCCCCCCCCCCCCCATAACAGTGTCCCTGCAGTGTGAATGACCCCCAATACAGGTGCTGGGGGGGCGACATCTGGATTAGGAATGACGGCGGAGACCGGTGCAGTCCCTGTATTAAAATGCACCGGCCCCGCTCACTGTAGTATAATCTTATGATCTAACCTGCATTGTTAAGATATAATAATCCATCTGTATTACTTACATTACAACATTAAGTTCCGTAGCAGAGAGGAGGGAGGAGGCAGGCCGGGAGGACTGGCGGGCGGCACGTCACTCTCTACGTCACGCTCCCGTGCCACCTGCTTCATTCATAAAGTGGGAGGGGAAGGCACGTGACATAGTGAGTGACGCACCGCCTGCCTGTCCTGTCTCCTCCCAGCTACGGAACTTAATGTTGTAAGGTAAGTAATACAGATGGATTATAATATCTTAACAATGCAGGTTAGATCAAAAGATTATACTACAGTGAGCGGAGCCGCTGCATTAGAATACAAGGACTGCACCGGTCCCCGCTGTCATGGATTCGTCGGATTCGAATTTAGTAAATGAGGTCGGGATTCGAGTCCACAAATCCAACAAGATTCAAGGGATTCGTGGATTCGATGGATTTGTCGTCCCACCTCTAAAAATAATCCTATATAGCTTTTCCAATAATCAACTTCCAATATTATCAGGGATGTAGCTGTAAGGCAGGGGTGGGGAACCTCTTGCCCACGGGCCGTATGCAGCCCGTGGGACCATTTCATGTGGCCCCCGACCCATGGACAGAACATATTGTGAAAATGCTAATGACCGCTTCCATAATGGAAGCAGTCATTAGCATGCGGGAGGCACAGGAAGGTGAGAACAGCGCATTGCTAGCTGTACTCAACTTCCCTGGTCTTCTTCCGGCCCCACGCTGTGTTCTGACACGTAGTGTCAGGAAGTAGTGCATGTAGATGAGCACTATGACCTGACGCTGTGTGCTGAGGCTGAAGGGCCTATTGGGGGTCTGATCTGAGGCTGGGGTTCTGATGAGGTTCTGATCAGATGCTCGGAAGGGTCTGATCTGAGGTTGGGAGGTCTGATCTAAGGCTGGGGAGGGTCTTATCTGAGGCTGATATAGGCTGGGGTGTCCGATAGGAGGGTGATTTGAGGCTGATGGAGTTGGGGGGCAGATCTGAGGCTGAGAAAGGGACATTTGCGAAGAAAGAGGCAGGGACAGTGGCAGGGAGAGCGAAAGCTTGGTGAACCCTTCTTTGGACCCCTATGGGTTTAGCTTGGCTGCCATTATTGCCAGATAAGAACTAAATATATAACATTCTCAACTTTAAAATCAAACTCAAAATTAGACTGCTATATGTGGTCAAAATGGCACCTGTACTATTTGTAATATATAGCGCAGGCACTATTTTGTGCATAAGCAGACACCGGTAATATACAAAGTTCATGCAGGTCAAGTTACATCTCTGGCTGGAGGGAAGGGGTAAGGTCAAGAATTTGGCATGGGGCAGGGAATGCAGTTTGAATTTTCGCCTCAGGCAGCTCAAAGGCTATGTGCTTCCCTGCCCCTGGCCACAAAGCACTGAGGGAAGGGTCCCAAGCTGAACTCTTGCACCAAGGCACATGAGCCTTTAGCTAAGCCCCTGAATATTATATTGTACTCCATGCAAGTAAGAAGGATGACTTGCATCTACATGTGCTAGAATAGAATTTGTGGTATGATCTTGGTACTGCCATTCTAATATCAAGGAGACACCAGGAGACTGCAGCCTAGACTACAAAGCCTTTGAAGATAATGATGAATTTATCTGCGATGTTGTTCAAGCTGACAATCCGAGCACAACTTTGGTTGACCATTTGTAGTACTGCATGGTCCCGGCTTTGTGGAACCACAAAAGATCTGCAGCAGTTGACAGAGAAGGCCATCTAAAAAGTCTCTAGTGAGAAGATCCAGACAACATGTAACGTCTATGTCACGGGGTGCCAAAGGCGCACTCGGTCTCCGATCAGATGCAGACCTGCTGCTTAGCTTCGGGAGCGAGGATCTGTGTTTGGTCTTGTTCCCAGGGCGGCTTTGCTAGCTGGGAGGCTCCCTGCTCCTAGGTCTGCCTTGAGCGCCGAGCTGATCACTCGGTGCTCGACTTGTCTGTCGGTCATGTGACGCTGGCCACATCACATTACCCTCAAACCCCACTATAAATACATGCAGCCTGCTGGCCACAGGTTGCCTGTTAATTCTAGGTTCCTGGCTATTTGTTGGACTACTGAATACTACCTGATCCTGTTCCCTGACGATCCTTTGCCTGCTCTTCCTGTACTGCGCATCTCTCCTGGTATCCTGACCCCGGCTTCCACCTGATAATTCTTTGCGGACTCCTGTTGTACTTCGTTTCTCTCCTGGTATTTGACCTCGGCTTTTCCTGACTATTCTCTGCTCATTCCTTAGTACTGCGTAGCTCTCTAGGTATTGACCCGGTCCGTTCACGTTCCGTTATTTGTCTTGTCTGTCTTCCCAGCACTTATCCTAAGTTAGGGACTGCCGTCTAGTTGTCCACTGTCATTAGGACTTGCGAGGCAAGTAGGCAGGGCCAGGGGTGAGGGTGGAGCGCAGTGGTCACTATCCTCCCCCCTGTGTGTAGTGTACGTGACCGTCACAGTCTATGGTCAGCTGTAATCCTGCCATCTCCATCTTTCTCATTAATACAAGGATAAATCATGTAATACTGAAGGATAAAACAAGACTGAACACAAGATCTTCACAGTCTTCTACAGATCAGAAAGAACATTTCATGAGACCTTTATCTCTATCTACCTGATCATCCTGTGGGACATTGTGATGTTCTTCTGAACCATCCTGTAGAAGAAGAGGACTGGGACATCTCTCTGGTGTTCTTATCTCTTCCTTAACTGTAGGAAACACATCCAGTGACTGAATTCATTCCTTACATACAGATAATGAGAGGTGTGTATTTAGTTATGTCTACTACCTGGTGGTATGAGGGGCCGGTGATCCTCCATCATGATGTCCTCATATTCATCTACCTGATCATCCTGTGGGACATAGTGATGTTCTTCTGAATTATCCTGTGGAAGATGTGGACTGGGACATCTCTCGGGTGTTGTTCTCACTTCCATAACTGTAGGTGTTTCAGAATCAGGATTAGATTGGATGGTCAGCCATCTTGTCTTAGGTATACATCTTGGGGCACATTTATTAAGATTGGTGTTTTAAATGCAGGTCTTAGGCTGAGTTCACATGGGCGAGATTTCCGCGCGGGTGCAATGCGGGAGGTGAACGCATTGCACCCGCACTGAATCTGGACCCATTCATTTCTATGGGGCTGTGCACATGAGCTGTGATTTTCACGCATCACTTATGCGTTGCGTGAAAATCGCAGCATGCTCTATATTGTGCGTTTTCCACGCAACGCAGGCCCCATAGAAGTGAATGGGGCTGCGTGAAAATCGCAAGCATCCGGAAGCAAGCGCGGATGCAATGCGATTTTCACGCACGGTTGCTAGGAGACGATCGGGATGGAGACCCGATCATTATTATTTTCCCTTATAACATGGTTATAAAGGAAAATAATAGCATTCTGAATACAGAATGCATAGTAAAATAGCGCTGGAGGGGTTAAAATAAATAAATAACTTAACTCACCTTAATCCACTTGCTCGAGCAGCCGGCATCTCTTCTGTCTTCATCTTAGTTGTGTGCAGGAAAAGGACCTGTGGTGACACCACTACGGTCATCACATGGTCCGTCACATGATCTTTTACCATGGTGATGGATCATGTGATGACCGGAGTGACGTCACCACAGGTCCTTTTCCTGCACACAGCTAAGATGAAGACAGAAGAGTGAATTAAGGTGAGTTAAAAAATTTTATCCCCTCCAGCGCTATTTTACTATGCATTCTGTATTCAGAATGCTTTTATTTTCCCTTATAACCATGTTATAAGGGAAAATAAAAGCAATCTACAGAACACCGATCCCAAGCCCGAACTTCTGTGAAGAAGTTCGGGTTTGGGTACCAAACATGCGCGATTTTTCTCATGCGAGTGCAAAACGCATTACAATGTTTGGCACTCGTGCGGAAAAATCGCGCATGTTCCCGCAACGCAGCCGCAACTTTTCCCGCAACGCCCGTGTGAACTCAGCCTTAAAGTCCTAAGCTGGAGGGGTTCCGCAGAAGTTATGAAGAGGCACAGGCCCATCCCTTTCGCCGTCCACGCCACACCCACAATTGTAGACCTGGCATTAACAGGGCGAAGTTGCAGATAGCGGCGCTACTAACCATTGCACCGACATCTGCCCCTTGAAATAAGCCTAATTTAGGCTTATTTCAGAATAGTAAAGGACCCCCCTTGTGTTTACACCTCAAAACGGAGCTTAGCTAAAGAGTTAATCACCATTTTGAAGTGAATACTGATGTACTTTTAGTACTAACTTCTTTTGCTGAGAAAAAAAAGAGGCCTTTAAGTCAAATGTTATGATGGAATGGTGACCTTTAGAAAGCAGATAATATTTGCACTAGAAGTGGAAGCCTTGGCCGAGATAAATGTATTTGTCTAATAAAACTAACCATTTGCATGTTCATGATCATGATCGATCCTTGCTGTTGGACCGGTGATAAATCAGGTGATAAATCTAAGAGCCTATCTTGGCTTTATGGACCATGGGGCTCTTTGGAAAGAAAAATGGAGATTGGTACTTGAATTGGAGAGGATTAATGGAAGGCCCCAGGAATAAATTATGTAACAAGAGATTGTGATAAGGAAATTATATCCTATTAGAAGTTGTCGGTGTAACTTGTGTAGATCTATGGTTACATATAATGATGATGGAATCTGTGTGTAAAACATTGAAGTCTACGTACAGTGACACACTGCGGAAAACTGGAATTAAAATATTAATTATTCCTTTGTTCTCTGAGGTATAAAGGACGGTGTCCAGGACTTATAACAAAGCGCTGCTTTTTACCACGGCTGTAATTCACTTCCATTTACGTCTTATGCCATCATCTGCCTAAATTTTACATTGACTTCAATGCTGTCTTGCTGCTCTTGTCTCTGAATAAGGCCTCACTCACACGTCAGTGTTCGGTCAGTGATTTCTATCACAGATTTTGAGCCAAAACCAGGTGAGGCTCTAAACACAGAACAGGTACAGATCTTTCCCCTATACCTTATCATGAACCAGCGGGCGTGAACCCACTGTGCCATGTGTCCTACCTCCACTAAGTGAGCCCCTTTTTCTTTACAGTACCCAAAATGGTGGGGATAGACTTTCCTGAGAGGAACACCAAGTCGCGACCTCTTGAGAAGGATTGTCACACGCGGCAGCTGGTCCAGGCGGACCAAGAGGTAACTGATTAAGGTACCAGAAGTCGAGGTGTAGTCAGCAGGCCAAGACGTAACCATGAGCAACAGTGCAGTACGAAAGGATAAGGCAGAGGCGAAGTCAAACAAGCAATAGGTCCGGGCAGGCAGAACAGGTACAGGTCAGGCAATACCGATTGGCAACAGGAGAATCAAGGCAAGCTGGCAGGGATCAAACAGGTAGCGGAGTCCAGAAACACAAGCACAGGTCAGATACACAGGAAGACGAGCAGAGATATCAGCAACCTTTGCAGGACACAAGGAACTTGACGCTCAGGCACCTGGGAAGGGGGCTGAGCCACTTGTATATGTGCAGGAGGGCTAGGATTGGTCAGCAAGGTCTTATGAGCTAACCCATAAATCACAGGAAGTTGACATGCGCCGGCCTTAAATGAAGTGCTACAGACAACAAGCTGTAAGCAGCTGTGCTCAGGGCTGGAAGGAAACTGCGGAGTGGATCCCTGGACAGACAATGCCTGCAAGCCCAGAGCCCAGGACTGCAGCAGTAAATGGGGAAACACATGTCTATTACCTGGTGATATGAGAGGCCGGTGATCCACCATCATGATGTCCTTGTACAGATCTTTGTGTCCTTTTACATACTCCCACTCCTCCATGGAGAAATAGACGGTGACATCCTGACACCTTATAGGAACCTGACAACACAATGATACAGTCATCACCTAGATCCCTTCATAGCGTTATTATATAATGTTCCAGCATTCCCAGCAGTGTCACCTCGCCAGTCAGCAGCTCAATCATCTTGTTGGTGAGTTCTAGGATCTTCTCTCTATTGATTTCCTCATGGATCAGGGACTGAGATGGAGGCCCCATGATTGGGCTCAGAGTTCTTCCCCATCCTTCAGACACAGGGTCCTGACAGCACTCACTAGAGGTCTTCTTCACTACTGTGCAGTCCTGGTTATGGAGAGACACAGTAATAAATATCACTCCATATATGTCCAGAGTCCCTCACCTCTCCAGTCATGTCCATCTGTTAGTAACATAGATAAGATGATGTAATGTGACAGCATCAGAATCTCTCACCTCTCCAGTAAGCCGGAAGAGGATCTCTAGGGTGAGATTTATTATTCTCTCCGCCATCTTGTCCCTGTCCATCCTTGAAGGGTCCATCAGGAGAAGGATCTTATATAGAAGATATCCACTGAGCGGATCCTATATTGTAGGAACCTGAATGGAAAGAAGAATAGATAATGGAAAATCCTACAAAATCCCAAGTAAAATACAATTACTGAAGATAAGAGGAGACATGGGAGGAAATAATATGGTGTAGATGTTGTGTTCTCTCTTTTTATATGGATAGAAACATGTGTGAGGTCAAGGCAGTTTCATGGTATGTCACATCTTCACATGACCCTATAGCCAATAGAAGACGTCATTAGTGATGTCAGTATGAACAGCACGAGACCGCTATAGACCATCATAGGCCTCAATGGTCAGGTGATATACATACTGCCATAGGAGCTCCGACCAATATTGTCCCTGCAGTGATGTAAACAGACTGAAGGAGACCACAGGAGCCTCAGTGCTGGAGCAGTGGAGGATTCTACAGATTCTATGTTATCCTGTTAATTGTAAAGCACTGCGGAATATGTTGGCGAAACATAAAGATTATAATTATCTAGAGAGACGTTGAGTTGGCAAATTTGTTTTTTTAGAGCTTCTCACGGCCACTCAGGGGTTGCAGTTTAATACAGTGCTCCAGACAAAAAAAAAAATATGACCAGGAGCCATTGGCTCCTAAACTAAAAAATTTAGGAGCCAAATTACATTTTTTAGTCGCCAAATTTAAAGGACTTTGAGAAGATGAGACGCAGGTCAAAGTAGTGAGCCAGCACTACATATAGGAGAAAACCACATAGCTCTCACATCCAGGGACATCTTCTGGGGGACAAGGTGACTAAAAATTGTGAATTGCGTGGTTTAGATTATTTTTTTTCTGATACTGCCTTCACCGAGCGGAAATATTTTTTAATATTTTAATAGCTCACACTTTTTGGGACGTGGCGATATGTAATTTTGTTTATTCTTTATTGTTTGTAAATTTTATATGTAAAACTGGGAAGGGGCCATTTAAACTTTTAGCATTTTGATGTTTTTTTTTTTACTTTTTATTTAATAACCATTTCTTCCCTTAGGGACTAGAACCTGGATCATCCCTTGTGCTATTCACCCTAATAGAGATCTATCAGGGTGAATAGGATCTCACACATCTTCCTGCTACCCTGTGCTCTGTACACACAGCAGCAGGGAGCTGAACATGGCAGCCAGGGCTCCAGTAGCGTCCTGGCTGCCATGGTAACGATCTGAGCCCCAGCAGTGTAATCTGCCACCAATAGAGGTGATGGGACCCTGTGGCCACCATATAACAATGGGGGGGGACTTGTGGCCAGTGATAATGGGGGGGGGGGGGATGAGGCTTTGGGGGGGCGCACTGCACCACCAATGTATGTAATTAAAAAGAGGACCTTTTGTGGGTCCAAAGAATATGAACTTAGTAGCAGGCTGCATAGAGCGGCGCCCAGGGATCTAAGTGCACTTACTGTTATTCCTGGGCGCTGCTCCGTTCACCCGCTGTGGCCCCCGGTATTTTCAACATTCAGAGCTAGGAAGAGGAGACGCTGCTGTCATGGAGACGGAGAGACACTGGCGTCTCCTCCTCCTTGCTCTGAATGTTCAAAATACCGGGGGCCACAGCGGGTGAACGGAGCGCCGCCCAGGACTAATAGTAAGTGTACTTAGATCCCTGGGCGCCGCTCTATGCAGCCTGCTACTAAGTTAATATTCTTTGGACCCATGAAAGGTCCTCTTTAACTCCTTTATACAATTGTCTGCAGCGGTATCACAGACCCGGCACCCAGCCTCAATAACAGGGCATGCGATCTGTGGCACCTGAGGGGTTAATTGCCACGTATCGCATGCCCTGTTATTGAGGCCAGGTGCCGGGTCTGTGATACCACTGCCTATACTTATGTTTTACATTCATTGGTGGCGCAGTGGCGACAGCTCCTCCCCTCCTCCTCCCTGCTATCTCCCTATTGGTGGTAGTGGCGGCCGGGTCACAGTGGAGAGGGAGGGACTCCTTCCTTCTCCACTGTGCTAGGCTGCGCGGGATCGCGGCGGTACAGTCGCAAATGGCGACAAGACTAAAAAGTCTTGTCGCCATCTGCAAATTTTAAGGCGCATTGGCGACAGTTTTGGTCGCCATTTGGAGCCCTGTAATAGATTTATCTTTAAAGGGTTTCTGTCAGCAGGAAAATGGTTATTAACCTGGCTGACATTAGTGATGTACTAATCGCACTGCGATTACAACTTAGTCAACTTTGTGACACTGCAGCTTCAGAATGAATCTAAGATGGATGCTGTCCTTGCTTTTTGATAGGCGGTGAAAGGGTCTGGGAGGGAGGGTCTGCTGCTGATTGGCTGGAATGTGTCTGCTGACTGTGAGGAACAGGGTCAAAGTTTGTTCAATGATGATGTATAGGGGGCGGACCGAACATCACACAAGTTCGCCCGCCGCGGTGAACGCGAACAAGCTATGTTCGGCGGGAACTGTTCACCGGCGAATAGTTTGGGACATCTCTGCTTGTGAGTCTATGTTACTAGGGACAGATCTTGTCTGACAACAGGCAGTGGACGGAAACTTAGGTGGAAGTGAGAACCTAGTGTCCATGATTTTACAGCTTTTTTCAGGTGGATGAAGGCAGGTTTTAAAAAAATGAAATGATAAATACATTCGTTATTTGCACCATTGTGTGAAAGTACAGCGAGTATTTATGGCTACCCTCCACCACCACTCCGTTGCACTAGGCACTGTATAAGGAACCGCTCTGCACCTTCGTGGGTTATGGCGGTCACTAACTTTCAGTGTCCTTCAGCTACAAGCATACAATGTGCACCTCGCGCAGCAACCAGCGTCAAATACAGTTCTAGTCTGAACAAGTCTCTAAGGATCGCTCAGAAATAACTGCAGCTGCAACTAGGGGCATGAGAAAAATCGACCTTCAGATCGTAGATCCGCAGTCGTTTCATTTAAAAACTTAGTTTTTATTGATGTTTTTAGTGATACCATGTGGTTCACCTAGCGGTCGTTTCGCAACAAACTTTGCGCGTTGGCGATTCGCCGAACATATGGCGATGTCCGCCGGCGCCATATTCTTTTGCATTGCGCCCAACTCTGACACATGACACACACATCAGGTGGGACAGGACAGCCAATTTAGACGTTTTAGCACATAGACCCCCCCCCCACCATATAAACAGAATCTGGCAGCCATTTTACATTCTGTGTTTTGCCAGTGTAGGGAGAGTTTGCTTTTTGGAGCAGGGA
Source organism: Bufo gargarizans (assembly GCF_014858855.1). NCBI lineage: Eukaryota > Metazoa > Chordata > Amphibia > Anura > Bufonidae > Bufo > Bufo gargarizans. The sequence goes on from NC_058085.1 coordinate 27,850,400, forward strand.
CAGACTGTTAGGGACACAAAACGCTAGCTAATAGGGCCACAAAAGTCCTTTTAAGGACTGACATAGGTGTGCTATCGATAGGTGCGATACACAGAGGGGTGCGATATACTTATGATATACTTTCTAACATAGAAAGTATATTATAGTGCATTTGTATTGTGCAGCAGTTGTGTGCGGTTCTGCTGCGATACCGCAGCTATAGTGACAGAAGTATTTGAACACCCTGCGATTTTGCAACTTCTCCCACTTAGAAATCATGGAAGGGTCTCCGAAATTCACATTAACATAGGTGCAGTCCTACTCTGAGAGACAAAAAATAAAATAACATTCAGGATATCACATTGTATGATTTTTTAAGAATGTATTTGTCTTGCACTGCTGAACATAAGCATTTGAACACCGGAGAAAATCAGTGTTAATATTTGGTACAGAAGCCATTGTTTGCAATTACAGAGGTCAAACGTTTCCTGTAGATATTGACCAGGTTTGCACACACTACAACAGGGATTTTGACCCACTCCTCCACACAGATCTCCTCTAGATCTGTCAGGGTTCGGAGCTGTCGCTGAGCAACACAGAGTTTCAGCTCCCTCCAAAGATGTTTTATTGGATTTAGGTCTGGAGACTGGCTAGGCAACTCCATAACCTTGATATGCTTCTTACGGAGCCACTCCTTGGTTATCCTGGCTGTATGCTCCGGGTCGTTGTTATATTGGACCCATCTTCAATGCTCTGACTGAGGGAAGGAGGTTGTTGCTCAAAATCTCACAATAAATGGCCCCATTCATCCTCTCCTTAATACAGTGCAGTCGTCCTGTCCCCTTCTCAGAAAAGCACCCCCAAAGCATGATGTTACCACCCCCATGTGTCAGTAGGGATGATGTTCTTGGGATGCAACTCATCCTTCTTTTTCCTCCAAACACGACGAGTGAAGTTTAGACCAAAAAGTTCTACTTTGGTCTCATCTGACCACATGACTTTCTCCCATGCCTCTTCTGGATCATCCAGATGGTCACTGACTAGATTCAGACGGGCCTGGACATGTGATGACTTGAGCAGGGGAACCTTCCGTGCAATGTATGATTTGAAACCATGACGGCGCAGTGTTCTACCAACAGTGACCTTTGAGACTGTGGTCCCAGCTCTCTTCATGTCATTGACCAGCTCCTCCCTTGAAGTTCTGGGCTGATTCCTCACCTTTCTTTTGTCCCTGGTGTCTATTGACAGCTCTTTGGTCTTGCCCATGGTAGTAGCTGGTCTGACTGACTGTGGACGTGGAAAGGGGTCTTTAAAGAACTCAGACAGGTGCTACTAAGTCAGATTAATGAGTGGGGTAGAGATGGACCTTTTAAAAAGGCACAATAACAGGTCTTTGAGAGCCAGAATTCTTGCTGTTTCTCAGGTGTTCAAATACGTATGTTCAGCAGTGCAAGACAAATAAATTCTGTAAAAATCATACAATGTGATTTCCTGATTTATTTATTTATTTTTATTCTGTCTCTCAGAGTGCAGAATGCACCTACAATGTGAATTTCAGACCCCTCCATGATTTCTAAGAGGGATAACTTGCAAAATCGCAGGGTGTTCAAATACCTCTGTTCCTCACTGAATATAGAGGGACAAACGCTATTGGAGTAACTAATTGCAACTGGTGTGATATACCTGTTGCCCCCCAAAAAACTAATTGAGGGGTGTGATATACCTATAATATACTTTCTAACATAGAAAGTATATAGTGCATGTAATGCAAGGCACCAACGAAACAGACCATTGAGGATGAAGTCAAAGGGGTTTATTAACAAAATAAACAAAGTCCAGGTAAACTTCACTAGGCAAACATCAGGCAAACAAAAAACAAAGGAAAGCTAGGAGTAGTCCCAATCTGTGCATAAGTCTCTGTGCAACTTGCCAGGTAAACGGATGCGTCAAGGAAAGTCCCGGGTCCCATTGGAACGGACAGAGTCCCAGCAAAGCTTCAGTCAGTAGCTAGCAGTACTGACCTGCACCTGGATAAGGAAGGATAACAGTGGGCACTGACCGATCTGGTAGGCCACCTTTTATGTGCCTGCTAACAAATCCCAGGGCGCCAAGTGTCCACTCCCCATAGCTCATGATCCTGCCCTACACCTGTTTACAAGGCTTTGGTCAGTCATTAGTCAATTAGACCGTTGCTGGCCCCCTAATCTGCTTTGAACTTGCGGCCAGGTTCTATTCCCTTCGCTGATCACGTATCCCCTTGCGAACCCGTTTTCGAACGTAAATGCGGATGCACGACAGGCTCTGCGAGCGCGTCGACATGGACACCGGAATGGAATCCGCAATAGGCACCGGAGACAAGCACGGCCGCAGCGCACTGCCACTAGCCCGGCCAAGCTGTCCCCGAAAAGCCATGCGATCTTCCCCTCTGGCGCACAAGCGAACGCATCCCCGCGTCGGTTCGCAAAGGGGTCGGAGCTGGTGCATCAATAGAGACACACGTAACATGTCCCGCAGCTCCAAAAGGACCCTTTTTGGTCACACCGGAGTGCGAGATAGGTGAGGATCTTACAGTGCATTTGTATCGTGCAGCAGTTGTGTGCAGTTATGCTGCAATACCGCAGGTATATAGAGAAACAAGTCCTATTTGGACAACTATTTGGAATGGGTGCGATATACCGGTTGCCCCCCAAAAACTGATTGAGGGGTGCAATATACCTGCTTCCACAAAATACTGATTGAGGCCTGCAATATACCTGCTTCCACAAAATATTGATTAAGGGCCGCTTCACACGAGCGGATGCCGTGCGTGGCATCCGCTCCGTGAAAGAGTGCCAAGACCCGCTGCAGACTGCAGAGGCACGGAGCAGTAACATGACTGTTAATGCTCCGTGCCTCTCTGTGATCTCTTTACTACGAAATCACAGTGACAACTTTATCTCACTGTGATTTCGTAGTAAAGAGATCACAGAGAGGCACGGAGCATTAACAGTCATGTTACTGCTCCGTGCCTCTGCAGTGGGTCTTGGCACTCTTTCACGGAGCGGATGCCACGCACGGCATCCGCTCGTGTGAAGCGGCCCTAAGGGGTTTTATATACCTGCTTCTACCAAAAACTGATTAAGGCCTGCGAGATACCTGCTTCTACAAAATACTGATTAAGGGATGCAATATACCTGCTTCAACAAAATACTGATTGAGGGGTGCAATATACCTGCTTCCACAAAATATAGATTGAGGCCTGCGATACCCCTGCTTCCACAAAATACTGATTAAGGGAATTGATATACCCGTTTCCACCAAATACTGATTGAGGCCTGCGATATACCTGCTTCCACAAATATTGCTCTTCTCTAGGGACTTTGGCAAAGGCTCATTTTGAAAATGACAGGCAGAGGAAGAGGCAGGTCGTTCTGCAGGGGTTAGGCAGGTGCACCAGGCCTGGGCCTAAGTGGGAAGTTGGAGAAGGTGCGTGCGATTACGTCAAAGAACGCACCAGAGTTGTATAAGTGGCTCACTCAGCCTTCCACTTCTGCACCCTCCTCATTCTCTGTATCTGAACCCTCCTCACTCTGCTGTGTGCACCCCCCAAAGACACCACCACCATAGCCCCTCCACTCGAGTCAAAGGAATTATTTTCCTATCCATTCCCAGACCTTACCAATGCGCAGCCACCGACAACAGTACCCAGATCAGCCCAAGGAGGGTGGTCTCCTCTGTTGCTGCCTACTCCGAGATCTCTGATGTCAGTGATGGTGAAGGTGACGATGATGACGTGTCGATGGACGTCACGTGGGTGCCCACAAGAGAGGAAGAGGAGGGGAGTGTAGCTGGCCAGCTAAGACCTGTCCTAGGTTGCTAATATAGCTTATATGTTTATACAGCTAAACCTGCCAATAACCTTAATACAGTTCCTATATTTGTGTGTTAAAGACAAAAGCAGAGTTATTTACAGTGACGTCATGTTTGGATGTCATAAAACTGGTATATATTGTGTTCACAGAAACAGAAAAGATAATATGCCTTTAAGATTCATTATATAACAGGGCTCCAGATGGCGACCAAAATGGTCGCCAATGCGACTTAGATTTTACAAATGGCGACAAGACTTTTTAGTCTTGTCGCCATTTGCGACTAGACCCTCCGCGGCAGCTCTGCAGCTGAACAGTGACGGGCACAGGAGCTGATAGTTCTCTGCCGCCGATGTTCTTCTCAGTCTCAGTCAGCTCGGTCACAGCACACACTAGCAGAGACGCTGGCAGCAGGGAGGGGAGGCTGCTTCTGCCAGCCCCTCCCCTCCCCACCCACCAACCAATCAGAGCTGAGGCAAGGCGAGCACTAGCAGCTCTGAGTCACTGACAAGTACAGGGAGAAAGAATCGAATGAGTCACAGGTGAAAAGAACTAAAGATCCGACTTAGTTAGTGACTCATTCGATTCTTTCTTAGACTCCCTGTACAGTGTGCCCCCCCCCAACACCCCAGTATAAGAAACATTGGTGGCACAGTGTGCCCCCCCCAACACCCCAGTATAAGAAACATCATTGGTGGCACAGTGTGCCCCCCAACACCCCAGTATAAGAAACATTGGTGGCACAGTGTGCCCCCCCCCCAGTATAAGAAACATTGGTGGCACAGTGGGAAGTGCCAATGAGGGTTAAAAAATAATTTTAAAAAATTAACTCACCTCCTCCAGTTGATCGCGTAGCTGCCGGTCTCCTGTTCTTTCTTCAGGACCTGTGGTGATGTCACTGAGCTCATCACATGGTCCATTACCATGGTGATGAATCATGTGATGTATCATGTGATGAGCACAGTGATGTCACCACAGGTCCTTTGACAGGTCCTGAAGAACAGGAGCCCATCAATTGGAGGAGGTGAGTTAATTTTTTTTATTTTTTAACCCTTATTGGCACTGCCCACTGCGCCAATGTTCATTATATTGAAGGGGGGGGGGTGCACTGCTCCACCAATGTTTATTATATTGAGGGGGGCACACTGCGCCACCAATGTTTCTTATATTGGGGGGGGCGCACTACGCCACCAATGTTTATTATACCGGGGTGTTGGGGGGGTGCGCACTACGCCACCAATGTTTCTTATATTGGGGGAGCACACTGCGCCACCAATGTTTATCATACTAGGGTGTTGGGGGGGGCGGCACTGTGCCACCAATGTTTATTATATTGGGGTGTTGGGGGGTGCACTGTGCCACCAATGTTTATCATATTGACCTTCTACTATGCATTCTGTATTAAAGAATGCTATTATTTTCCCATAGAACCATGTTATAAGGGAAAATAATACAGTGAATAGACTTTCATCCTAGCAACCATGAGTGAAAATCGCACCGCATCCGCACTTGCTTGCGATTTTCACGCAGCCCCATTAGCTTCTACGGGGCCTGCGTTGCGTGACAAACGCACAACATAGAGCATGCTGCGATTTTCACGCAACGCACAAGTGATGTGTGAAAATCACCGCTCATGTGCACAGCCCCATAGAAGTGAATGGGTCTGGATTTAGTGCGGGTGCATTCCGGTATTTTGAATGCCAGATCCGGCACTAATACATTCCGATGGGAAAAAATGCTGGATCCGGCATTCAGGCAAATCTTCAGTTTTTTTCGCCGGAGATAAAACCGTAGCATGCTGTGGTTTTATCTTTTGCCTGATCAGTCAAAATGACTGAACTGAAGACTGCCTGATCAGTTCTTTTCCGATATTGAGCCCCTAGGACGGAACTCTATGCCGTAAAAGAAAAACACTAGTGTGAAAGTACCCTAAAATATTAAGTTTAAATCCCCCCTTTCCCAATTTTACATATAAAATATATAAAGAACAAATAAACATATTACACAGCGTTGTCCAAACTATTAAATTATTAAAAATATCTTCTATGCGGTGAGCATTCACCATTTTTTAGTCACCTTGTCACCCCAAAAAATAGGATAGGACTGCTCGATTATGGGCCGAACATTTCATAATATGCGAAATGCATGCGGCCTTTTTTGGTGTTTTTTTTTTTTTTTCCCCAAATAAAGTTAAAAAAAATTGGTAAAAAATAAGGAAGAAAAAAAGAAAAGAAAAAAAAAAGTATACATATTAGGTATCGCTGCGTCCGTATCGACCGGCTCTATAAAAATTTCACATGACCTAACCCCTCAGATGAACACCGTAAAAAATAAAAAATAAAAACTGTGCTAAATAAACCATTTTTTGTCACCTTACATCACAAAAAGTGTAATAGCAAGCGATCAAAAAGTCATATGCACCCCAAAATAGTGCCAATACAACTGTCATCTCATTCTGCAAAAATCATACCCTACCCAAAGCAATCGCCCAAAAAGTAAAAAAACTATGGCTCTCAGACTATGGAAATACTAAAACATGATTTTTTTTTTGTTTCAAAAAAGAAATCATTGTGTAAAACTTACATAAATAAATAAAAAAATTGTACATATTAGGTATCGCCGCATCCGTGGCAACCTGATCTATAAAAATATCACATGATCTAACCTGTCAGATGAATGTTGTAAATAACAAAAAATAAAAATGGTGCCAAAACAGCTATTTCTTGTTACCTTGCCCCACAAAAAGTGTAATATAGAGCAACCAAAAATCATATGTACCCTAAACTAGTACCAACAAAACTGCCTGAAGGGTTAAACAGAATTAGCTGTGTGATCTGTATGAAGGACAAGAGGTTGGGTGACATCATATTGAAGGGTGACTATGTATACATTTACCTTCTGTCTTTATAAGGAGAAGTTTCTCGTCAGCATTTATTATAATGAGAGATGCCTATCTCACTCTATAAGGAACTGCTATTATTGTAATGAGAGCTCAGCTATTCTTGTATGTATGTTTGAAAGTATATAAGGCCCTGTACGACAAACAATAAATAGAACTGTTTCTGACATCATACTGCTTCTGTCATTGACACGTTCTCCAGACGTCTGTCTTCGGGGACACAGAAAGGAATCACGGTGCATAGAGAAGGATAATATTCTTTCAGCTGGGGGCACGTCTTCGGGATAGAAAACACAGGAATTCGGTAAGTAACGGAACATTCCTGTCTAAAGACTGGGGACATTCCGATGCTTTCCGTTAAATTTTCTGTTACTTCTATTTTGAATCCGCTTTAGACACTCTGAAAGAAATAGGCAAGATAGAATATTGCAAGCTACCTTTAGGGAAGGTAGAATGATTGGAATCTGTCTTTGGGCAAGATAGAATGAAAAAAGAGGTGTCTGTCTTTAGGGAAGATAGACTGTAAATAGACTCCTGGCCAGGTCACACAGATACTTTAGGGAAGTATTTTATAGCTATATCTTTTAGGGAAGGATATACCAGAGGTAGTCTTTTGGGAAGACTTCATATAGTGTCTGCACCTTGATTTATTTTGTCACCCCCTGTCTGTTGCTTCTTTTCTGACGCTTTCTTATGCTTTCTGTTATGTTCTGATGTTATAAAGCATTAAGTAATTTTTTTTATGCTGAAGGTGAGCAGCAATTGATACTGTGACCACTGTACTAACTTTATTGTGTGTATCCTGGATGACCTTCTAACCCAGCAACTGGTGAATGCAAGTAACTCTTTTCTGGGATCTTATTAATAGACAGCTGAGCAGGTGGTTGTGCGTAAACATAAGTCCTTCACGAATCTGTACGGTCTGTTTTGGTGTCAATTTAGCTCTGCCTCCATCTCAATTCAGTTATATGACATGGGTGCACAGCAAGGAAAGGTCTCTCCACCCCCTCCGAATGTAGGTGAAACGTGTAAGGATTATGTAGCCCGGGTCTGTGGGACTGATTATTGTTTAGTTACTCCCTGGGTTGATAATCTGGCAGTATGGACAGAGTGAATGAGGAGTATAAATTTGTTCCCTCAGGAAGGGGCTAATGACACCTTCCATATGGATATGGTGATAAGGATTATGTTTGGATGACACTGAAGCTTACCCATGTTATGGTCCAGACCCCAGTGGGACATGCAGTGTATGAAAGTCAAGTAGGGAAAATTGCCTTACTTAAGCACCATATTGGTATGATGGACCAAATAAAGGTTCACAAGCAGTAGGCAGGGAACCAGGAGGGATATATATAATGAAACATGAATTAGATAAAGAATTGACAAGGAGTTCACTCCAAAAAAAAAAAAACTTCCTCCCTATTTAGGAAATATCCCACAGATATATCCGTCCCTTCTAACAGGTGACTTAGATTTAAAAGTACTTTGAGGCCCAGGCATTATTAAATTGGCTCAAAAGGGAATAAGATAGGAGAAGAAGAGCTGACACTCTAGAGTCCTTTTACAGTACACACTTCTTCTTCACAGCATCTGTTGGGAGATAGTTCAGACGCTGCCCGCAGCTCCCTGCCCCCCTTCTCCTCATGTCCATTACATACACGAGGCTTCGAGTGACAGCAGTGAAGGGAGGGGGGAGGGCTCCTGAGCTAAAAATGCAGTTTCTGACAGTTTGGGATAGACCAGTTGTTGTCCTGGAGATACGAGAACATGTAGAATACAATTCACACATTTCTAACACTAGAGATGTCATTTCTCCCATGCGCCTTAGATCACAGAAAATGTTTTCCCAAACCTGAACATATACCTCCTCATGATGAGGACAGTGACCTTGAGGAACAGTTCACTTTTATGACTATAGGGGTCACCTTGTTAAAGGGACCTATTGAAGTAGTTGATATTAATAAGGTTGTTATTATACCCATAGCCCCTGAGGTTCCAGACGTACCATCTCTGCTATCAGCTATTCCTGCCATGCAGAGTTTTTCTCTGTTATTGATTTGATGAATGCATTTTTTTCTGTCCCAGTTGACAAGGAGACACGGCCACTTTTTCCTTTCACATTTGGATTTCGCCAGTATACTTGGTGTAGAATGCCTCAGGGTTATGTGGACTCTCCAGTAGTCTACTCCATTGTCCTCCAAATTACACTGCGCCCTTGGACTGCCCCTCATGGTTCTGTCCTTCTACAATATGTGGACGATCTCCTCATATGTAGTTCTACTCGGGAGGCCTGCCAGGCAGACTGTGTTAGTTTATTACTGTGGTTATGTGAAAGTGGTCACAAAGTTTCTAGGAAGAAATTACAATGGTGTATGGACAGTGTTGAGTATTTGGGCTTTGTTCTCAGTAAAGGTGAGAGGAGAATCGGCCATGCCAGAATTACCGCCGTACTGGGTCTGCCCCGCCCACAAACCAAGAAGGACATGTTGACCTTTCTTGGCATGATTGATTACTGCCGCCAATGGATCGCTGATTGTTCCTACTATGATAATGTTCTGAGACAAGCCACTAATACTGAGATGCCTGACTTCATTAAATGGTCTGATGACATGTTACAAGCTTTTAGTCATTTGACATGTGCAATGGTTTCCAGTCCTGGTTTGGGCCTACCCGACTATGGCGTGATGTTTCACTTATTTGCCTGGGACAATTGTGAAACCATGGTAGGAGTCCTGGTGCAGGATCATGGAGGTAAATTCTACCCTGTTGCTTTTTTCTCAAAAGTGGTTCCCGTACAGGTTTAGGGCATGCCTGCGTGTCTCAGGAGTTTGGCAGCCTGTGCTATGGTCGCTGAGATGGTCACGCCTATCACCCTAGGTCATCCCACCACTCTGCATGCCACACGATGTTCAGGCCCTATTGAGGAACATACATATGCAACATATGTCAGCACGAAGACTGAGTGGATATGAAGTTTAGTTGCTATCTAATCCTCAGCTTTATATCAAATACTCAGCACCCACGTTCGGTCCAATGGCTATACTGAATGCCCTACTTGGCTACAAGGAAGAGCAGGATGATTTGCCTCCTCCCCATGCATGTACTGAACTTATACATGGACATACCTCACTTAGGCCTGACTTACAGTCCACACCCATGGAAGGGGCACCTGATGTTTTTGTGGATGGATCCTGTTCCCGCCCTAATGACAACACTTTTCATGCAGGATACGCTGTGGTTCAGCTCCCTGATGTTATACTGGAATCGAATCCTATACCTTTTCAATCGGCCCAAGCTGCTGAACTGATTGCCCTCACTAGAGCTGGTTGTCTTTTTGAGGGGAACAATGTGGATGTATACACTGATTCCAAGTATGCCTTTGGGGTTGTCCATGTTCATGGGGTAATCTGGCAGAGGAGAGGCTTCATAGCTGCAGCTGGGAGACAAATCTCACATTCCACCCTGGTCCATGATCTCCTGGCCGCCATCCAATTACCTAGCAAAGTTGCTGTTATCCATTGTAAGGCACATATTGGACTACAAACACACATAGCTAAAGGGAATGCCCTAGCTGATCAGGCAACAAAGGAGGCTGCTATTAGGACGGCAGCGACAGTTCGAATGCCTTCCCTGGTTCCGGACATTACCCTTACTGACGATCTATTGCTCAGCCTCCCGGATTTGGCTATCAGTAGCTACAAGCTGGCATGGCAGTCGGTAGGTGCAGTACAAGACCCTAATACGGGTCTTCTCTGCAAAGAGGGGAATCCATGTATCCCAGTTGCAAGCGCCCCGATTTTAATTGCACAGTATCATGGTCTTGGCCATAGGGGAGCACAGGCAACCACTGACCTCATTCAGAGAGATTTTTTTATACCAGGTCTTAGATCAAAAGGTACAATCTTATGTTTAGCGGAGTATTATATGTCTCAGAAATTAGGAGGCAGCCTAACAAGGATACTGGGTACTCACCATTTGAGGTCCTAATGGGAAGACCCTTCCCCAACCCTTGGGGTCCAAGGCCCCTGTGATAGAAAAAGGGGATCTAGAAGTGGTACAAGCAGAGTATGTGAGGAAACTTATAGAAACTTTAGATCAAATTGAACAAGATATTGCTCGTGCCTCTCCTTTCTCTCCACAGGAACCTATGCATCCTTTCCAACCAGGAGATGTGGTGATAGTCCAGAGACTGGCAAAAGGACGAAAACAGACTGAGTTCCCGTTTGGACCACCCACCCGAGTGGTAGCAGTCACCAGAACAGCGATTCTCACAGAAGAGGCTCCAATCTGGATTCACGCTAGCAGAGTGAAAAGGGTTCCTGAGGCTTCTTCTCCGGTGATGGACAAAGACAAAGAGGGTGAAGCAGGTGTGAATTCCCTGAACAAAGAGGGGAGCTCAGAAGAAGTTTCTCTGAACAGTGCCTTGCCACAGGCTGAAGATGATGACCCCACAATATTCTGGGAGACAATATTCTAGGAGAGAATTGTTGTCTGCTGATAATTATTAGTCTGGCTTATTACTACATGTATTTATCACCCAGAGGAGATGAGTTTCTTCTGCGGTGCACCAAATAATCAGCCAGTATATAAAAGAGATCAGGAGCAAGATCCCTTTGCTCCCGTCCCCTTTTATTCTGAACAGAATAGTATAGTCAGGATGGCAAATGCCCTAAATGTTAGTTCATTGTGCCTTAAAGACTTACAGAGCCCACGGGATCTTATAAATTGCTGTGCCTACACCCGATGAATCCCTCCTTGAAGTCTGGTCGAAGGCTAACAATACACAATCCTTTATTCCCTTGTATGACTTCTGTGGGGAGTGTCAGAAATTAGGAAATAGCAGGGATAATATTAGAATAACTACTATTAATATGACTACAGCAGAAACTTGTTTTACTTTTTCCCAGGATATGACTTTATATTGTGATAATAGAGACATAAAAAGTGGATTACCTAGGAATAGTGTATATGATTATATTGACGACACCTGTAAAAAGAATAGTAGACTTGCTAGCTCCCTGGATAATTCCATGAGTTGTAATAAGACCATTGTGACTCCCAGTTTTATCTATAATATCATGCTCCCTAAGGGATGGTTTTTGTCTTGTGGTAACAGCACCTACAATTACATTCCTGCTAATGTTATTGGAGGTCCCTGTGCGTTATCCAGGCTGACTTTGGCTCTTCCCTATTGCATGTGACTTAGCAAAATCCCTGAATCATACCTCTATCGCCTTATCAGACATGCTTTTAGATATACAAGGTATAAGAGGAGCAGTGCTAGAAACTAGATTTGCTGTAGATTATCTGTTACTGAAGAATAATATAGGATGTCAAGATTTTAAAGGAATGTGTTGTTTTAATTTATCTGATCATTCCAGATCAATCCAGTCCCATATTCAAGGGTTACATGAAATTGCTAATAATATCAGGAAAGATGTTGAGTCATCCTCTTTGGTGGGACTGGTTATTGAGCTGGCTGCCGGATTTGAGTTGGTTAAGAACATCATTTATCAGTATTGCAATTATAATTGCTTCCTTGATTGGTATATGTTGTTGCATCCAAATGTATTCCCTCCCTCATACAGATGTTTTGTGCAATATGTCCAAAACCCACACACCCTGGTCAAGCATATGCTACTTACCTCTCTATGAGAGAAGGAAGATAAGTCATATTTATGACTAAAGAGGGGATTGAAGGGTTAAACAGAATTAGCTGTGTGATCTGTATGAAGGACAAGAGGTTGGGTGACATCATATTGAAGGGTGACTATGTATACATTTACCTTCTGTCTTTATAAGGAGAAGTTTCTCGTCAGCATTTATTATAATGAGAGATGCCTCTCTCTCTCTCTATAAGGAACTGCTATTATTGTAATGAAAACTCAGCTATTCTTGTATGTATGTTTGAAAGTATATAAGGCCCTGTACGACGAACAATAAATAGAACTGTTATTGACATCATATTGCATCTGTCATTGACACGTTCTCCAGATGTCTGTCTTCAGGGACACAGAAAGGAATCACGGTGCAGAGAGAGAAGGATAATATTCTTTCACTGCCACCCTAGTTTCTAAAATGGGGTCACTTTTTTTGAGTTTCTACTCTAGGGCTGCATCAGGGGGGCTTCAAATGGGACATGGTGTAAAAAAAAACAGTCCAGCAAAACCTGCCTTCCAAAAACCGTATGGCATTCCTTTCCTTCTGCGCCCTGCCGTGTGCCCGTACAGCGGTTTACGACCACATATGGGGCGTTTCTGTAAACTACAGAATCAGGGCCATAAATAATGAGTTTTGTTTGGCTGTTAACCCTTGCTTTGTAACTGGAAAATAATTATTAAAATGGAAAATCTGCCCAAAAAGTGAAATTGTGAAATTGTATCTTGTCACGGCGGAAAGGATCTCAGATACACAGATAAACCAAGCAACAAGTTTCTAGGCAAGAAGCTGGGGTAAGGTCACCTCCTAGCAAATCCCTAACAGATCTCCCTATACTGCTAAGCCCACATTCAGACCCTTAAGGTGGGAATAATGTGTCCTCGTGCCTGGACTGCAAATACCCTAGAATCCCTGAGATGGTGAAAGGGGAATAGGGCAGCCTGCTCCCTCAGAACCTGGAGGGGACAGACGTCACACAAAACAGCAAACCACAAAAAACTGAAACCAAACTTATCTTATCTGAGCCGGAACAGACAATCCTTCTCTCCTTGCTTCCAAGGCCAGACTGAATTCTATAACCCGCGCGGAACACTGGGATTGAGTGCAATTTAAACCAATGACCTGAAGGGAGGCGGATCTAACACAACTTCAAAACAAAAAACTAAACACGTGCTGCTAATCTGGCCAACCTCTGCACATAGTCAGAGCAGGGCATGACATATCTCTATTTTCCATTAATTCTTGTGGAACACCTAAAGGGTTAACGTTTGTAAAATCAGTTTTGAATACCTTGAGGGGTGTAGTTTCTAGAATGGGGTCATTTTTGGGTGGTTTCTATTATTTAAGCCTCGCAAAGTGATTTCAGACCTGAACTGGTCCCTAAAAATCTAAACTGGTCCCTAAAAATCAAAACTTCTAAGCCTTGTAACATCCCCAAAAAATAAACTATCATTCCCAAAATGATCCAAAACAAGAAGTAGACATATGGGGAATGTAAAGTAATAACTATTTTTGGAGGTATTACTATGCATTATAAAAGTAGAGAAATTTGCAATTGTTTACAAATTTTGGGTAAATTTGGTATTTTTTTTATAAATAAAAATATTTTTTTTTTTACTTCATTTTACCAGTGTCATGAAGTACAATATGTGACGAAAAAACAATCTCAGAATGGCCTGGATAAGTCAAAGCGTTTTAAAGTTATCAGCACTTAAAGTGACACTGGTCAGATTTGCAAAAAATGGCCAAGTCCTTAAGGTGAAATAAGGCTGTGTCCTTAAGGGGTTAAAACAGTTATATAATGATCTTACTGTTAATATAGTGTTTAGAACTGTATACTGAACTGGTTATATGTATGTTTACTTACAGTTCCACCATACAAGCGAACTACTAAGCCATACAATCATACAATCCAAACAAATTGCATACAAATGCAAACTGCTCATACCAGATCATAAGCAATTGTATAGAGCAAACTTCAAACCAAGTAGAGCAAGGGAACTATTGGTTAACCTCAGATATACCTCCCAGAGAGATCATAAACTGCTTGAATAACTTAAAGTGAGAGTACAGATACTCAAGAGAGAAATATATATATAATATAATTATATATGAAGAAAATATGAAATATGAAGAAAAGTTGAAGTTAATAAAGAAGTTATTTCAAGCATTTGGTGTGCTCTTTAAACCTACTGCTTTCATAGAACGGCGCTAGAGGAATTACAGTCAGAAATATCAAAATTCTTCTAATGCCACAGCGCAAAAGGCACTTCATAGTGCTGCGCCTGCCACAGGGAGTTCAGAGGGAGAGACGGAGCAGCAGATAGAGGAGAAGGAGGAGAAGCAGGCAGAACTTGCAGTGCACAGGAGGCAAAAATCAGACTGCAAATGTATCTGGAGCGAGCCATTCACCATGCACGGTCACATCTTGCCTCCCAGAACGCCGGCACATGACTCCGCAGGCTTTTTTTAACGTGTTGCCATCTGCAGTCTGTGCTGTCAACGCATAAGTCGCGGCAAGCCCAACACTTACCTAGGGACGACCGCCTTAAGGCACCTGGCCTCCCATCACCGAGCCCAGTGGGAGCAATGCTGTCAGAACCCACAAAACCACACTTCCGACGCTCCACGTCCTGCCTCTTCTCATTCTCCTCTCTCCTCCAATTTGTCCTCCACTCCACGTTCCACTGTGCCGTCGTCTCATTCATCTGGCAGTAGGCAGGCTTCCGTGGCCCAAATGTTTGAGCGTAAAAAGATAATGATGCCGGATAACTCTCTTGCCCAATGGCTGACCGCTAGCTTCTCGGAACTGCTAGCCCACCGACTATTGCCATATAAACTGGTGGACTCAGAGGCCTTTAGAAAATTTGCGGCCATTGGCACACCGCAATGGAAGGTCCCCGGAAGGAAATATTTCTCCCAGAAGGGCATCCCAGAGCTATATGGCCACATTCAGCGGCAAGTGAATATATCTCTGGTACACAGTATCGGTGCCAAGATACATCTGACCACAGACACGTGGTCTAGCAAACACAGGCAGGGAAGGTACATAACTTTTACTGCCCACTGGGTGAATCTTCTGTCTCCCGTGTGGATTTGGTGATCTCCTACTCCATCCTCTGTTTCCTCCTTGGCTGACTCCTCCTTTTCCACTGCTACCGCCTATTCCGCTGCACCCCCCCCCCCGAGCTCACCAGAACCTATTTGACGTGCCAGGTGAGACGTTGCCATGCTGTGCTGCGGCTGTTGTGCCTGGAAGCCAAGAGCCACACCGGTCCTGCACTGCTTTCAGCTTTGCGGTCACAGGCAGATCAGTGGCTAACCCCGCTCAATTTGACATTTGGTAAAGTGGTGTGCGACAACGGTGCCAATCTGCTGAGCGCACTGAAACAGAACAAAATGACACACGTGGCGTGCATTGAACACGTTCTGAACTTAGTCGTGCAGCAAAAAAACTTTTCATAGTGCCAGTGGCTGCGCATGCGTTTTGAGGGGGGACTTTAAACTTTTCGGGGATCCCTCATGTTGTCCGTGGCTGGGGGGAGGAGACCGAGGACAACATTCTCCTGGGCAATGAGCAGGAGCTAGGGCGCTCTACCGCTTCCAATTTAGTGCAAATGGGGGCCTTCATGTTCCAGTGTTTGAAGAGGAACCCCCGTATTAGAAAGCATAAAGGGCAAGGACCAGTGGCAACGTACTTAGACCCCCGGTATAAACACAAAATGGCGGACATGTTACTAGCATCACAGAGGGCTTGCAGAATGCAGCATTTCCAGGCCTTGCTGCGAGAGATGCTGCATTCTGTTGTTGCAGGCGCTGGCAGAGGAATTTCCACCCACAGCAAAACAAGTGCGTGTATCAATCCTACCGCGTTTGCAAGAAGAGCGCGGTCTAAGATGTGTTGGTCACTTTGGATATGAGATCATTTTTGCAGCCAACTCATCAACAGCCGCAGGGAACGCCCAGACCGACAGGTGTCTGACTACATCGGGTTAACGGCCGATGTGGGCGCTCTGAGAAGCGAGGAACCCCTGGACTACTCAAGTGTGCAGGCTTGACCTGTGGCCAGAGCTGGCACAATTTGCCATGGAACACTTGGCTTGCCCCTCATCGAGTGTCCTGTCCGAAAGGACATTCAGCACAGCAGGAGGGGATCGTGACCGATAAGCGCACTCGCCAAGCTCACGACAGTGTGGACTTCCTCACATTTCATGCCAGCCCACACATATCCGCCACCACCCAGAGCAAAGAATGGTCCTTTTCTTATTATATACAGTGGCATAAAAGGCCTTTTCTGTCAGGTGAATGCCTAATGTTTGGGGCCTCTGCTCCAGTGGCCTACAGTAAAGTTTTTATCCAGTGACCGCCGAATTTACCTCCAGCCACAAAATCGCAAGTTCTTTTTTGGAAAGTGAATGCCGAATTTTTTGGGCTTCTACTCCGGTGGCCTAAAAAAATAAAATAAAAAAATTCTAGGCTCCAGTAGGGCACATTATTGAGAGTTTCCCTTTAAGACGCATAAAAAGGGCCCCGGATTAAAATACATATTTTTTGTGGGAATTTTTCCTGTCGATCCCCCTCTGGTATGTCACTGTCCATGTTGTGGGACTATTTGTGCACTTCTAGTAAGTATTTGGTGGCTGCAAATATGACCTGAAGGTTTTTCAGGTTCGCCTGGTATTAAAGTGAATGGGGCCCACCGCGAACGCGCAGTTCGCGAACATTTGATCGTGAATGCGCATTAGCAAAACATCACGGCCGATGTTCGTCCATCACTAGCTGTTTCTGTACAGCGTTAAAATGTATTGGCTCCGTGTGGGCAAAATTCTTATCTTCCAAAGTCGCACAAAACTTTGATGAATTACTTCGGTATTCCTATCTGCATCTTTAAAAACATTTTAATAAAAGAATCTGAAGTCGGGTTTGGTACTGGTTGGTACCTCGGTATCGAAAAAGACTTCTGGTTCCTATTTGAAAATGTTTTTAAAGACACAGTAATTCACCAAAGTCTGAATTGAAAATGTTTTAAAGACACTTCACCAAAACTTTTTCCTACATGAAGCCAATACATTTTAATGTTTAAAGTTTTTTCGCGAACGCCTAGTTGGAACAGAAACTGCACAATAAAATCCCACCACTTTATCAGCGCTCCAATAAAAATATGTGTTATATCCGTATAAACCCACGTATCTAAAGAAATGTATCTATAACATGATGGGCAGTGCACCTACCGTCACATGGTGCACCCTGCTGGATACTGCCGCCTGCACTGATTTTAATAATTAGGCTTGTTTTTATTTTTTATTTATTTATAAATATTTTTTATATATGGTAAACCATCTATGATTTTATTGGGTCACTCTCATTGTATATGGTCCCTCTTTTAAAGAGGGACCATATACAATAAGAGTGACCCAATAAAATCATAGATGGTTTACCATATATAAAAAATAAAAAAATATTAATAAATAAATAAATAAAATAAAAAATTATAAAAAATAATAAAAAATAAAAACAAGCCTGATTATTAAAATCAAAATTAAAAGCTATGGTAGTATGTATATCTTCTTATTATATCATCTTGCCCCCAAAAAATGTCCATAAATAATATATCCATCTATCTTGAATTCAATAAGGTAGATTAATTTAATTATAGCCATCAAAAATAATAATCGGGTTATAACTATTATCTGCATACTTAATAATGAGCGCTTACAAATGAGTTCATCAATGTTGAAATCGAGCGGCCCACCCGGTGAATCTTGTATGATTTTCTATTATACCAGATATCACACGTATGTAAACATTACCTGACGTCATCAAGATGAGACCGGACGTCACCAACCGGAGACCGCAAAGGAGAAGCGCCTAGGTTACACGTCATGCAGCTGACATCTGACCCGGGCTACACGCACGGACCGGATTGGCTGCATGCTTTGGGGGGGTGGGACTCTGGAGAGCATAAAGGGAGGCCGCAACGAGCGCGCGCGCACATATACCCCGCATCCCCTGACGAAGCCGCAACAGCGGCGAAACATGTCGGGAGGGGTGTAGTTATGTGATGTCGTTTTAGGCAGTTTGTAAGGGAATAAGAGGAGCTACTGGCTTTTAGATACAGAGATCACAGACAAGCATAGAGTGGCAGAGTGAGAGAGTGTTGATGCGGTGTGCAGTACCTACCCCTAGTGTTAGACAGCCTGAATAGCAGCTTCAGGAATGTGTAGCAGCTGAATGGACACAGAGAGATGGTTACACTGACCTCTATGGTATAAATAGAGGCAACATTGTAAGCCAATCTGAACTAATTGGAGTGCAGATACTAAAGTATCAAAAGCAGGGGACTAGTAACAATCTGTGAGCCCCAGTACCATAGTAACTGAACACAGGAGGCCTCAAATAAAGGTTCTCTATTTGCACTCCTAATAAAATAAAGCATATAGTTCCCGTGCTAAACCCATATTGAGAATTTCAAGTGAATCTTAAATAAAGGCTAGGCTGCCACACACCAACAGTCACCACGCTATGCGACAATAGACAATAACTGTATCTAGCCACATATAAAGACATTGCCAACAAAGGTTGCAAAAATTAGGCAACCAGGTTCAGTTATTTTTGTCTCCTAACTCCTTACAACTGAGAGTTTTAACTTTTCTTTATATTTTCTCTAATCTATGTTTGTGAGTACTTATTATAAATAATAAAGTTACGTTTTTTAACTGTTAAATAGGGATCCCTAAAGGGATTTTTTGGTCCCACAGACCAACATAGCATTATACGTTAGAAGTGAACTCTTGTCAATTGTTTCTTATTTTAATAAGCTGGTGTCCTGCCCCAGAAGCCTGCGCGCTTACTTCATTTATGTTCTCAGGAATCTGTTGATCACCAGCAGACAGATCTATGGATCCTTCTGGCTGTGGAGCCTTATATGTGAGGATGTGATGAGTGTTCCACTTACCTGGGGGGCAGGCGTTTCCTCCTCTGACAACCCTTCACTATGGAGCCTCCTGGGCTGTAATTTCTACCACCAGGCAGTAGTCGGGCTCCAGGAGAAGGAACAGGACCTGTGATGATGTCATGACCATGTGACCATGTGTGGGAGGAGTCAGGCTGTGCTGCAGGAGAAGGTACAGGACCTGTGTGATGTCATGACCATGTGATCAGGTGTGGGAGGAGTCATGAAGATCACATGACCAGGATTATCCACTCCCTGTACACAGGTCTCTGCTGTGCTGCTTGTAATCCCAGTCTGTATGTAGCAGTGCTGTAAGCCTGTAACGTTTATGTAGATGAGCTGTATGTGTGTAATGTCTGTATGTAGCAGAGCTGTAAACCTGTAATATTTATGTAGATGAGCTGTATGTGTGTAATGTCTGTGTAGTTGAGCTGTATGTGTATACAACCAAGCTGTGTATGTGTAATATGCCTCTGAAGACTTCTATCAGTGTGTGCAGCAGAGCTGTGTATGTGTAATGTTCAGTTGCTACAGCAGAGTCTCTGTCATGTCCATGTAGCAGAGCTGTGTATGTGTAATGTTCAGTTACTACAGCTGAGTCTCTGTCATGTCCATGTAGCAGAGCTGTGTATGTGTAATGTTCAGTAACTACAGCGGAGTCTCTGTCATGTCCATGTAGCAGAGCTGTGTATGTGTAATGTTCAGTTACTACAGCAGAGTCTCTGTCATGTCCATGTAGCAGAGCTGTGTATGTGTAATGTTCAGTTACTACAGCTGAGTCTCTGTCATGTCCATGTAGCAGAGCTATGTATGTGTAATGTTCAGTTACTACAGCGGAGTCTCTGTCATGTCCATGTAACAGAGCTGTGTATGTGTAATGTTCAGTTACTACAGCGGAGTCTCTGTCATGTCCATGTAGCAGAGCTGTGTATGTGTAATGTTCAGTTACTACAGCGGAGTCTTTGTCATGTCCATGTAGCAGAGCTGTGTATGTGTAATGTTCAGTTACTACAGCGGAGTCTTTGTCATGTCCATGTAGCAGAGCTGTGTATGCGTAATGTTCAGTTACTACAGCGGAGTCTTTGTCATGTCCATGTAGCAGAGCTGTGTATGTGTAATGTTCAGTTACTACAGCAGAGTCTCTGTCATGTCCATGTAGCAGTGCTGTGTATGTGTAATGTTCAGTTACTACAGTTGAGTCTCTGTCATGTCCATGTAGCAGAGCTGTGTATGTGTAATGTTCAGTTACTACAGCGGAGTCTTTGTCATGTCCATGTAGCAGAGCTGTGTATGTGTGATGTTCAGTTACTACAGCTGAGTCTCTGTCATGTCCATGTAGCAGAGCTGTGTATGTGTAATGTGCAGTTACTACAGCTGAGTCTCTGCCATGTCCATGTAGCAGAGCCGGCGATGTAATCTGCTGGTATCGGGGCTCTGCGCTCAGGAGATGTTTAGGGGTAACTCTGTCCCTTTTCTCCATATCAGTTATTAGAAATGATGTCAGCGATACCTTATGTCGGGGCAGATGTAGGATTTCTGCTGTGGGGGAGATTAAATTTATCTTCTGTTATATTTTAGTTTTAGCAAAGGATTTTCTCTGTAGCTGATTTGAGCTTCTCTGCTGCTCCATTTCAATGGGGGAACATGGGCCCCATTCTCCTGACTGGCAGGGGCCCCCAGCGATCCGATCCCTACAATTCCTGGGACAGCCCCACCCCCTTTAACCCCTTAAAGGGAACCTGTCACCGGGATTTTGTATAGAGATGAGGACATGGATTGGTAGATGGCCGCTAGCACATCCACAATACCCAGTCCCCATAGCTCTGTGTGCTTTTATTGTGTCAAAAAGCCGATTTGATCCATATGCAAATTAACCTGAGATGAGTCCTGTATATGAGAGGAGTCAGGGACAGGACTCATCTCAGGGTAATTTGCATATGGATCAAATCGTTTTTTTGACACAATAAAAGCACACAGAGCTATGGGGACTGGGTATTGTGGATGTGCTAGCGGCCATCTACCAACCCATGTCCTCAGCTCTATACACAAAGTCCCGGTGACGGGTTCCCTTTAAGGACACGGCCATTTTCACCTTAAGGACTTATCCAGGCCGTTCTGAGATAGTTTTCTCGTCACATATTGTACTTCGTACTGAGGCTCTCGGGTTCAGAGTTTTGCACTTGAAGTGAGGTTTATTTCATAATCTCTGCATCGTCCATTCGCCCGTGGTATATATATGAGTCAACAACAGACGTTTCGGTCACGGTGGACCTTCATCGGTGGTCATGTTATCTGAGTGGTGGGTAGCGGTATTCTGGGGCGCTGGATGGGTTCTGGAAGGCAGGTTTTGCTGGACTGGTTTTTTTGACACCATGTCCCATTTGAAGCCCCCCTGATGCACCCCTAGAGTAGAAACCGCAAAAATTGACCCCATTTTAGAAACTACGGGATAAGGTGGCAGTATTATTGGCACTAGTTTAGGGTACATATGATTTTTGGTTGCTCTATATTACACTTTTTGTGAGGCAAGGTAACAAGAAATAGCTGTTTTGGCACCGTTTTTTTTTTTTTTTTTTAAATTTACAACATTCATCTGACAGGTTAGACCAGGCATCCTCAAACTGCGGCCCTCCAGCTGTTGTAAAACTACAACTCCCACAATGCCCTGCTGTAGGCTGATACCTGTAGGCTGTCCGGGCATGCTGGGAGTTGTAGTTTTGCAACAGCTGGAGGGCCGCAGTTTGAGGATGCCTGGGTTAGATCATCTGGTATCATGTTTTAGTGTCTCCATATTCTGAGAGCCATAGTTTTTTCAGTTTTTGGGCGATTATCTTATGTAGGGTCTCATTTTTGGCAGGATGAGGTGCCGGTTAGGTTGGTACTATTTTGGTGGGCATCCGCCTTTTTGATCGCTTGCTGTTGTACTTTTTATGATGAAAGGTGACAAAATAATGGTTTATTTAGCACAGTTTTTATTTTTTACGGTGTTCATCCGAGGGGTTAGGTCATGAGATATGTTTATAGAGCCGGTCGATACAGACGCGGCAATACCTAATATGTCCACTTTTCTTTTTTTTACCAGTTTTTTTTCTCACAGGCTCGTCACCGGAAGGTAGCGCCGATGCCTAAGGAAGGCATTGCGCTGCCTTTCATGCCATCGGGTCCCCCCTACAGCCGCTGCCGCAACAGTGAAAAGCCGACACGGGGGGGGTCACAGGACCCCCCCCCCCCTCGCATTTAGCCAAGGTGCCTGCTCAATGATTTGAGCAGGCACCGGGTTCCGATCACCGCCCGCCGAGCGGCGGTGATCGGAAATACACAGGGCGTACAGGTACGCCCTGTGTCCTTAAGGGGTTAATAGCCCCGCCTTACGTCATTGGCCGAATTTCAAAAATGAGATTTTAGTCGGCGGAGATTAGAAAAAACATTGAGAAAAAAACACTAGAGATTCATTTTGGGTTCGTTTCGCTCAATCTTTAAAAAAGTTTGGCTCGGACACGATTCAGGCCAAACCGACGTCGCTCCACTTGCCCTAAAAGCTGGTATTTGACCCCCTCCAGCCTCCTAGGAGTCATCACTTTTAGGAAAACTTGTTCTCTCATTTATTTGTTATGATTTTCCTTTCCCCCCACAAGCTCCGGACCCCAATGACGGCAATAGTAACTGATGTCTGACCCCGACATACATAGCGGTGGGGAAAGGCGCTATCATACAGCGTGTGTAATACCGCACCGCCCCGGTTACCTGTTCTGCTTCCAATAATTGTCCCTTATCGGAGGCAGAAGACGATCAAACACACGGTGTTATGGGGTAGAAAATATTACCAAGGGGCTTGGGTGACCAAGTGTCCAAAAATGATGCCTTGACCGGGTGGGAATGCCCGCCTGTACGAAAAACCAGGAGAAGAAGGGGCTTGTTGGGAACGAGCCTAAAAAACGTCTCCCTTCTAATTGGGAGCAGCAGCAGCGGTGCGGATGTGGGAAGGGGACGGGACTGATAAAGTGGCAGCAGCAGGAGCGGTGCAGCATGGGACATACAGGGCTGTCTATGGGCAGTAGTAGTGGGGATAGTGGGGGTAGTAGTAGCTATAGTGGTGGTGGGGGTAGTAGTGGTGATAGCGGTGGCAGATGCTTTGTGATAATGGTGGTAGTAGTAGTGCTGGGGTAGTAGTGATAGTGGTGGCAGATGCTTTGTGTTAATGATGGTGGTGGTAGTAGTAGTGCTGGGGGTAGTAGTGATAGTGGTGGTGACAGTAGGAGAGTACCAGTGAGGAGCAGCAGCTGAGGCAGATGAAGCAGCAGCCATACGGTACATGTTGGCAGAAAGGCCGCAGCAGAATGGAGGCAGCAGCAGCGGTGCGGATGTGGGAAGGGGACGGGACTGATAAAGTGGCAGCAGCAGGAGCGGTACAGCATGGGACATACAGGGCTGTCTATGGGTAGTAGTAGAGTAGTGGTGGTGGGGGTAGTAGTAGTGATAGTGGTGGCTGATGCTTTGTGATAATGGTGGTGGTAGTAGTAGTGCTTGGGGTAGTAGTGATAGTGGCAGCAGATGCTTTATGTTAATGGTGGTGACAGTAGGAGAGTAACAGTGAGGAGCAGCAGCTGAGGCAGATGAAGCAGCAGCCATACGGTACATGTTGGCAGAAAGGCCGCAGCATAATGGAGGCAGCAGCAGCCTTACGGGAGATGATGGTCAGCAGTAGAGATGAGCGAATCGAAGCTGACAAAGTGGAATTCAATCCGAATTTCAGGAAAATTTCGATTAGCAACGAATCCGATTTTCCTCGCTCATCGTGGTATTGAAGAGCAATTTTTCCTAAAATGGCGGCTACACGTGTGAAGACATGGGGCAAGGAACTCTAAGATGGCGGGATGACCCATAATGCCATGCATCCAGCCAATCTTCAGCCAGCCAGCCCTGCTATGTCGCAGCCCTTTTTTTTGACGGACCCATTGACTTGAATGGGTTCGTCCTCCGTTTTCCGCTGACAAAAATAGGACAGGTTATATTTTTTTGACGGACTGGAATCACGGATCATGGACGCGGAGAAAAAACGAAGGACTATCAGTTTTTTTTCACAGCTCCATAGAAATTAATTAGACCTCCGCTAAACTGTGAAAAATGACAAAACGGACGCGGATGCACACAACGGTCAGTTTGCAATTTAAGCTAGAAATACAGCTATAATTGTCTGAGTTTGAAAAAACACCTTTTGTGCAAAATACACAATTTTACAGCCCTTGCAGCATCTGTACGTGTGAAATTCAAGTGTGATATACTGCTGTCATATTCTGCTATTAAAAAACCACACAGTTTGGACAAAAAACTTAATTTTGCAGCCTTTACTGCATATGTCATTGTGAGATGCACACTTTACATACTGTGGTTCTATTCTGCTATTAATAAAACAACCAATTTAAGCAAAAATTGTTATTATTAAATACAGATATATCAAAAACAATCTTTTCTCGCCCATTCCATTGGGGGACACAGACCATGGGTATAGCTTAGGCCACCACTAGGAGGAGACACTATGCAAATAAGAAAAAACAGCTCCTCCTCCACTGGCTATACCCCCATGCTCCAACAGGAGGACCTCAGTTTTAGCTTAGTGTTGGATAAGGAGGTGACACTCCTGCAGGGTTGTCCCTGTAGCTTTTCTCTTCTTCTGTTTGTTTTTTTCTCTATAGAGGACGCAGGTTGCGTCCCTGGTCTCTCAGGTAGCGAGCGCCAGGGTCGAATGGACGTCCCCGACTACCTCCCCTCCCCCCAGAAGATAAGTGGAACCGGGCTGGACCTGCAGCTCCGGTGGCCTACCAGATCCGGGGTCACCTAGTCCTGCCCTCTTCCAGATCACTGCCACTCCTTGTGCCAGATGACTGAAGAGGTGACCCCACTGGTCCGGAACAGAGGGTGAAGACTGCAGGACTCTCCTGCAATCTCCCCCTCCCCCCGTACTGACTGTGTGACGCGGTTCTTTGGGGCTTACCTGTGGTTCAGGATGGGCCTGCTGGGTTGAGAGGGAGGAAGGATTCCGTCTTGGGGCTGTGATTAGTCGCAGCGCCTTGCGGCTGTGCCTTTTCCCGTGTGGTGGAGGGCTCTTTAACCCCTTCTTCCCTGGCGGTGGACGCCATTTTCGGAGCCGGGGTCGGCCTTTTTTCATATTTCCCGCAATCTGTGACGCGACTGGGGGGGAAGGGGGGGGGTGGAGCCTATCGCGTCTGCTCTGGTGCTTCCGCTTTGGCTCAGCGCTTCTCCTCGCTTGGCTGCTCCTCACAGGTCACGGTAGGACTGTAGCGTTCTGCAAAGCTTTGGAGACCCTGACTCCGGGATTGTCGCCATCATGCCTAGACCTGGGGCCTCCCAAAAATCTAAAGCGGCGACTCAGGTCCCACTGGAATCCTGCAAGGTATGCTGCCTGCCACTATCGGTTACAGGATCCTGTGACTCTTGCCTTGCCTCAGGACAGCCTAGCCCCTTCAGAGCCCGCGGAGCACTCCTGGGCCTCTGTCATATCTAGGGCGGCCGCAGACTTGGCCCAAGTCTAGCGCGCGGCCATGGCCTTTATGGAACGCATGGCGGCCACTGATCCTTCCGGTGCCCCCCACAGAGGACGCTCAACCGTTAAGAGGCAGCATACGCAGCAGCATCCCTCCTCGGATGACTCTGCTTCCCCCCCCTCGCCTGGAGGCGTGTTCAGTCTCTCCCCCTCACAGGGACTACAGGTCGGAAGGGAAAAGGTCCGGAACCCTCGCCTAAGCTCTCTACCATGGTGGCAGGCTTGGTCACGGCGGTCCGTGACACCTTTGACATCCAGGGGGAACCGCCTGCTACTAGTAGCCAGGAATTCCCCCTTTTCCACTCCAGAAAACCAGAGGCAGTCACATTCCCCATACATGGCAAGATCGCCAAGGTCCTTTCAAAGGCTTGGGAGCGCCCTAATCACAGTTTTTCTGCCACAAGGCGCATGGATACGGCATGTGGCCGGTGGCCAGATTGGCTAAGAATACGGCAATACCAGTCCTGGACGGGTCCTCCCTACAGGACTCCGTTGACAGGCGTTTGGACTCTTTTCTTTCCAAAGCCATCTTCGCTCTGGTGGGCACAGGTCTGCAGCCCGCGTTCGCCTCGGCGTGGGTAGCCAGGGCGCTTTCGGTGTGGTTGCAGTGCCATCATCAGGACCTGGCGGAGCAGGATGCCTCTGCGGACACCCTGAACTTCGTCCTCCAGATGTCCCAGGCGACAACATTCCTCTGTGAGGCCTCACTGGACGTTAGCACTCTTTGCGTGGGTTTCGGCCCTCTCGGTCACTCAGCGCAGAGAGGTCTGGCTGAAGGTCTGGGACGCCGACGCTTCCTCCAAGTGCTCCCTCACTAACCTCCCCTTTGCGGGATCCAGGCTCTTCGGTGCTAAGCTGGACGAGATTATCTCTGACGCTACGGGGGGCAAGAGTACACACCTGCCCCAATCTAGATCCAAGCGCGCCTTCAGAGCTCGCCCCTCTGGCTCCAGAAACCAGTCCTCTCGGCGCTTCTCCTCCTCCAGGTCTGCGACAGCCCCCTCCTCCGGCGGCTCTCAGGATTCCCGCAAGAAGCCTTCCTTTAAGCCTCAACCTTTCTGGTGCCCACGGGCACAATTCCAGGGGAGTTCTGCCCGCCCCGCGGCTCCCAAGCAGTCCTCCGCCTGAAGGGGCGTCTGGAGATCTCACGTTCAAGATGCCTGGGCCCTGGAAATTGTAACTTCCGGTTACAAGATAGAATTAGTTTCCAGACCTCCGGAACGTTTCTTTCCTTCTCGTGTTCTGGGGGTTCCGTCCCGTGCCTCGGCCCTTTTACAAGCGGTCTCCTCCCTTCTGGTCCGGGGAGTAGTTGTCCCAGTTCCTCTGGAGGAACAGGGTGCAGGGTTCTACTCAAATCTCTTTGTAGTGCCAAAGAAGGAGGGATCAGTGCGTCTGGTCCTAGACCTGAAGCTATTAAACAAGTCCCTGCGGGTGTGGAGGTTTCGGATGGAATCCCTTCGCTCCGTTATTGCTTCTGTTCTTCCAGGGGAGTTCCTTGCCTCAGTGGACACCCGGGACGCCTATCTGCATGTCCCTATCGCAGAATCTCACCACAGATTCCTGCGCTTCGCCATTGGAGGCCGTCATCAGTTTGTCGCCCTTCCCTTTGGGCTGGCGACAGCCCTGCGGGTATTCACAAAGATCTTGGTGCCGCTCATGGCACTTCTCCGTACTAGGGGCATATCTCTGCTGCCCTACCTGGACGACATACTGATAAAGGCCCCCTCTCGTCCCCAGGCAGAAGACAGCGTCAGGATCACTGTTCAGACTCTGCAACAGTTCGGCTGGCTGATCAACTTCACGAAGTCCTCTCTCCAACCTTCCCAGAGGGTGACCTTCCTGGGGATGATTATGGAAACTACTGCAGCCCGGGTATTCCTTCCGGATTGCAAGCTCTCTCGAATACGGGAGTCGGTGTGTCGCCTTCTGTATTCCCCGTGTCTCTCCATCCGGGATTGCATGCAGGTTCTGGGCCTTATGGTGGCCTCCTTCGAGGCAGTCCCCTTTGCCCAGTTTCACACTCTGCCTCTGCAGCAGGCGATCCTGTCCTTCTGAGACCGGACATCAAGAGAGCTGGATTCTTAGATCCGCCTTCCTCCTCAGGTTCGGTGATGCAGGAGGTGAAAAGGATCCTCCAGTGGGCGGAGGCTCACGTTCCAATATTGTCTGCAGGGTATAACCCGGGGGTTGAAAACTGGACGGCAGACTTTCTCAGCCACAACAGGGTGGATCCGGGAGAGTGGTCTCTGCATCCGGACGTATTCGAGGATGTCTGTCGCCGTTGGGGCCGCCCGGACGTGGACTTGATGGCGTCTAGGCTCAACAATAAGGTTCCCACGTTCCATGGCAAGACTTCGCGCTCCTCTATGTCTTCCCACCACTGCCTCTACTCCCAAAGGTTCTTCGCAGGGTAGCGGCAGAAGGAATCCCAACCATCCTCATCGCTCCAGATTGGGCTCGCCGCGCCTGGTTCTCGGAGGTCACTCAGATGCTGGCAGACATTCTGTTGCCTCTTCCTCTCAGGGAGGACCTGCTGTTTCAAGGTCCGCTCTTCCACCGGAATTTACAGCCACTTCGTTTAACGGCGTGGCTGTTGAGACCACCATCTTGAAGAAGAGGGGCTTCTCTGACTCTGTCGTGAAGACCATGATAAAAGCCAGGAAACCAGCCTCCTCCCGGATATACTATCGTACCTGGAAGGCCTTTCTTGCCTTTTGCGAGAAGATAGAGGTTTTTCCCCTTCGTTTCCTTTCTTCAGTCGGGCCTTGAGATGGGAATGTCCCTGAGCTCTCTGAAGGGTCAGGTCTCCGCTCTGGCCATTTTCTTTCAGCGGCCTCTGGCTCTACTCGGTCCGGTGAGGACCTTCCTACAGGGGGTGGCGCATTCGGTCCCTCCGTATGTCCCTACCCTGCCCCCCTGGGATCTGAACCTGGTTTTGTCTTCTCTTCAGGTGGCTCCTTTTGAACCCCTGAGGGACATTTCTCTGAGTCTTCTCATCTGGAAGGTGGTCTTTTTGGTGGCCATCCCCTCTATCAGGAGGGTATCGGAGCTGGCTGCCCTTTCCTCTAAGGAGCCCTTTTTGGTCTTCCACAAGGATAAGGTGGTTCTGCGCCCAGTCCCTTCTTTTTTGCCCAAGGTGGTCTCCGCCTTCCACCTTAATGAGGATATAATCCTGCTCTCCATTCTCTAGATGTTGTCCGTGCTTTGCGGGTGTACCTGTTGGTTACTGTCCCATTTTGCCGCTCGGACTCCTCTTTTTGTGGTTCCTGAGGGGCCTCGTAAGGGTCTAGCGGCCTCCAAGGCCACTGTGGCTCGGTGGATTCGGTCGACTATTGCCATGGCCTATATGTCCTGGGGTAGGGTTCCCCGAGCGAGGGTTACCGCGCACTCCACCAGGGCGGTGGGGGCCTCCTGGGCTAGGAACAATCAAGCCTCTACATCACAGCTTTGTAGGGCGGCCACCTGGTCATCCTTACATACCTTTACAAAGTTCTACCAGCTGCACTCTCTGGCGTCGGCTGATGCTGCCCTAGGGCGCAAGGTGTTGCAGGCTGTGGTTCCTGTTTAACCGTTGGATGTTTCCCTCTGGAGGTGCTGGTCTCCCACCCCATGGACTGCTCTAGGACGTCCCATGGTCTGTGTCCCCCAATGGAATAGGCGAGAAAAGGAGATTTTTTGTGAAACTCACCTGTAAAATCTTTTTCTCGTCTTTTCCATTGGGGGACACAGCTCCCACCCATTCTTGTCTGTTACAGGAGGGGTTGGTTCTATTCTATTGGGACCTTATGGTTAACGGCCTGATGGCGGTATTCCTAGGTTCTGTTGTGCTTTGTTAGTATTTGGTTTTTGGTCTCCTTCTCCTACTGCTTTTGCACGCACTGAGGTCCTCTTGTTGGAGCATGGGGTATAGCTAGTTGAGGAGGAGCTGTTTTTTCTTATTTGCATAGTGTCTCCTCCTAGTGGTGGCCTAAGCTAAACCCATGGTCTGTGTCCCCCAATGGAAAAGACGAGAAAAAGATTTTACAGGCGAGTTTCACAAACAATCTCCCTTTTCCCATTTTCTTCATTACAGTATAAATAGTAAACGTCAATGCACAGTTACATAACCCATTGTGCCTTCCCTGTTGTCACGGTGGGGAGTGGGGGAAACCCCCACCATATAATGGGAGCTGTTACTAAGTCCGAAACAGGGATAGGGAGCAGGTCACCTCCTGCGAACGCGAATTTTTGCAAATGTTCGCGAACCGCCATTGACTTCAATAGGCAGGCGAATTTTAAAACCCAAAGGGACTCTTTCTGGCCACAGTAGTGATAGAAACGTTGTTTCAAGGGGACTAACACCTGGACTGTGGCATGCCGGAGGGGGAACCATGGCAAAACTCCCAGTTTGGATTTTAATCCATAAAGGGCATAAATCACCTAACAATCCAAATTTTTTTTGAACAACGTGGTTTAAAACATCCAGTGTGTGTATACGATCAGGTATGATGTTGTATCGATCAGGTAGTGTAAGGGTTACGCCCGCTTCACAGATATTGACAGACCAAACTCCTCTTTTAATGCACCGCAAACAACCGCAAACAGTCCATTTGCCCAACCGCAAACTCCCCATTTGCACAAGGTTGGATACCAAGCTAGCCATGTCCCGTTGATGTCATTGAAGGTTTCTTCCTCCACCCAGCCACGTACAACACCAAGGGTCCCCGAAAGGTGAATTTAATAGATTTTTCGAATGGGGAGATGGTTAAAAAAACGCTGGCTCCCTCCCCTTTGTTTGAATCCACGGTCACTGCGTCTGCGCCATGCAATTTACTGTCACACCCGATATGAGGGGTATTTTCTGTAGTTCTCTTCTCATCAGTTTAATCCCTGTTATGTCCCATATCAGGGATTGCCTTTTGTGAAAAAAAAATTTAGGCCGGGTACCTTTGACTGCCTTCACAGTGACAGACCAAACTCTGATACACCAAACTGAATTGATTTTAGGAAAAGGGAGATGGAAAAAGCAGCTTGGTCGGTCCTCTTACTCCCAAGTTGGGGCACTGCACGTGCACGGAGCAATGTGCTGTGAAACCCTGACCCTATATGAGTGGTGTCTTAACTAGTACTATACCTATCAGTTTAATCCCTGTTACGTCCCCTATCCGGGGACGTGTGTCAAATTGATTAACCATTGTTGAATTAACTAACCATTACGACATCCTGAAATAATTTAGTTCTGAGCTCTGTACTTGCTTTGTATTGGAATTGATGGGGATTTTTTAAATTGTCTGCATTATTTCTAATAAACTATTAAGAGACTTTATTATGATTTTTTTATTTTATGTATTAAAAACTCATACCACTTAGAAAAAACATAATTATTATTTTTTTTTTTAATGAAAAATTAACCAGCCGATCGCTTTTGGTCTGATCATAATGAAGCAACGGCCTTATTAGCTGGGGTGTGGCAACATTGCCAACACACTCATAGAGGTGATGATCGCTTCATTGTGATACGCAAGCCCCTTCACCACAACAAGGTAACGATCACGAAGGGGAATTGACACTTGTATGTGCCTTTTTTTGTTTTGTTTTGTTTTTGCAGCCACAGTGCAGCACTAGAGGCCAGAAAAATTAGGCATGTACACATGCCTGAAAAATAATGGTATTGTTGCAGCCGCTGTTGTAGCAGCGGACGGAAAAATTGATGTTTTCGAGGCAGAAAGGTGACTAAAACATTGCGGCTTGAACCCTAGTTGGTGGCGGAGAATTCACGAAAGTCATACGGTATGCAGACATTAAATACAGCAGCGTGGGGACCATTTTGAGGCCAAGGCATGTCATAAGGCCTTTTGTTAGTCAAACGTGTCCCCCACTGTCAGTCCCTTCGGGATCCATGCCTCATTCATCTTAATGAAGGTGAGGTAATCAACACTTTTTTGACCGAGGCGACTTGTTTTGTCAGTGACAATGCCTCCTGCTGCACTGAAGGTCCTTTCTGACAGGACACTTGAAGCGGGACAGGCCAGAAGTTCTATCGCAAACTGGGATAGCTCATGCCACAGGTCAAGCCTGCACACCCAGTAGTCAAGGGGTTCATCGCTCCTCAGAGTGTCGATATCTGCAGTTAAGGCGAGGTAGTCTGCCACCTGTCGGTCGAATCGTTCTCTAAGGCTGGATCCCGAAGGGCTGTGGCGATGTGTAGGACTGAAAAAGCTCTGCATGTCCTCCATCAACAACACCTCTTCCCCAGTTAGATTCCCGTTGTGCTGTGACATCCCCCTTATAAGCTGTGTAAAGCATATTTTTTTGTTTGGTTTTGAACTGCTGCATCCTTTCTGACTTCCGGTAATTTGGTAACATTTCCGCTACTTTCTGCTTATACCGGGGGTCTAGTAGCGTGGCTACCCAGTACAGGTCGTTCTCCTTCATCCTTTTTATACGAGGGTCCCTCAACAGACATGACAGCATGAAAGACCCCATTTGCACAAGGTTGGATGCCGAGCTACTCATTTCCCGTTCCTCGTCTTCACTGATGTCATTGACGGTCTGTTCTTCCCCCCAGCCACGTACAACACCACGGGTCCTAGATAGGTGACAACAACGAGCACCCTGGGATGCCTGCTGTGGTTGGTCTTCCTCCTCCTCAAAGCCACATTCCTCCTCTGACTCCTCTTCCCCATACTCCTCTTGCAGCGTTGCCACAGGTCCGTCAAGCGATGATGACAAGGCTGTTTCTGGTGGTGATGGTGACCACAACTCTTCCTCTTCACGCTCATCTACAGCCTGATCCAGCACTCTTCGCAGGGCACGCTGCAGGAAGAAAACAAATGGGATGAGGTCGCTGATGGTGCCTTCGGTGCGACTGACTAGGTTTGTCACCTCCTTAAAAGGACGCCTACAGGCATTGCGCATGAGCGTCCAGTAACGTGGCAAAAAAATTCCCAGCTCCACAGAGGCTGTCCTAGCACCTCGCTCATACAAATACTCGTTGAAGGCTTTTTCTTGTTGGAGCAGGCGGTCGAACATTATGAGTGTTGAATTCCAACCTGTCGGGCTGTCGCAAATCAAGCGCCTCACTGGCATGTTGTTTCGCCGCTGAGTGTCTGAAAAGTGCGCCATGGCTGTGTAGGAATGCCTGAAATGGCCACACACCTTCCTGGACTGCTTGAGGACGTCCTGTAAGCCTGGGTACTTAGACACAAAGTGTTGTACGATGAGATTCAACACATGTGCCATGCACGGCACATGTGACAACTTGCCCAAATTCAATGCCGCCAACAAATTGCTTCCATTGTCACACACCACTTTGCCGATCTCCAGTTGGTGCGGGGTCAGCCACTGATCCACCTGTGCGTTCAGGGTGGACAGGAGTCCTGGTCCGGTGTGGCTCTCTGCTTTGAGGTAAGTCAACCCCAAGACAGCGTGACACTGTTGTATCTTGGATGTGGAATAGCCCCTGGGGAGCTGGGGGGATTCAGTTGATGTGCAGCCAGACGCCGCAACAGAAGAGGACTCAGCCAAGGAGGTTATCGAAGATGATTGAGTAGGAGGAGTAGAGGAGGTGGCAGTAGGCCTGCCTGCAAGTCGTGGCGGTGTCACTCCACTGCAGAGCCACACATTCCATGCTTGGCAGCCGTCAGCAGGTTGACCCAATGCTCAGTGTACGTGATATACCTGCCCTGACCGTGCTTTGCAGACCAGGTATCAGTGGTCATATGGACCCTTGCCGCAACACTGTATGCCAGAGATGCCATGACTTCCTTTTCAATCACTGAGTAGAGGTTTGGGATTGCCTTTTTTGAAAAAAAAAATTGTCCGGGTACCTTCCACTGTGGTGTCCCAATAGCGCCAATTTTTTTGAAGGCCTCAGACTCCACCAGCTGGTATGGTAAAAGTTGGCGGGCTAAGAGTTCCGTCAACCAGCTGTCAGACGCCGGGCAAGGGGGTGACTCTGTGACATTGGCTTCTTACGCTCAAACATTTGGTGAGAGGCGGAGTGGCGGGTGGTTGAGAGGGGGCAAGGAGGACAGCAGTGGTTGATGTGGCTGAAGATGCTGGACCAGGAGGAGGATGGTGGCTTTGAGTTTGTGTGCTGCTTGTACTCATGTGTTGATCCCATTGGCGTTTGTGATGTGAGATCATGTGCCTTCGCAAAGCACTTGTACCGAGGTGGGTGTGGGACTTCCCACGACTCAGTTTCTTTTGGCACAGGTTGCAAATGGCATTGCTGTTATCAGAGGCAGACACACAAAAAAAATTCCACACTGCTGAGCTTTGCAATGACGACATTCTGGTGGTGGCAACAGCATGCGTTGATTAGCGTCCTGTCTGGCTGTCCCCCGGTGCCGATACATGCTGTCTGACTGTGCCACTAGCTCCTTGTGACAACCTCCCCCTGCTTCCAACTCGTCTCCTCCTTCTCTCTGTCTCCCCTTCAGAACTTTCCCCCTCTTCTTCTCCTCTTTGAGCAGGCATCCACGGACACATCGTCATCATTAACCACTTCACTTGGTGGTGGCGGCGGGCGGGAGAGTGGTAACTTGAGAGCAGGTGACCAAAGCTGAGCTGGAGGAGGATGGTGCGTCAAGGTTCTTAGCGGAAGCTGTTAAAGATTGGGCGTCCTGTGTAAGCCAGTCAACTATTTTCTCTGAATTTTTTGGGTTCAGGGTAC
Source organism: Bufo gargarizans (assembly GCF_014858855.1). NCBI lineage: Eukaryota > Metazoa > Chordata > Amphibia > Anura > Bufonidae > Bufo > Bufo gargarizans. The sequence goes on from NC_058085.1 coordinate 27,884,954, forward strand.
GTGGCATTATTCCAGGGCCAGTGGAAATCACAGCACCACGACCACGACGGCCCCTGCGGGGTGGCCTGCCTCTGCCTGTCATATTTTTTTTTTTAGATAAGTGGTACTATGCGTGCAAGGTACTGTGCCACCCTATATAAGTGGTGGGCAGTGGGCACAGTACAGTCTGTGTGGGCCTGACACACACTGGCTTGCAACTGAGATTATATCACAGAGAAATAATATAAATTGAATTATTTTTATCTGCAAGGTATTGTCTGTGACACCCTGTATGAATGGTGTGCACACAGTACTGTCTATGACTGAGCCTGCAGCCCCTCACACATTGTCAGGCAACTGCAATGTGTGTGTGTATATATATATATATATATATATATATATATATAAAAGCAGACTGATGTACCAGCCCTAAAAAGGGCTTTTTGGAGTGCTGTCAGGATGCTGTCCTTACAGCAGATGAGTTCGTGGACACAGAACACTGCCCTAGCTAACGCTTTCCCTATTGAATCAGCAGCAGCTACACTCTCCCTCCTCTCACTAAGAATGCAGCTTCCGAATGAATCTAAAATGGATGCTGTCCAGGAGGTGGGAGGGTCTGGGAGGGAGGGTCTGCTGCTGATTGGCTGGAATGTGTCTGCTGACTGTGAGGTACAGGGTCAAAGTTTGCTCAATGATGATGTATAGGGGGCGGACCAAACATCGCATATGTTCGCCTGCCGCGGCAAACGCGAAAAAGTTATGTTCGCCGGTGAATAGTTCGGGACATTACTATCCCTGACCTCCTGACTGTATGAGCCGCCCTCGATGGTAGGGGGGCTCATACTCTCGAAACTGGGCCCTACTGACCCTATCGGTCCCTGCAATATGGAAGTCAGGAATAAGAGACGGCCGATTCATCCACAACAAGAATAAATTGGAGTCTCCCACAAGCCTAGTAACAGAAGGGAAAAGACCATATGCAGCAACTGGACGGCAGGTAAGAACACAGTGCAACAACAGAACACGAGCAACAACCAACACTTACCTGCCGCAGCAGAGATGGAAAGACGGCACCAAACATCTACCCCGACCTCCGTGCGAACACCAGATGCATGGAAGCTCCAGGCAGCGCTGCATACAGAATTATGGTTCAAGAACAGACTGGGAAAAATATCAAACATCCATGCAGATCACAACACCAAACCGACCTGACATAGAACACTAGACATGACATAAACAACTAAACCCCAACATGATCCGCACCAAACAACATAACAGGTGAGGAAGGAAAAGGAGACAAGGGAGACAAACTGTGTCCAACTAGGTTGCCCTCACACAGGTAAGAATAGACATGAAGAAAGGAGCAGAGCTCCTACACATACTCAGGCAAACAACCATCTGAGCTTCAGGCTCACAACATAGTATAAGAAGAGCCAGAGGCCACACCCAGCTCCACCAAACACACATCTTAACCCCGGACACACCAGGATGGGAAGGGACACAACTTAAAGGGGAAGTGTCAAAACATGCAAAACAACATGTTGCCACCAGCAACAAGCATGCACGGCAAAAGTGTCATGGTCCACTACACCAGACTATGACACAGCCGTGACACCTGTTGCTTGGTCCTCTCCTGGAGGAGGTGGGGAGGAGAAAAAATAAAATAAAAATGTTCATCCTTGCTTCTCCCACTCCTCCCATCGCCCACACCCACCACGTATCCAACCCCCCCCCACACCCCCCCAGAGTCCACCACCAGCCAAGCCCGCTATTTCAGCCATTGCTGCCATTTTTTAGCAAATGTATATTTTTTCTTAATTGATACCAAGTGAAATTCCTCTCTGACAAGCGAGAGTCTATCAAATTCTCCCAGTTCATTAACTTTTGGTATTGTTCTGGCTCCCCAATGTGCTACAATACATTTTCTTGCAAAAAATTGAAGTTTGGCTGCTACTTCTCGATCTTGAATAATATCTATTTTAGAGGTGGGACGAATCCAATTTTTTTAGAATCCGAATCTGAAAAGGTTCTCGGATCTCTCGAATCTCGAATCCTACGAATCCTGTGCATAAGAATTGTGTGAACGGTGTAAGAAACAAAGTGATCCGAACTCAATATTCTTTTAATATGAAAAAATAGAGTCCTTTCTTTTTTAACAAAGTATTCGGATTTGGAATCGAAAAAAAATTGGAAATACAAGGTAATACGGCACACATACCTCTTACATCCAGTGATGTCTCTTTGACGTAGATGTTCTCTGTCCTCATCTTCTCCTTTCAGACCTTCAGATCAGACCAGTTTTCAGCCATTTTTCATCTCTGCAGTTTGTCAAAAATAAATCTTAGTTTACTACTTTTCCACCATTCTCACATCTTTTGGACAAAATCATCCTACCACAATACTGTGCCACTGTGCTCCCCAATACAATACTGTAGAAACAGATAAACTCCCTGATAATACTAGTACCACACAGAGCCCCCCCCCATATAAAATTCCCCTTCTTTGTGGCATCAGTAGATGCCCCCATAGTGCCCCCCAATAATGTGCCAGTAAAAAGGGACCTCCATAATGCCCCCCAATAATGTGCCAGTAAGTGACCCCATAGATGCCTTCCCATGTGCCAGTATCAAGTGCCTCTCTCCTTCCCCCCTATGTACCAGTATCATAGTGCCATCTCCCCCAGCAATGTGCCAGTATCAAGTGCCTCTCCCCCCCCATGTCCCAGTATCATAGTGCCAACCCGCCCATGTGCCAGTATCAAGTGCCTCTCTCCTTCCCACCCACCTCCCTATGTGCCAGTATCATAGTGCCCACCCCCATGTGCCAGTATCAAGGTCCTCTCTCCTTCCCCCCATGTGCCAGTATCATAGTGCCACCCCCCCCCAATGTACCAGTATCAAAATGCCATCGCCCCCCCTTCCAATGTGCCAGTTTTAAGTGCCTCTCTCCTTCCTACCCCCCCACCCCATGTGCCAGTATCATAATGCCAAACCCCCCATGTGCCAGTATCATAGTGCCATCTCCCCCCAATGTGCCAGTATCATAGTGCCATCTCCCCCCCTCCCAATGTGCCAGTATCAAGTACTTCTCTCCTTCCCATCCACCCCCCTCCCATTTGCCAGTATCAAGTGCCTCCCGCTCCCCCCATGTGGCAGTAACAGTCCGGTATTTAAAAAAAAAAAACACTTATACTTACCTCCATGTCAGCGATGCGATGCAGCCTCTTCCGGCCTATGTCCTGTGCTGTATGTCCATATATGGAGTCATTGCTTGTGTATTTCAGAGTTTCTGCTGGGACTCAAACCCGCGACCTTCTGCATCAGAGGCAAGGCACTTAACCACGCAGCTATAAGAGCTGCATAGCAACTGTCTGAAAAAATATGAGACTTCTACTGTAGACTCTGTCATAGCTTTGATAGCCAGTGTACATCATAAACATGACAGCTGCCCCAGCACACTCAGCTATGCTATAACTCTTTATGACAGCTGCCCCAGCACACTCAGCACTGCTACATCTATACACATGACAGCTGCCCCAGCACACTCAGCTCTGCTATATCGCTATATATGATAGCTGTCCCAGCGCACCCAGCTCTGCTACATCTATACACATAACAGCTACCACAGCACACCCAGCTCTGCTATACACAAAAAATACTTCTACTGTAGAATCTGTTAGCTGTTATAGCCAGTGTACATCTATATACACATGACAGCTGCCCCAACACACCCAGCTCTGCTATATCTCTATATGACAGCTGCCCTAGCACACTCAGCCTGCTATATCTCTATATGACAGCTGCCCCAGCACACTTAGCTCTGATATATCTCTATATATCTATTTACTGTATAGTAATACTTACAGATATATAGATATAGCAGAGCTGTGTGCAGGGGCAGCTGTCATGTGTATAGATGTAGCAGAGCTGAGTGTGCTGGGGCAGCTGTCATATATATAGAGATATATCAGAACTGAGTGTGCTGGGGCAGCTGTCATATATAGAGATATAGCAGAGCTGAGTGTGCTGGGGCAGCTGTCATATAGAGATATCGCAGAGCTGAGTGTGCTGGGGCAGCTGTCATATAGAGATATAGCAGAGCTGGGTGTGTTGGAGCAGCTGTCATGTGTATATAGATGTACACTGGCTATAACAGCTAACAGATTCTACAGTAGAAGTATTTTTTCAATCAGTAGCTATGCAGCTCTTATAGCTGTGTGGGTAAGTGCCTTGCCTCTGATACAGAAGGTCGTGGGTTTGAGTCCCAGCAGACACTCATATCCCTCTCCCTCTCCTGCTGCAGCACATGATACCTCTCTATTTTTTCATTCACCACCCTCCAAAATTGCTGAGTTTTTATACATGTCCAAAGTATGTGGACATCGTCTACTCCCTCTTCCCCACATTTTTTACAACTAAATTGTTTGGTTTTATAACATTTCATTAATATCTTGGCGAGTAGTATAGACAATATAGTATGTTAAATTGCATAATTCTATAGGAAAAATTATTTGACACACTATTTTTGGACCGTATAGCCTTTTCCCAAAATTCTTCCTGTTGCAAATTAAGTACCTCTTGCCATCTATGATTTAGAGTAGTAACAGCTCTTATTTTTGTCTTCTGATGAAGTAGGCCTCCATATATCCTGGAAACCAATTTCTTCCCTGCAACTAGCTTGGTGATGGTAGCTAAGGGTAGTGGGAGGGGGACAATTTGCGTTCCTTTTTTTATCTCTGCTCGTACCGCTTGTTCTAATTGATAATAAAAAAAACCTCAAATCTCTATTTCCAAATAAATATTCATTCTTAAGGTCTTGATAAGTACGGTAATTATATCTCCCTCTTTCCATATCTGGCCCAGTTTAAAAATTCCATATTTCCGCCAGACTTTTTGTTCTATTAATTTTAATTCCCTTAAATGAATATTGTCCCATAGCAGCGTATCTGAATGTAGTCCCTTCTGGGACCATAATTTCTTTACCCTCTTCCAGGATTTAATCCACAACTCAAATAAGGGTAGTTTGTTAGCTTGTTGTTGTGACAAAATATCCGATTCTAGTAGTTGAAAAATAATACAATTTTCCAAGTTTTTATTGATCCCTTCTATCATACTCTTGTAACTATGTGACTTACTCCACATTATCACATTTTTAATCTGTCCAGCGATAAAGTAAAGATCCAAATCGGGAACTGATAGTCCACCCTCTTTCTCGTGAATATACAATATCCGTGCTCTTCTTCTCTTTTTTTCCCCTCGCCATATTAAATCAGTTATTAAGGTAGCTATTATTTTGAGAATTCTCTTAGGCATTGTTATCGGTGCATTTCAAAGCATATAGTTCAAGGAGGGCAATATACACATTTTCACAAGCGAAATACGACCCACCATCAAAATGTGTATTTTTTTCCAAACTTCTATCCTTTTACGTATCTCGTGTATTTTGGGGAGTACATTTAACTGTACATAATCCCTAGGGTTGGATGTTATCTGAATACCTAGATACTTAACCGGTTCCTGCCTCTCTTTAATTTCAAGTAGTCCTGGTAAAAAAACATTCAAGGGGTCAATCGGGATACAAGCTGATTTTGACCAATTTATGTTCAATCCCGCATAGTTACTATAATCTTTAAATACTTGAAAAATCTTCCTAAGTGAGCCATGCGATCCTACAAACAGCATGATGTCATATGCATATAAGGAAATTTTTTCCTCATGGGCCCCAAACCTGAAACCCACAATTTCATTATCTTATCTAATCAAGTCAGCTAAGGGTTCCATAGCTATGGCGAATAGCAGAGGGGATAGGGGGCAACCCTGTCTGACCCCTCCCCCCCCCCCCACCAATATGTATTTTATCCGAATACTCACCATTCAATATTACCCTTGCAGAAGCCTCAGTGTATAATAACTTGACCCAATTTATAAAATTGTCTCCAAATCCCATTCTCATCAATGTAGCAAATAGAATGGGCCATTCTATTGTATCGAAGGCCTTGGATGCATCTATAGTTACAATTATACGTTCTCCACCGTTTGTGGGTTCCAATTGGGTGCCCATAAAATATCTCATTATATTATCAGTTGTAGTTTTACCTGGCATAAAGCCCGACTGATCCTCATGAATAAGACCAGGAACTACTCTCCCAAGTCTATTTGCTAGGACCCTTGCTAATATTTTATTGTTGGTGTTTATTAATGAAATAGGACGGTATGAGTCCGGTAATGTTGAATCTTTCCTTGGTTTTAAAATTCTCTTACAGAATCTGTGAGTTTTCCTATTTCCTGCGAAGCGGTCCACATTGTAAGGACTTTCTGAATTAATAACTCTTTGTATTGTGCATAGATTTCAAATGGCATCCCATCTATTCCTGGGGTCTTGTTCTTGGTTATCCTTGACAATATTGCCTCCACCTCTACCTAATCTATAGGAGCTTCTAGGCTTCCTCTTTGATCAGCAGTTAACATGGTAATAGTAATTTTACCTAAAAACTGTTGTAATTCCACCCCACTCTTATTTATCTTACTACTATACATATCTTCAAAGTATTCCTTAAGGAGAATTATTTTAGCTGATTGTTCCATAATTTTATGGCCAGATTTATCTGTCAGGCAATGAATGTATTTATTATTTTTTCTATGGGTTGCCACCAAAGCTGCCAACTTTTTACCGGGTATATGTGCATATATGAAATGGTCCCTCACATAGTTCTCTTTCTGTTGTTCCGCCATTAGAAGCAACTCCGTTTCCAATTTGTCCGCTTTATCTGTCCACTCTTTATAATTTTGGACTATGGGGGTCATCGTTATATTTTTTTCAAATTTTTCCACCTCACTTTCTAAATCCATAATTTTTTTTCCTTATGCTCTTCCTATATATCATAGTGTATTTTGTGATAATCCCTCTTATAAAAGCCTTTGCGGCATCCCATACTATATTGTTTTCAGTTGACCCCTCATTGATCTCAAAATATTCCCTAATCTCTTTTAATATCTTATTGTGAATACCCATTATATTAATCCATCCTATACTTATGTTCATCCCTCAATTTTTTTTGTTTTTATCTTTATAATAATTGAATTGTGATCCAAAATCCCTCGTGTTCCATACTTAACCTGTTCAATATCCTGTGCACCTTTATTATCAGTAAAAACGAAATCAATCCGTGATAAACTTCTATGTGTTTTGGAAAAACATGAATATATTTTTAGATTTGGGTTCATCACCCTCCAAATATCTTTCCAACCCAGTTCTATTGTAATATCTCTTAGTTTTGACCCGGTATTAATTAATTGGGGATTATTTAATCTGTCCATTTGACCATCCATTACATTATTAAAATCTCCCATAACTAGAAGTGGCTTATCTCCCACTTTAAGCACAAACTCATTTATTTTTAATAAAACATCTGATCTAAAGGGGGGGGGGGGGGTATATATACATTAGCTATAATCCATGGTCTGTCTTCCAATATACAATCGATAAAGACATATCGACCATCCTCATCTATAGCTATATTTACTATTTAAATGTCTATATTTCGATGGATCAATATACTCACCAGGGGGAGCACAGGAGGGAGGAAAAGGGGAAGCAAAAAATAAATTAATAAAATTCCCCCCTTTGTACCTCCTTGGAGTAAACGTCGCAACCGCTTACAGACCCCTCCCTAACCCACCCTGCCTGAAAGGCCCAGGATAACATCCAAACCTGGCCCTCTCTCTTGCATTGCTCCCTCCCGACTAAGCCCCAACCCTACTTCATCAAATTTTTATCTTTTCTTTAATCCATTCTTGCGCCGCCTCAACTGTGTCAAAGAACAAAGTTTTATTCTCCCATTCAACTCTCAACTTAGCTGGAAACATCATTGAATACTTTACATTTTTTGAGCGCAGCATTTTTTAATGTCAATAAATTGACTTCTTTGTTTTACTGTTTCTTGTGCATAATTAGAGAACAACATTATTGCTATACCCGCATATTCTAGTTTGCCCTTAATTCTTGACCTGCGTATTACCATCTCCTTATCTCTAACCGACAAAAAGTTAATTATAATTGGTCGTGGTCTCATTCCCGGAGGGGGCAGCCTTGCCGACAATCTATGAACTCGCTCTATAAAGTTTTTATAATCTGAAATATCCTGACCCAGTTGCTCCCTTAACCAGGTTTGTATAAATCTGCAAGGGTCACGTCCTTCTACACCCTCCGGAAACCCCAAACATCTCAAGTTGGACCTCCTGGATCTATTTTCCAAATCCAATAGTTTATTTTTAAGTTCTCTATTTTCTTCCTTTAGCACACTTTTTTTTTTTTTTAGCTATTGTCTGTAACAGGTCCTCAGCCTCAGATGTTCTCTTTTCTACTTCTACCAGCCTGTCTTTATATTTTTGTAAATCTGTCCTCAGGAGTCCCACCATTTCCTTGATATTTCCAGTCTGGAGAGAGAGATCCTGTATTGCCAGGTTACATTTTTTTCTTTCTTGAAATATATCCCGCAGACTTGGCCCCTGCTCCTGCTGGGCAGAGATAATTCTCTCCACCTCTTTTAACTGATTGTTACCGCTCCCTCCAGACTGGAGTTCACCAACCAGTGGTATCACATTAGATTTCTCTATTAAACAAGTAGGTTCCCCTTCAGGACTTTGGGAAATATTGTCCTTCTTTCTCCTAGGGGGGACTAATCTGTTTGCTTGTGTTAATCAACAATTGTTGTTTCAATCTGTCTGAGCTCTTAAACATAGGAGAGATCGAGGTATTTAATTCTGGTTGGGTTCTCTCCTTTTTTCCCCCTGTCTAGACATTTTTTATTTTTTTTGTCTTCCTCTTTTTTTCCCCCCCTTTCTCCTTCCTTTCCTTTCTTTTCCTTTTTTTCTCTTTTTTCCCTTTTTCCTTTTAGTATCAGTATTTAGTGTCTAGACTATACCTCATACCCATGAACGCTAACATTTGTCCCAATTTTTTACAATATCAGGCTAATGTCTCACCTGATTATTCAGGCCCATTGTGACAGGATGTCCACAAGTATTAAAAATATGTGTACTCAATTAATAAAAAATAATCCTCCTTTTGCTTAATGAGCAGCTGGTCGCAAATAAGCCAGTAGTTTACCAACACAGACTACTAGAAAAATGTGTCCATATATATATATATTTACAGTCGTGGCCAAAAGTTTTGAGAATTACAAAAATATTAGTTTTCACAAAGTTTGCTGCTAAACTGCTTTTAGATATTTGTTTCAGTTGTTTCTGTGATGTAGTGAAATATAATTACACGCACTTCATACGTTTCAAAGGCTTTTATCGACAATTACATGACATTTATGCAAAGATTCAGTATTTGCAGTGTTGGCCCTTCTTTTTCAGGACCTCTGCAATTCGACTGGGCATGCTCTCAATCAACTTCTGGGCCTGGACTGATGGCAACCCATTCTTTCATAATCACTTCTTGGAGTTTATCAGAATTAGTGGGTTTTTGTTTGTCCACCCGCCTCTTGAGGATTGACCACAAGTTCTCAATGGGATTAAGATCTGGGGAGTTTCCAAGCCATGGACTCAAAATGTCAACATTTTGGTCCCCGAGCCACTTAGTTATCACTTTTGCCTTATGGCACGGTGCTCCATCATGCTGGAAAATGCATTGTTCTTCACCAAACTGTTGTTGGATTGTTGGAAGAAGTTGCTGTTGGAGGGTGTTTTGGTACCATTCTTTATTCATGGCTGTGTTTTAGGGCAAAATTGTGAGTGAGCCCACTTCCTTTGGATGAGAAGCAACCCCACACATGAATGGTCTCAGGATGCTTTACTGTTGGCATGACACAGGACTGATGGTAGCGCTCACCTTTTCTTCTCCGGACAAGCCTTTTTCCTGATGCCCCAAACAATCGGAAAGAGGCTTCATCGGAAAATATGACTTTGCCCCAGTCCTCAGCAGTCCATTCACCATATTTTCTGCAGAAGATCAATCTGTCCCTGATGTTTTTTTTGGAGAGAAGTGGCTTTTTTGCTGCCCTTCTTGACACCAGGCCATCTTCCAAAAGTCTTCGCCTCACTGTGTGTGCAGATGCGCTCACACCTGCCTGCTGACATTCCTGAGCAAGCTCTGCACTGGTGGCACTCCGATCCCGCAGCTGAATCCTCTTTAGGAGACGATCCTGGCGATTCCTGGACTTTCTTAGACGCCCTAAAGCCTTCTTAACAAGAATTGAACCTCTTTCCTTGAAGTTCTTGATGATCCTATAAATTGTTGATTGAGCTGCAATCTTAGTAGCCACAATATCCTTTCCTGTGAAGCCATTTTTATGCAACGCAATGATGGCTGCACGCGTTTCTTTGCAGGTCAACATGGTTAACAATGGAAGAACAATGATTTCAAGCATCACCCTCCTTTTAACAGGTCAAGCCTGCCATTTTAACCCAATCAGCCTGACATAATGATCTCCAGCCTTGTGCTCGTCAACATTCAACAATCGTTAACAAGACGATTACTGAAATGATCTCAGCAGGTCCTTTAATGACAGGAATGAAATGCAGTAGAAAGGTTTTTGGGGGATTAAGTTAATTTTCATGGCAAAGAAGGACTATGCAATTCATCTGATCACTCTTCATAACATTATGCAAATTGCTATTAGAAAAACTTAAAAATATTTATGTAATTCTCAAAACTTTTGGCCACGACTGTATATACGCATATATATATATACACATACATATATATATCCATGACAATCCCAGACAATTCATATGATATTATTTAATACAGCTAAATACACCGTCACTTGGTATGCTTCCAATTAATTTGATTGACCCAATTAAGCAGTCCAAAAAAACTCTCCTCCAATAATATAAATATGGCAGCTTTACAGTTATATCTCAGGCAGTACATTAGTAAATTGCTCTATGCCGCCCAGTTAATGTAATTAACACAAGTGGAATCACAGTCCTATTAATGTGATCAGCACAAATAAAGTCCCCATCCAATCAGTAAAGTTGCATAATTAAACCATCCCAAGTATTCTCAGGTAGTAAAACGTAGCGGCTTTCACAGTTATATAGCAGGCAAACAGTTGGTTAGGTTAGTTCATATCATGCCATTAGTATAATTAGCACAGCTGAGCTCTCACAATAATTAGTTCAGCCAGCACCACTGTGCCCCCAACCAATTGATATGGTTGGCTCCGTTGGACAATCCCTGATGTATCCTCGATCATAAAACATAACAAAACACGTAGTTAGTTGGGTTAATTCATGCCGCAATTTTCAATTCTTTCATCCTCCATCTCTGAGTATTTCAATGCCAGGCCAGTTGTAATGTACCACTTTCCCACATATCAATATGGCTCCCATCAGGTCACTACAAACTCCCCTCCAAACAGACACAGTCTGCACAATTAATGAGTCTCATGCTTGCGCATAGTTAGTAAGAGGAAAAGAGTGGTTCTTATACTTATGGAACCAACAGCAGACGTCCAGAATTACTGAATAGCAGACCAGGTAAGCAAAAGAGAAAAGGAAAGGATTCAAGGAGCTTAAGGGGGGGGGGGGGGGGGACTTGCCTCTCACCCTCAGGTTCCCACTGGAAAAACCAGCCTGTGCTTCAGTACAGAAGTAGCAGATATGCCCCTCGCCTGCCGTGATCAGTTCTTCCCACTCCGGTTGCCCGCTGACCTGGGGGGGTTGGGTAGGCTGCCCAATGCTCACACCTTTGGGGTGATTACTTCGCCATCCCATCCTCAGTCCCCCGCTCTTGATCACTGGGTCACTCCTGGCACAGCAACCGAAGCTCCAGTCGGCTCTAACCAAACCCGGCCCCCTTACGTCTCCCCTCAATGCCGGCTCCTAACTCCAGTTTGCAGCGGCACCCACACAGCTCGAAGTCTGGAGATCAACAGCTTAACCCCCGCAACATCAAAGCACCAGGGGGCATCAGGGGGACCGGATAGCAAGGCAGCAGGACGGCAGGATGCGGGCGGCAATCCAGCAGAACGGGAGGGCGATGAGCGGCGTCGGCGGCATCATCTCCAACGCGGTGCGGGCTGGAGCTCAACAGTCTGGAAGGAGGTGCGCATGCTACCTACTTACTTCCGCACACATGCTCACGTGAGCATGAATCTTTAATTGCGGCCTAGTCAAGGGTTATATACTGCTGTCATATTATGTTTTAAAAAAAAAACACCCATTTTGGGCAAAAAAACCTGCATATGTCATTGTGAGATACACCCTTTAGATACTGTGGTTCTTTTCTGCTATTAGCAAAACGCCCATTTTGTGCAAAATACACAATTTTACAGCTCTTGCTGCATCTGCACGTGTGAAATTCAAGGGTTATATACTGCTGTCATATTCTGTTATAAAAAAAAACACCCATTTTGGGCAACAAACTTAATTTTGCAGCCTTTGCTGCATATGTCATTGTGAGATACACCCTTTAGATACTGTGGTTCTATTCTGCTATTCGCAAAACACCCATTTTGGTTAAAAAATCTTTCATTGCAGCCTAGTCTGCATCTGTATGTGTGAGATACACCCTTTACATACTGTTGTTCTATTCTGCTATTAATAAAACACCCATTTAGGGCAAGATCCTAAATTTGAGAAATATGAGGAGAGCGTCAAATAAGGGACGTGGACAAGGTCGCGTTTCTGCTGGTGGAGCTCTTGTTGCCGGGAGAGGACGCGGTCGATCTGTGCCAGCTACACGCACAAGTGAAACCCCTTCCTCAGGTGTGAGTAGGCGACAGTACCTGCAGCGTTTTTTGGTCGGGCCTAATGCGGCTGTTTGAATGGTGAGGCCAGAACAAGTACACCCTCCTTAGAACTATGGCCAACATTCAACAAAATACGGCTGGGCGCGAAGGATCCGGCTCCATGGGTAGGTGCAGATGAAAGGCAACCCGGTCCGCGTAGCACAGACACCTACAGCCTATTAACCGGCCCTTTCCACCAATCAGACCATTGTTACCAGGGTCCGGGTAACCCTAGCCAGAACCCTGGGTCATAATAGGTCAATCAATCTGACCAATTAAAGGGAAATCACTAGGCAGAAGGAAACTTCTGCCCAGTGATCCTGACAGAAGCAGGAAAACTTTTCATTCCAAAATCACAGGACAAAAATAGCCTTACCATCACTGGGCAGAAAACCTTTCTAGCCCAGTGACGGTCACCTAAAGGTCAGCAGGCAATGCAAGTATTGCCGTGTGTACCCCTCCTTAATGTCCAGGGTTCCTCCATTTTGACAAAAGTGATGTTTTGTACACCGGCGGAGGATAACTTGGTCCCAGGGGCATAACTCTAGGGGAAGCAGGGGAAGCAGCTGCTTTGGGGCCCTGACCCAGAAGGGGCCCATCCAGGAGGCGGAGGACTAAAAGATTTTGTCAGGGCCCCCTTAACAGTATTACACAATGAAATGATATACAGTGACGGTATAGACTGTGTAGAAAATAGAAGGAACAGCTGCCGGACCTGTTCTGAGAGAGCGATCTTTACTAGCCACAGAAATGAGGGTGGCATGAAAGGAAAGGGTTGCAAAAAAATTACTGGAGGAGGGGGGCCCCATTCATAAATTTGCTGTGGGGCCCAGTCATTACTAGCTACGCCACTGCTTGGTCCATTTGGGGGTGTCTTCATGTCCCCCCGCAGTGCTGAAAACCCTCCCTGAGACAACACTTTAGGCTGGACAAAAAAGAAGATAGAGAGCATGCTGTGCCAGTTCGGGCCACTGTTCCAGTCTGCCTGCCTAGAATAAATCTATGGGTCAGGTAACTGGGCATAAGACAGAGGCTGGCCATAGTTTAGGTAGGTGTGAAGGGGCATTAAGGCGGGTGCTGTCAGCTTGCTGACTGGCCTCAGCCTGGTGTGGCATATGGGGGGGGGGGGGGTGACTCTGCAGGTGGGGAGGGGACCCACTTTCAGACATGCTGGTGGCAGGCATCTGATGGCCATAAGTTGTGTACACAGTGTTTCCTAATAATAAACGCTTTCTGCAAGAAGAAAACATTACCCCATTTTGCCTTTGTAGCTAGGCTCTAAAAGCATGGCTATCCAGTAATCAGACTGCTCAATGTCAGCGATGACATGATCTGTCCAGCGTGCCCAAAGAGCTAGTTTTTCCAATTCTGCCCCCTCCCCCATGTAACGATTATATGTTGTAGCTGGTGTCACCTTCAGCATCATCATCCTCTTTCTTCTCCATCTCTGAATTATCTTCCTCCTCCTCAAGTGGCAGCAGCTCCTCCTCCTCCCTCATGGGAGTTTCTCATTGTGGGTCCCTAATAGCTGTAGGGCCACCTTTTGCATGAGCATCAGCATCTCTTCAAAAATACATATGAGGGGGGTGAGCGATATCTGCAGCATGATCGGCATGAGCTGCCGGTGCCCAACCTGGAAAATACACATGTTCCTTGCGGAAGCGGTCTGGTGCATGACCAAATCGTTCACGGCTTTCCGCTGCTTTTTTAGACCAGTGATGAACAGCAGGGGTAATATTTAAATGTGCGATATTTCACGAATATTTGTAATATATTCGCAAATTTGTGATCTCTAGTCATTAGTCTAGTCTAGTCATTTAGTCAATCATCTAGTCTAGTCATTTCTTAATTGTGAAAATCGGCAATCGGAAAATTAACGATAGAATCCGCGATCAACACTACACCTAAAGTCAAAGATATGGCAGCCTTCTCATTGGCCCACAAGCAAGAAGCAGTGAGGGATCATGGATACTGATAAAAAAATCTAGAATATTACGAAGACATAGCACTATATTCTAGATATTCGCGAATTCTCAAAGTGGCAATATTCGCGATAAAACTTAGCGATTATAATATTCACGATCAACACTAGTATAGATGCTTGAACATGTGCAATTGAATACCAGTGAGTTGGAATGTTGCAGATAAAGCGATGTAGCTGCATATAATTCCAATGCTACAAGTCCAGGAGATCGTTCTTCGCGACGTGAGAATGGCTGAAAAGAGGGACTCTCTCCAGGACATTGCCAGCATCTTGTACGAGCCAGTGCATTTAATTAAAAGGCCATGCAGAGAGCATGTGTTCTTTCCTCCAGGTTCAGGGCAGCAAGGATGCTGTGCCAATTGTCACTGACCACCTTGCCCAGTTGGAGTCGGCGGGGTGACAGCCAGCGTGATGTTTGCTGCTTGATGTACTTGAGCAACTGCTCGCCAGTGTAGCTTCTCTCTCCCAAGCCGATCAGCTCCAACATGGCATGGCAACTCCTGACCGGACACGTGATTGGAAGGATAAGTAATGTGCGTAATGCAGTGCCCTGCTGCTGTTGGAGATGGGACCATGTCCGTGATGTAGGAGGTGGCAGATAACTTTCTGCTGTGGGAACCAGCCCCATGATACAGTTGCCATGTTGCTGGGGTGCTGCCTCTCCACTGCCACAAAACACATAGACCCAGTGGGCTGTGAAAGAAATGTTCTATCCCTGCCTATATCAGCTGCTCCAGGTGTCCACTTTAGAGTGCAGCTTGGGGCACAGAAATAATCCCAAGGAGTGGCCCGCATTCTCTGCCATGTGAGTACTGCAGTGACTGCAACTTGGCCATGTTGTGGTTCACCTTGTAGACAAGCTAGTTTTTCATGTCCAAAAGTTCCATAATAGATATCTCACAATGAATCCGAGGAGAAGTGTTAGCAGGATAACAAGAAGGTAATGGTGATGAAGATGACAAAAAGTCCACATTGCCTGGGGATGCAGGATGGCTGCCACAAAGAGGACCAGGAGAAGGAGGACAGACTTGTTCTGCTTGGTCAGTTGTATTTTCCCAAAGGATCTGGTGATGCCACCTCATGTGCTGAAATAGACTTCTGGTACCTATAATTGTGTTTGAAGAGCCATGGCTAGAACAGTGATGGCGAACCTATGGCACGGGTGCCAGAGGCGGCACTCAGAGCCCTCTCTGTGGGCACCCGCGCATTGGAAAAAGTCTATGGTGTACCAATATGCTTTAGACTTTTCCTGCCATTCATCAGCACAGGACGCACCATGAACAGCACAGGCAGCGCATTGTATGTAGGCTATTAAGCTATTATAGCTAAATGCTAAAGTACATGGAAGATATACTATATTGGTATTCAGGTTGAATTGCTGTGTTGGCACTTTGCGATAAATAAGTGGGTATTTGGTTGCAGTTTGGGCACTCGGTCTCTAAAAGGTTCACCATCACTGCCCTAGAACATCTCTCAGGCATACAGCAAGGCAAGGAATCAGACAACAAGGCAAGAACCAAAACAAATACCTTATTAACAGAGATCCAGACAAGACAGGAAGCTGGACCAGCAGGTAAGGGTAAAGTGGCAGGTAATACTACTTGACCAAGTGCACCGGTTTGACTTGGGGACAAACCCAGAGGGCGGAGATTCAGTGAGCCCCATTTTTCACAGAGCCCCAGATGGTGGAGATGAACTTAGCTGAGGGCTTACTGGTCGCACGTCCAGGATGGTCCTGATGCACTTGGCCTCTTACCTGCAGAGACTAATGCTGGTGCAATCACCAACAGTTCAGAAACACGAGACAGACTGGAACCCAGGTACACAAACAGGAACCCAAACATAATCACATTACACTGTTCAAACAGTTCATAACGGGAACCAGAAAACCAGACAGATGCCTGGACCCCATGCAGAACAGATGCATGGTGGTCACAGGCAGAGCTGCACAGACAAGCAGATGCCTGGACCCCATGCGGAATGGATGCAAGGCAGTCACAGACAGAGCTGCACAGACAAGCAGATGCCTCGACCCCATGCGGAACGGATGCATGGTGGTCAGAGCTGCATACATAGACTAGATGTCCTCTCTCCACAAAGGCACGAAATCTGATTAGCAGATGCTTGTTCCCCATGCTGAGTTGGTCCATGGGCGAACAGACAGCGTCACACAAGACATAGAACCGGGATAGCAGATGTGCAATGAAACGACGTCCGCACATACACGTCTGGGGTTCCCTTACCCTTTAAGATGTTTTTACGATATACACTGCCTGTCCAAAAAAAAGAGTCGCCACCTGGATTTAACTAAGCAAATAGTTCTGAGCCTCCTATTGGATAATTACTGCATGGGCGATTATCTTTCAGCTGGCAATAAGTTATTTAACCCCAACTGATGCAATGAGTTGCTTCTCATTTCTTAAACAACCATGTCGAAAGACACATCTCGTGGTCATGGAAAAGATGATAGTCTGTTTGAGAAGGGTAAAATCATTGGCATGCATCAAGCAGAGAAAACATCTAAGGAGATTGCAGAAACTACTAAAATTGGGTTAAGAACTGTCCAATGCATTATTAACAACTGGAAGGATAGTGGGGGCCCATCGTATTCGAGGAAGAAATGTGGCGGGAAAAAAATCCTGAATGATCGTGATCGGCGATCACTTAAACGTTTGGTGAAATCAAATAGAGGAAATACAACAGTAGAACTTAGGGCTATGTTTAATAGTGAAAGTAAGAGCATTTCCAGATGCACAATGCGAAGGGAGCTCAAGGAATTGGGACTGAACAGCTGTGTAGCCGTAAGAAAACCACTAATCAGTGAGGCAAACCAGAAAAAAGGCTACAATTTTGGAGCAATGGAAGAAGGTCATGTGGTCTGATGAGTCAAGATTTACCCTGTTCCAGAGTGATGGGAGCATCAGGGTAAGAGGAGAGACAGATGAAGTGATGCCCCAATCATGCCTAGTGCCTACTGTACAAGCCTGTGGGGGCAGTGCTATGATCTGGGGTTGCTGCAGTTGGTCAGGTCTAGGTTCAGCAACAGTATGTGCTCCAAGAATGAGATCAGCTGACTACCTGAACATACTGAATGACCAGGTTATTCCATCAATGTATTTGTTCTTCCCTGATGGCACTGGCATATTCCAAGATGACAATGCCAGGATTCATTTGGGCTCAAATTGTGAAAGAGTCCAAACCTTAACCCCATTGAGAATATTATTATTTTTTTTGTGGCGACTTTTTTTGGGACAGGCAGTCTATGTCCCCCTCTTAGTGTAATTTGCTGTGATGCCAGTTGCACTTTAGTAACGAGGACATGGAGTCCCTTTTTAGTATTTATTTTGATACCCAGATGTAGGAATGCTAGAGTGGTGTAGAAGAGGCCACAATATCCCTGGAGATGTTGTGTTGGACGTGTCACGGTTCTTCTACCTGGATACCTTGGAGACCTGAGATGCTGTGGTCCGTAGCGGTGCATAACAAGGGGTAATTAACTTGGATGGTGAAGAATAAAGTTGAGTCCAGACTTTATGATGAAATTTAAAGCAGCTTTACTTTGCATAAAACATTGTCCAAACAATCCACAGAACTTGTCTTGGTTCCTAATAGGTTTAAGCGTGGATTTGGCAGGCAAACACTTCTGCAACAAACTTCTCTCTGCTGTACCTTTAATGAGTAGCGTTCTTAGCTCTACTATGTTAGCAATATTAAATAGGAACTTTTCTTTTAGCTTGCTTTCTGCTTGATGCTTCTGTTCTGAGTCTCTCTCTTGATCTGTAATCCTAGAAAACTTCTTGCTGGCTTCAAGCTTACTGTGTTTGGCTTTTAGGCAATGCAAGCCCTGGAAGGGAAGTAACCAAATGCACAATGTCTCTCAAAGGGGGGAAAACTAGACTGCCCTAGCAAGGCACAGGGCGAGGCACAGGCCCTTGCTTCCTTCTCACAGCAGGGAGGCTACTAGTGCTCTCACTAACTAACTTCTCTTCTAAGAGGGAGAGAGAATGGACAAAGAGGTCCTTCCTCTGAAACTAGTGCTCTGCCGTGTCTGCTGCCACCTACTGGTGAACCAGGCTATTATATGAACAGTTACATAAGAATAAATATGCACAAGGTGAAGGACATGATACAAATGCATTAGATAACATTAAGTTTAGCATCAGAAACAGTAGTTGGGTGTAAATGTGGTAATTGCCCAACTCCGGGTCATTACAGATGCCTATTCCCCATGTGGAGTTATTCCATGGGCAGACAGAGCTGCACAATAAGACATAGGCATGAATGCGAGGAAACATGGAATAACCCAAGGTCAGGTGTATAGCTCCTGCACCCAGCAAAGCTAGACAGACTGACCCCCCACCCACAACTCACTGGATAATATGGAGCAGGATAACAAGGTCATCTGACACCTAGCATAAATACCCAGACCAGACCATTAATCCCACAAGAACCAGACAAACAGGGAGGGGGGGCAAGCAAGGTCTGCATCCAGTACGCCAGAGCAACAAACGTGAGTAACACAGCAACCCGTGTCACAGTGAACCACACTGTGACAGATAGCTAACCTCCGGAACTCCAGCTATGGCGAAACTATGACTCCAAGCATGCTCCATTGTAGTTTTACCACAGCTGGAGCGTCGGAGGTTAGCCACCACAAGCTTCTTTTAATCCTGCAGATTTTGCACACCGCTGCGGTTTTGTATGCCCGCCTTGTGGAGAAAAAGGGTAGTTGCTCGCACAGAGCTACAGGCTGTCAAGGTGTGCTTAGCTGTGGTACGTTTTGGGCCTAACTCACCCACAGTGTCAGGAAATCCATCCTTCCAGTGTTAAATTTTTAGACCTCACTGTCTTTATAAACATTGAGGGCAATATATGCACATTCCTATTTAGATAAAAGACTGTCACTAATAGCTTATTGGAAAGGCTGAGTTGTCAACCTGGGGCCCTTAAACGAGGTATCCCAAAGGGTCAGTATCTACATGTCCGCCGTAATTGTTCCAACATGAGAGATTTCCGAATGGCTGCAAAAAATTAGGTTCCAAAGCCGGGGATACCCGACACCAGTTTTGAATCAAGCGTATCATCAGGCTCTGAGTAGCAATAGGGAATTGTTGCTTAACCCTCGCATGCGGATTGAAAAATCTGACCAGACTCAGATCATTGGAAATTATGATTAAGCCCACGGCCCTGTAAGACAAATCTTGTCACAATATGGGGGCATTCTACAAGCGGACCCCGACATAGGGCTTTTGGTGGGCAGTATCCCATCTATTACGTATCGAAGTGTAGAAATATTAAGGATAGACTGATTCACAGTTTCCATACTCCAGCTGTGAAGCCCCCTTCTGTAACACCCCAGAGTGGTGTTACCACTTCTGCACCTTGCTACTGTCTTTATGGTCTAATCTGTATGTCGCCTATATACAGTACAGACCAAAAGTTTGGACACACCTTCTCATTCAAAGAGTTTTCTTTATTTTCATGACTGGAATTATATACATAACAAAAAAATGAGAAACAACTGAAAATATGTCATATTCTAGGTTCTTCAAAGTAGCCACCTTTTGCTTTGATTACTGCTTTGCACACCCTTGGCATTCTCTTGATGAGCTTCAAGAGGTAGTCACCTGAAATGGTATTCCAACAGTCTTGAAGGAGTTCCCAGAGATGCTTAGCACTTGTTGGCCCATTTGCCTTCACTCTGCGGTCCAGCTCACCCCAAACCATCTTGATTGGGTTCAGGTCCGGTGACTGTGGAGGCCAGGTCATCTGGCACAGCACCCCATCACTCTCCATCAAGGTCAAATAGCCCTTATAGCCCTTACACAGCCTGGAGGTGTGTTTGGGGTCATTGTCCTGTTGAAAAATAAATGATGGTCCAACTAAACGCAAACCGGATGGAATAGCATGCCGCTGCAAGATGTTGTAGTAGCCATGCTGGTTCAGTATGCCTTCAATTTTGAATAGATCCCCAACAGTGTCACCAGCAAAGCACCCCCACACCATCAAACCTCCTCCTCCATGCTTCATGGTGGGAACCAGGCATGTAGAGTCCATCCGTTCACCTTTTCTGCGTCGCACAAAGACATGGTGGTTGGAACCAAAGATCTCAAATTTGAACTCATCAGACCAAAGCACAGATTTCCACTGGTCTAATGTCCATTCCTTGTGTTCTTTAGCCCAAACAAGTCTCTTCTGCTTGTTGCCTGTCCTTAGCAGTGGTTTCCTAGCAGATATTCTAACATGAAGGCCTGATTCACACAGTCTCCTCTTAACAGTTGTTCTAGAGATGTGTCTGCTGCTAGAACTCTGTGTGGCATTGACCTGGTCTCTAATCTGAGCTGCTGTTAACCTGCGATTTCTGAGGCTGGTGACTCGGATGAACTTATCCTCCGCAGCAGAGGTGACTCTTGGTCTTCCTTTCCTGGGGCGGTCCGCATGTGAGCCAGTTTCTTTGTAGCGCTTGATGGTTTTTGTGACTGCACTTGGGGACACTTTCAAAGTTTTCCCAATTTTCCGGACTGACTGACCTTCATTTCTTAAAGTAATGATGGCCGCTCGTTTTTCTTTACTTAGCTGCTTTTTTCTTGCCATAATACAAATTCTAACAGTCTATTCAGTAGGACTATCAGCTGTGTATCCACCTGACTTCTTCACAACGCAACTGATGGTCCCAACCCCATTTATAAGGCAAGAAATCACACTTATTTCACACTTTTTGTTATGTATATAATTCCACTTGTGTTAATTCATAGTTTTGATGCCTTCAGTGTGAATCTACAATTTTCATAGTCATGAAAATAAAGAAAACTCTTTGAATGAGAAGGTGTCCAAACTTTTGGTCTGTACTGTACCTCCTGGAGAGTGTTCTTGATCTGGTCAACTCTTGTGAAGGGTGTATTCTTCTCCAAGGAAAGAATTATTCGGTCTTCCACCACAGTTGTTTTCCGTGATCTTCCGGGTCTTTTGGTGTTGCTGAGCTCACCGGTGCGTTCCTTCTTTTTAAGAATGTTCCAAACAGTTGTTTTGGCCACGCCTAATGTTTTTGCTATCTCTCTGATAGGTTTGTTTTGTTTTTTAAGCCAAATGATGGCTTGCTTCACTGATAGTGACGGCTCTTTGGATCTCATCTTGAGAGGTGACAACAACAGATTCCAAATGCAAACAGCACACTTGAAATTAACTCTGGACCTTTTATCTGCTCATTGTAATTGGGATAATGAGGGAATAATGCACACCTGGCCATGGAACACCTGAGAAGCCAATTGTCCTATTACTTTTGGTCCCCTAACAAGTGGGAGTCACATATGCAAACTGTTGTAATTCCTACACCGTTCACCTGATTTGGATGTAAATGGCCTCAAATTTAAAGCTGACAGTCTGCAGTTAAAGCACATCTTGTTAGTTTTATTTCAAATCCATTGTGGTGGTGATAGAGGCAAAAAATTTAGAATTGTGTCGATGTCCTAATATTTATGGACCTGACTGTATATACCCACTCCATCAATGCAGACATCGATCAGTTCCCAAGAGACGGAGTTGGAAATGAGGATGGATACGCCCTTGGTCTTAGAGTCTGGGTGAGTCTTGGTCTTAGAGTCTTACAGTGGTACACATGGGGAAACCGGACACTGGTAAGAAACTGGATGACATCTGAGGGGAAATGGGTCTCTTGTATAAATGCGATTTGTGCTCTTTTCTTCCACAAAAGCCCGAGAAGGGAGGACCACTTTTCTGGAATGTTCAAGCCTTGGGCATTGAGAGAAACTATTAGTACATCTGACATAGTAATAATGATGATAATAATAATAATAATAAATAGGGGGGGTAATGAGGATGATGAGAGTGGAAGGTAAGGTAAGAGGGAGAGGGAAGGGATTAAAGTGATTAAAAAAGGTTGGAGTAAATTGTAGATGAGACAAAGTCTCTACAGTATAATCTAGAAATGAGATAAACCTCTGTTTAACTGTGGTTTGTTCATTTAATACAATGAAAGTCAATGGGAGACCTGAGCATCAAACCAGGCACCCCCTGCTCTGAAGAAGAGATGGTGCCTGGTTCACAAAAAAAGATTAGAAATTGATGAAAAGGCCATCAAAATGGTTTGGAAACAGCATTAAGAGGATGGCTGGATGCATCTTGGACTCAGTGGCGGATCCAGAGCCTGGTCTCGGGAGGGGCACTTCAAGATAATTTTCTGTCCACCGCCACGAAACAATAGTGATTATAGAACAGACTACACAGTGTAGAGGTATACTGTATATTGTGTGGCACAGTGTATGCTATATGTTTATAATAAACATATTTCACATGAAAACTTACAATTACTTGGCTTGTCCCTTGGGGATCTCGGACACCACTTCAACACTTTGGCCGGGGGGCTCGTGGAGCTAATGTTGTGTTTTATCCTAATGAGAAAGATTTCATAATAAGGATTTGGAGAAGGGGCAGAGCAGGGAGAGGCTGGTGCTGCTACTAGGGAGCTCATACCATGGGGGAGTAATAAAGCCCATCATAATGCCCCCCCCCCTGTAGAAAAAATTCTGCTTATAATGTGACAGTGCAAAAAATACCCCCTTTTAATGCCCCAGTTGAGCTAATGTGCCCATAGTGCCCCCATAATGTGCCAATATAAAATACCCCTATATAGTGCCCCCAGTAAATGCCCCCATAGTGCTCCTCTCCCCCCTTTCTAGTGCCTCCAATAATGTACCAGTATAAAATACCCCTATATAGTGCCCCAGTAGAGGCCCTCAGTGTCTCCCATAATTTGCAAGTATAAAATACCCCTTCCTAGTGCCCACCGTAGATGACCCCATAGTACTCCTCTCCCCCCTTCCCCATAGTACCTACCATAATTTGTCCCAGTATAAAATGCTACTGTACAGAGACCCACATATAAAATACCTTCTTTGTGGTCTCAGTAGAAGCCCCTATAGTACCCACCAAAATTGTGCCAGTAAGAAGTGCCCCCATAGATGCCCCCCAATAATGTTCCAGTAATAAGAGCCTCCCTATCATGTGCCAGTAATAAGAGCCCCCATCATGTGCCAGTAATAAGAGCCCCCCATCATGTGCCAGTAATAAGAGCCCCCATCATGTGCCAGTAATAAGCACCCCATCATGTGCCAGTAATAGGCACCCCCCATCATGTGCCAGTAACAAGAGCCCTCCCCGTAATGTGCCAGTAAAACTATTGTACGTATAAAAAAAAAAAAAAAAAAAAACTTATACTTACCTACTTGGCAGCGATGCGATGAAGGCTTCTTCCAGCCTGTGTCCAGCACTGTACGGCTCAGGCAGCACAATGACGTCATCGTGCCACCTGCGCCAGCCTCTGATAGGTTGCCGGCCTAGTGCCTGCAGCTATCAGAGGAAGGGGAAGTGTGCTGTTCCAGCCTTTATTCTTGTATTCTACAATTTGTGTTTGCATTATATTATCATTACTATGTTGTGTAACGCTGCCACCCTGTGGTTATTCTTATAATACCTTTTATAGTGTGTTATGTAAATTCCCATTGCAATGCTCTCCTCCCTCTTTTGTGACATCACATCCTCTGTAAGGTCCTTCGTACTTCCTCTTTGTCGCAGACCTTCAAGATGGTGAGAGCTATTCTTTTTGACCTCTAATATCCTCTAGCATAACCTCATTTCCCTGCATTTGTTTTCAAGACAAATCAATAAATGATCAAAGCTTCACCATTGTATTCTCCTCACTGGATCATCACATGCAACTGGTGTCTATATCTGGAGATATTAGTGAGTTCAGCTATCTACCATTGCTTGTACAGGGGCTATCACTCACAACCAATCAGGGAATAATCTCTAACGTACATCTGTGGCAAAATAGGAAGGGACACGCCTCTCCCTCCCCTGCCCCAGAGCACAGGCATCTGTATCGCTGTCCTGAGTATGGCGATACAGATGACTATGGAGATAAGCGCTTCCACAATGGAAGCGCTCATTTCCCTGTGCCCCGCTGCCGCTGCCCTCCACTTCTGAGCCGCCCCCCCCAATCTGCCAGTGCTTGGACTCCTATTATCTACGACATACAACAGACAACCACACAAAGCTATATGCCAAAAGCCAGGTATATGCAAGCCATCAATCTATCAATGAGACAGATAACAGGCTTAGTCAGCATACCTTACAATGGCAGCCTTTTGCACTATGAGATATTCCAAACCAGCTCTCATCTGACTGAGAGCCAGTAAGCCTCAAAGTTACTTCAGATCTGTTGGATGGCTTGGGTGGACCTGCGCACATAGATCAATATTATTAGGGAGACAAAAAGTTTTCTGATTGTCCTAACATAATATTCAATAACCTTTATATACAGTTTTGTCATGTAAAAACTCAGTTGCATAAACATGGGCATTGTCACGCCCTGCCCTGTGAGTGATCTGAGAAGATCTGTCAGACTTGCTGCTCGTGAATCTATCTGACATATTGCTTTGTTGTGACTTTGGGCAGGATCCCACCCCCTCACAGGTTCTGAATATTAGTTTGTTAGTGATGCTATTTATACCTGCCTCTCACTATAGCCCTTGCGGTTTATAGTTTCTCCTGGAGTTCCCTGCTGGTGTTTTGTGGATCTCCTGCTCTCAGTTCTTCTTTAGTTAAGTCCTCCTTCCTTCGCTTATGTTTGTACTGGTTAGGCCATAGGTAGACGTGGGTTTCTTCATCTTGTGCAAGGAACCGGTTGTCTTTTTGCTTGCTAGCTAGCTAGCTGAGGGTTTGTATCAGTTGCAGCAGGGCTTAGGTTCGAGTGCATGAACACTTCTACCATCGAGATTTGTTAATGTTGGTAGCAGTCAGGGAAAGGCTCAGGGATTGTCAGGAGGTGGCCTTTCCCTGTTCCCTAGCTGTGAGGCTCTGGCTGAATCTAAGCTGCGTAGCTTCTGTCAGGGAGAACATACAGCTGAGTCATATTGTGCTGAATTTAGAAGATGGGCGACTGACTCGGAGTGGAATGACCCTGCACTCCATAGTCAGTTCTGTCAGGGGCTGTCTGAGAAAGAAAAGACACCCTTTCATTTCATGAAAATCTTTGGAGGCGGCCATGGCTCTAGCCGTAAGAATTGATAGACATCTGATGGAGAGGTGCAAGATTCCTCTCAGGCAGGAGGCACTGTCATTTGGGGAATCTGTCCCTCCTGTCCCTCGGGGTACAGTGACACTTGAACCTGGGACTGGAGAGGAACCTATGCAGTTAGGTCAGGTCTCGTCTTGCCCTGGTAATAGGAACTCTAGAGTGCAGAGAAGACTGTTATTTCTGTGGTAAAGAAGGGCATTTCATTTATGCGTGTCCTTTTATTGAGCCTCAAAGTGGTAAAGAAAATCAAAAGGAGGGTTCTTTAAAAAAAAAAAAAAAAGTTCCCTTACTCTTTGTAGCGTGAATGAAGAGTCAGAACAGGTATATTTGTATTCTACTGTCGGAATATTTATGCTGTCTCCGATTGACAGTCTATATTATTTATGTGAACAAATTAAAATCTGTAATAAAGGAGATTCTAATTTATTATCATAAATATCAAGCTAAAACAAGCTCGTGATCTGCGTTGAATTGAAGACAAAACCCAGTTACAGACAAAATATATATGTAATTTATTAATACAATTTTTAGTGCAAAATAATATATATAAAAATTGATAATAAAATTCAATCAATGATATGCAAAATAGTAATAAAGTAAAAAATAATTGAGAATATATATATATATATATATATATATATATACACACAATTATGTCTCCTTATAATGATACCCCTCAATTATATTTAAAATCAATTAAATACTTGATTTCTCTCAGCCGACAAATGTCCGATTAAACCCAAATCTGGTTTATCTTTTATCTATACAAATATATATATATATAAAATCAACCATACTGGTCTAAAACTGAATTCAATTCCTTGGAGATAATACCGTGTTTTCACCAGTATATTTTCAATCTCCCTGCATTGGATTAATTTTCAGGATGATGCTGCAGGTACACCCCAATCTTATTCCAAAACAGATACTATACACAAGGTATGGTTAATTGAATATATATAGATATGTATTATATTAATTAATTATCCTATAAAATATAGGTAATGTTATACTATACCATATATATGGCTGCCTCCAATGACTGAAAAGGTGGTCAGGGCTGGATCTGGTCTTTTGAAGATGATCGTCCCTTCCAGATGGTCTTTTGAAGATGGTTAGAGAGAGAGCTAGAGAGCTCTAGAGATCGATCCCTTCTGTCAGCCCATACCATCTTTTTATCCTATCTTAGAAAGGGCTTGGCCAAGTTTTATCATTAACTAGTGACCTCACTTTTTAATTAATAGAACCTCCCTCTAGTATTTTTCCTCTAGGGGAAAATACACCCTAGATCTTTGTTACCCTAACACTAGATGGCACTAGTACTCCATACAAAAATCGAAGCACTCATTTCTCTTATTTATATACTAGCAATAAATTTTATCTAAGGTTTCAGACAAAACCTTGAGAAGATCTTGAATAGACAATGACTTTTATACTTAGTCAACCACCTTGTTTATCCTTAAATCTTTTGACCAGACCTAATTAAATAAAGATAAACATGACTATTCTTAAGTCATTGTTCTGGTAAAAGACAGGGTTTGTTCATGACCACCTGTGTCCACATTTCTCCATTCAAGAAAACCTCAAGGAGAGAAATTATTAACTTGTGTGTTACACTGAGAGAAATTCTAAAAATGACAGAGGAATTTGTACCTCGTTTCTAATCTTAAAACTGAATATAGCTATAAGGACCATACTCTTCTATATATACTATATATTCAGCACACCTATTAAAATTGATAATATAAAATCAATCTACTCATACATTGATTAATATAAAACCACAAAGAAAGATTAGAGTCTTTCTATTCACTGAAAGATCATCAGAACTCAGCACATTTCTAATACATTGTCTTATCTAGGCAATTACGTTTCATTAGACCTTGGGACATCTCCTTCTCACAAAAACAGGCTTAGGTAAACACTTCGGTACATATCGTAAATGTTAGGTTAGCAATTTTAGAGTGAAAAAAATCCTGAACTCACTCTGCACTTTTAAAATAAGACAAAATGGTTGTCCCTTAGGCTTATGTCCATACTCTTATATAGGCCTTAATACTTATGGATTTTATTTATACCCAATAGTTCTGACACTACCTGCAGCAGATTCCTCCTGCCTGCCATGGTGGCGCTAAACTCTGAAAATATTGAATTAGAAGTATTTGTTGACAGTGGCGCAGGGGTTAATCTTGTTGATTATCAATTTGTTCAGCGTCATGATTTTAGAACTAGCACATTAAGCAAAGAGACATCAGTGTTTGCTATAGATTCCGCTCTTCTCTTGCAAAAAAGTCTCATATTGTGCAGGATATTCATTTGAGGGTGGGTGATTCTCATGTTTAATCCATTTCTTGTTTTGTTCTTAAAGGTTTGCCTGCTCCATTGGTTCTGGGTTTACCATGGTGGACCAAACATAATCCTACCATTGACTGGCAAACTAGACAAATCAGTAATTGGAGTGATTTTTGTATGGACAACTGTCTCGGCGCATCTATTTCTGGGGTATCCACTAAGGTGTTACCTCCCTTTCTTTCAGATTTTTCAGACGTATTCTCGGAGGGTGGAGATCAGGAGTTGCCCCCCCACGAGAGTATGATTGTCCGATCAATCTTATTCCCGGAGCAAAATTGCCAAAATCTCGGTTATATAATCTTTCCCAACCCAAAAGAGTAGCTATACGGGAGTATATTGCAGAGAGTTTGACAAAAGGACATATTAGACCATCTAAATCACCTATGGCAGCGGGCTTCTTTTTTGTAAAAAAAAAGACGGGTCCCTTAGACCGTGCCTAGATTTCCGGGAACTGAATATCATTACTGTCCGTGACCCTTATCCCCTTCCATTGATTCCGGATCTATTTGATCAGATTGTCGGTGCCAAGGTGTTTTCTAAGTTGGATTTAAGAGGAGCTTATAATCTGATAAGACTCATGGAAGGGGATGAATGGAAGATGGCCTTCAATACTCCTGAGGGTCAATTCGAGAACCTGGTTATGCCCTGTGGTTTAACTAATGCCCTGGCAGTCTTCCAGCAATCCCGCTCCGATTTTGGCTGATGGGGTGGTGGTATCCGCTCTTCATCCCGAGTTGGAGGCAGAAGTGTTGGGGGCTCAAGGTGAGACACCTGATCCCTGTCCTCCAGGGAAGTTGTTTGTTCCTTCAGAACTGCGACACAAGGTGTTCAAGGAACATTATGATACTGTTCTTGTAGGACACCCTGGGAGTAGATCCACGGTGGATAATATTTCCCAGAGATTCTGGTGGCCAGGTTTGCGTAAATGTGTTGAGGGCTATGTAAAAGCTTGTGAGACCTGTGCACGCGCTAAGGTAGCTCACACTCGGCCATTAGGATCTCTTCTTATGTTGTCCATTCTATCTTGTACTTGGACTCATTTGTCCATGGACTTCATCAATGATTTACCAAGTTCCTCTGGGAAAACTGTGATTTTGGTGGTGGTGAACCGCTTTAGTAAGATGGCTCACTTTGTACCATTATCAGGTTTGCCCAATGCAAAAACTCTCGCTCAGGTTTTTATTGATAACATCGTGAAATTACACGGCATCCCCTCTGATGTGGTGTCTGATAGGGGGACGCAATTTATTTCCAGGTTTTGGAAGGTGTTTTGTACTCGTCTGGGTATTCAGTTGTCTTTCTCTTCGGCTTTCCATCCTCAGTCGAATGGACAAACTGAGCACAC
This sequence comes from Bufo gargarizans, assembly GCF_014858855.1. NCBI lineage: Eukaryota > Metazoa > Chordata > Amphibia > Anura > Bufonidae > Bufo > Bufo gargarizans. The sequence continues at coordinate 27,914,451 of NC_058085.1, forward strand.
TAACCAGAACCTGGAGACTTATCGCTGAGAATCAGGAAGAATGGTCCTTGTTTTTGTCCTTGGCTGAGTTTGCCTTGAATAACCGTAGCAGGAGTCCACTGATAAGTCACCATTTTTTGGCGCATATGGTATTCACCCTCAGTTTAGTACTTTTTATGGGACTGAATCTTCTGGTATACCTGAAGACGAGAGATTATCTTCTTCGTTTTCTTCTATCTGGCAGAAGATTCCGGTTAATTTGGAAAAGATGGGAGAAAGATATAAACATATGGCTGACAAGAGACGTATGACTGGTCCGGACCTGTGTGTGGGTGATTTGGTGTGGTTGTCCACTAAGAACATTAAGTTGAAAGTACCCTCTTGGAAGTTAGGCCCAAGATTTACTGGTCCTTACAAAATCTCGGCCATTATTAATCCGGTGGCGTTTTGTCTGGAACTTCCGCAAGCCTGGAAGATCCATAATGTGTTTCACAGGTCCTTGTTGAAGAAGTATGTTGAACCTGCTGAACCATCTCCTTTGCCTCCTCCTCCTGTCTTGGTAGATGGTAATTTGGAGTTTTAGATCTCCAGAATACTCAACTTGAATATTCTTCGGGGTTCCTTTCAGTACTTGGTGCATTGGAGGGGATACGGTCCTGAGGAAAGAATGTGGGTTCCGGCTACCGATGTCAATGCTAGCCACCTTATGAATGCCTTTCACAGGGCACACCCGGATAAAGTTGGTCCTGGGTGCCCGGAGGTCACCCGTAGAGGGGGGGGGGGGGGGGGGTACTGTCACGCCCTGCCTGTGCGTGATCTGAGATCTGTCAGACTTGCTGCACGTGAATCTATCTGACAGATTTCTTTGTTGTGGTTTTGGGAAGGATCCCACCCCCTCACCGGTTCTGCTCATTAGTTTGTTAGTGATGCTATTTATACCTGCCTCTCACTATAGCCCTTGCGGTTTATAGTTTCTCCTGGAGTTCCCTTCTGGTGTTTTGTGGATCTCATGCTCTCAGTTCTTCTTTAGTTAAGTCCTCCTTCCTTTGCTTATGTTGTTTGCACTGGCTAGGCCTTAGCTAGACGCAGGTTCCTTCATCTTGTGGAAGGAACCGATTGCCTACTCCCTAGATGAGGGTTTGTATCAGTTGCAGCATGGCTTAGGTTCGAGTGCATGAACACTTCTACCATAGAGATTTGTTAATTTTGGTAGCAGTCAGGGAAAGGCTCAGGGATTGTCAGGAGGTGACCTTTCCCTGTTCCCTAGCTGTGAGGCCCAGCCTGCTGTTTTGTTTAATTTTGTTGTGTTTGGTTTGTTTACCTTCCCTCACCTTCTGTGACAGGTATATGGGATAAATGTATAAGCAAAACTTCGTGGCACTCTGCCGTCCGTTTGCCGCTGGAAGTCGGGTTCCCACCCCGTTTCAGTAATAATATCAAAACTCCAGCAAATAGCGTTGCAAAAAGGAATTTTTTAATCGACATATGCGGCTGTGTAAAATTCATGACGTTTCGGCCATACATTAGCCTTCATCAGACTACAGCAAAACAAAAGGAAAAAAAGGGAAAAATAATATAAACACATCTTCTATATATAAGTTCATAAAGTGTGCCATGGCAAGTGACATAGAGTTGGCACATAAGTATAAAGCAATGATTAAAGTACAAAAGCAATAGTCGAAGGTCCAGAGAATTCTGTAATTATGTCCAACAATCCGAGTTCTGACAATCCGAGTTCTGACATATCCTTGGTACAGGTAATGTATTCCAACCCCATCCTCAATGAGACCATGTTAAGGAATATAATGTTCATGTGAACCGCAGTCCATAGAATATTGACAAGTCCGTGGGCATCAGTAGCGTTACAGAAATATAGCACAAGTGCTATCATGATATCAACAGTACTACGATATCCCTATATTACAATTTAAATACCGGTATATAGGTATAACCTGGATAAAATGAATTGGCAATGGATCATTGATTCATTATTCAATGATCCATTGCCAATTCATTTTATCCAGGTTATACCTATATACCGGTATTTAAATTGTAATATAGGGATATCGTAGTACTGTTGATATCATGATAGCACTTGTGCTATATTTCTGTAACGCTACTGATGCCCACGGACTTGTCAATATTCTATGGACTGCGGTTCACATGAACATTATATTCCTTAACATGGTCTCATTGAGGATGGGGTTGGAATACATTACCTGTACCAAGGATATGTCAGAACTCGGATTGTCAGAACTCGGATTGTTGGACATAATTACAGAATTCTCTGGACCTTCGACTATTGCTTTTGTACTTTAATCATTGCTTTATACTTATGTGCCAACTCTATGTCACTTGCCATGGCACACTTTATGAACTTATATATAGAAGATGTGTTTATATTATTTTTCCCTTTTTTTCCTTTTGTTTTGCTGTAGTCTGATGAAGGCTAATGTATGGCCGAAACGTCAGGTATATGGGATAGACATGAAAATGAGCTGAATCTGCCTTGTTTTTCAGCTGAAAAAACCATTTGCGTGGAAAATTTGCGATCTACACTACTCGTGAACAGAGCCATCTATTGGTTTTGTAGTCTTATGACAAGACTATTACTCTTGTCATAAGACTATGAAACCAATAGATGGTGTTGTTCATCTTGCTGGGGAGCTAGTAAGTGGGGCACACTGCTCAGAGTCCACACACCGTGTAGCACTCAGCCTATAATAGCCTGTGATAACACTGAAGTGTATATCGGATTGCTGCTAGCTATCATTCACACATCTTCTAGCGCTTTATCTAAGCTTACTAGGGTGCATCTAAGGACTATTGCCCTGCTTGTACTGACTCATGAACAGCGGCATCTATTGGTTTTATAGTCTTATGACAAAACTATGGGCATGGGCATATAGGAAAGACATGACATTTAACAGAATCTGCCTTGTTTTTCAGCTGAAAAATCATTTGCATGGAAAATTTGTGATCTACACTACTCATGAACAGAGCCATCTATTGGTTTCATAGTCTCATGACAAGACTATTACTCTTGTCATAAGACTATGAAACCAATAGATGGCGCTGTTCATGAGTAGTGTAAATCGCAAATTTTCCATGCAAATGGTTTTTCAGCAGAAAAACAAGGCAGTTTCTGCTCATTTGCATGTCTTTCCCATATGCTCATGTTTATGCAAATGAATTTTTACATGACAAAACTGTATAGAAAGGTTATTGAATATTATGTTAGGACAATCTGAAAACTTTTTGTCTCCCTAATGTTATTGATCTAGGTGCGCAGGTCCACCCAACAGATCTGAAGTAACTTTGAGGCTTACTGGCTTTCAGTCAGATAAGAGCTAGTTTGGAATGTCTCATAATGCACAAGGCTGCCATTGTAAGGTATGCTGACTAAGCCTGTTATCTGTCTCATAGATAGATTGATGGCTTGCACATATGTGGCTTTTGGCATATAGCCTTTGTGTGGTTGTCTATTGTATGTCGTAGATAATTGGAGTCTAAGCACTAGCGGATCCAGGGGGGGCAGCGGGGCACAGGGAGATGAGCACTTCCATTGTGGAACATTGAGTCCAAGACGCATACAGCTATCCTCTTAATGCTGTTTTGAAACCATTTTGATGGGGTTTCCATCAGTTTCTAACCTTTTTTTGTGAACCAAACAACCTCTTCTCTTCCGAGCAGGGGGTGCCCGATATTCTCCCATTGTGCTCGGGTTCTCAGTAGAGCACCCGAGCACTTTGGTGCTCGATCAACACTATTGCTGAGGCATGGCATTCCACTCTTCTTAAAGGTCATTGAGGTACAGAGTTACGAGCCTCTACACGGCGACTCAACTGATCCCATAGGTTTTCAATGCGATTCAGGTCAGGAAAAAGTGCAGGCCACTCCATTCGAGGTCCCCCAGTCTCCAGCAGCTGTTCCCTAATGATGCGATCTCGATGAGCTAGCAAATTGTCATCCATGAAGATGAAATTAGGCCTGTACTGTTCATGCAGAGGCACGATGACTGGATTAATGATGTTATTCAAGTAGTATATGCTTGTCACTGTACTATTCACAAAGTGTAGGGCAGTTCTGTATTGGTTAAACACACCTGACCTCACCACCAAATGCAAAGATTGGCTGATTCATAGTGCTCTCCAACATAGTTGGTGGCCATAATTTCTGCTCAGCGTGAATCAACTTTTATCAGTATACAGCACCGAGGCCCACTGGTCCCTCGTCCAGTGTAGATGCTCCCTAGCCTAAGCAAGATGATGACGCCTGTGGTCAGGTACCCTTGCAGGTCGTTTAGCAGGCAGACCACCCTTCTTCATTTATACACTGATGTAAATGGTTTTGAATGGTCTGACGTGACACATGAGTGCCTCTCACCTCCATTAAATGTGCCTGGAGTTGTGTGTCATTCATCATCTGGTTCCGAAGGGAATTGCTCACAATGAAGTTGTCATCAGTGTGGGATGTGGCCAAAGGACGTCCACTTCTCTGCCTTTCTGTGACTCTTCCAGTCTCTCTCTATCTCTGCTGCAACCTGCTGATGACACTCTGTGACACTCTAAGCTCTGTGGCCACTTCTGTCTGTTACAGAACAGCAAGTTGTGCAAAAATACTGAAACAATGAATAGTTGGACATATGCATTCAAAAGTTTAGAGAAGGTCACATTAAAGGGGTATTCTCATCTTTAAGATCATAGCTAAAAAAAAATCCCCTAGTGCCATAGACTATTTTTGCAATTAGGTTCTATTATTTATAATGCAGCCATTCTGAAAAATTCTTTCCCTTTTACAGCATTGTTTACATTTGGAAACCCATAGATACGGCCACCTCTCCACGGCCGCATCTATGGGCCGTGCTTGCGCAGACCGCACTTACTGTTCATTAAGACGGCCAGCCAGTCTCACAGGAAAGCGCACGCTAGCCGCGCATGCGCTAATCTAATTTCTTCTCTGCCGTGTCTGATACAGAGCCGCGCATGCTCTGTATGCAGCGCGGCCTTCCAGGCGAGCGGCAGAGAGAGAGGGTGCCCATAGGAGCGAGTGGCAGTACCGAGGAGGTGCACAGACAGCATATGTAAGTGCCAGGAGAATCTCAACCACTTATCTACCAAACGATTTTTTTTATTAGAACTATCAAAGGGGGTAAAATATATAGAGCAGGGAAGCTGGGCACAATGTGATTTTTTGCAGGGACGCTGGGCAGACGATTGTGGTTTACCACTAAATTTCACTGTAATGCACACAGGTAGATTGCTGCTATACCTTGGGTATTGCTGCAGTAATCACGTACAGTATATATGCTGCTTAATTAAATTGAACCCCACCAAAAAAAGAGCTCTTGTCAAAATGGGGGGGGGGGGGGGGGACAATATGAAAGTATTTGCTTGCATGTAGCTGTTTTTGAGGTCTGCACTGCAGCACCTGGACTTCTGATAGCAGGCACAGTCACCCACAGGTCTTCTCTCTCCCTGTCTGCCAGCTTCCCTGCTTCTCTCTATTCTACACAACACACACATTTCTTTCTCTGTAATGTTAGCCTTTCCCTTCACTCTCCCTGGCAATAAAATACAAGCTTGATTGATTTCTGAATCTCCCAGACTCTCTAAGATATTTCTGGCAGACACAGTACAGCTTAAAGGGAACCTGTCACCAGTTTTATGGTGTCCTAACTAAGGGCAATATAAATAAGTGACTGATTCTCTTAGCAAAATGCTGGGTCACTTTCTTTAATTGACCCAGTCCATCTGCCAACATCTTGTATTGAAAAGCTCCAGCTTATAATGATGAGTCATGAATATTCATGAGCTCCTGACTCTCCCCGCCCACCTGCTGCTGAGTGACAGTTTTTTTCCATATGAATCAGCAGCAGGTGGGCAGGGGAGTGGCTATAGCTCCGAATTAAATATACGCTGGACTCAATGACATCACGCTGGACTCAAATCAGCTCATTAGCATGCGGCATCTTTGTGTGTATATTATGAGGTAACCATCTGTTACACCAGCAAGTGAATGCATCTAAGGTACTTTTTAGTAGTTAATGATTGTATATAATTAGTTAGATTATAATCAAATATCCACATGACAGGTTCCCTTTAAGTACCTTATTCACAGCCCAGCACAGAATGGCTTTCTGTTAGGGCACCTATTGAAGTGAGTGTGTAGGGGGAGGGGGAGTAGAGCCCTCAGGCTACAATTAATAAGAGTTCCACAGGCTATGCCTGGCGGAAAATCCAGTCTTTGATTCTTAAGCTGGCCAACTTTCGTTGTCACAGGGGAGGACAATTAACCAATTTGAATGGCACAGACAAGACAGGTTTAAAGCTCTAGTTTGGGACATTTCCTAAATTGCAGTGACAGAGGGTTCACTTTCTCTCGTAACCTGTATTGATCTTGAGTTCCAAGAAAGTGCGAAGGAAGAAGGCCATGAGAGAAGACTTCTTCATTTGGCACCTTCTTTTCAGAAACCTCAGATTCCTCCTTCTTTACCAGTACCAGAACTCATGCACGTGGATTAACTCAAATAGCCTGAAATGAAGCATTTCCATAGGCATTCCAATGGCTTACAACTCTATTGCGATGTAAAGGGGTACTATGTACAAACATGTCATGAGTATTTTGATCTAATGTTTTTTTGCAGGAATTAAATGGGTTCTCTGGGATTTTGGTTGCCTATCCCCAAGATTAGTCTAGTACACAGCCTGCTTTCCCTACCTACTTGCAGTACAAGCCATGGTTAGCTAGACGGCAACTGGTTGACAGTCCCTACGCAATATAAGTGGAGAGACAGACTGACAAACAAAGACAGACAGGCTTCCCATCTGCGGAAGCCACCTTGACGACTGGTAGATGGGCCCGACACGTATGTGCGCTAAGAGCTTCCATTATTCATTTATACTCATTTATAGTCGGTATTGTACTACTTTTATCTAGAATGAGCCCCATTTCTGAGCTCTATTGTTTGTAGATATAATGGTGTGCAGCCATTTTGTTTTTTGTAATTATGTTTGCTTCATGGATATGCACATGTGATTCTGAAGGTTTTAGTCTAAATTTTCTTGCAATATATTGGGTGTGGCACCCCTTTTAGACTGGACACGCCCATCTACCTGGGACTTCTGAGCAAAGTACACTTGTAGCTGGTTCCTACACTGCCCTGAATATTGTAGGCTTAAGTAAGTCCAAAGTGAGGCAGTTTCTTTAGTGATAGGGACCCATCTGCGGAAGCCACCTTGACGCCTGGTAGATGGGCCCAACACGTCTGTGCGCTAAGAGCTTCCATTTTTTCATTTATACTCATTTATAGTTGGTATTGTACCACTTTTATCTAGAATGACCCCCCTTTCTGTCTCTATTGTTTCTATATATAATGGTGTGCAGCCATTTTGTTTTTTGTAATTATGTTTGCTTCATGGATATGCACCTGTGATTCTGAAGGTTTTAGTCTAAATTTTCTCGCGAAACAAAGACAAACACAATACAGGGTAGTACGTAAATGGGTCAGTACTAGTCAGTCTGTGCAGTATCAAACAAGAAGCAAAGAGTAATCAGAAGATAACCCGAGATCAGAACCAGATGGACTAAACAGTACCAAACAAGTAAAAGAGAGAGGTCAGAAGACAAGCAGGGGTGAGAAGCATGAACAATCCAAATAAGCACAGGAACAAGAACCAGGAAAACAGCTAGTGAGTCAAAGACTATCACTGGCACTGATATATGGCCAGGAAGGAATTTAAATAGAGCACCGAGTCCCAGGATCAGAACCTAAAAGGTCCATTGATTCAGCGCTCCATTATTACTCAGTAATAGAGCAGCTGAGCAATCAGCCCACCGCTAATCTCCCCCAGCACACGCCTGCTGCGGGAGAAACAGAGCATTGCATCCTTTTACTAAGGATGCTGTCACATCGCTGGAGCACGGACAAGTAAGTTTCTTACAACAGGTGAAAATTTAATTTATTTCACAAATGATTCATTTTGAAAACAGTGTTTAATTTGTACAAAAAGTGCTCCAGATTAAAAAAAAATTACCTAGGGGCCATTGGCTTCTAAATGAAGAAATTACTATTGAGCGAAGCGAGTTTCAGATGCTTCAACCAAAGTCGCTTTGTTCAAAACTTTGGAATAATACTGTACGGAGATTAATCTCCATACAGTATTAGAATGTATAGGTGGAGGGGCGTGTCCAGACGCCAACTGAGATGGCTGCTTAAGCGCTCGGCTCCTGCCTGCACCTCCGCTACTTGGCTAGCGACACCTGCATGAACGGACATATGGGGAATAAAACTGCACCTCGCAGGTCCTCTCCTCCAAACCGATCCTCCTCACCTACCAGGACGCTGGAAGAGTGCTTGACAAGGGCTCCCAGGACGGCCTTCCCTGCAAAATGTGCTTCGCAACAGGGATCCTCCCGCCATTGCTCCCCCCATCCCAACATAGCACTCATGGTGGGAGCATAGGAGATCACAGAGGAGGGAATAAATCAACCACCCACCATCACTGAGGTGGCCCAGCCGCTCAGGGACCCTGTATACCAGAGAATCGGCTTAGAGCTCTCCCCTGCAGCAAGGGAAGGTACTGTGCCCTCACCCATACCACAGACCCCAGCCCCTTCATGTGCACCCTTCTGAAGATCCCAGGCCTGCCCTCCTGGAGAGTATCCCGCCTGCCCTTGTCACTAAGTGCAGCAGCCCCACACTCTATACAGATACATGGGCTAGCTCACCCAGCCCTCTTCCGCTGGCTGCAATATCCTCCTCTGCTGCTCCTGACCCACTACACCCATGGGAAACATACCTCAGCCAATTCCCTACAAAAGAGGACTTTAAGATGCTCATATCTGAAGTTAAAAGAAGCCTGTAGGACAGAAATTTCCGCTGTCGCATCGATATTAAGCATATTGTCGGCCGTGAAAATGCACATGATGACACCAGACAATATATCTCCACCCTACACAAGTCTGTTACAGCCCAAACGGCGGCTCTCAGTGAGATGGGTCAGAACCTGGAGGACCTTGACAATAGGGGTTGTAGAAATAATATCAGGGTCCAGGGTCTACCGGAGGCAACTTGAGACGAAGACCTCTGTCACCTTGGAGGCTATTTTTAATTCTTGGAGAGCCGCCCACGCACAAAATTAAATTGGACAGAGCCCAAAGAGCACTCAAACCCAAGGGTACTGCTGCTCGCCTAGGGATTTAATTTGCTGTGTCCATGACTACACCCTCAAAGAGTCCATCATAGCGAAGGCCCGGACCCTACGCAATTTTGAATTTGATGGTGCCCTCGTGCAGCTTTTTCCTGACCTCTCCTGGCTTACCCTGCAAAAAAGGAGACAACTTCATCCTCTCCTCACACTGCTCTGAGACTGTCAGATATCATACTGCTAAGGATTTCCATTTGTCTTGTCAGCGCACCAACAGGGAAAGACAGCATCCCTTCGCTCCTTCCCAGACCTGCAGCCTTTCTGTGAGATGTTGGGACTTCCTGTAACAGAAATGACGGACTAGGAGATTGAACCCCCCGTTCCTCCACCACCTCGGGTCTGGTTGCAGGTACAAAGGAAGATAAGAGCAGAACCAAACGGGGGCCCATCCTTATCTCCATCAGAACATGAACCACCAGACTGATCCCACAATACTCAGAAGAGAGACAACCCTAAATCGATATCTGCATATACCCATTTGAGTAGCAGTTTTTCTATTGTTGTGGATATCCGGCATACCTATGTTATTCTTTGCCATTCATATTAGCTATTTAGCCAGCTACTAATCTACTGTTATTAAGGTTTTACTTTTATAGTGCGGGCCCACCTGAGCACTGGGTGACCTCCAAGGTCTTATTAGTCGGTACGTGCTGCTTTGTAAAGAGCATCTGTCGGTTGACCACTGACACCACGACCCCAGAAGAGGATCTGGTTGCTGCCTCTAGCAGGGATTTACATCCCTGGGAATCACCACTCATTTCTATCTATATGTTTTTGAGTTTTGTCTTGTCTACCCCTCCTTTCGAACCCTGAACTCCATACAGGACGAGAGTTCACTAGGCCTGAGGTTATCCAGCCTTTGATTGAGGAATATGCAGACCTACAACATGTGAATATTGGTGAGCTGTATCTTTCCTGCACTACACTCCCTCATACATCACCATGGTGCAGTGTGTAACCTTAAATGTCAAGGGTCTCAACTCCAACGCCAAGAGAAGCCTTTTTGCTTTTATAGTTGAAATCCCTTAAGGCAGACAGTGTTTTTTCAGGAAACCCATTTTGATGAAAATTCCTAATTTCGCTTTGCCACTTATATCCCACTGCATACTCGGTCACCCACTCTCGTAGGAAGGCGGGAGTTGCAATGTTCATTTCAGCCCATTGTCCTATTAGAATAGATTCTACCATAGTAGATCCACAGGGGAGCTACATTATTCTGAGAGGTACACTCACAGGTCAGTCAATCACACTTTGCAATCTATATGCCCCGAACACATCTCAAATCCACTTCCTTAGCAGAGTGTTCCATAAAGCTTTTGGACATCCTGACCCATTAATCCTGTTGGGAGGAGATTAAAAAAATTTTTGGGGACTCTATGGACAGGTTGGCGCTACCAGGCAGACCCTGAAACTCATTACAGCAGCAATTAACTAGGGACTTCTGCAAAATAATTAGGGGATACTCCTTATACGACCTTTGGCGACTTAACCACCCCACTGATAGGTCATTTTTCTACTCTGCTCCACATGGTACCCACACCCGCATTGATTTCTTTTTTGGAACCATCTCCACCTTACGTGTGCTGAAAGGAGACACTATGGGTCAAATAACCTGGTCTGATCATGCCCCAGTAATAGTTGGAATCAATCCTGGTTCGGGATATACCTGCCAATGCCATTGGCGTCTTAAAGAGACTACTGCTACGAGAAGTGCTGTGTGACCATCTAAAATCTTACTTTGAACTTAATGAAGGGTCGTGGGGGATGTGTGTTCCTTGTGGGAGGCCCGTAAGGCGGTAATGAGAGGGCACTGGTCACTTAAATTTGTACAATGGTGCATTCAGTTGCAATTTACTTGAGATGTTGTATATTAAAAAAAATACAAATATATATATATATATATATATATATATATATAAAAAACATGAATGTTTAGGTGAAACTAGAAAAATTAGAATATCGTGCAACAGTTAGGGCTGTTTCACATGAGCGGATGCCGTGCGTGACATCCACTGCATGAATGACAGCCAAGACCCGATGCGGACAGCAGAAGCACGGAGCATTAACATGATTGATAATGCTCCGTGCCTCTACGAAATCACAGTGAGATAAAGTTGTCACAGTGATTTCGTAGTAAAGAGATCACAGAGAGGCACAGAGCATTATCAATCATGTTAATGCTCCGTGCTTCTGCTGTCCGCATCGGGTCTTGGCTGTTATTCACGGCATCCGCTCATGTGAAACAGCCCTTAATTTATTTTAGTAACGCAACTTAACCTGTTCCGGACACATGACGTATCGGTACGGCATGTTTACACGGTACTTAAGGACACATGACGTACTGGAACGTCATGTGTATTTCCGATCACCGCCAAATGTCACGGCTGAGGATGGGGAAAACCCTCAGCCGTGCGATGCCAGAAGATGTTACGCGCTGCTTGACCAGGACGACAGTATTAGGGAGCAGGTTACCTCCTATCGCGTCCCTAAACTGACCCTGACTCCTATCCATATGAGTCAACCCTGAAGGTGAGAGGACTCATACACCGGATGCCTTGGGGTCCCTACTAGCCCTCAGGATTGCCCTGGAACAAGGAGCAGGGTTAGACGGCCTGTTCCTTCTGGACAAGGAGGAACAGGGGTCTCACTGGCCAAGCTGCAGGGAAAGGAACATAAACAGCCTATGGATATGGCAGGAGGCTGAAAAGCACTTCCACACCTACCTGCCACAGACACTCAGACTTGATCCCGTGCAAGAAAGCAAGTGTCCACACCCAAACACAAATGGACACAGCACACACACACAAACACACAGGAACCCAGATCCATAGGTGTATAACATAACAAAGGAAAACATCAAATGGACATCAACAAAAACTTAAGAGTCATAGCTAGTTTGTTTTATGACCACAAGAGTGGCCCTCACTGGCAGATGGTATTCACAGGAGGCTGCTCCAGCTAAGAATGGCTGAAGCAACCCACTGAGCCATGCCAAACACAGAGGCTTTATAGGCCTAAGTGGCCACACCCACACAGACACACCCAGTGTCTCACACACACACAGAAAGGGAGTTAACCCTTCCACCACCAGGGAAGGGAAAACAGCAACTTAAAGGGGAAGTGAACAAACAAACAACCCCGTGCACACCAAACACACAAGTTGCCAAGTGGAACCGCACGCATAACACAGCAAGCAGCCACGACACAACTCAGGCTGCAATGCTGCCACATAAAAACTGTTGCCAGCGGCAACCACAGATGAGGCAGAAACCAAAGCCCTCACCTGTGATTGACAACCAAACAAAAAAGCTGACAACCGCATGCGATTTAGGAGTCACAGTCATAGCCATGGCCGTGACACCAAATCATTGAGCAGGCACCTTGGGTCAATGCATGGGGGAAGGGGGGGTACCGTGACCCCCCCGTGTCGGCAATCGCCGCAAACCGCAGGTCAATCGAGACCTGCAGTTTGCGGCTTTTTATGGTGTTGAGACGGTGCCATCGGGTCCCCGTGGTGCTGTAGGGGGGACCCGACGGTATGGAAGGCAGCGCGCTGCCTTCCTGAGGCATCGGCGCTGCCTTCCTGTGATGAGCCTGTGAGATCCAGCCCCCTGGATCTCACAGGCCAGAAGCTGTATGAGTATCACACACTGTATTACTCATTCAGCCAATGCATTCCAATACAGAAGTATTGGAATGCATTGTAAAGGATTAGAACTCCAAAAGTTGAAGTCCCAAAGTAGGAAAAAAAATAAAGTGAAAAATAATGTTGAAAAAATAAAGTTTTCCTCCCCAAAAATTTAAAATTTCAAGTAAAAATAAACAAAAACGTAATTTTCCCCAAATAAAGTTTTTTAAAAAATAGGGGAAAAAACAGACATATTAGTTATCGCCACGTCCGTATAGACCGGCTCTATAAACATATCACATGACCTAACCCCTCAGATGAAAACCATAAAAAATAAAAACTGTGCTAAATAAACAATTTTTTGTCACCTTACATCATAAAAAGTACAACAGCAAGCGAACAAAAAGGTGTATGCCTACCAAAATAGTACCAATGTAACCATCACCTCATCCCGCAAAAAATTAGCCCCTACCTGAGACAATCGCCCAAAAAATTTTAAAAAACTATGGCTCTCAGAATATGGAGACGCTAAAACATTATTTTTTTTGTTTCAAAAATGATATTATTGTGTAAAACTTACATAAATAAAAAGTATACATATTAGGTATTGCCGCGTCTGTAATAACCTGCTATATTAAAATATAACATGACCTAAAAAGGGGGGGAAAAAGCAATTTTTTGTCACCTTATATCACAAAAAGTGTAAAAGCAAGCAATCAAAAAGCCAAACGCACCCCATAATAGTGCCAATCAAACCATTATCTCATCCCGCAAAAATCATACCCTACCCAAGATATTCGCCCAAAAACTGAAAAAAATATGTCTCTCAGACTATGGAAACCCTAAAACATGATTTTTTTTGTTTCAAAAATGAAATCATTGTGTAAAACTTACATAAATTAAAAAAAAGGATACATATTAGATATCACCGCGTCTGTGACAACCTGCTCTATAAAAATATCACATGATATAACCTGTCAGATAATTGCTGTGAATAACAAAAAATAAAAACTGTGCGAAAACAGCTCTCTTGTTACCTTGCCTCACAAAAAGAGTAATATAGAGCAACCAAAAATCATATGTTCCCTAAAATAGTACCAACAAAACTGCCACCCTATCCCGTAGTTTCTAAAATGGGGTAACCTTTTTGGAGTTTCTACTCTAGGGGTGCATCAGGGGGGCTTCAAATGGGACATGGTGTCAAAAAACCAGTCCAGAAAAACCTGCCTTCCAAAAACCGTATGGCATTCCTTTCCTTCTGCGCCGTATTGTGTGCCCGTACAGTGGTTTTTGACCACATATAGGATGTTTCTGTAAACTACAGAATCAGAGCCATAAATATTGAGTTTTGTTTGGCTGTTAACCTTTGCTTTGTAACTGGAAAAAAAATTATTAAAATGGAAAATCTGCCAAAAAAGTGACATTTTGAAATTGTATCTCTATTTTCCATTAATTCTTGTGGAACACCTAAAGGGTTAACAAAGTTAGAAAAATCAGTTTTGAATACCTTGAGGGGTGTTGTTTCTAGAATGGGGTCATTTTTGGGTGGTTTCTATTATGTAAGCCTCACAAAGTGACTTCAGACCTGAACTGGTCCTTGAAAAGTGGGTTTTGGAAAATGTCTGAAAAATTTCAAGATTTGCTTCTAAACTTCTAAGCCTTGTAACATCCCCAAAAAATAAATAAAATGTCATTCCCAAAATGATCTCAGAATGGCCTGGATAAGTCAAAGCGTTTTAAAGTTATCACCACATAAAGTGACACTCATTACATGCAAAGCGAGATATTTCCAGCCTTTATTTGTTATAATTTGGATCATTGTGGCTTACAGCTTATGAAACCCCAAGTTCACAATCTCAGACAATTAGAATATTGTGAAAAAGTTCAATATTCTAGGCTGAAAGTGTCACACTCTAGTCAGCTAATTAGTCCATAACACCTGCAAAGGGTTCCTGAGCCTTTAAATTGTCTCTCAGTCTGGTTCAGCATTACTGAAATAAATTAATTTTTACGATATTGTAATTTTTGGAGTTTCACCTGTATGGGCTTTGAGGAGCCGAAGTAAGTTTTTCACGAATATATAAAAGTTTTGTGTATTAGATTGGGTGCTAAAATTAGCTGCAGTCCCTTTGTAGAAGTAGGTCACCACTTCTTTCAGTCCAAAGCGTATAAAAAGTGGTTAGGGTCCGCGCTGCAATAAAGGAAAGCTGAGGGATAAGGGTACTTTCACATTAGCGCTTAGGTTCTCACGGTATTGAGATCCGTAATAGGGGCTCAATACCGGAAAAAAAAAACGCTTCAGTTTTGGCCCCATTGTCAATGGGGACAAAACTGAACTGAACAGAACGCTCCAAAATGCATTCCGTTCAGTTCACATACCAGAGGGAAAACCGCAGCATTCCGTCCTGGGATGCGGAGCAAGACGGATCCGGCCTGACAACCAATGCAAGTCAGTGGGGACAGATCCGTTTTCTTTGACACAATCTGCCACAATAGAAAACGGATCCGTCCTCTATTGACTTTCATTGGAGTTCATGACGGATACGTCTTGGCAATGTTAAAGATAACGCAACCAGATCAGTTCATAACAGATGCAGAAGGTTGTATTATCAGTAACGGAAGCGTTTTTGCTAAACTCTGCCGGATCCAGCAAAAACGTTAGTGTGAAAGTAGCCTTACACAATAAAAATCAGTTTTTTTTATGCTGCTTTCCCCAATCTCCTCCTTATCCTTCCTCCTTCACAGCTTTGTAGTCTCTGAACCAACGAGCGCTAGTGGGTATGCTTCTCACGCAAAATCATAATCTTTAACATCACATGGAACATATGATGAGGCCCGACCTGGGTTTCGTTCCGGCTTCGTCTGGGGCATTTTACTTTCACTTTCGGGTATGGGCAATATTTATTACCATGTCACATCCTCTCAAATGCCCTTATAACATTTCCTCGTTATTATGGGCCTGTTTTCAGTATTGCTCAATCATTTAAATACTCATAAGCATATACTGTATGTAAAACACTCATAAATAAAATAAAGTAAAACAACGATCAAAACTTTCTCTTCATTTACATGTTCACCTGACTATGTCCAAAAATAGCAGTTCTGTGCAAAGCGATACTCCTGAACGGATCAATTATGTGGGTATTGAGGACAGCAATCAGAGCCCCTAGTGTTCTGCAGTTAGGGAAGACGCTGAGACGGGATACTCTGCCAGACTGCATGAGTGACCAGAAAAAGACGCTGAGACTGGATACTCGGCTACAGACCCTGGGACTCCAGCCTTTAGTCAGGGTACCAGCCTTCTGAGAGAGATGGACAGCTAGCTCGGGTCTTTCCTTAGCAAACCCTTCTGTCAGGGAGGAGACTGGAGAAGACAACCCTATGCCTTGCCTGTATTTTTTTGCACCTGAATTTCCCCAGTAAAGAAGCACTCTGGTTTACTGCAGACCCTGACTCTATGGACTTAATTCCCATTGGGCTGCATCTTACCATCCCTTCTGGAGAGCAGCAACACAAGGCGACACTTTGACGGAGTCTGGGGGATACAGAGTTGCAGCGTTACTGCAGTGCCAGGTATCAGACCCCTCAATCTCATCCAATCTGATAGTTATGGCCTATCCTGATAATAGGCCATCACGAAAACCCCTTTAATGACATACACATTT